>NC_141138.1:128814648-129414648 GCF_053477565.2 Lygodium microphyllum
TTGACACTTCGGGAAGGTGAGTGGTGGTGGTAGTGGTGGTGGTGGTAGTAGTAGTGGTAGTATATATATATATATATATATATATATATATATATATATATATATATATATACATATATATATATATATATATATATATATATATTATTTTGGGTGTACCTTAGATGTGTTTGACACTTCGGAAAGACACGAAAGACTTGTATATCCAAGCTCGATAAAGCAAAAAAGAGATTGGACTTCGATGTGAATTGATGGTTTTATTGACATGCTTCTTCCTACCTCCTCCTACACTCTACATATCGAGTCGCACACAAAGAAAAAAAGGTGGCGAGATTTGGTGCAATACCACGAGACAGGGAACACTTGGACATAGGGTAGGTACTCCCTCATCCCCATGTATAGCATATTAGACTTTACATACTGTAGGCCCAGGTGGAGACTTTATATATGTTAATTTTGTTGAGTTATAAGAGAAGAAATCCTTTCTCAAACAATTTAAGAAAGAAAAAAATAATGATAACAAAAACAAATTGTTTGTCGTAACGTAGACAAAATTGAAAATGATGAAGGCGGTGATGTTCAAGATCGTGAGGTGTACGTTAATCAGTGTGTCACATATCCTTGCTCTCAATGTATGCTGACAATTAGACAAAAATATCGATTGTCTACAGAACACATACGACACATCGGCAAGTTCCAATCTGTAACGTATCCACTGGTATCATCCAGGACACGTCTTAGTAGTCCATCGGAAAGGATGTCTAGAAAGCTCCGCCCAGCACTCCCAGGGAATGTTATGGGGTTTGCAATCTAGGGCTTTCCACGTCTGCCACGTAGCAGAAGTATTCTGGTCATTCCCACTTAGGATCGACCAAAATTTGGGTTTTCCTGATTGGTCATTTCCTAACAGCAACTAGCGTCGGATCCAAGCGAACTACTTTACGCAGAAACGCCAGGTCCGAAGTGGATTTACGCTGCACTTGGTTCAAAGAGAATGGGAAACGAGAGGGATGCAAAGCTCAACCTCTCTGCCATAAGGCATAGTCCCATTCCGTTCCCCTAAAACAGCGTAAATCGGTTAAGACATAACTCTAGGTCAACGCTTTTGTTGTTCTTGTCCTTTGACGATCATCCCGCTGTTCTTCGAGATTTGAGAAAAGTTCACGGCCAACCGGGACCACCCAACCGTAGGACGGACCCATGGCCCATCCTCCGCACTTTCCTCGGTTTGTTTTAGTTAGGTAATTATCTAACACATTAGTTGGACATGTAACAATCAACTTCTTTTAATTAAATCGTTAAGCATTGGTTCCTTCACATAATCTTATCACGTGACATAGAAAAACAATATCAAACAAGTTATTTATTAACATATCATCATATTTAACTTTGAAATACAAGGAGTTCTGCCCGTAGGCTTGTCCATAATCCGCCCGAAGGCTATCCAGTAATCCACAGGCAACACTATTCCAAGCTTCCACCCGTAGACTAGTATACGGGCCTCAAGATCCAATCTCGAGTCACGTTAGCCTCTTGTGCAGGACCCGAAAGGCGAGGGATTTATGGCTAGAGCCCCCCTGGCACCCAAGCGTCCTCCTGCTCCAAGTAGCGCTCAACGGAGAGACCTCTCGCGGCGGGTTCGGTCCACGTTCCCGGCGCGGTCAACAACCCCCTTGGTTAGGGTCAAGCAGGCAGTCCGGGTAACTGAAACTATCTCTCCCTTCAGGCCTTCAACTTGAAGTATAGATATTCATTTAATTTGTAATTCATAAATCAAACAGTGCTCTAAAATCTCTAGCAAGCACAAACATTTCCATTAATCGATCTTGTTGTTGGCAAATTGCTAAGGAAGGAGTCTTTCCTTTTGAATGCATCTAGCACTCGATCCGGGGTACCTTGCAACTTGGCAAGATCTCTTATATTCTGGGTACCCTATTAACCCAACTTGGTCAATCCTAAAGTTCATTGGATACTTTAGTTTCTGGTTTTTAACCTTCCTTACTTAGAAGGATATCAAAGAATACATCCTTTTGCAATATAACTTGCGTAAGGATCCGCCATCCTTGTTGAGGGTATTTAACCTTTCTTCTTGTGAATCAATCATAAGACCATATGACTTCGTACTTGCTGTGCAAGTCCTGCATCGTACTATGCGATAATGGAGTTACAAAACAATCCGTTTTAGTTTCTTTAAGCTGATGTTTGTCAGATTTAGGGTTTCCTAACTTTATTATTTTCTTTTAAGAAACTCAGGGACAAACCCTAGTTCTTTTACATTTTCAATGAATTTGAAGGCTAACAGAAGGGAGTAGAAGGGTTAAAGGGCCTCCACGGGAAGGGGTTAAATTTCAACGAGGAAGGGGTGTAAGGCAAGCTTGGAAAGGTCTTAACTCCAAGGGTTATATAAAAACCCACAGGAAGGGGGCTTTGGGAGGAGGCCCTTAGAAGCTTCAAGAAGCTTCTAAAGAAAAACACATGGTGGAACCACGTTGATGAGAGGGGGGCGACTAAATTGGCAGGGCGACGTCTTCCCTCTATCGGCGGCTCATGACCCAGTCCTTCGTGCTCAGGCGGCAACTTCACAGTATCAAGCGATCATTATCCTCCCTTCATAACTACCATACGGCCCTCCTTCAATAGCAGCAAGCGTAGTATGTCGTTGTCTTTAGCTCTACCTCTCTCACGGTCTGTGGCAACTGCAACGTGATCCCTCTCTCTCACACGGCAAAATCCGATTATCAAAAAATGAAGCTTCTTGAAAAACACGTGGTGGAACCACGTTGATGAGAGGGGGTGACTAA
This sequence comes from Lygodium microphyllum, assembly GCF_053477565.2. NCBI lineage: Eukaryota > Viridiplantae > Streptophyta > Polypodiopsida > Schizaeales > Lygodiaceae > Lygodium > Lygodium microphyllum. The sequence goes on from NC_141138.1 coordinate 128,817,450, forward strand.
ATTGGCAGGGCGACGTCTTCGCTCTTCCGGCGGCTCATGACCCAGTCCTTCATGCTCAGGCGGTGACTTCACAGCATCAGGCAATCATTCTCCTCCCTTCACAACTACCATACGGCCCTCCTTCAACAGCAGCAAGTTTAGTATGTCGTTGTCTTCAGCTCTACCTCTCTCACGGTCTGTGGCAACTGTAGCGTGATCCCTCTCTCTCACACGGCAAAATCCGATTATCACAGCCTCCCTCTTTTCTTCCCAGTCCCCATAGCCCTGGTTTTATAGGGAGAGGGAGAGGTACCTCCCCTCCCCCATGCGGCGTGATGCATGAGCATCAACCTTTGGCGAGCTCCACCAATGAGCTTAATCATTAGCACCTCTCTCCCTCTTCTCCAACACGATCGTCGGTTGGGGGAAGAGGAGATAATTTAAAAAAATTTGCCATTAATACAACAATTTATCCTCATGACCTCCTCCCAAGAGGAGGTTCATATGAGGATATGCGGTTCCTTTGTTTAAGCCAATGAAATCGCACCATCTGTTTACACAATGCCGGCATTCCCTTGCGGTTTAGATATATTTTCAACGGAAATATTACACACTTAGAGATCATTGATCAAACGATCTTAGATTTTGAACAAACGGTAAGGAAAGTGTATATCAATCATACATTATATTTGCAAACTACTTGAATATCATATACAAAAACATTAGATATGGCCGTAAAATTTATTGCAAGGAGGTAACATCTCATCCGAAGGAGGAGTGCACCTTTTGCGGCCAATTAGAAGAGTTCATGGGCATGCAATGGATGGAGTGCCTGAGCCAATCCACCACTTGGAAGGTACTACCCAATCTATACCATCAATACCAGATGAGACAAGCAGCCTTCCAGACTTTTCAAGCATCCATGCCATTATATGATGGGTGCTGAGTATCTCGCTTGAAGAAACTACTTGCACTCCTAAGTGTGCAAGAAAAATACGGGTGGAGCGATGTGAGTGTGATCGAGTTGTTTAGGTACCTTATACGTATGCTTCCTTAATTTCTTTTTAGAACCATCATAAAAAACAATTGTGCTTTTTCAAGGTGTTTTATGATTTCTTTTCAGGTTACTAAAGTATCATATATTACCACTTGCAAATACCATACCTAATCTCGTGATGATGCACAATATGTTTTACAAAAGCTTGGCATGGACTACAATAGCTTTCATGCATGTATCAACGATTGAGTATTGTTTCGAGGAGAATACGAGACTATGGAGACATATCCAAAGCGTGGTACTCACAGGTATCGATTAGACTTATAAGGGCAGACCATCCCTCAAAAAGTTCTTAGACACTTTTTGCTTATCCCTCGTATATATCACATGTTTTGTACATCTGGCATGGCAAACTTGACAACATGGCATGCACAAAATAGATCCACAGATGGAGTCCAACAAATATCATTGGATTCATGTGCATTGAGCCACATTTACTCTACCATTCCAAGCTTTTTTCGAGAGCCAAAGAATCGTCAGCTCGGTCTTGCTATGGATGGTGTGAACCCATTTGGTCTGCGCTCAACTTCTTACAGTGTGTGGCTTGTAGTCCTTGTTAACTACAATATCTCTCCATGGCTCTCTACGAACAAAGGACACCTCGTCCTTAGCTTCTCGTTCCTGGCCGCTACAAAGTCAAGAATATGAACGTGTACCTTCGTCCATTAGTCGATGAGCTTAAGATTTTGTGGAAAGAGGGGATCATCATTGAAGATACGAGCAAGCGCGATGGTCAACGATCTGCCAATATTTGAGCCATTCTCATATGGACCATGCATGAATTTTCGGGATTTGGAGAGTGCTTAAGTAAGTAGGCTTTTGTTCTCGTTGATAATGTCTTTCATAGCTCATTCAAGTTTATATTCACTACATAGAGATGTTGGGACAGGTCTAATTACCTCAAGTTATCATGCATGTCCATTGTGTGGACCATAGTTAGACTGTCGAAGGTCACGAAGATGGTATATCAAGGACACATCGCTTTCTTATCGGAGGGTCATGAAAATACACGCAGCGATTTACAGGTTGTCAAATTTAGTGTAATGGATCTCACAGAAGGAGATTAAGACATCCTCTATTGAATCCACAAGGCAAGGAGTAGTTGAGATGGTCAGTCTCTTTGAGAAATACATGCCTACCAGCATGCTCACGATACAAACCCATCTTCTAGTGTATCTTGTAGATGAAGTGGAGATTTCTCGACCTGTCCATACGTGGTGGATGTTCTTCTTGGAGCACTTCATGAAAACCGTGAAAGGCTTTGTGCGACAAGGATCTCGGCTAGAAGGTAACATAACTGAAGGTTGGTTGGTGTCTGAGATGTTACTACATATTTCACAGTGGCTACAAACGGTGGATTGAGACAACCATATGCTATGGTTGCTGAAGGAGGATGATAGACTGATTGGAGATGTGGTGGTTTGAAATGGGGTAGAAAAAAGAATGGATGCTGTAATGGAGGAGAAAGTGAATTGTTTTTGTATGTTACATCATGCCTCCATGGAGATGTCGCTTAGTAGGTACGAGCAAGCCAGGAAAGATAAAAAAGAAGAGCAATTTAAATTTTGACGTAGTATGCACCATCGACCAATTCGATATCCCAAGGGCATGGAAGAGATGCTGCAATTTATGTCAATGCGATGGTTGCATGGAGCTTTGACCGCAGCATCTTGTGAAGGAGTGGAGGTCTTAACTGAGGAGTGCGAATTCTCGAGGAGATGTAGTCCAAAGGTGACAATGTGTTTAGGTTTGTCATATCTAGATTTTGTATGCGATAACTAATTAATCATTTCAATGTATAGTAAAAAATGTACAGTGCGGTGTGTCGTGCGTACGACATTTCCGCATGGAGCGTATCGGCAAAATGCGCTCCATAACAGATTGTGGTATCATGGCAAAGTTCAAGTAAGATAGCCGACGAGGAGCAATGGATCCAAACACCATTTTAAATGAGATGGAGTATTTTGGGAACTTGCAGAGTATTATCACGGTGGATTACCGTAGCTTCTCCATGATCCTATTCAATTTGCAGTGGTTCTAGGTGGTAGGAAGGAGCTGGGGCAACAATTCGAGGAGGTCCATCTAGATTTCTCAAAATAGATTCCGAAAAAAGTATATGATGAAAGCAATGTTCCCAGTATAGACGAGAATAATATGCAAATAGAGGGGTCGATATTGTAAGGGGTGGATGCAACCGAAAGCATGGAGCATGTAGAGGAGCTAGAATTGGGTAACAATGATGGAAATATAGGAGTCCAAGAATTCTTTGAGAAGGAGGTGAACTCATCCTTTTGTGGCAACCTGTCTATCGACCTTCTAATATATGCAGAGTTATGTCAGGAGATTGACATGGGACCATAGGATACTTCATACTTGGAGTATCCACCTACTCAATTCGTTGATGAATCACTTATAAGGGTACATAAGATATGCGTTTTAAGTGAGATCATTCTTTTAAGATTTATATTACTATGCTTTGCTTGATTTATATTGATTATGCTAACATCAATTTTTGTCTGTGCAAATGATCTTTGTGGATATTTGGATCCGCACGATGAGCTGAGGGATAAGCGACAATGAGAAATAGGAAATGTTCGCACGTATGTCTCCAGATCAGATGGCTCAATTAAGAGATATGGCGGACCACGAGATGTCTCAGACACCATTAGGGAATTCTCTTAGATCTACTTTCGTGCGCTTTGTAACGTGTCTGCCTATCTGTTTGTCGAACATACCTTTAGTAGCCCATCTAGAGATAATCCTAGAAGATGCCGCCTGGCACTCCCAAGGAATGACACAGGGTTTGCCAGCTAGAGTCTCCCGAATTTGCTTCTCAACGAAATGTATTTGGCCATCCCTATTAGGACTGACCTGAAGTCAGGGTTCCTAACAGTGGGGTATCCTAAAGGACATCTAGCGTCAGATTTCAGATGGTCTACTTTGCACAGAAACACCTGAACCGAAGTAGATCCATGCCGCACTTGGTTCAAGGAGAATGGAAAACGAGAGGAATGCGTCGCTTAACCTCTCTGTCCATAAGGCATAGTCCCATTTCGGTCCCCTAAAACATGAATCGGATTTTGACTTACAAGTTTTAAGGTCCTTGTCTATCTAACGTTTGCCTCGATAAAATCCATCGAGGAAAGCTTTTGGCTAATCGAGACCACCCTTTTGTAGGATGGACCTGACGGTCACATCCACCGCGCTTTCCTCGGGGTTGCTTAGTTATCTAATTACCTATCAGTTATGTTTAATATATAAAAGAAGCTTCCTTAATTAACACGTTAGGGCATAGGTTTGTTCACGTAAATTAGGACACAAACACAAAGACAAGCTAAAACAAGATGAGGGAGTTCCTTAACTTATCTTAATCATTGTCTCCTGCCCATACATGAGAATTAAGTGTTTCTCTGTGCCTCCGCAAAAAATAGCCCTCTGTCTCCCGAAAGTAAAAACATGAATGTTTTTTCTACCAAGATTTTTCCTTGTAACTAGTATCAAGGCCTTGAGATCCCATCTCGAGTCTGTGTAGGGTCCGGAGGCATTGGGATTTTACGGCCAAAGCCCCCCCTAACACCCAAGCATTCTCCCATGCCAAGTAATTTTCACGAAGAGACCTCTCGCGGCGGGTTTGGTCCACAATCCCGTCATGGATTCATAACCCCCTTGGTTAGGGTTTGGCGGTTCCCGAGGGTAGCTAGCACCATCCTTCCTTAATTATCGCTTTAGGAAATCATCTATAACTGAAGCAACCAGCCTAATAACATTTACCAGGAAAAACATCATTTTCGAAATCAACAAATAACCACTCTACTTAGCATCCTCTTTTCCATCTTTAACAAGATCAATCCTCATTAAGAACATCAATGATAAACCATTTCAACCCGTTTCTTAAACAAGCGTTGCATTCTTTCCAAGGATACAACTTAGCTTATCCTTAATCAAGTCATATTCAGCTATGATAGACTACCTTTCTAGATTTTACTCTCCCCCTTAGGGTTTGACATGGTCAACTTGATGGTTATCTCCTAGATCCCTTGAAGTACCTATGTACCTTTATCTCTGATCTTAATTGATCAAGATTGTCTATCCCCTTGACCATGATTGGTCAAGATGGTTCTCTTTAGAACAATTCCTACTCTATCTTAAGTATAATCTTACTAAGCTCTCTTAATAATGCTCACATGCATTAAGCTTTTACCTATCCCTCTTGGAGTCACCAAGGACTTTGACATGGGACTCATGGATCTCAATCCCATTTGGTAAATTACAAACAACGTTGAATTTTTCCAATAACTTTAATGCACGCAACGTAATGCTATGCCTTCATTACAATGCTTACAATTTTGATATAACCCATACGATATTTTATGCCACACATGCGAAGGTACTTTCTATGAATGCAATCTTAACATTATCCTCTATGTAATTATTTACACGATCTATAACCTTCTTGAATGATTCAATCTTTATAACTTTATGTGATTATTGTATGAGTCTAGCTGTACTTTAATCTTTTCTGCAGTTTATTAAATGTAACTTAGAATCCATCTTGCGATATGGAGATGCACTTCATTTCTTTCGATGTCCTCTAAAATGTATTTTTTTGCAAGAACTTGTGCAAGGAGCAATGCACTTTATGCAAGAATGCTTTTGGTCATTTACGATGTAATTATCTAATCAATTTCACCTATTACGATGTCATCTTACAAGAAAAATTATCTTGTTTGTTACAAACATCACAACTATTCGTGGTTGCGGTACCGTCTTGATTCAAACCACCATCCACTCTTGCGGGGTTTTCAGCTATCCTTGTGGATCTATGGTTCGGGGCCATACTCGAAGATGCACGTACGAGAGATAGAATTCTTGCACTCTCCTATGCAACTTTAAGTAAATTCTTGCAGCCTCTCCTTGAGTGGAGAAAAGATAATGAAAGGGGGGTGTATTTTTAGAAATATTAGAGGGGACGTATGACCTCTCTTTAAGGGGGGGCAAGAAGAACCCTCCAAAAGCTTCTCTCTCTCTCTCTCTCTCTCTTTCTCTCTCTCTCTCTCTCTCTCTCTCTCTCTCTCTCTCTCTCTCTCTCTCTCTCTCTTTCTCTTCTTGCCATCAAAGCAGCGTGCCGAGCCGTCTCCTTGCGATGATGATGAAGAGGGGGTTGTGCTGCCCGTCGGCTGTAGGAGGGAGGGGTTTATAAAGAAAAGGGGGGGTCGCCTCAACGACCAAATGGGGGGGGCAATATGCCGCCGATCACCTTGCGGCCCTTATGGCCCTCCTTGAGAGGGCTTAGAGAGGGGCCACATGGCCTTCTCTCTCCCCCTCCCCCACATGGCATGCATGTCCGCCTCACACACACACTCTCTCTCTCCTCAACATCCTGTCGACAGGGGAGAGAAGAGATAAATAAATTTTTACTAATTAATTTTAAAAAAATTGAGCCTATGGGGGGTTTTCCATGTGGGAGAGGGGTTGTCTTGCGTTAATATATGCGGAGATATTACACGCTTTGATGCTTCGAGTTCCAGTAGACAAGGTCGACGCTCCAAACTTGGGCCGGATGGAGGGAGTGGTTGTCGGGGATGCTGCGGAGACGTGGATGCAGTGAGCCCATGGTCGACTCGGGATACAGGTGCTACTCCTTGCTCTCATGCAAGTTCAAGAGAGCATAACTTAAGTGGTTGTTGTGGAGGTACCGATAGTGTCTCTGTCTCATCATTTTGCTGGAGTTGCATCACCTATGGGATTTGTCACACCTATGGGGATGTCTACTCCAGTCACTCCAACTTTTGCTTAGCCGTTCGTAGTAGGTGGTAACCCTATGGGGGCTACCCCGAGAGATATTATCTCCGTAGGTACAGTAGATGTATATGGGTCTCCTGGATATGCCCAGGAGTGTGGTCACAGGTTGGAGAGGACACATCTTAGGCATACCTTGGAGGGGTATGGATACATTGTAGATGATAGGACATGAACCATCATCATGAATGATGAGGGAAGGAGGGTGATGGCTCGTATGAAAGAGTTGTGTGCCAATAAGTTTTTCAGCACGTCTTGGATCATTTGAAGAACATACCAAAGGGGAGCAAGGACTACATAGTATCAACCTTGCATAAGGAGTTTCTGGTACTCGCCACAGTAGATAGATTTTCCATAGACTGGATGATGGAGTGCATACGTTGGTGTACATGTCATACAAACGATCGGACATATGCAAGGCACTTAAGAGTGGTGTTACTAAATTGATTGCTTATTATGCATTCTCTACTTAATAAATTGATGTCAATAAATTACTTTTCCTTAAGTGTTGATGATGATCTAGCATGGCCAGGAGACCATTTAGAGACCACTATTCCTAGTATATCACTTAATGGAGTGATCAGAGCACTGTGATAGGGATATCTGGTACAAGTAGTACAAGATATGAAGGGAAAAATAAGTGTCTGCCAAGTGTAAGAGTGCATACAAGAACCAAGGAGTTACACATAAATGAAGATTGATTAAATTTTAAGAAAATGAAGTGCATTAGCATTGTGTATATGTATTTATGTATATATCCAAGGACACTTGGGAACATTTACTTGTGTGTAATGAGAATTCCATTCATTTGGGCCCATCCTCTCTCTTACAAGTCAAGGTTTAAGGTATTTTCTTTTATTAAGAAAGACAAGATAGGTAATTCTCTCACTGAGAAAGAGGAGAGACATGATCCTCTAGAAGTGAGGAGAGAAGTGATTATCTCTTTCTAAGATCCAAAATAACACAATCTTTTGTGTGGAAGTCAATCTTAAGGTTGAGGTTCAAGGAAATTTAACGAGCTCTCCTTAAGGTGGTTGCATGGACCACAAGTTAAGAATATAAGTTTGAGAAGCTGTTTTCTTAAAAAGACATGGTGAATCCATTATTAAAATACATCACGATAGAAAGACAATCTCTAAAAAAGGCATGCTAGTGTTATTGGAAACAATGAGATCTACAACTTTTGTGTTGGATATTTTTTCATCCAAGCAACACACAGAGAGATATCTTGAAATTGGTGCTGCAGAGTAGGTCGTGGAACAGCCACATCGTGCATGAAGATCAACTCAAGTCTCTCTCCAAGAAGAGAAACTCTTGAAAGATTATAAGAGTGGAGGCTCTCCTTGGGTGTGAGAGAGGTGAAGGAAACATCACTTTGCAATCAAGTTTCAAGAGGAGAAGAGAAGGTGCAAGTACTGCGGAAGCTCTATTGAAATCAAGTGCTGCGGAAACTTTGCTGAAATCAAGTTCCAAGAGGAGAAGAGAATGTGTAAGTGTTGTGGAAGCTATGTTGAAATCAAGTGCCAAGAGAAGAGCCCTACACATATTGTGCAGAAGAGAATGAGACTCAAGAAGGATCAAAAGGTGCCAACTTTCAAGTTGTGCAAGTGTTAGCCAGTTATATACCATGCAAGGAACCGTGATCTTGTCTCCAAGATCTACAAGTAAGAAGTGGTTTATGTGTAATGGAGGAGCTCCTTGTCAATAATATAACTCCATAAGTGGGGGACTGGCCCATCTTCTAGTCCTAGTGTGTTGTCAATTTCTTTATCTCTCTCTACATCTTTCTTTTCTCTCATATGTTCTCTCTATGTGCCAGCATAATATTCACCATATATATTTTAAGTATATAAGAAATTCGAGCATTTATCTTAAGTATTATAATAAGTGGAGTCTCAAAGCCCGAATGGCTAAACATAGATGACTGGCGCCGACTCAGGGAGGAGGCTACAGATTCTCTAGGACATTGGAGACAGCAATGCGAGGCGGGGAGGGCACGACTAAAAGATTGAGTGGTCCATTATCTTGGGACTGGCAGCCACAGGACTTATCTAGAGGACTTTGTAAGTTTTTCTTTTGTTCTGCTTGCTTATTATATTGCAATATTCCTTGTACTATTGTCAATCATGTTTCTAGTAGTTGTATTTTGTTTTCTTTGCAGCACTCCATTACAAACCACAATCCCATCGGCCTGCAGACTCGATATGCAAAGAGACATGGCCTCATTACACTGATCGACCGATTGTATGGACACGATGGCCCAGTAAGTCACTCATCTTTCTTGTCTCTAGTTACTAATTTTAATTAAAATGCATTATTGTTTGGTGGACTAATGTATAGTTTTTTCTTTTTTTGCAGAGTACGTTCGATGCTCCTTTGCGGCGGGATAAGCTTTCAGATGGTGAGGATCTATAGCTCACCCTTGGATCCGTGGAGCACACATCCTCTTCTTTTTTGGTCATGTAATTTATGTAGGCATTTTCTATGCACTATGTTATTATCATCATTTGTATCTTGCCATGATTGTATAGTCACTTTCATTACGTGATCTTCCATTTATTTTACACATCAACCTTATGGATTCAAGTACACTTTGCCTTCATTTTGATGAGCATTGTATATTTTAGTGTAACTCTTTTGTATGGCCCAAATAAAGCACATAGACTGCCCTGCCACAAATTTTTTTCCCTGTAACCATCGCTATTAGCATCGCAAATTTGTTGCATGCGTTGCTATTAGCATCGTAGTTAGCATCACAACTCGTCGCTATATGCGTCGCTATGCGACGCTAATAGTGACGCATATAGCGAGGATGATAGCGACTGTTCTATGGCATCACTAATACCGACGTTTTTTGCGACAACAGGGGCAAATTTTTTAATTAATATTTTCGTTGCTTTGAATGTCAGTATGAGGCTTGTATCTTGTAGTGTATATCATGCTCTACAAATAAAAAAATGATCAAATGTATAATTATCCTAGTAATTTAGCATTTCCTTATAAATTACATCTCAAGAAGCATAGACTAATACCCCCCCTATTTGACCACCTAGTGAATGATTACATGACAAAAGACAAAACCACATAGTAATAGACAAACAATGTAGAGTGTCAACCAAAAGACAACTTGCATAGTTACATAACTACAAGAAATTTTGTGGAGTATAAGTAGGGAAGACAAACTCAAAAGTAGAATTTATGGGGAGCCATACATCTGAAGACTTAATTAGATGACATAGGGTGTACCACTCGAAAATCCTTAAGAAGATTGCACTATTCATGAAGTTGCACGAGAGCAATATAAATGCAACACAAGTACATAAAGTTACAAGCACATAGTCGTGCGAGACAAGCGAGATGCATTGACTAACTGCATAGATCCATGAACATTGGACCAAAAGTTTGCAACCGTAAGTGCATGTTGATGGCATGGCATATACATACTCATCACGTAGGCACGAAGGAACTGGAGGAGAGGAATCATGAGTAGTTTTGAATGATGAGTTGCACTAATTGATTCGAACTTGTTTTGAGTGAAGAGAATAATAAGAAGAAGAAGAAATGAAGCAAGGAGTAGGTTGCAATGATATTAATATAGTTGATACAAAGAAACGATGTCCTAGTCCGATGATGATTCACGAAGCTACTTAGGTGGGACAACATAATTTAGGGCAGGTGCGCCCATGCCAACCGATGTATAAGGATGACCAGGCCAAAATAGTGTTGTCATAAGGGGCAATGATATATTTCCAAGCATAATTTAAAACATGTAGGGTGCAGGGTACATGCTATTGAGGATGGACATGAGTACTAAGCTGGGGCGGAGTATACTAGCACGTTGGTTCAGGTACTACGTAGAGCAGCTAGCTAGGGGCCGCAAGGCTTGTCGAGGATGGGACCGCAGAGGTCGGGATTCCCAGCGTAGCTACTGGCGGGAAACTTGGCCATCGCACCTCCGCTTGGGATGGGCCCAGACAGCTGATTGTTGGAGAGGTCACTGCAACAAATACACATAATATGGTTTATATATAAGGACGATGTAAACATTAGAGCCAGTCCCGAACATTTAACCAACTCTAATTCTACAACTGATGGGCCAAGGGCAGCTTCAATGATAGTATCTGAGAGAGAGCATGTACAGGAACTGGAGGTTGGACAGCTGCTGCAGCTGCGGGGGGATCTGACCAGTCAGTGCGTTGTTGAAAAGGTGCAATGCGACGAGCTTGCTCAGCTTCCCAATCTCCGCTGGGATTGGCCCAAAGAAGTCGTTGCGGAACAGCTCCCTGCAATATGCGATATTGTACAATACAAATATGTCACAATATTCTTCCTTCTATATATAACTAAGTTCTCTAGAGAAAGTCCTTTCCAAGAAGTCGGAAGGAGCACATTTAACTATTAAAAAAGGTGGGCGGAAAGAAATGTCACGCACAGTACAAGATTAGCATCCATACATACAGGTATTGCAACGACGACAGGTCCCCCACACGAGGAGAGATCGTTCCAGAGATACCCATGGCGCCAAGGCTCCTGCATTCATCGGATGATATATTCAATTAATCTTGTCGGCCTGTAATATAAGACTTCTAAGAAGAACACTGAAATACAGTCGCGCCATGTTCAACGGGGCGCGCTATTGCAGATGATGGAACTGGGCCGGCACTAATTAGTGATTATACTTACAGTCTAACGACTTTGTTGTTGTCGTCGCAGTCCACGCGGACGAAGGTGCAAGGATTGGCGGCGTTGGCGTCCCAATCGGCCATCGCTCCTTGAGGATCGAGCAGCCCATTCTTGAACGCCATGAGAGCATCCACTGCGCCAACGCCGCAACCATACGGTCAGCCAACACGACATCGATAATATCAGCCCAAGCATAAAAGATCTATTGTAGTACTCTTACTCGTCTAATCTACTAACGTTGAAAGCACTAGTGTTCTGTGTATAATATTCTTAGACTTGAAACCGAATTTAATTAACCTTCCGAATTGAAGCCCTCCGCAGAGACCAGCTGCAAAAGAGTCTGGAGGACGCAAGCTGCTGCCGCTATTGTCAGAGAAACATTCGCCCAACTGTTTCGCCACTCCAATTATTCACATGCTCGTTTCGAGGTCATGGCCTCCGCTTATAATGCAGTAACTAAGGCAATATCATATTATATTTTACATTAGACGGTACCCGACAGTTAACCTTTTCCTCACTTGGAACACCACCCAAACGCAATGGTACCAAGCACTAGCTAGTATGATGTTCTCATGCCACCTTGGCGTGCCTCATCCATCGAGACTACACATGAAGTTCGTGTTTAGCATGGGTTAGGCTGCTGCAACAGAAAGAGCACGATTGTAACATTGTGTGCTCTCCATCTTCATACATGTTTTAGGCTGCTCAACAGAACAAGCATATTTGTAATGTTGCATGCTTTGTATCTTCATACTTGCTCCCCTTTAGAACAGAGGTATGGTGGCCTCGAGAACATAGCATTGTGTTGAGACTATGCCAACAAGATCCAAAAAGGAAGAATGGCAAACAAACTCGAAAGAATCAATCACATGCATTATCTTGAACTTATCTTTAATATTACTCTTCTCTCCTTTAATAAAATTGATAAATTTTAGGAAGGGAATACCTTAAACCCCCCCCCCCCCCCCCCCCCCTCTCACAAATCAAAAAATTTAGGGAGATAGTTGTCTCTCTTCCCCCTCTTTCTACTTTCCCCCTCCTATCTCTCCTAAACTATCTTATAATAATGAAATGCTTAATTACTAGGATAATCGTACTTCTAGTCATTTCCTTATTCCTACAACATGATATGGTCATGCTTCTTTCCTTATGGTTGTATGTTCTACTCATTGCTTTACTCCATAATAATTCTTTTAAAAATTTTACATACGATCAAACCTTTGGTATGTGCTTGCGTTAGCTATTAGCCTGGTCATTTCATTAAATGCTACATCACTTTAATGCATAGTGCAAAAAGGATTACTCTTGAGACTGAATCTCATTAAGAACAAGGTTGCAAGGATATTTAAGATAATCATACATTTGAAAGTTTTCTTGAACTATAGATCCAACTGCTCAAGAGTTACTACGTTGAAGGACTAATGCATCTACCCACTTTATCTAATCGTGAATATTCTCATGAACCCTTACACACAAAACCAAGCCATTGGCATTCATAGGACATGAGTTTTGTCATTGTTCTGAATCTTAAAAAGGACAAAGAAAAGCAATAGTGGCTTAGACCTAAACAACAATTGGATGGCTATGATGATGGAATGTGAGGTTATTGAGTTAAGCACTCTTGAGGAGCACATTGTTGATGTGCAACCCTAGTGGAAAAAGGCATTTGGTCAAGAGTTAGAGTTTTAATAGAGCTTTTAAATAAGTTAGTCACTTTTAGCCTATTATGAATAATGTTTTCATGTGCTAGTATCTAACTAGCAATGATTATATGGTGCCTTTGTGGGCATATGCTAATCACATCAATAGTGCTATTACTAGAGGCTTCTATTCTTCATGGTAGGTGTGGCACTTCATAGAGAGACATAGTATGCCACCAAATGATTGCTTTCTATAGAGAAGGGTTATAGTAGATATGCTTTTTGCTTGGATGAGGAGATATGTCTCTATTTTTTTGTCACTTGAGAAGCTACAATTATGTGTGTGCTTTTTGCTTGGATAGTAGATATGCTTTTTGCTTGGATAGTAGATATGCCTTTTGCAAAAAGCATTTGAAGGGTTATAGTAGATATGCTTTTTGCTTGGATGAGTAGATATGTCTCTATTTTTTTGTCACTTGAGAAGCTACAATTATGTGTGTGCTTTCCACTCTACTTTGTAGAGTAGGTGGTGTTGCAAATTCACCTCGTGCATGGATTGAATTCAAGGATCTAAAGTTAGGTCTTGACTCCCTCCCACAAGGATTTGAAGCTCGGAGATTGTGATTATCTTTTGCGGAGTAAGGCATACTCATCGAGCTATGGAAAAAGTCAAGCACTACAAGGGATTAGGCCCACAAATGGCCATATTGATGCAATATTTCTTGAACTTGAAAGAGAAACTTATGGGTAGAGCTTGGAGGTTTCGATTATGTTTTGTGGAGTAAGGCATACTCATTGAGTGTGGCAAAAATCAAGCACTATAAGGGATTAGTCCCACAAACAGACATATGGATGCATTTTTTGAACTTTAAAAAGAAACTTAGGAGTGTGCTTATTGTTGTGATTAATAGTACAATAGTTGCATTTATTGCATGAAGAGTAAATGCAACTTTTCGGGATGTTTCTAAACATATTGCATCGACAACCTTCATGAAAATTTAAATGATTAATTAAATTTAATATGTCTACAATTTTCACATGTGTTTCCACATGCGCATAAACATGCTCTATGAAATTAGAAAAGCTAGGGAGATGTTGGTTCTGTAGACATATGGAGCCATAGTGCTGCACTAGTAGCTCGCTAGTTTATTTTCTTCTACCTTTTCTTATGCTCTCATTGACCAATAGGTTTACTAATTAAATCTACATATTACTAAAAACTACACAATAACATCGTTTGAGATAACTAAATGTTCACAACAAAAGTAACAAAGTATAAAAAATATAAAAATTATGTATACATTACTTTTAATCTATTGATTATGGCTTGTAGTACCTAACATCCTATGTACTATACTATGTACATTACTAATCATACATAATCTAAAGATCTATCACCACCACCCTCTCCCTCTTTATTATTGTCTTCTTTTCTCTCTCAAACTTACTCTCATCACTCTCCTCATTGATGTGCTCTTCGTTCTCTGCATCATTGCCTTTTATGCTCTCACTCTCTTACACACTCTCTTTCCAATCGTCTCATTGCATTATGACCCCTATAGAAATGGAAAATTAATGCTTGGAATTATTAAGGGCGTCCAATGCATTTATCAAAAGAAATGACTTAACAAATTCATTATACCATGATTTCATGCCACTGTTGCTCTGTGACAACACCCTCCTTCTACAAGTGTCTCCATATATCAAGCCTATTATGATTATGCTTACATTCCATATCATGGCTAGTGGATATTGGCCCAATACTTTGCCAAATATACTCAATTGTAAAATTAAAACATAAAAATATTAGATATATTCAATGTTAAATAGACACACATAAGAGGTCAATAAAAAAATTAGATAATTACAAAATGTGTGTCCCATGTATTGACACCTCTTGACCCAAAATGTGAATAAAATTGCTCCATTTGGATTCTTTATGCCTCCCACTATTGTTCTAGACTGAAGATCCCACCCTCAATCTTTCTTTGATCTTCTCTCTGCTCTTGAGCATATATAATAATTGGCATTCACTTAGAATCCAAGCCTTGCCTGACTTCCTCATATTTTCTACTACTCTATGTTTGATCATGGCTCTCTTCTTATCAATCGCATTTATGATCCTCTCTCAAATTCAATGTTCTATGAACCCTATATGTAGAGGATTAAAAAATTTCTCATGCACTATATAAATGATTGCATGGAGTACTATATTTAGGTCTTTGTTTTTTTAGGATTTAATAAAATGTTTCTAGCTTTCTCCTACTGTAGCACACAAGTAGCTCATGATCTTGTTTCTTGTAGTATTTTGGAGTACTTGGCCTTGGAATTAAGCTAATACTATATATGTAGTTGGAGTTGCATGGCATCTATCTTTAGGGTGCTAGGATACCTATGGAGAGGGGCTTTAACCACCACTAGAACAACCTCCACAAAATCCATTACATTGCCAACTATGCCCATGTCTACTATCACTACAACGGAATGGGGCAATAGCGACGGCCATTTGCGATGCAAAAAGGCGGTGTCGCTAAAAGCGTCTCTATTTGCGTCGCTAATATTAGCGACGCAAATAGCGACGCATATAGCGACGCTAATAGCGATGCTAATAGCGATGCAAATAGAGACGCTTTTAGTGACGTATATAGCGACGCTGATCTGGGGAAAAAATTTCGAAAACCCGAGCGTAACATTCGCCGAGAGAACATTTACGAGAAAGAATGAAACAGAGAGCGAGAGAGCTTAAAGCTTTGCGAGGGAGAGAGAGAGAGAGAGAGAGAGAGGGAGAGAGAGAGAGAGAGGGAGATCATCACCATGCCGCCGCCGCTATATATGAAGAAGAAAGAGAAGTGTGCAATGGAGAACGGAGGGAAGGTGCAAAGAGAAGGTACAAAGGGTTTCATCTTCAAGCCTTTGAGGTAGGTACATTGCCTCTTCTTGCTTTATTTTTGTGTTATCTTGTTTTCTTTTTTTGTTTTTCTTTGCAAAGAGATACATGGAAAGAGAGGGAGGGAGGAAAGAAGAGAGAGGAATGAAGGGAGAGAAAGAGGTAAAAAGGTAGAGAAAGGAAATAAAGAGAAAGAGGAAGAGAGAAATGAGAGATGAAGGGAGGGATAGAGGATGAGTGAGAGAAACAACGAGAGAGAGAGGGGGAAAAAACAAAGAGAGAGGAAACAAAGAAAGGGAAATAGAGAGAGGGAGAGGGGAGGGGGAGAGAAATAGAGAGAGGGAGAGGGAAGGAAGAGAGGAGGAGGACGTAGAAAAGAAGGGTGAGGTAAAGAGAGGAAAGAGAGTAAAAAGAAGAGAGAGAGAGGGGGAGAAAGAGAGATAGAGAGAAAAAATAGAGAGTGAGAGAGAGGAAGAGAGAAATAGGAAAACAATGAGAGAATGAGAGAGAAGGTTAATAAAGAAAAGTAAAGCGAGAGGGGGGAGAGAGAGATAAAGAGAGGTGGGGTGACATTTCTTTCAATATCTTTGTTTCTTAAGCTTTTTATTTTCTATCTTTGATTGTCTTTGCAATGAGATGAGTTGAGTGAGAGTGGGGAGGGAAGGAGGGAGAGAAATAGAGAGAAGAAGGGAGGGGAAGGAAGAGAGAGATGGAGAGAAATAAAAAACAGGAGAGAGAGGGGCTTCATAAAAATTTGTCAAAACTCGAGCATGGCATTTTACAGGTTTTTAAACAAGCAAGAGAGAGAGAGAGAGAGGCCGTTGCCACTGCCACCATCCATGAAGAGGGAGGAGACAAGTGTAAAGGAGAAGGAAGGAACTCCCGAATGAGAAAAAAATGAGAGAAGTACGAAGGGATTCTTCTTCAAGCTTTGAGGTAAGTGCATTATCTATTCTCTCTTTGTTTTTCTCTTTTCTTTACTTCTCTCTTTCTTTTTGTTGATGAGTGTATTGAGAGAAGAAGTGAGAGAGATCAACATGTACAAGGGAGATTGAGAGAGAGAGAGAGAGAGGTCGCTGCCACCGCCAATCCACCACAAAAAGAGAGGGGACAACTGCAAAGAAGAAGGAGGGAGCCCATGAAGGAGAAGAAGAAGAAGGAGAGAAGTGCGAAGGGATTCTTCTTCAAGCTTTGAGGTAAGTGCATTATCTATTCTCTCTTTGTTTTTCTCTTTGAGGTAAGCGCATTATCTATTCTCTCTTTATTTTTCTCTTTGTTCTTTAAGCTTTGAGGTAAGTGCATTATCTCTTCTCTCTTTCTTTTTCTCTTTTCTTTACTTCTCTCTTTCTTTTTGTTGATGAAGAGTATATAGAGAGAAGAAGTGAGAGAGATCAACATGCGCAAGGGAGATTGAGAGAGAGAGAGAGAGGTCGCTGCCACCACCAATCCACCATAAAAAGAGAGGGGACAACTGCAAAGAAGAAGGAGAGAACCCGTGAAGGAGAAGAAGAAGAAGGAGAGTAGCGCGAAGGGATTCTTCTTCAAGCTTTGAGGTAAGTGCATTATCTATTCTCTCTTTGTTTTTCTCTTTTCTTTACTTCTCTCTTTCTTTTTGTTGATGAAGAGTGTATAGAGAGAAAAAGTGAGAGAGATCAACGTGCGCAAGGGAGATTGAGAGAGAGAGGTCACTGCCACCGCCAATCCACGACAAAAATAGAGGGGACAACTACAAAGAAGAATGAGGGAACCTGTGAAGGAGAAGAATAAGAAGGAGAGAAGCGCGAAAGGATTCTTCTTCAAGCTTTGAGGTAAATGTATTATATCTTCTCTCTTTGTTTTTCTCTTTTATTTACTTCTCTTTTTATTTTTGTTGATGAAGAGATGTATAGAGAGAAGAAGGGAGACAAATCAACACAAGGGAGATTGAGAGAGCGGGAGAGAGAGAGAGAAGCTGCCATTGCCACTACCATTGCCACCACATCCACTAAAAGAGAGGGGACAACTACAAAGGAGAAGCCAACCTCTGTCTCTTCTCCATCTTGCCCTCCTCGAGCTTGCATGGCAGGCACCAAGCAAGTATGTCCCCATTTCTCGGCCATGGAGAGGCCTCATGCCAAAGCCCGCCACCTGGAGTACAAGGTGGAGCCTCCTCTAGTGCAACAACAGGTACTCCCCATAGAGCACAATGACCACTAGAGAAGAAGAGGAGATGGAAACCAGGCAGTGTGAGACAGCCCACCAGTAGGAAGGTAGACTGCTACAGCTATGACGATAGAAAGAAGAGCCTACATGATGTACTACATATACCTTCTATTACCAAGAATCTACATGTATAAAGCCCAGCTCGTTACAAACGGATATACACATCAATACAGCCTAGATTATGAGGAGACTTTCAGCTCGGTTGCTAAGATGGAAATGGTGAGAATAGTCATTGCATTAGTGGCTTCTAAGGGCTGAAAATTATGGAAAGCGGATGTCAAAAATGCATTCATGAATGGTGACTTGCTTGAAGAGGTATATATGGAGTAGCATGAGGGTTATGTATACAACCTGAGGTGTATATGGATACTAACTAGCAACCCCGTCTATCATGCTAGATCCAAACACATAGAGATTCATTACGATTTCATCAGAGAAATGGTACTTGTAGGACAGATTGATCTACTTTATGTGAAGACACAAGACCAGGGAGGAAGTATTAATCTCCTTTTGTGAGATCCATTGCACCAAAGTCGACAACCTCCATGTATTTCTAGAGTAAGACATCCTACGATCACGATCGGTAGTACAAACTGCCACAAATGAGAAAGCATTACGAATAATGGCTACATTTCAAATAGCAAAATGTCCATGCTAATTACAATCCATTTGTAGTACAAACCTGACATATCTTATACCAGTCATGGGATTTTAGCCCTGATAATTGGTCGTCTTTAGAAAATGCGGACCTGAGAGAACGCATCATACCCGTCGGAGTGCGGATAGACTTGATTACTTGCTTCACAATGCACTCTTCTTTAGTGGACAAAACCCAAGGAGCGCGAGGAAGCTGCATGCGACCATCAGCATACTCGACTGCGGCCAAAGCACCTCCATCTTACCTACTTCCTTCAAATCCATTCGTGCTCGTGGGATCTAAAAAGTCCCATAGCAAGCTGTCCACATTCTTGAAAATATGCATGGGATCTAACAAGTGGTTGACCTATAAGTGGGTCCAATATTGCAACTCGTAGAAAACTGAGAACTGTCGCATTCCATTTGGATGTGATTCCGCGTGGACCATTTTCAACTCGTACTAGCTTGCGGCATTCATATGTGTTGGAGGTCGTCTAAGGAAACCTTCCCTGAGTTCATGATCCTCTGGCAGGAAAGCAGCGTGTCCTTGATATACCATCTTCTTCATGGTTCGTGACCTTCAAGAGTCTAATTGTGGCCCGCACAATGGACATGCATGATAACTTGAGGTAACCAGACTTGTTCCAACACCACAACCTAGTGAATACTAGCTTGAACGAGATAAAATATAGATATTACTAGCGAGAATGGAGGCCTGCTCACCTGAGCACTGTCGGAATCTCAGAAAGTCATGCATCGTTCACATGAGAATGGCTTGAATATTGGCTGACCGCCGCCGACCATCGCGCTTGCTCATATCTTGCACAGTGATCCCCTCCTCCTACAAAATCTTAAGCTCATTGACTAATGGACGAAGATACAGGTCCGTATTTTTGACTTTGTAGCGGCCGGAGAAGAGAAAACTAAGGATGAGATGTCCTAATTTCTTCGTAGAAAGCCATGGAGGGATATTGTAGTTGATAAGGACTATAGGCCACACACTGTAAGAAGTTCACGCCATCCATTGCAAGACTGAGGCGAAGATTCCTTAGCTCTCGGGCAAAGCCTGGGAAGGTAGAGTCAATGTGGCTCCATGCGCGTGAATCCGTTGAACTTCATCCGTGGACCTATTCTACGCATGCCATGTTGTCAAGCTCGCCATGCCGGACGTACGAAACATGTGGTTTATGCGGGGGGATAAGCGGAAAGTGTTTGAGAACTTTTTGAGGGATGGTTTGTCCTTGCAAGTCCTGTCGATACCTGTGAGCACCACACTTTGGATATGTCTCCATAGTCTCGTATTCTCCTCGAAACAGTCTGCAATCCTTGATACATGCATGGATGTTATTGTAGTCCATGCCAAGCTTCCGTAAAACATGTCATGCATCATCACGAGACTCAGGCATGGTATTTGCAGGTGGTAATATATGATATTTCAATAACCTGAAAAAAATCATAAAACACCTTGAAAAAGCACAAATGTTTGTAATAATAGTGCCGAAATTTTTTTTCAATGAAGCGTATGTACAAGGTATCTGAACAACTCGGTCACACTCGTATCGCTCCTCATATATTTTGCTTGCACACTTCAGAGTGCAAGCAGTGCCTTCAGCCGAGATACTCGACACCCATCATATAATGGTATGGATGCTTCCTCTCTAAGCGGATCAGAAGTCTCAACATCCATGGGAATCAATGCATCGATCATTGCCTCCATCTGAGGCTCCAAGATTGTAGGTAGGTCTGGAAGGTTGCTTGTCTCCTCCCTTGAACCCCTTTTTTTTTCACAAGATCTTTACCTCGGGATTTTTGAAGAAAATAAGTATAAGGCCCTAGGCTTGGGATTTAAAGTTCCCTTTTCCGCAAGGCCCACAAAACCATTCCTAGCCAGAATTTCAAAGAGAAGAATCTCTCAAGCCTCCGTTTTCACAAAGGGCCTTCAGAAGAACCCTAAGGCCTTCCAAAGCCAAATTCTGCAAGTCGGTACTTCGGTTAAGGAAGCCGTACCTCAAAGGGAATTGCGTGTAAGAGGGAGACGGGCCAAGATCATAAGACTACAAGCCAAGGCAAGAAGTTCGAAATCCATGAAGGCTAACCGAAGATCGAATTCACGATGGGCCCTAAAAAAAAAAGTCACAAGGCGCGCCTGCGGAAGGATCTTCTCCTAGTATTTACGTTGATATTTTCCGGAGTCCACAAGTCCAGGTTTTATCTATTTGGATTCCAGACAAAAGCATTGAATTAGTCACGATAACTTCATGGATTAGGAAGCACCCATGCATGTTCAAATTCACCTAGTCAAGTTAAATGCAATTGGAAAATGAATTGGCTATTTGAACAATTACTAGAATTAGCTCAAGATATGAAAATTGGTCATTAGTACGTTCAACGGAATGAATGAAAAGAACATAAGGTGTCTATGCATTTTTAGGACCTTATCAGTAATTTTTCTTTTGTGCATTCAAAAGTGACGAGCCTAGGACAACTGTTGCCTCATTACAAGGTTGAAATTATTGAGGTACACCTTTTTACTAGGCATGGGAAGATTAATGGCATGTTGCACACTCATCGCACGTAAGAATTTCATTCATTCAGTGTACGAATATTTCTTTCAGAAATGTAGTTAGGGAAAGGCTGCACGGTTCATTTTAACATAAAACCCTAAAAGCTTAGTAGCATGAATCCTGAATCCAGGTCCTAGTAGGATCAATGGAAGTTATGTGAATTTTAGCAAGTGCTTGGTCTTAACAAGAGTAGTTAGGGATTGCGAATCTAGAGGAAATGAATCGCGTGCTTACGTGAGTTATGACATAATGCAACTAGTTTTTTTCCCTCTTAGATCAAGACAATATCTTTAGGAATGGCTCATCCTTGTCGTAAGACAAGTAAATGGGTTTACCCAAAACACCTAAACCGCAAAGGACTCATGTAGGATGGTTAAATTGATATGATATACTCCAAGTGCTAGCTAGGGTTTAGCACATTAAGGACTTGACCCAGTTTCACGCACCTGTTACCAAGACGAACCCTTAAACCAAAGGTCCTACCCACATTCACGGAATATAGGGCACAATTGGATGCTCATGCATAAAACAATCTAAGGTTTCTACCCTGAGAATCACTCGTTTAACTGATGAAACTCGGATTGAGTTGGAATTCCTAGGACCGAACGTTGTCAGCCTAGTGTAATTAGGAATGGGTTGGGTAAAAAGACACCCTAAACCTTGCTTCTCGTCTGGAGATAATTCCGTGACCAGAAAACGCCATTCAATGGGTGAAATGATCCCATGGAATAGATGCGACACTTGTGCAAAAAGTTGCAACATCGCATAAACTTGTGATTTGTTCACAAGAGATTTTTGCCATTTCTTGAAATGAGGTTGGCAAGTTCTTGCGCAAGTTTAACTTGCAAGAGGATGAGTAATCATCCTGTTACATCACCTTTCTTGGGGAATAATTGCCAAGTAAAGGAAAGTTAGGTATTTTCTTGGAAGCAAATGATCAATCAATAAATTGGAGTGACATGGTCGCCAGGATTTACTGTTAATAAAACCTAAGGTATTGGTTAAATTGGATTAACGGGGTATGGCCCTAACCCAAGGACAATAGGGTGAACAAACAAACCCTTGGGGATCTTGCCAAGTCGCAATTGATCCCGGATCGAATGCTGGATGCATTTGGAGAGAAGGATTCACTCCTTAGAAATTGGCCAAATAAACGACCATTGGAATTGATTGTGCTTGTAACAGTTTAGAAAGCACTGTTTGCATTGTTTGCTCAAGGAACTAAAGGATGAAAATATATCTAAAGCTTCAGGTTGAAGGCATGAAGGGAGAGGCAGCTTCAGTTACCCCCGACTGCCTGCCTGACCCTAACCAAGGGGGTTGTTGACCGCGCCGAGAACGCGGACCGAACCCGCCGCGAGAGGTCTTTCCGTTGAGCTCTACTTGGAGCAGGAGGACGCTTGGGTGCCAGGGGGGCTCTGGCAGTAAATCCCTCGCCTTCCGGGTCCTGCACAAGAGGCTAATGTGACTCGGGATTGGATCTCGAGGCTCGCATACTAGTCTACGGGCGGAAGCTTGGAATAGTGATCCCTGGCGGATTACTGGATAGCCTTCGGGCGGATTATGGACAAGCCTACGGGCAGAACTCCTTGTATTTCAAAGATAAAATGATGAAATGATAATAAAGAATTTGTCTGATATTGTTTTTCTATGTCACGTGATAAGATTATGTGAAAGAACCAGTGCTTAACGGGAGTAATTAAAGAAGCTGGTTGTTATATGTCAAATTAATGTGTTAGATAATTATATAACTAAAACAAACTGAGGAAAGTGCGGAGGATGGGCCATGGGTCCGTCCTACGGTTGGGTGGTCCCGGTTAGCCGGGAACTTTTCTCAAAAATCTCGAATAACAGCGGGAGGATCATCGAAAGTAATGACCTAGAGTTATGTTTTACCCGATTTACGCTGTTTTAGGGCAACGGAATGGGACTATGCCTTATGGCAGAGAGGTTGAGCCTTGCATCCCTCTCGTTTCCCATTCTCCTTGAACCAAGTGCAGCGTGAATCCGCTTCGGACCTGGCGTTTCTGCGTAAAGTAGTACGCTCGGGTCTGACGCTAGTTGCTGTTAGCTACTGACCAAACAGAAAAACCCTAATTCCGGTCGATCCTAAGTGGGAAACGGCCAGGATACTTCTGCTAAATGGCAGAAGCGGGAAGACCTAGATCGCCAAACCCATAACATTCCATGGGAGTGCTGGGCGGAGTTTTTTAGACATCCTTTCCGATGGACTGCTAAGACGTATCCTGGATGATACTAGGGGACACGTTACACTCGAGTCTGTGTAGGGTCAGGAGGCATTGGGATTTTACGGCCAAAGCCCCTCCCTGACACCCAAGCATTCTCCCATGCCAAGTAATTTTCACGAAGAGACCTCTCGCAGCGGGTTTGGTCCACAATCCCGTCATGGATTCATAACCCCCCTTGGTTAGGGCGGTTCCCGGGGGTAGCTAGCACCATCCTTCCTTAATTATCCCTTTAGGAAATCATCTATAACTGAAGCAACCAGCCTTATAACATTTACCAGGAAAAACATCATTTTCGAAATCAACAAATAACCATCTTAGCACCCTCTTTTCCATCTTTAACAAGATCAATCCTCATTAAGAACATCAATGATAAACCGTTTCAACCCGTTTCTTAAACAAGCGTTGCATTCTTTCCAAGGATACAACTTAGCTTATCCTTAATCAAGTCATATTCAGCTATGATAGACTACCTTTCTAGATTTTACTCTCCCCCTTAGGGTTTGACATGGTCAACTTGATGGTTATCTCCTAGATCCCTTGAAGTACCTATGTACCTTTATCTCTGATCTTAATTGATCAAGATTGTCTATCCCCTTGACCATGATTGGTCAAGATGGTTCTCTTTAGAACAATTCCTACTCCATCTTAAGTATAATCTTATTAAGCCCTCTTAATAATGCTCACATGCATTAAGCTTTTACCTATCCCTCTTGGAGTCACCAAGGACTTTGACATGGGACTCATGGATCTCAATCCCATTTGGTAAATTACAAACAACGTTGAATTTTTCCAACAACTTTAATGCACGCAACGTAATGCTATGCCTTCATTTCAATGCTTACAATTTTGATATAACCCATACGATATTTTATGCCACACATGCGAAGGTACTTTCTATGAATGCAATCTTAACATTATCCTCTATGTAATTATTTACACGATCTATAACCTTCTTGAATGTTTCAATCTTTATAACTTTATGTGATTATTGTATGAGTCTAGCTGTACTTTAATCTTTTGTGCAGTTTATTAGGTGTAACTTAGAATCCATCTTGCGATATGGAGATGCACTTCATTTCTTTCGATGTCCTCTAAAATGTATTTTTTTGCAAGAACTTGTGCAAGGAGCAATGCACTTTATGCAAGAATGCTTTTGGTCATTTACGATGCAATTATCTAATCAATTTCACCTATTACGATGTCATCTTACAAGAAAAATTATCTTGTTTGTTACAAACATCACAACTAAATTCATACCAAGGCAATTACCCATCAATCACGCAATCAATGTGATGCATGTGAATATGATTTTCACCATGATAATTATAATCCATGATTTAATAATAGAGCAACCTGGGTTTGGAGTGATGTCTTGATTCCAGTGGTATTTATGATGATAGACCATTCGTGGTTGCGGTACCGTCTTGATTCAAACCACCATCCACTCTTGCGGGGTTTTCAGCTATCCTTGTGGATCTATGGTTCGGGGCCATACTCGAAGATGCACGTACAAGAGATAGAATTCTTGCACTCTCCTATGCAACTTTAAGTAAATTCTTGCAGCCTCTCCTTGAGTGGAGAAAAGATAATGAAAGGGGGGTGTATTTTTAGAAATATTAGAGGGGACGTATGACCTCTCTTTAAGGGGGGGCAAGAAGAACCCTCCAAAAGCTTCTCTCTCTCTCTCTCTCTCTCTCTCTCTCTTTCCTCTCTCTCTCTCTCTCTCTTTCTCTCTCTCTCTCTCTCTCTCTCTCTCTCTTCCACAAGTCAGGGGATCCTATGGATCCTAACACGTATAGGACCATCATGATTGGGCCAGTTTTGGCCAAACTTTATGGCACGGTGATGGAGGAGGAGCTCAGCACGCTGGCAGAGAGAGAGTGCATGCGCGCACCCGGACAGGCAGGGTTCAGACGGGCATTTTCTACCATAGACCACATCTTCACTCTCCATTGTTTGATCGACCAGACACGAGTGAAGAAACAGAGATTGTATTGTTGCTTTGTGGATTTCCGCAAAGCCTTTGACACGGTTCCGAGAGAGAGGCTTTTCAGACGCCTACTTGATCTGGGGGTGGATGATGACATGATGTGGGGTATTTATGCACTATATGAGCGGGTCACTGGCAGAGTCAGATGTCCGGGAGGTATATCAGATCCCCTTGTGAGCACCATTGGTGTGAAACAAGGATGCCCACTCTCACCGACTCTATTTGGGCTATACATTGATGAGATAACAGAGTTTATTCAACAACGAGCTGGTGGAGGTATAGATCTCAGTGGAGCCACAGTTCATATCTTACTATATGCAGATGACATTGTGTTGGTCTCAGATTCAGCTCAGGGATTACAGCAGCATTTATTAGCATTGGATGATTTTTGCATACAGAGAGGCATGATAGTGAACCTTGTTAAAACCAAGGTTCTTATATTCCATACATCAGCTCAGATACGCAGACAGAGTATTTTCATGGCAGCAGGAGGGAGTATTGAGGTCACTGGATCATATGTATATTTGGGAGTCACCTTTACAGCAGCTTCAAGGATTTTCTCGATGACACAGGCAGCTCGTGACCGCCTCACTAGAGGATACTCAGCATTGGCTCTTATGGAGCGATAGTGTCATCAGGCACATTTCCAGGAGCCCCGCACCAAGGGGTGGCTCTTTGATACTCTAGTCACTCCAGCACTGATGTATGGAGCAGCTATATGGGGGCCAGGCCTTGCCGATTATGTATGGACATTGATGGAGAGACCTCAGGTGATCATGATATCTAGATTGATTCGCAGTAAGGCCTCAGTCCCAATGACATTGTGCGAGCAGAGCTTGCCACACCGCCCATGCTAGTAGAGGCACTATTTCAGACAGTCTGCTTCCTACACAGATTTCAGGATATGGACAGAGATCGCATTGCATACAGAGCATATATGGAATCTCAGGAGATGGCTCGAGCGGGGGATACCACATCATGGTATGCACAGACTAGAGCTTGGTTTGACAGACGTGGGCTGGACATTGATAGACTCCCACCTCTTCTATATGATACTCAGGCTCCCACTTACACCCTCTCTCTCTCTGAGAGGAACAGAGTCATCAGACAGGAGATATGGCATATTTATATATAGAGGACATGGGTCAGCCCTGCATAGCCACTGCCATCGAAGATGGCACATTATTATACACAGTTCTTGAGTATATCAGAGCAGGGATTCATAGAGATTCCGAGATATATGCAGATCTATATGCCACATCGATTGAGAGTTCTTATTGGACAGCTCATGGTATCATCACATCAGCTTATGATTGAGAGTGGCAGAGCCAGTGGCATCCCACGGGAGGAGAGGATATGCCCCCTTTGCAGATCAGAGGTGGAGAGTGAGGAGCATTTTGTTCTCAGATGCCCGGCATACTCAGAGTTGAGATCTAGGTACACATTGAGCAGCTCACTTCAGGGATGTATGACTGATATGGATCAGAGATCATTTGGCCATTTTCTGGGAGAGGCATGGCACATCAGAGAGCAGAGCACACAGCGGGTCCCAGTCAGAGAGGGGCCCACCCAGACGACTATTACACAGTTCTTTCAGACAGACAGAGTGAGAGCTACTGTACCAACCTCCAGCCAGACCTCTGGGCTCACACTACAGCAGGCTGAGGACCAGCGTACCCGACACCGCACAAGGATCCGTGGGTTTCGGACCCCACAGCCACACCGACAGGAGATCCGGAGGATTCTTGATCTACATCGACAGCAGACTGAGATCCGACGACACTCAAGACACTGGATCTCAGACCTCCAGTTTGCTCTTTCTCCACCGCCGATGTACCACATCCTGCATCCAAGAGGGATCACCTGCTATTAGCGACTTCGACGACTGCTACTACATCCCAGGATAGTATATCTCCCTGCATCTGTTACATATACACATCGCACCACTTTATCACAGCCGACAGTTGTTCCCCTATCACAGCCGACATTTGTTCCCCTTTTGTAGCCATTATCTGGAGTACCAGAGCTACATACGCACATACACATACACGACACTTATCACACTCACATCATTGTATTTTCAGTTTCCAGTTTTTAGCTTTTCATTCAGCACTTTTATTTTGGATAGCTGGACCTCATCAGTTGTATCACAGTTTGTCTCATAGGCCAGTTTTGGTCTTTAGAAGACGTTAATATAACTTTCTTTTTTTTCTCTCTCTCTCTCTCTCTCTCTTCTTGCCATCAAAGCAGCGTGCCGAGCCGTCTCCTTGCTATAATGATGAAGAGGGGGTTGTGCTGCCCGTCGGCTGTAGGAGGGAGGGGTTTATAAAGAAAAGGGGGGGTCGCCTCAACGACCAAGTGGGGGGGGCAATATGCCGCCGATCACCTTGCGGCCCTCATGGCCCTCCTTGAGAGGGCTTAGAGAGGGGCCACATGGCCTTCTCTCTCCCCCTCCCCCACATGGCATGCATGTCCAGCTCACACACACTCTCTCTCTCCTCAACATCCTGTCGATAGGGGAGAGAAGAGATAAATAAATTTTTACTAATTAATTTTAAGAAAATTGAGCCTATGGGGGGTTTTCCATGTGGGAGAGGGGTTGTCTTGCGTTAATATATGCGGAGATATTACACACTTTGATGCTTCGATTTCCAGTAGACAAGGTCGACGCTCCAAACTTGGGCTGGATGGAGGGAGTGGTTGTCGGGGATGCTGCGGAGACGTGGATGCAGTGAGCCCATGGTCGACTCGGGATACAGGTGGTACTCCTTGCTCTTATGCAGGTTCAAGAGAGCATAACTTAAGTGGTTGTTGTGGAGGTACCGATAGTGTCTCTGTCTCATCATTCTGCTGGAGTTGCATCACCTATGGGATTTGTCACACCTATGGGGATGTCTACTCCAGTCACTCCAACTTTTGCTTAGCCGTCCGTAGTAGGTGGTAACCCTATGGGGGCTATCCCAAGAGATATTATCCCCGTAGGTACATTAGATGTATATGGGTCTCCTGGATATGCCCAGGAGTGTGGTCGCAGGTTGGAGAGGACACATCTTAGGCATACCTCGGAGGGGTATGGATATATTGTAGATGATAGGACATGAGCCATCATCATGAATGATGAGGGGAGGAGGGTGATGGCTCGTATGAAAGAGTTGTGCCAATAAGTTTTTCAGCACCTCTTGGATCATTTGAAGAACATACCAAAGGGGAGCAAGGACTACATAGTATCAACCTTGCATAAGGAGTTTCTGGTACTTGCCACAGTAGATAGATTTTCCATAGACTGGATGATGGAGTGCATACGTTGGCGTACATGTCATACAAACGACCGGACACATGCAAGGCACTTAAGAGTGGTGTTACTAAATTGATTGCTTATTATGCATTCTCTACTTAATAAATTGATGTTAATAAATTACTTTTCCTTAAGTGTTGATGATGATCTAGCATGGCCAGGAGACCATTTAGAGACCACTATTCCTAGTATATCACTTAATGGAGTGATCAGAGCACTGTGACAGGGATATCTGGTACAAGTAGTACAAGATATGAAGGGAAAAATAAGTGTCTGCCAAGTGTAAGAGTGTATACAAGAACCAAGGAGTTACACATAAATGAAGATTGATTAAATTTTAAGAAATTGAAGTGCATTAGCATTGTGTATATGTATTTATATATATATCCAAGGACACTTGGGAACATTTACTTGTGTATAATGAGAATTCCATTCATTTGGGCCCATCCTCTCTCTTACAAGTCAAGGTTTAAGGTATTTTCTTTTATTAAGAAAGACAAGATAGGTAATTCTCTCACTGAGAAAGAGGAGAGACATGATCCTCTGGAAGTGAGGAGAGAAGTGATTATCTCTTTCTAAGATCCAAAATAACACAATCTTTTGTATGGAAGTCAATCTTAAGGTTGAGGTTCAAGGAAATTTAATGAACTCTCCTTAAGGTGGTTGCATGGACCACAAGTTAAGAATATAAGTTTGAGAAGCTGTTTTCTTAAAAAGACATGGTGAATCCATTATTAAAATACATCACGATAGAAAGACAATCTCTAAAAAAGGCATGCTAGTGTTATTGGAAACAATGAGATCTACAACTTTTGTGTTGGATATTTTTTCATCCAAGCAACACACAGAGAGATATCTTGAAATTGGTGCTGCAGAGTAGGTCCTGGAACAGCCACATCGTGCATGAAGATCAACTCGTCTCTCTCCAAGAAGAGAAACTCTTGAAAGATTATAAGAGTGGAGGCTCTCCTTGGGTGTGAGAGAGGTGAAGGAAGCATCACTTTGCAATCAAGTTTCAAGAGGAGAAGAGAAGGTGCAAGTACTGCGGAAGCTCTATTGAAATCACGTGCTGCGGAAACCTTGCTGAAATCAAGTTCTAAGAGGAGAAGAGAAGGTGCAAGTATTGTGGAAGCTATGTTGAAATCAAGTGCCAAGAGAAGAGCCCTACACATATTGTGCAGAAGAGAATGAGACTCAAGAAGGATCAAAAGGTGCCAACTTTCAAGTTGTGCAAGTGTTAGCCAGTTGTATACCATGCAAGGAACCATGATCTTGTCTCCAAGATCTACAAGTAAGAAGTGGTTTATGTGTAATGGAGGAGCTCCTTGTCAATAATATAACTCCATAAGTGGGGGATTCGCCCATCTTCCAGTCCTAGTGTGTTGTCAATTTCTTATCTCTCTCTACATCTTTCTTTTCTCTCATCTGTTCTCTGTATGTGCCAGCATAATATTCACTATATATATTTTAAGTATATAAGAAATTCGAGCATTTATCTCAAGTATTATAATAAGTGGAGTCTCAAAGCCCGAATGGCTAAACATAGATGACTGGCGCCGACTCAAGGAGGAGGCTACAGATTCTCTAGGACATTGGAGACAGCAATGCGAGGCGGGGAGGGCACGACTAAAAGATTGAGTGGTCCATTATCTTGGGACTGGCAACCACAGGACTTATCTAGAGGACTTTGTAAGTTTTTCTTTTGTTCTGCTTGCTTATTATATTGCAATATTCCTTGTACTATTGTCAATCATGTTTCTAGCAGTTGTATTTTGTTTTCTTTGCAGCACTCCATTACAAACCACAATCCCATCGGCCTGCAGACTCGATATGGAAAGAGACATGGACTCACTGCACTGATCGACCGATTGTATGGACACGATGGCCCAGTAAGTCACTTATCTTTCTTGTCTGTAGTTACTAATTTTAATTAAAATGCATTATTATTTGGTGGACTGATGTATATTTTTTTCTTTTTTTGCAGAGTACGTTCGATGCTCCTTTGTGACGGGATAAGCTTTCAGATGGTGAGGATCTATAGCTCACCCTTGGATCCGTGGAGCACACATCCTCTTCTTTTTTGGTCATGTAATTTATGTAGGCATTTTCTATGCACTATGTTATTATCATCATTTGTATCTTGCCATGATTGTATAGTCACTTTCATCACGTGATCTTGCATTTATTTTACACATCAGCCTTATGGATTCAAGTACACTTTGCTTTCATTTTGATGAGCATTGTATATTTTACTGTAACTCTTTTGTATGGCCCAAATAAAGCACATAGACTGCCCTGCCACAAATTTTTTTCCTTGTAACCATCGCTATTAGCATCACAAATTTGTTGCATGCATTGCTATTAGCATCGTAGTTAGCGTCACAACTCGTCGCTATATGCGTCGCTATGCGATGCTAATAGTGACGCATATAGCGACGATGATAGCAACTGTTCTATGGCATCACTAATATCGATGTTTTTTGCGACAACAGGGTCAAATTTTTTAATTAATATTTTCATTGCTTTGAATGTCAGTATGAGGCTTGTATCTTGTAGTGTATATCATGCTCTACAAATAAAAAAATGATCAAATGTATAATTATCCTAGTAATTTAGCATTTCCTTATAAACTACATCTCAAGAACATGCAGGGTGTAGGGTACATGCTATTGAGGATGGACATGAGTACTAAGCTGGGGCGGAGTATACTAGCACGTTGGTTCAGGTACTACGTACGTAGAGCAGCTAGCTAGGGGCCGCAAGGCTTGTCGAGGATGGGACCGCAGAGGTCGGGATTCCCAGCGTAGCTACTGGCGGGAAACTTGGCCATCGCACCTCCGCTTGGGATGGGCCCAGACAGCTGATTGTTGGAGAGGTCACTGCAACAAATACACATAATATGGTTCATATATAAGGACGATGTAAACATTAGAGCCAGTCCCGAACATTTAACCAACTCTAATTCTACAACTGATGGGCCAAGGGCAGCTTCAATGATAGTATCTGAGAGAGAGAGAGAGAGAGAGCATGTACAGGAACTGGAGGTTGGACAGCTGCTGCAGCTGCGGGGGGATCTGACCAGTCAGTGCGTTGTTGAAAAGGTGCAATGCGACGAGCTTGCTCAGCTTCCCAATCTCCGCTGGGATTGGCCCAAAGAAGTCGTTGCGGAACAGCTCCCTGCAATATGCGATATTGTACAATACAAATATGTCACAATATTCTTCCTTCTATATATAACTAAGTTCTCTAGAGAAAGTCCTTTCCAAGAAGTCGGAAGGAGCACATTTAACTATTAAAAAAGGTGGGCGGAAAGAAATGTCACGCACAGTACAAGATTAGCATCCATACATACAGGTATTGCAACGACGACAGGTCCCCCACACGAGGAGAGATCGTTCCAGAGATACCCATGGCGCCAAGGCTCCTGCATTCATCGGATGATATATTCAATTAATCTTGTCGGCCTGTAATATAAGACTTCTAAGAAGAACACTGAAATACAGTCGCGCCATGTTCAACGGGGCGCGCTATTGCAGATGATGGAACTGGGCCGGCACTAATTAGTGATTATACTTACAGTCTTACGACTTTGTTGTTGTCGTCGCAGTCCACGCGGACGAAGGTGCAAGGATTGGCGGCGTTGGCGTCCCAATCGGCCATCGCTCCTTGAGGATCGAGCAGCCCATTCTTGAACGTCATGAGAGCATCCACTGCGCCAACGCCGCAACCATACGGTCAGCCAACACGACATCGATAATATCAGCCCAAGCATAAAAGATCTATTGTAGTACTCTTACTCGTCTAATCTACTAACGTTGAAAGCACTAGTGTTCTGTGTATAATATTCTTAGACTTGAAACCGAATTTAATTAACCTTCCGAATCGAAGCCCTCCGTAGAGACCAGCTGCAAAAGAGTCTGGAGGACGCAAGCTGCTGCCTCTATTGTCAGAGTCCAGATAAAAAACGCAGTCCGTGAACGCGGGGCCGCAGGCGAACGACGAGCCTCCATGGTCAGACTTACTTCCAAGGACGCAACACAAGAGGTGGAGGAGCTAGGCAGCTGGACAAGAAAACTGGGGTTATACGTGAAGCTTGAAAGCAATCCAGGCGCGGAGGGTTCATCCTGCCACTACCAGTATATTTATATCCATACAAGAAGCCCCAGTCCACGGCCCGACAAAAATTCGCCCAACTGTTTCGAGGTCACGGCCCGAGAAACATTCGCCCAACTGTTTCGCCACTCCAATTATTCACATGCTCGTTTCGAGGTCATGGCCTCCGCTTATAATGCAGTAACTAAGGCAATATCATATTATATTTTACATTAGACGGTACCCGACAGTTAACCTTTTCCTCACTTGGAACACCACCCAAACGCAATGGTACCAAGCACTAGCTAGTATGATGTTCTCATGCCACCTTGGCGTGCCTCATCTATCGAGACTACACATGAAGTTCGTGTTTAGCATGGGTTAGGCTGCTGCAACAGAAAGAGCACGATTGTAACATTGTGTGCTCTCCATCTTCATACATGTTTTAGGCTGCTCAACAGAACAAGCATATTTGTAATGTTGCATGCTTTGTATCTTCATACTTGCTCCCCTTTAGAACAGAGGTATGGTGGCCTCGAGAACACAGCATTGTGTTGAGACTATGCCAACAAGATCCAAAAAGGAAGAATGGCAAACAAACTCGAAAGAATCAATCACATGCATTATCTTGAACTTATCTTTAATATTACTCTTCTCTCCTTTAATAAAATTGATAAATTTTAGGAAGGGAATACCTTAAAACCCCCCCCCCCCCTCTCACAAATCAAAAAATTTAGGGAGATAGTTGTCTCTCTTCCCCCTCTTTCTACTTTCCCCCTCCTATCTCTCCTAAACTATCTTATAATAATGAAATGCTTAATTACTAGGATAATCGTACTTCTAGTCATTTCCTTATTCCTACAACATGATATGGTCATGCTTCTTTCCTTATGGTTGTATGTTCTACTCATTGCTTTACTCCATAATAATTCTTTTAAAAATTTTGCATACGATCAAACCTTTGGTATGTGCTTGCGTTAGCTATTAGCCTGGTCATTTCATTAAATGCTACATCACTTTACATGCATAGTGCAAAAAGGATTACTCTTGAGACTGAATCTCATTAAGAACAAGGTTGCAAGGATATTTAAGATAATCATACATTTGAAAGTTTTCTTGAACTATAGATCCAACTGCTCAAGAGTTACTACGTTGAAGGACTAATGCATCTACCCACTTTATCTAATCGTGAATATTCTCATGAACCCTTACACACAAAACCAAGCCATTGGCATTCATAGGACATGAGTTTTGTCATTGTTCTGAAGCTTAAAAAGGACAAAGAAAAGCAATAGTGGCTTAGACCTAAACAACAATTGGATGGCTATGATGATGGAATGTGAGGTTATTGAGTTAAGCACTCTTGAGGAGCACATTGTTGATGTGCAACCCTAGTGGCAAAAGGCATTTGGTCAAGAGTTAAAGTTTTAATAGAGCTTTTAAATAAGTTAGTCACTTTTAGCCTATTATGAATAATGTTTTCATGTGCTAGTATCTAGCTAGCAATGATTATATGGTGCCTTTGTGGGCATATGCTAATCACATCAATAGTGCTATTACTAGAGGCTTCTATTCTTCATGGTAGGTGTGGCACTTCATAGAGAGACATAGTATGCCACCAAATGATTGCTTTCTATAGAGAAGGGTTATAGTAGATATGCTTTTTGCTTGGATGAGGAGATATAAAATAGAACAAGGCACTTCCCAGCCTTATCAATGACTATATAAAGAGGTATTACTAAATGAGTACACACACAACACAATGAGAAAAGCTGCCACCATACCGACTAAGGATGAGCTGATGGTGCTTATAAGGATGTATTGTCTCTATTTTTTTGTCACTTGAGAAGCTACAATTATGTGTGTGCTTTCCACTCTACTTTGTAGAGTAGGTGGTGTTGCAAATTCACCTCGTGCATGGATTGAATTCAAGGATCTAAAGTTAGGTCTTGACTCCCTCCCACAAGGATTTGAAGCTCGGAGATTGTGATTATCTTTTGGGGAGTAAGGCATACTCATCGAGCTATGGAAAAAGTCAAGCACTACAAGGGATTAGGCCCACAAATGGCCATATTGATGCAATATTTCTTGAACTTGAAAGAGAAACTTATGGGTAGAGCTTGGAGGTTTCGATTATGTTTTGTGGAGTAAGGCATACTCATTGAGTGTGGCAAAAATCAAGCACTATAAGGGATTAGTCCCACAAACAGACATATGGATGCATTTCTTGAACTTTAAAAAGAAACTTAGGAGTGTGCTTATTGTTGTGATTAATAGTACAATAGTTGCATTTATTGCATGAAGAGTAAATGCAACTTTTCGGGATGTTTCTAAACATATTGCATCGACAACCTTCATGAAAATTTAAATGATTAATTAAATTTAATATGTCTACAATTTTCACATGTGTTTCCACATGCGCATAAACATGCTCTACGAAATTAGAAAAGCTAGGGAGATGTTGGTTCTGTAGACATATGGAGCCATAGTGCTGCAGTAGTAGCTCGCTAGTTTATTTTCTTCTACCTTTTCTTATGCTCTCATTGACCAATAGTTTTACTAATTAAATCTACATATTACTAAAAACTATACAATAACATCGTTTGAGATAACTAAATGTTCACAACAAAAGTAACAAAGTATAAAAAATATAAAAATTATGTATACATTACTTTTAATCTATTGATTATGGCTTGTAGTACCTAACATCCTATGTACTATACTATGTACATTACTAATCATACATAATCTAAAGATCTATCACCACCACCCTCTCCCTCTTTATTATTGTCTTCTTTTCTCTCTCAAACTTACTCTCATCACTCTCCTCATTGATGTGCTCTTCGTTCTCTGCATCATTGCCTTTTATGCTCTCACTCTCTTACACACTCTCTTTCCAATCATCTCATTGCATTATGACCCCTATAGAAATGGAAAATTAATGCTTGGAATTATTAAGGGCGTCCAATGCATTTATCAAAAGAAATGACTTAAGAAATTCATTATACCATGATTTCATGCCACTGTTGCTCTGTGACAACACCCTCCTTCTACGAGTGTCTCCATATATCAAGCCTATTATGATTATGCTTACATTCCATATCATGGCTAGTGGATATTGGCCCAATACTTTGCCAAATATACTCAATTGTAAAATTAAAACACAAAAATATTAGATATATTCAATGGAAAATAGACACACATAAGAGGTCAATAAAAAAATTAGATAATTACAAAATGTGCGTCCCATGTATTGACACCTCTTGACCCAAAATGTGAATAAAATTGCTCCATTTGGATTCTTTATGCCTCCCACTATTGTTCTAGACTGAAGATCCCACCCTCAATCTTTCTTTGATCTTCTCTCTGCTCTTGAGCATATATAATAATTGGCATTCACTTAGAATCCAAGCCTTGCCTGACATCCTCATATTTTCTACTACTCTATGTTTGACCATGGCTCTCTTCTTATCAATCGCATTTATGATCCTCTCTCAAATTCAATGTTCTATGAACCCTATATGTAGAGGATTAAGAAATTTCTCATGCACTATATAAATGATTGCATGGAGTACTATATTTAGGTCTTTGTTTCTTGAGGATTTAATAAAATGTTTCTAGCATTCTCCTACTGTAGCACACAAGTAGCTCATGATCTTGTTTCTTGTAGTATTTTGGAGTACTTGGCCTTGGAATTAAGCTAATACTATATATGTAGTTGGAGTTGCATGGCATCTATCTTTAGGGTGCTAGGATACCTATGGAGAGGGGCTTTAACCACCACTAGAACAACCTCCACAAAATCCATTACATTGCCAACTATGCCCATGTCTACTACCACTACAAGGGAATGGGGCAATAGCGACGGCCATTTGCGACACAAAAAGACGGTGTCGCTAAAAGCGTCTCTATTTGCGTCGCTATTTGCATCGCTAATATTAGCGACGCATATAGCGACACAAATAGAGATGCTTTTAGCGACGCATATAGCAACGCCGGTCTGGGGAAAAAATTTCGAAAACCTGAGCGTAACATTCACCGAGAGAACATTTGCGAGAAAGAATGAAAGAGAGAGCGAGAGAGCTTAAAGCTTTGCAAGGGAGAGAGAGAGAGAGAGAGAGGGGGAGAGAGAGAGAGAGAGAGAGAGAGAGAGAGAGAGAGGGAGATCATCACCATGCCACCGCCGCTATATATGAAGAAGAAAGAGAAGTGTGCAATGGAGAACGGAGGGAACGTGCAAAGAGAAGGTACAAAGGGTTTCATCTTCAAGCCTTTGAGGTAGGTAC
This sequence comes from Lygodium microphyllum, assembly GCF_053477565.2. Lineage (NCBI taxonomy): Eukaryota > Viridiplantae > Streptophyta > Polypodiopsida > Schizaeales > Lygodiaceae > Lygodium > Lygodium microphyllum. Next base: position 128,854,809 of record NC_141138.1, read on the forward strand.
ATAGCCTCTTCTTGCTTTATTTTTGTGTTATCTTGTTTTCTTTTTTTGTTTTTCTTTGCAAAGCGATACATGGAAAGAGAGGGAGGGAGGAAAGAAGGGAGAGAAAGAGATAAAAAGGTAGAGAAAGGAAATAAAGAGAAAGAGGAAGAGAGAAATGAGAGATTGTAATATTCCGGGTTACAAAAAAATGTGATAAATGAATTTTTTTTTTATATTTCCCCCTTATCCCTCCAGCCGACTGACGAGCTAGAGGGGGAGGGAAATAGAAGGAGTAGCTAAGCTCCTTGGTGGAGCTTTGATGGAGGAGAGGACATGCGTGATGACACGCCCGAAGGGAAGATCCCCCTCCCCTCCACTATTTAAACGAGGGGAGGGGGGGCCGCTGGAGAGGGAGGTAGACGGGAGCCATGAGAATAGAGGAAGAAGGGGGGTGAAGAGTCTGCCATAGAGCATGGGAGGGCTGTCGTAGAGCCAGTCGAGGCGCCGCCCAAACCATTGTAGTTGCTGCTACGGTCTGGTCCCCCTGCCCACATCGCCATCAGCAGCAGCTCAGAAGGAAAGACCGTCAATGCTGCCCCCTAGTCCCAACCGCTGCCCTTTTGTCTATCCGCCACCGCCAATACATCGTCGAAACGGCCATCTAGCAATCGCCTTCACTGCCTGGGAGTTATTCCCCCCCCCCCCCACGTAACCGTATGGAAGCATAGAAGCTTCCAAAAGGGAGGGGGCTTCTTAAGCCCCCTTCCTATGCCTCATGAAATCCCCTCCCCTGGGTTTTAAAATCCCTTCAAACCCCCTTTCACCCCCGTGTTGTAAAACCCTCCAAGGGCCCTACTTGTGTCTATTATTAACCCTCCCTCGGGATTCTAAAAGTCACATAGCCCTTTCCTTAAGCCCCTTTTTTCGTGGATGTTGGAATCACCCCCCTGAGTTTAAACCTTAAGCCCTTACACCCCCTGTATTAATCCCCTAAACCCCTATCCCTTTTCTTTGGAACCACCCCTCTTTCCTTCGTGTTTAAACCTTCCCTAGCCCTCCCCCCCTGTGGCGTATTGAAACCCCTTTTAAGTTTGACTTAAGGGTCCTTCGACCTTATTTATAACCTTTATAGTTACTATATCCCCTTACAAGTTCTCTCCTGCACCTTGTGTTTTTTTTTCTATCCCTTTTCGTTCCTCGTTTGAGCAAGTCATTAAAAGACCATTAAGCCTTCCCCATGGCTTCAATGGGTCTTAATCGTAGATGACTCTGAAACACCCTTTCGAATTTCTCTGACTTCCAAGGAGGGAGCCTTCCAAAAACTACAATCGACGAGCGGTGCAAGGAAGCGACGGTGGAATTCCTGGGAGGAGTTGTAGAGCTGCTTCCACGTTCGAAAAAACTACAATTGGGATGCCTCCTAAGAAAGTCCAAGGCGTAGCCGCGGGAGGGTCATCTCCCGTATCCATGTGGATATCTCACCCCAAAACCAGGTTTTTCTTCTTGGCGTTAATTCGGTTTTAAGTCGATCATGCAAAGAAAAATTGTTAAGGATAGGATATATTTGTTTGAGTTATTTGTAACGAAGGAGTTTAACTTATGAATGACAATGTATACAACTTAGCTTTCTTCAAATTGCATCAAGCATTATAAAATTACGAGCAAGATTAACCATTTACTATAGTAATATATTCCTAAGGTGTAGAAATTATATCTTGCACCATTAGTCTTATTCCTTTCGCAACGAATCATGGTAAATGGCTAAATTCATGAAAGGTTTCTTTCGATGCTCAAATTACTAGGGAGTTATCTTTGCTAGTTGCACATCTTAGCAAGGCAACTGTTGTTATTTGGCATGAGTTCATCTTTAAAGAAAACGAAAGTTAAATGTTAGAAATTAACAAGTATAAAAATTAGATATACGAACTCATTTGGAAAGAAAATGTAATGGGGAATTGCTGGATGACACTCTATTAATACTTTTCCCTTGCTATTTGAGGACTTGGGGACTAATAAAGTGTGTATATACCAATTTCACAGCTAGGCCTTTTTGTCCCAAGGAGTATTGTCGCTCTTTGTATCACCTTGGCATTAGGCTATATGCCAAATTAAACTATATTGATTGGGAAAGTAAATTGTCACAAGGATAGTAAAACCGTGACAAGACGATTAATATTACATTCCAAAAGACAACTGAACCAATATAAACATAGAACATTCATACCCTAAACACTTGACTACTTTCCGTACCGTAGGGACAATAAATTCATAAAGATAAGAACCTAGGGATTGTCCCTAATGTTCTTAAAAGAAGAAACCCTAGGCCTGACATACGTCAGCTTAAAGAATCTAAACAGATTATTCCATCGCAGGACTTGTGCAATATGTATGAAATCATTTAGTCTTGTGATTGATTCACAAGGGAAAAGGGTAAAAATCCTCGTCAAGGACGGTAGATCCCTACGCAAGTTATCTTGCAAAAAGACGTATTTTTGGATATCCTTCTAAATAAGGAGAGTTGTAAACCAGAAACTAGCATATCTAAGGCACTTTAGGGATTAACCAAATTGGGTATGCCCTACACCGGAATGTAAGAGATCTTGCCAAGTTACAAGACACCTTGCGAACGAGTACTGATACACTCAAAAAGGAAAGAACACTTCCTTAGCAGTTTGCCAAACAACTCGGTTGATTAACGGAAATGTTTGTGCTTGCTAGAGATTTTAGAGCTCTGTTTGAATTATGAATTACAAATTAAATGAGTACCTATACTTCAGGTTAAAGGCCTGAAGGGAGAGGCAGCTTCAATTACCCCCGACTGCCTGCCTGACCCTAACCAAGGGGGTTGTTGACCGCGCCGGGAACGTGGACCGAACACACCGTGAGAGGTCTCTCCGTTGAGTTCTACTTGGAGCAGGAGGACGCTTGGGTGCCAAGGGGGGCTCTCGCCGTAAATCCCTCGCCTTCCGGGTCCTGCACAAGGGGCTAACGTGACTCAGGATTGGATCTCGAGGCCCGCATACTAGTTGACGGGCGGAAGCTTGGAATAGTGATCCCTGGAGATTACTGGATAGCGTTTGGGTGGATTATGGACAAGCCTACGGGCGGAACTCCTTGTATTTCATAGAAAAAAATGATGAAATGTTAAAGAACTTGCTTAATATTGTTTTTCTATGTCACGTGATAAGATTACGTGAAAGAACCAGTGCTTAAAGGGGATTAATTAAAGAAGCTGACTGTTATATGTCAAATTAATGTGTTAGATAATTACATAATTAAAACAAACCGAGGAAAGTGCGGAGGATGGGCCATGGGCCGCCGTCCTACGGTTGGGTGGTCCCGGTTAGCCGAGAACTTTTCTCAAAAATCTTGAAGAACAGCGGAATGGTCATCATCATCAAAAAGAATAACGAGAACGATGACCTAGAGTTACGTCTTACCTGATTTATGCTGTTTTAGGGGAACGGAATGGGACTATGCCTTATGGCAGAGAGGTTGAGCTTTGTATCCCTCTCGTTTCCCATTCTCCTTGAACCAAGTGCAGTGTGAATCCGCTTCGGACCTGGCGTTTCTGTGTAAAGTAGTTCGCTCGGGTCTGACGCTAGTTGCTGTTAGCTAATGACCCATTAGGAAAACCCTAATTCCGGTCGATCCTAAGTGGGAATGGCTAGGATACTTCCGCTACGTGGCAGATGCGGAAAGAACTAGATCGCAAAACCCGTAACATTCCATGGGAGTGCCGGGCGGAGCTTTCTAGACATCCTTTCCGATGGACTACTAGGACGTGTCCTGGATGATACTAGGGGACACGTTACAAGCTGGTATCAGAGCGGACCAACAACGGAATTGTTTTTATGAGATCTCAATAAAATGAAGTAAAGAAATTGTTGCTGTCCAAACATTTTCTTACCTTCAATGCTGTCTTGCAGAGTTATGAAGCGTGGAATAAATTTTTGGTATTTCAGGTCATGTTTATGACTGCAATGCATTCTCCGCTTTATAGACAAAGAATTGGGATGATGAACATCCTGGAGTAGATTTATAATCCATCACCTTTATACATAGAATGAAGATGGACGGGGTCTTCAGGAATCTACTATATAGCCGCCCACCGGTTTGCTTATCTATAGACCAACCTAAAGAGGATCAAGTGGTTGGAAGACTTGAAAGTCGTGAAGCTATTCATTTTTGTGGAAGCTCATGTAAATTCGACTTTACATATTCAAGGTCGGAGGGTTGAAATGAGCTCATATGTATATGAGGAAGTAACCTGTGTAATCCCAGCCGACAGGATTAAAGTGTTGGGCCGCCATGAGAAGTATGGATTCCAACGAAAAGGGTATCCTGAACTTCCAATGAATTATCGATTCCTAAAGATCCATGACCCAAAACCCTACTATTACACAGTTCCTGTAGACAAATACAATCCAACGTTGTTCTCCCCAAACTGAATGTAATGATTGGATTATCATCACACGAGACGTTGTATAAGGCTACGCCCATGTAAATATAAATAAAGACTTCCTTTATCAATATCTGGCTGTGCATCAGAGTTGCTAAAAAGTTAAGTAGCTTCATTATTTACGAGATAGCTGAACTAAAGATAAGCTAACGCCAATTATCATATAATAACGTTAAGAAAACTTTTATCCAGGCACAACCCCAGGTACAGGTTCAAAAGTCGCCCCCTATATCAAGTACTGTTGTGACCCAGGAGAAGAAGTTCCTCCTCAAGCAGATAAAGCCACCCGAGTTTGACGGGAGAGGCAGATTCGTCCAGTCTGATGCTAAAATTTGGATTGAATCTTTGGAGGATAACTTTGAAGCAGCTGGTACTGCACCTACAAATCAGGCCATGCTCGCCAAGTTAAAACTCACCGGCGAAGCCAGACTTTGGTGGAAACAATGGTGCAAGGATCAAGGGACTTCAGAGGGGTCCATTACCTAGGAGAAGTTAAAGAAAGCCGTGCAGGGGAGATATTTGCGACCTGCATATCGTACACAGAAAATGAATGAGTTCTACGAGCTAAAACAGCTAGGACTCACTCTTGACGCATACTACTCTAAATTTGTCTCACTCTTAAAGTATGCGCCACAGATGGACACGACACAGCAGGTGTCCAAATTTTGTGCGGGCTTAAATCTACCCGTAAATACCCATCTCGAATCTATGCGTCCATCAGATCTTCAGGATGCACTCATTCGAGCGGCACCTATAATTTAGGAAGTGCAAGCTAGACCAAGGGGTAACAAAACTTGGTCCTATAGTGACCCGAACAGAGGAGCATTCAGACCTCAAGTGAAGAGAGTTCAAGGTCACAATCAGGGACAAAGAAAGAAAGCAAGGACAAATAACGTCAACAACTTTGTTCCTACTCAAAGTAATGGCCGAAACCTCCGATGTTTCCACTGCAACGAACTCGATCACTTCAAGAGGCAATGTCCCAAGCTTAGCGGGGGACATCGTCAAATGGCTTTCCAAGGTGCAGGCCGCAGTCAAGGAGCCGCCACCCGTGGAAGAGGAAGAACTGCCTGCATTGCCAATAGGCAAAGATGCGAAGAAGATGATGAGGAAGATCCAACTATGGAAGCAGAATTCGAAAGAGCGACAGTCCATGCCGCTTTACACAAGAAAGGGCCGGATCGCCAGTTCTCGGTGATTCAGACACCGTCGGACTATCAAGGTAAAGGTTTCAAAACCTTAATTGATTGTGGCAGTACACATTCCTTTATCTCACCAGCATGTGCAAAAAGATTAGGAATAGCCACAGTAGAAGCACCTACCCTGCTTGTGGAATTGGCAAACGGTCATGAGGTAACTTGTACCAGGCAAACTGCTAAGGTAGAATTCTTTCTGGGAGAAAAGAAAACCTCAGTCAAATTCAGAGTCATGAATTTAGGTATCCATGAGTGTCTACTCGGGATGGATTGGCTTAAGCCTAATGACGCCCACATCCACTGTGGAAAGGGTCAAGTTTCCTTTCGAAACTCTGAAAGGGAATTTTTCACAACTCAAGGTGAGGCAGGAGTGCCAAGAATCCAATTAGCCAAAGTATCTCGGATCATAAAAGGAGTCAGAAAAGGATTACCCGTTTACCTGATCAAACTCAACAAGTTAGGTCAAAAGCAAGAGGCTCGTGAAGGACCTTCTTGGCTAAAGGAATACGCTGACGTATTCCCTGAGGAATTGATTGAACTTCCGCCTCCAAGAGAAGTAGATCATGAGATTAGGCTAGTGCCTGGAGCTGCACCAATTGCAAAGAGACCTTATAGAATGTCCATACCAGAAGCAATTGAGTTGAAGGAACAGCTCAAGCAATTGTTGGATCAAGGTTACATCCGGCCTAGCAACTCACCGTGGGGAGCTCCAGTACTATTCCAGAAAAAGAAAGATGGGACACTTCGACTATGTATTGATTACCGAGGGTTGAATCAATCAACAGTCAAGAACAAGTATCCTATTCCTAGAATTGATGAGCTTCTTGATCATCTTCAAGGTGCAAAGATATTCTCCAAGATTGATCTCAGGTCAGGTTACTATCAGATAAGGATCAAGAAAGAAGATATTCCAAAAACAGCCTTCAATACAAGATATGGGCACTTTGAGTTCTTGATTCTGTCATTCCGGCTTACAAATGCACCTGCCACCTTCAATAGATTAATGCAAGATATCTTTAGACCATATCTTGATGATTTCGTGCTTGTCTTCTTCGATGATACTTTAGTCTATTCCAAACAGGAAGAAGATCATGAACCTCAACTTCGGATTGTCCTTGAGACAATGAGGTCTCGTAAGCTGTATGCAAAAATGATGAAGTGTGCATTCTTCAAGCGTCAGATTGAATATCTGGGATTCATAGTATCATCAGAGGGAATATCAGTAGACCTAGCCAAAGTCAGAGATATGCTTGAATGGCCAATACCAGTATCCTTCAAAGAAATACGTAGCTTTCTTGGATTGACAGGATGGTATAGGGTCTTTATCAAAAACTATGCTTTGATTGCAGCACCCCTTACAGATCTACTAAAGAAGCAGACTTCCATTACATGGTCAACTTCCGAACAAAATAGCTTCGACAAACTGAAGCAAAGTTTGGTATCAGCACCTATTCTAAAACTTCTTGACCTCAATAAGGAGTTCGAGGTAGTAACTGATGCTAGCATTCTTGCTTTGGGATGTGTACTTATGCAGGAAGGTCATCTAGTAGCATACTCTTCAAGGAAATTGAAGAGTCATGAAAAGAATTATGCCATGCATGATCTGGAATTACTAGCTGTCATCCATGCTCTAAAGCTTTGGAGACACTACCTATTGGGTAACAAGTTTACTCTAGTAACCGATCATAAGAGTCTCAAATGGATTTTTACCCAGAACGAGCTCAATATGAGGCAACGTCGGTGGATTGAAGTATTGGAGGAATATGATTTTGAAATCAAGTACCGACCAGGGAAAGAAAATGTAGTTGCCGATGCACTTAGTCGCAAGGCATTCCTAAATTCCCTAATCTCGCAGAATCCATCAACGGCCAGATCTCTGGCTACAAAGGTATCTATGCCAAACAACCCTATACTTGAACTAGCTAAAGAGGAAGCATGCCATGATTTGGCCTACCAAACAATGATAAAGGAAATATCTACCAAGGAGCAGAATCAGAAGTTGCAAGCTAAGTATCAGGAATTTTCCATTGATAATGGACTTGTCTACTACAGAACAAGGCTGTGTATACCAGCAAGCCAGTCACTTAAGCAGAAGATATTACGGGAAGCTCATGATTCTCCTTTTTCAGGACATCTTGGCTATGCTAAGACTCTTAATGCAGTTAGGAAGAGCTATCATTGGGAGAGGCTTGAAGGTGACGTTCTCAAGTATGCCACTGAGTGTTTGTCTTGCCAACGTATCAAGGCCGAACATGTCATGATGCCAGGGAAACTGCAACCGCTTGACATTCCCCAAATGAAATGGGAATTCATCAGTATGGATTTTGTTGTGGGCTTAACCCAAGTCCAAGGAGGATACAATTCCATTATGGTTGTGGTTGACATGCTTACCAAGGTTGCACACCTGATTCCAGTAAAGACAAACTATAAAGCCTCCGACATTGCAAGGTTGTTTATCAAGGAGATATTCAAGATACATGGGATACCTAGAAGAATCATTAGTGATCGAGATTCTCTCTTCACATCACACTTCTGGAGAGCTATCTTTGAAGTTATTGGGACTCAACTCTGTTTTAGCACCGCCTACCATCCCCAAACAGATGGCCAAACAGAGCAAGTAAATCAAGTCATCGAGGATATGCTTAGGGCATACTGCTGTCGAGAGCCGAAGAGGTGGATTCAATTCTTGCCTTTGGTTGAATTTGCCTACAATGCTTCTTACCAGTAGAGCATTCAAATGACCCCTTTCCAGGCATTGTATGGTCATCATTGTCGAAGTCCCCTAAACTTTTCTGATCCAACCCTAAGAGTTGAAGCTTCAAGACAAATGTTGGAGGACATGGATGATCAAATAAGGTCAATAAGACAAGACATACAAGCGGCCAAGGATAGGCAAAAGGCATACGCAGATTTGAAACGTCAAGATAGAGTCTTCAAAGAAGGAGACATGGTCTTTATTCGTGTACGCCCTAAAAAGAGTTCTCTATCCCTAGGAGAATGTAAGAAGCTAAGTCCAAGGTATTGTGGGCCATATAAAATCCTCAAATGCCTAGGAACCAATGCTTATAGATTGCAACTCCCTAAGAACCTAAAGGTTCACAATGTATTCCATATCAGCCTATTGAAAAAATATGTACCCAATTCTAATCATGTACTTGATGACCAACAAATTGTAATGCCTAGTCAAGGAGTCCTTGAACTAAGGCCATATAGGATCTTAGATGTTAGGGAAAGACAGTTAAGATCTAGAACCCTGAGAGAATGCCTCGTCCAGTGGAAAGATTATCCCGAAGAGGATGCCACTTGGATAGATGAAAGCTCTCTCAGCCATCAATATCCCCAGTTTATCTCGAGATGAGGACATCTCGATTCCTCGAAGGGGGAGAGAATGTAATATTCCGCGTTACAAAAAAATGTGATAAATGAAATTTTTTTAATATTCCCCCCTTATCCCTCCAGTCGACTGACAAGCTGGAGGGGGAGGGAAATAGAAGGAGTAGCTAAGCTCCTTGGTGGAGCTTTGATGGAGGAGAGGACATGCGTGATGACACGCCGGGAGGGAAGATCCCCCTCCCCTCCACTATTTAAACGAGGGGAGGGGGGGCCGCTGGAGAGGGAGGTAGACGGGAGCCATGAGAATAGAGGAGGAAGGGGGGTGAAGAGTCTGCCATAGAGCATGGGAGGGCTGTCGTAGAGCCAGTCGAGGCGAGGCGCCGCCCAAACCATTGTAGTTGCTGCTACGGTCTGGTCCCCCTGCCCACATCGCCATCAGCAGCAGCTGAGAAGGAAAGATCGTCAATGCTGCCCCCTAATCCCAACCGTTGCCCGTCTGTCTATCCGCCACCGCCAATACATCGTCGAAATGGCCATCTAGCAATCGCCTTCACTGCCTGGGAGTTATTTCCCCCTCTCCCCCCACGTAACCGTATGGAAGCATAGAAGCTTCCAAAAGGGAGGGGGCTTCTTAAGCCCCCTTCCTATGCCTCATCAAATCCCCTCCCCCGGGTTTTAAAATCCCTTGAAACCCCCTTTCACCCCCATGTTGTAAAACCCTCTAAGGGCCCTACTTGTGTCTATTATTAACCCTCCCTCGGGATTCTAAAAGTCACATAGCCCTTTCCTTAAGCCCCTTTTTTGTGGATGTTGGAATCACCCCCCTGAGTTTAAACCTTAAGCCCTTACACCCCCGTATTAATCCCCTAAACCCCTATCCCTTTTCTTTGGAACCACCCCTCTTTCCTCCGTGTTTAAACCTTCCCTAGCCCTCCCGCCTGTGGCGTATTGAAACCCCTTTTAAGTTTGACTTAAGGGTCCTTCGACCTTATTTATAACCTTTACGGTTACTATATCCCCTTAGAAGTTCTCTCCTGCACCTTGTGTTTTTTTTCCAGCCCTTTTCGTTCCTCGTTTGAGCAAGTCATTAAAAGACCATTAAGCCTTTCCCATGGCTTCAATGGGTCTTAATCGTAGATGACTCTGAAACACCCTTTCGAATTTCTCTGACTTCCAAGAAGGGAGCCTTCCAAAAACTACAATTGACGAGCGGTGCAAGGAAGCGACGGTGGAATTCCTGGGAGGAGTTGTAGAGCTGCTTCCACGTTCGAAAAAACTACAATTGCGATGCCTCCTAAGAAAGTCCAAGGTGTAGCCGCGGGAGGGTCATTTCCCGTATCCATATGGATATCTCACCCCAAAACCAGGTTTTTCTTCTTGGCGTTAATTCGGTTTTAAGTCGATCATGCAAAGAAAAATTGTTAAGGATAGGATATATTTGTTCGAGTTATTTGTAACGGAGTTTAACTTATGAATGACAATGTATACAACTTAGCTTTCTTCAAATTGCATCAAGCATTATAAAATTACGAGCAAGATTAACCATTTACTATAGTAATATATTCCTAAGGTGTAGAAATTATATCTTGCACCATTAGTCTTATTCCTTTCGCAACGAATCATGGTAAATGGCTAAATTCATGAAAGGTTTCTTTCGATGCTCAAATTACTAGGGAGTTATCTTTGCTAGTTGCACATCTTAGCAAGGCAACTGTTGTTATTTGGCATGAGTTCATCTTTAAAGAAAACGGAAGTTAAATGTTAGGAATTAACAAGTATAAAAATTAGATATACGAACTCATTTGGAAAGAAAATGTAATGGGGAATTGCTGGATGACACTCTATTAATACTTTTCCCTTGCTATTTGAGGACTTGGGGACTAATAAAGTGTGTATACACCAATTTCACAGCTAGGCCTTTTTGTCCCAAGGAGTATTGTCGCTCTTTGTATCACCTTGGCATTAGGCTATATGCCAAATTAAACTGTATTGATTGGGAAAGTAAATTGTTACAAGGATAGTAAAACCGTGACAAGACGATTAATATTACCTTCCAAAAGACAACTGAACCAATCTAAACATAGAACATTCATACCCTAAACACTTGACTACTTTCCCTACCGTAGGGACAATAAATTCATAAAGATAAGAAACTAGGATTTGTCCCTAAGGTTCTTAAAAGAAGAAACCCTAGGCCTGACATACGTCAGCTTAAAGAATCTAAACAGATTATTCCATCGCAGGACTTGTGCAATATGTATGAAATCATTTAGTCTTGTGATTGATTCACAAGGAAAAAGGGTAAAAATCCTCATCAAGGACAGCAGATCCCTACGCAAGTTACCTTGCAAAAAGACGTATTTTTGGATATCCTTCTAAATAAGGAGAGTTGTAAACCAGAAACTAGCATATCTAAGGCACTTTAGGGATTAACCAAATTGGGTATGCCCCACACCGGAATGTAAGAGATCTTGCCAAGTTACAAGACACCTTGCGAACGAGTACTGATACACTCAAAAAGGAAAGAACACTTCCTTAGCAGTTTGCCAAACAACTCGGTTGATTAACGGAAATGTTTGTGCTTGCTATAGATTTTAGAGCTCTGTTTGAATTATGAATTACAAATTAAATGAGTACCTATACTTCAGGTTAAAGGCCTGAAGGGAGAGGCAGCTTCAGTTACCCCCGAGTGCCTGCGTGACCCTAACCAAGGGGGTTGTTGACCGCGCCGGGAACGTGGACCGAACCCGCCGCGAGAGGTCTCTCCGTTGAGTTCTACTTGGAGCAGGAGGACGCTTGGGTGCCAGGGGGGCTCTGGCCGTAAATCCCTCGCCTTCCGGGTCATGCACAAGGGGCTAACGTGACTCGCGATTGGATCTCGAGGCCCGCATACTAGTTGACGGGCGGAAGCTTGGAATAGTGATCCTTGGAGATTACTGGATAGCCTTCGGGCGGATTATGGACAAGCCTACGGGCGGAGCTCCTTGTATTTCAAAGAAAAAAATGATGAAATGTTAAAGAACTTACTTGATATTGTTTTTCTATGTCACGTGATAAGATTACGTGAAAGAACCATTGCTTATAGGGGATTAATTAAAGAAGCTGACTGTTATATGTCAAATTAATGTGTTAGATAATTACATAATTAAAACAAACCGAGGAAAGTGCAGAGGATGGGCCATGGGCCCGTCCTACGGTTGGGTGGTCCCGGTTAGCCGGTAACTTTTCTCAAAAATCTCGAAGAACAGCGGAATGGTCATCATCATCAAAAAGAATAACGAGAACGATGACCTAGAGTTACATCTTACCCGATTTACGCTATTTTAGGGGAACGGAATGGGACTATGCCTTATGGCAGAGACGTTGCGCTCTACATCCCTCTCGTTTCCCATTCTCCTTGAACCAAGTGCAGTGTGAATCCGCTTCGGACCTGGCGTTTCTGCGTAAAGTAGTTCGCTCGGGTCTGACGCTAGTTGCTGTTAGCTAATGACCCATTAGGAAAACCCTAATTCCGGTCGATCCTAAGTGGAAACGGCCAGGATACTTCCGCTACGTGGCAGACGCGGAAAGAACTAGATCGCAAAACCCGTAACGTTCCATGGGAGTGCCGGGCGGAGCTTTCTAGACATCCTTTCCGATGGACTGCTAGGACGTGTCCTGGATGATACTAGGGGACACGTTACAAGCTGGTATCAGAGCGAACCAACAACAGAATTGTTTTTATGAGATCTCAATAAAATGAAGTAAAGAAATTGTTGCTGTCCAAACATTTCCTTACCTTCAATGCTGTCTTGCAGAGTTATGAAGCGTGGAACAAATTTTTGGTATTTTGTGTCATGTTTATGACTGCAATGCATTCTCCGCTTTATATAAAAATTAGATATACGAACTCATTTGGAAAGAAAATGTAATGGGGAATTGCTGGATGACACTCTATTAAAACTTTTTCCTTGCTATTTGAGGACTTCGGGACTAATAAAGTGTGTATACACCAATTTCATAGCTAGGCCTTTTTGTCCCAAGGAGTATTGTCGCTCTTTGTATCACCTTGGCATTAGGCTATATGCCAAATTAAACTGTATTGATTGGGAAAGTAAATTGTCACAAGGACAATAAAACCGTGACAAGACGATTAATATTACCTTCCAAAAGACAACTAAACCAATCTAAACATAGAACATTCATACCCTAAACACTTGACTACTTTCCCTACCGTAGGGACAATAAATTCATAAAGATAAGAAACTAGGATTTGTCCCTAAGGTTCTTAAAAGAAGAAACCCTAGGCCTGACATACGTCAGCTTAAAGAATCTAAACAGATTATTCCATCGCAGGACTTGTGCAATATGTATGAAATCATTTAGTCTTGTGATTGATTCACAAGGAAAAAGGGTAAAAATCCTCATCAAGGACAGCAGATCCCTACGCAAGTTATCTTGCAAAAAGACGTATTTTTGGATATCCTTCTAAATAAGGAGAGTTGTAAACCAGAAACTAGCATATCTAAGGCACTTTAGGGATTAACCAAATTGGGTATGCCCCACACCGGAATGTAAGAGATCTTGCCAAGTTACAAGACACCTTGCGAACGAGTACTGATACACTCAAAAAGGAAAGAACACTTCCTTAGCAGTTTGCCAAACAACTCGGTTGATTAACGAAAATATTTGTGCTTGCTATAGATTTTAGAGCTCTGTTTGAATTATGAATTACAAATTAAATGAGTACCTATACTTCAAGTTAAAGGCCTGAAGGGAGAGGCAGCTTCAGTTACCCCCGACTGCCTGCCTGACCCTAACCAAGGGGGTTGTTGACCGTGCCGGGAATGTGGACCGAACCCGCCGCGAGAGGTCTCTCCGTTGAGTTCTACTTGGAGCACGAGGACGCTTGGGTGCTAGGAGGGGCTTTGGCCGTAAATCCCTCACCTTCCGGGTCCTGCAAAAGGGGCTAACGTGACTCGGGATTGGATCTCGAGGCCCCCATACTAGTTGACGGGCGGAAGCTTGGAATAGTGATCCCTGGAGATTACTGGATAGCCTTCGGGCGGATTATGGACAAGCCTACGAGCGGAACTCCTTGTATTTCAAAGAAAAAAATGATGAAATGTTAAAGAACTTGCTTGATATTGTTTTTCTATGTCACGTGATAAGATTACGTGAAAGAACCAGTGCTTAAAGGGGATTAATTAAAGAAGCTGACTGTTATATGTCAAATTAATGTGTTAGATAATTACGTAATTAAAACAAACCGAGGAAAGTGCGGAGGATGGGCCATGGGCCCGTCCTACGGTTGGGTGGTCCTGGTTAGCCGGAAACTTTTCTCAAAAATCTCGAAGAACAGCGGAATGGTCATCATCATCAAAAAGAATAACGAGAACGATGACCTAGAGTTACGTCTTACCCGATTTACGCTGTTTTAGGGGAACGGAATGGGACTATGCCTTATGGCAGAGAGGTTGAGCTTTCATCCCTCTCGTTTTCCATTCTCCTTGAACCAAGTGCAGTGTGAATCCGCTTCAGACCTAGTGTTTCTGCGTAAAGTAGTTCGCTTGGGTCTGACGCTAGTTGCTGTTAGCTAATGACCCATTAGGAAAACCCTAATTTCGGTCGATCCTAAGTGGGAACGGCCAGGATACTTCCGCTACGTGGCAAACGTGGAAAGAACTAGATCGCAAAACCCGTAACATTCCATGGGAGTGCCGAGCGGAGCTTTCTAGTCATCCTTTCCGATGGACTGCTAGGACGTGTCCTGGATGATACTAGGGGACACGTTACAGAGATGAAGGGAGGGATAGAGGATGAGTGAGAGAAACAATGAGAGAGAGAGGGGGAAAAAACAAAGAGAGAGGAAACAAAGAAGGGAAATAGAGAGAGGGGGAGAGAAATAGAGAGAGGAAGAGGGGAGGGGGAGAGAAATAGAGAGAGGGAGAGGGAAGGAAGAGAGAAGGAGGACGTAGAAAAGAAGGGTGAGGTAAAGAGAGGAAAGAGAGTGAAAAGAAGAGAGAGAGAGAGGGAGAAAGAGAGATAGAGAGAAAAAATAGAGAGCGAGAGAGAGGGAGAGAGAAATAGGAAAACAATGAGAGAATGAGAGAGAAGGTTAATAAAGAAAAGTAAAGCGAGAGGGGGGAGAGAGAGATAAAGAGAGGTGGGGTGACATTTCTTTCAATATCTTTGCTTCTTAAGCTTTTTATTTTCTATCTTTGATTGTCTTTGCAATGAGATAAGTTGAGTGAGAGTGGGGAGGGAGAGAAATAGAGAGAAGAAGGGAGGGGAAGGAAGAGAGAGATTGAGAGAAATAAAAAACAGGAGAGAGAGAGGGGCTTCATAAAAATTTATCAAAACCCGAGCATGGCATTTTACAGGTTTTTAAACAAGCACGAGAGAGAGAGAGAGAGGCTGTTGCCACTGCCACCATCCATGAAGAGGGAGGAGACAAGTGTAAAGGAGAAGGAAGGAACTCCCGAATGAGAAAAAAATGAGCGAAGTACGAAAGGATTCTTCTTCAAGCTTTGAGGTAAGTGCATTATCTATTCTCTCTTTGTTTTTCTCTTTTCTTTACTTCTCTCTTTCTTTTTGTTGATGAGTGTATTGAGAGAAGAAGTGAGAGAGATCAACATGTACAAGGGAGATTGAGAGAGAGAGAGAGAGAGAGGTCGCTGCCACCGCCAATCCACCACAAAAAGAGAGGGGACAACTGCAAAGAAGAAGGAGGGAGCCCATGAAGGAGAAGAAGAAGAAGGAGAGAAGCGCGAAGGGATTCTTCTTCAAGCTTTGAGGTAAGTGCATTATCTATTCTCTCTTTGTTTTTCTCTTTGAGGTAAGTGCATTATCTATTCTCTCTTTGTTTTTCTCTTTGAGGTAAGTGCATTATCTATTCTCTCTTTGTTTTTCTCTTTGTTCCTCAAGCTTTGAGGTAAGTGCATTATCTCTTCTCTCTTTATTTTTCTCTTTTCTTTACTTCTCTCTTTCTTTTTGTTGATGAAGAGTGTATAGAGAGAAGAAGTGAGAGAGATCAACATGCGCAAGGGAGATTGAGAGAGAGAGAGAGAGAGAGATCACTGCCACCACCAATCCACCACAAAAAGAGAGGGGACAACTGCAAAGAAGAAGGAGGGAACCCGTGAAGGAGAAGAAGAAGAAGGAGAGTAGCGCGAAGGGATTCTTCTTCAAGCTTTGAGGTAAGTGCATTAGCTATTCTCTCTTTGTTTTTCTCTTTTCTTTACTTCTCTCTTTCTTTTTGTTGATGAAGAGTGTATAGAGAGAAAAAGTGAGAGAGATCAACGTGCGCAAGGGAGATTGAGAGAGAGAGGTCACTGCCACCGCCAATCCACGATAAAAATAGAGGGGACAACTGCAAAGAAGAATGAGGGAACCCGTGAAGGAGAAGAAGAAGAAGGAGAGAAGCGCGAAAGGATTCTTCTTCAAGCTTTGAGGTAAATGTATTATATATTCTCTCTTTGGTTTTCTCTTTTATTTACTTCTCTTTTTATTTTTGTTGATGAAGAGATGTATAAAGAGAAGAAGGGAGACAAATCAACACAAGGGAGATTGAGAGAGAGGGAGAGAGAGAGAGAAGCTACCATTGCCGCTACCATTGCCACTACCATTGCCACCACATCCACTAAAAGAGAGGGGACAACTACAAAGGAGAAGCCAACCTCTGTCTCTTCTCCATCTTGCCCTCCTCAAGCTTGCATGGCAGTCACCAAGCAAGTATGTCCCCGTTTCTCGGCCATAGAGAGGCCTCATCCCAAAGCCCGCCACCTGGAGTACAAGGTGGAGCCTCCTCTAGTGCAGCAATAGGTACTCCCCATAGAGCACAATGACCACTAGAGAAGAAGAGGAGATGGAAACCATGCATGTGTGTGAGACAGCCCACCAGTAGGAAGGTAGACTACTACAACTATGACGATAGAAAGAAGAGCCTACATGATGTACTACATGTACCTTCTATTACCAAGAATCTACATGTATAAAGCCCAGCTCGTTACAAACGGATATGCAAATCAATACAGCCTAGATTATGAGGAGACTTTCAACTCGGTTGCTAAGATGGAAATGGTGAGAATAGTCATTGCATTAGTGGCTTCTAAGGGCTGAAAATTATGAAAAGTGGATGTCAAAAATGCATTCATGAATGGTGACTTGCTTGAAGAGGTATATATGGAGTAGCATGAGGGTTATGTATACAACCTGAGGTGTATATGGATACTAACTAGCAGCCCCGTCTATCATGCTAGATCCAAACACATAGAGATTCATTACGATTTCATCAGAGAAATGGTACTTGTAGGACAGATTGATCTACTTCATATAAAGACACAAGACCAGGTAGCTGATATCTTTACCAAATCACTTGGTAAAGAGAAATTTGTTTGTTTCATGGATCTACTTGGAGTACAGTAACTAATCTGAGCTCAAGAAATGGAGTTTGAGAAGGGGGAGAATAAGCTGGAGTAAGCAGAAGATCAATGGGACTAATTTATACCTCAGGGTTCTGACTATAATGAAAGCTTGAAGTGAAGCTCTTCTTCTTGGGCCTAACAAGTGATAAAAAAGCTCCTTGATTAATGCTTTTTTGAATTGATTATATCTAGCTTTTGTAATCACAATCTCTTTTTCTTCTCAGGCCTAAGCAAGTGATGAAAAAGCTCCTTGCGAAATACCTTTTCGAATTAATTATATCTTGCTTTTGCAATCAAAGGATTCAGTTTTTTTAAAATAATCTGATACACAATTTTTAGACATTAGACGTAGCTGACATTGGCAAATGAATTATGCAAGAATATTTAGTGCATATAGCTCGAAGGGTGGCAGGGGTGTATGCCCTGCCACCTATTTTTTTCCCTCTCTGTAACCATCGCTATTTGCGTCGCAAATTTACTCTGCAACCGTCGCTATTAGCGTCGGTATTATCGTCGCTATTTGCGTCGCTATGTGCGTCGCTATTCGCGTCGCTATGTGCGTCGCTATTAGCGTCGCTAATTGGGTTAGCGACGCTAATTGGGTTAGCGACGCTAATAGCGACGCATATAGCGACGCAAATAGTGACGCGAATAGCGACGAATCAATCGCGTTGCTAATAGCGACGCGAATAGCGATGACGGGGATAATTTTTTCCATGAATAATTCCGTCGCTTTAAACGTCGCTATTGGGTCTATATATTGTAGTGTACTAATACCACTCTCATGGGATGGCTCCCATGATCAAGGGTGTGGAGACTTTGCACCTTGAGTAGGTAAAGCCACTAGTATGGGCTTTGTGCTATGGAAATAATTGAGGACTATGTGGCTACTTGCAGTCAAGAAGATCAAGGGGTGGTCATTTACTCATGTAGCTAAGGATGGGATAGGGGAATTGTTGAGAGAGAGAGAGTACGAGAGAGATACACAAGACATGATCCCAAAGAATGATTCATATTGATGTAGAGTTAGTATATATAGGTGAGACCCAAGTCAAGTGAGAGATGATATATATAGTTGTAACATCCCCACTCAAACAAAGGTCTCTGGCTGTGAGTGAAAAAACTCTCGGGGAGAACAAGGGAAAAACCCGAGCCCCTACACATACCTACGATACAAAAATGATTTACTATAAAGTTTTTTTAAATACAATGATACATGCCTCAATCAGTGAGACAAGAACTTGGAACAATACCAAGTGCATGTCTTAATGAGCTAAAGCGAGCTTCACTAAGAGCTTTTGTGAAGATGTCTGCAACCATTTGATCACTAGGACAATGCTCCACCATAATGGAACCTTTCTTGACTTCATGTCGAACATAATGATAATGAATAGCAATATGCTTTGATTTACTATGTTGTATATAGTCTTTGGTAAGACTAATAGCACTTTGGTTATCGCATCGAAGAGGTGTACTAGATTATGAAGGATGTCCCAAATCTGCAAGTAATTGTCGAAGCCAAACTAGCTCGCGAGCTGCTAATGATGCAGCAACATATTCGGCTTCAGTTGTAGAAACCGCAACACATCGTTGTTTCTTACTGGACCAAGAAACCAAACATCCATTTACAAAGAAACAATTCCCACTTGTAGATCGCATGGATAAGTGTGAACTTGCCCAATCAGCGTCTACATATCCAATAAGGTCAAGAGAAGTTGAAGAAGATAAAGAAGAATCCTCTCGACGATGATAAATAAGACCAAATTCCTTAGTACCCTTGAGGTACTTAAGAATACGTTTTGCAGCACTCCAATGAATAGTGGAAGGGGAAGAAAGATACTGTCCCAAAAAGTTAGCTGCAAATAAAATATCTGGTCTTGTGTTTAAACCAATAAATTGAAGACAACCAACAAGATTAGCAAAAGGTTGATGAATGGCTGATTCTTCATTGCATGTTGTAGATGTACCCTTGGTAGAGCTTGAAAGAATGGGAGTGTTGGCGGAGTGCGCATTTTTCAACCCAAACTTCTTAACCATATCATTAATAAACTTTGTCTGGCGAAGAAGAAGAAGGCCTTGTTGTCGGTGTCATTGAACTTGAATACCCAAACAAGAATGTATCTCACCAAGATCCACCATTTCAAATGCAGTCGATAAAAGCTTCTTCATAGCATCCAAGAAAGCAATATTATTTGACACAAGAATAGTATCATCAACATATAGAGCAAGAATAATAAAATATTTATCCTCCCTTTTGATGTAAAGATTTGGGCCAGCAAAACATGCAACAAAACCTTTAGATGTGAGGAACTGATCAATCTTAATATACCAAGCACGAGAGGCTTGCTTCAATCCATATAATGCACGATGAAGCTGGCATACAAGATGCTCATTTCCTGCAATCATAAAACCTTCAGGTTGCGCCATATAGATTTCTTCTTCAAGATCTCCATTGAGAAAAGCCGTTTTAACATCCATTTGGTGAATTTCTAGATCAAATAGTGTTGCAAAAGCCAAAATCATACGAACAGTTGTGGAGAGCACAACGGGAGAAAATGTTTCTTGATAATCTACTCCTGCAATCTGTGAGTAACCTTTTGCAACAAGTCGTACTTTGAACTTATCAAACGAGCCATCAGCTTTGGTCTTGGTTTTATAAACCCATTTACATTTGATAGGAACATGATTTGGGGGGAGTTCAGTAAGAATCCATGTACCTTTGGAGATTAAAGAATCGTACTCAGCTTGCATAGCTTCTTGCCATTGATCCCTTTGAGACGAATTAATAGCTTCCATATACGATATTGGATCCTCTTGGACAGACATAGCATCATCAAAGACATCATATTCAATAGAATAGAATCCATGCTCTATCTCAATAGGAAGATCGACATAGATCTCCAAATTCTCGTCAATCTTCTTTGGAGGTGAAGGAGGTTTATGATCATCAGAATTAGTAGAATCACAAAGCAAGTAAGGAAATGCACTAAGCAAAGACTGTGTATCATCTGAAACGTCTAATCAACCATGTGCCACCCATAGTCTTCTCATCAAATATAGCATCACGACTAATGATAACCTTTTGAGAAGAAGGATCATAAAATTTGTAACCTTTGGAATGATCTGAATAACCAAGAAAAATAACCTTCAAACCTGGAGGATCCAACTTATGTCGAGTGTCCTTGGGCACATGAATATAAGCAATGCAGCCAAATCTGCGAAAGTGAGAGACTGAAGGTGTCTTCCCTGTCCAAATTGTTATCGGAATTTTACCAGTAGGTGCAGTAGTTGGAAGATGATTTTGAATAAAAACAGCTGTTAGAAGTGCTTCAGTCCAAAACTTTCGAGACAAACCAGAGTGTATAAGCATGCAACGTATAGCATTAAGAATCGTGCGATTTTTGTGCTCAGTAACACCATTTTGCTGAGGAGAATAAGGAACTGTAAACTCATAATGAATACCTTGATCCTTACAGAAGTCATCAAATAGATTGGATACATATTCATCGCCATTGTCACTGCGAAGCGTCTTTATAGAGAATCCAGTTTGAAGCTCCACACTTATCTTGTATTGTTTAAATATAGGTAAAGCCTCAGACTTATGTCGAAGAAGATAGACATGTATGTACCGTGAGAAATCATCAATGAAAGTTATAAAATATCGATATTGAGACTTTGAGGCAGGAAAAGGACCGCAAATATCGGTATGAACCAAATCCAAGAGAGCTTAGGAATGTGATGAAGTAGAAGTGTGGAAAGGCGAACGATGGTGTTTTCCAAGTGCACAGTACTCACATATTCCCATACGTGGATGAGATTTAAGATCCATACCTTGCACAAGACCATGACGATGAAGATCAAGAATTTTGGCAAAATCAGAGTGTGCAAATCGTTGATGCCATAATTTGCAATCTGCATCTCCAGGGGCAGTAACAACATTTGCAACTGTATCGTTCAATGATAGCTCAAATAGATTACCATGTCGAGGAGCCATTGCTATAGTATGCCCGTCTTTCTCTATACGACATTGATTATGATCAAAGCTAACAAACAAACCAAGATCAACTAGACGAGCAACAGAAAGAAGATTTCTTTGCAAATCTGGAACATGAAGAACTCCTCTTAATATTCTAGTGGATGAAACAGTCCCCAGATATAAATCACCCACTCCTTTGACTTGACAAGTCGTATCATCCGCAAGGTAAACAAACTTCTTGACAGGAAGAGAATGATAATTGTGAAGCCACTGCGATTGGTATGTCATGTTTCCAGTGGCACCTGAATCAACGATGAATAGAGAACCATCATGAACATGAAGTACCTTTTCTGGAGAGATATCATAATGGACGAAATTGAGCTCCTGATGAGTATGATCATCATCAGTTGTAGTTTGTTGAACAATATAACATCGAGAACGTTCTTCACCATATCTGTGTTTATAACAACGACGAGATGGATGATCTGTATGTGCACAATAATCACAAGGAGGAAAACTTTTGGACAAGCGAGGTTGCTTTGTAGTAACTCCATGCTCCTCATCATATTGACGTGCCCAGCAATCAGAAGCCACATAACCTTTCTTATCACAATAAGAACAATGTTTGTTAGGATAAGCAAGACGAGAAGATTTACTACCTTGATTAGGGCGTCCACCCTGCTGAAAACATGAAGCTGGACGCTTGCGAGCAACAAAAGCAGCATCAAAATCCCTTTGTTTGCGAGTGACCAAAACAGCATTAGATTTTTTCAAATGATGCTCATGACGTTGAGAATATTCAATAAGAGATATACATGCTTTGTCAAAGTGGATATCATCCTTGTTAGACAAAATAGTGATGATATTGTCATATAAAGGATCTTTGATGGTATGAAGAAGTTGAGTAACAATCTGATTTTTAGCAACAGGAGCGCCGGCAGCACCAAGCTGATTGATAATGTCTTTAAAAGCCTCTATATGAGAGTGCATAGAAGTACCAACCTTATATTGAAGATTCTTCAAACAAGTTTGGAGATATAAAATTTCGGTGACCGATTTCTTCTCAAACATTGAGATAAGATACTCCCAAATAGCATGAGAGGTTTCCAGATGAAAGACATCCAACATAAGTGATTCAGGAAGTGCAGACAATATATAACGACGAGCCGCTTTGTCATGACGAATCCAATCAGTATGATCAATTTTCCATTGTTCAAATAATGGACCATCAGTAATCACAGAATTGTTATTCATCACATCAATAGGTTGAACTGGGCAAGACAGGTCGCCCAAAACAATATCAAATAATTTGTCACCTTCAAGAATTAGTATCATCTTTACTTTCCACCCAGGAAAGCCTTGTCCTTGGAAGAAGGGAACCGAACGTTGGCCAGACGGATATCCGTTAACAATTATGCAATTGGCCATGCCTGTATGTCGAGAGAAAACAAATAAGATGAGATAGCAGAATCTGCAAACCATGATCAAGACGAGCGTAGTTGAGACGCATGACAATCAAAATAGAGATATGCACGTAAGAATGACGAAAAGTATTGAGTGACTAAAAAGAAAGCCCGAAATAGAGAGGCATAACGTGCAAGACGAGATGACGCATATAAGAAAAGTGTTATTTCGGTCGAGCAAAGAACGTGAACGATTATAAACCATCGCTAAAAATAGCAAGATGTTTACTTGTCGTAATCAGCATCATTAACGAAGACGAGCGATTAATAAACTGTAATTGGGGATTAACGAACTGTAATTAGAAATACAGTTTTAAATAAAGAATTGCAGATTCGAGCAGAATTGCTGTCTTGAATCTTGAACTGTCATAACTTTTGATCCAGAACTCCGATTGATAAGCGGTTTTGACAGGATTCGAGAGCACGTAGAAGCAATGAATCACGTGTTTAGGTGAATTGTGACATGTTGCAACTAGCTTTCTCCTTTAGATCAAGTTATCATCTCTAGGAATGGTTCGTCCTTGTCGCAAGACAAGTAGATCGAATTATCTAAATCACCTAACCCACAAGGGATTCGTATAGGCATGGTTCAATCGATACAATAAATACCCCAAGAGCTAGCTAGGGTTTAGTGTTAAGGATTTGGCCTAGTTTCGCACTTATTGCCAAGTCGAAACCCTCATACCCAAAGGTCCAACCGGCATTCACGGAATGTAGGGTCAAGGGGACGCTCATGCAGGTAACGATCTAGGGTTCCTACCCTAAGGATCATTTGTTCAAATGTTAAAACTCGGTTTGAGTTTGGAATCCCTAGGACCGATTGTTGTCGGCCTAGTGCAATTAGGATTGGATTGGGCAAGAGGACACCCTAAACCCTGCTTCTTGTCTAATTATAATTCCATGACCAGAAAACACCGTTCAATGGGTGAAATGATCCCTTGGAATAGATGCGACACTTGTGCAACAAGTTGCAACGTCGCATGGTCTTGTGGTTTGATCACAAGAGATTTTTGCCATTCCTTGGAACAAGGTTAACAGGTTCTTGCGCTAGTTTAATGTGCAAGAGGATGAGTAGTCATCATGTTATATCACCTTTCTTGGAAAAAATTGCCAAGTTAAGGGAAGTTATGTAATTTCTTGGAAGCAAAGGATCAATCAATTTAAAGTGACATGGTCGCTAGGATTTACTGTTAATAAAACCTAAGGTATTGGTTAAGTTGGGTCAACAGGTATGGCGCTAAGTCCAAGGACAAAAGGGTTAACAAACAAACCCTTGGGGATCTTGCCAAGTCGCAATTGATCCCGAATCGAATGCTGGATGGATTCGGAGAGAAGGATTCACTCCTTAGCAGTTGGCCAAATAAACGACCACTGGAAATGATTGTGCTTATAACAGTTTAGGAGCAGTGTTTGCATTGTTTGCTCAAGGAACTAAAGGACGGAAAGATATTTAATGCTTCAGGTTGAATGCCTGAAGGGAGAGGCAGCTTCAGTTACCCCTGACTGTCTACTTGACCCTCTAACCAAGGGGGTTGTTAGCCGTGCCGGGAACGTGGACCGAACCCACTGCGTGAGGTCTCTCCGTTGAGTGCTACTTGGAGTAGGAGGACGCTTGGGTGCTAGGGGGGCTCTGGCCATAAATCCCTTGCATCCGGGTCTTGCACAAGAGGCCAACGTGACTCAAGATTGGATCTCGAGGCCGCATACTAGTCTATGGGTGGAATCTTGAATTAGTAATCCCTGTGGATTGCTGGATAGCCTTCGGACGGATTATGGATTAGCCTGCGGGCTAGACTTTATGGATGTATTTCAAAGATAAATATGATAACCTGTTGAAAAGGAACTTGTTTGAGAATGTTTTTCTATGTCAAGTGCTAAGATTACGTGAAGGAACCAGTGTCTAATAGGCTAATTAAGGAAGGTGCTTGATGCATGTCCAACTAAATGTGGTAGGTAATTAGACAACTAAATCAACCTTGAGGAAAGTGCGGTGGATGTGGCCATGGGTCCGTCCTACGGATGGGTGGTCCCGGTTGGCAGAGAACTTTTCTCAATCGAAATGGACAGCAAGGAGATCTTCTCAAAGGAAATGAATAGCAAGGGTGCTGACCTAGAGTTTAGGTTACTAAAATCCCGATTTATGTTGTTCTAGGGGAACGGAATGGGACTATGCCCTATGGGCAGAGAGGTCGAGCTTTGTATCCCTCTCGTCTCCCGTTCTCCTTGAACCAAGTACAGCATGAATCCTCTTCGACCCTGACGCTTCTGCGTAAAGTAGTTCACCTGGGGTTCGACGCTAGCTGCTATTTAGGAAAGTGACCATTAGGGAAAACCCTGATTCAGGTCGGTCCTAAGTGGGAACGGCCGGAATACTTCTGCTATGTGGCAGACTGGGGAAGTCCTAGATTGCAAACCCCGTAACATTCCATGGGAGTGCCGGGCGAATCCTTCTAGATTCTCTTCCCGATGGATTGCTAAGATGTGTCCTGAAAGGGAACAGGTGGACACGTTACACACCCAATAATATACACACCTCATATACATTCGTGTATACATCTTGCATTTTATCGATACAATCTATTTTCACTAGTGATGGTCTTTGCGCATAGGGCCCACTTATATGCCCAACAATGAAAACCTCTTAAACTCTAAAGATTGAATTTTTTCCCCAGAAAGAGTTAAATGCACCTCTTCTTGACACGTTAAAGTTCTTTCACAATCAACAATATGGTTTGCAACAAACTACACCCATGAGCATCCATCTCTTCATTCTTTTCATCCATTCCACACCCTTTGATCAAAACATAATCCAAGAAGGGCATTGTTAACTTTGGTATAAAATCCGTGAGTACCCTATTCATAGCATCTATTATATGTGCCACTCAATTCATTGCACCCTGTGGGAGAGTAGACATCCATCCTAACCCCAAGCGAGTCTTCATGGTTGTGATATCCCTACTCTCAATTGCAAGCTAAAACTGATAATATCTCGAGTAAAGATCAGCCAAAGAATCCATTGCTCTATTTGCAAAAGTCTCTACAAATTCATCAACCACATGACTTGCACCCACATTTCTTATGGCCACTTTATTAACTAGTTGCATGTCTTGAATGAATCTCAAAGCCCCATTCTTTTCTTGTACAATAAACCAACGATTTGAGAACAAGTGTGAAGAGGCTCCAAGATCTTCATGCATATCTTTTCAGTTAGCTAATCCATTAGCTTTAGCAAGTAAGCTGTAGGCATTAGAATAAGCCTCAAGTTTAATGCCACATGTGGAACAATAAATATTACCATGGGAGAGAAAACATTTGGATCCACACAATGTATTTCAAATGGCTAAAATGCAAATGCTTTCCCATGCCAAACCAAGATTTGCATAAAACAATCTCTTTCAATAGGCAAACAAAACCCTTCTGCAAACAGC
Source organism: Lygodium microphyllum (assembly GCF_053477565.2). NCBI lineage: Eukaryota > Viridiplantae > Streptophyta > Polypodiopsida > Schizaeales > Lygodiaceae > Lygodium > Lygodium microphyllum. Next base: position 128,881,051 of record NC_141138.1, read on the forward strand.
TTTTAGTTCTTGTAATGTTTCAACTACAAATTGATGACCTATATCTTTAGGATCTTGTAAACTTGGCTGCTTGGACATTTTCTCATACAAGTCCTCATTGTTTGATGAAATTACCTTATATTTTATCTCTACAACTACTTCAGCCCATCGTAATCCTTCCTGTTGAGGAAACAATGCTATAACATCATACATGTCCAAGCAACATGCTAACAACACTTTACTTTCAGTCTCATTTTCTACACGTATGGTTACTGAAATTTGAGCAATAGTGTCAATAATATGCATCCCATAAAAGAAGCCTAAAATACCTTCATTTTTATCTCACAACCTTGATTCTCTTAGTTCCTTAGCATCCCATTTCATCAATATACATTTAGCCTTGTATATGGCTTCCTTATGCTTAAACCAACATGAATTGTTTCCTATAAACTGAGAATAACCAGTAGTAAATACATGCTTCATTCCATTAGGAGGTGAGTACATCCTCTTAACAACACTAATGTAGCCCCTCATTATAGCACTGCTTAGTGAGAATCCAGTTCTTTGAATTCCCTTGCATTTGGAGGACAACGAGACTCTCAAAGCATATCTTGATTCCTAGAACACAATATTAGTGGGTTTGGGAATCTTCCAATTTCCATTTTTTGAATACTAAAAAAGTGGCACCTGGATAACATGCCAATAAGTTTCTCAAAACCATATGATGTGACCTATAATTGGAAAGCACTTGAAAAATGGAATCTATAGAGCTATAGAGCGCTTGATTTGGAGTTATAGTATTCAAGTTATAACAAATCCAAAGATTTGACCACGTGTCCCAAATTTATGGGAAATTCCCATATTCCCCAATATGGTGTTCTAGGATGATTAACAGAAACTGTAAGAAATTAGATTGCTTTTCTCCCATCCCTGCTTTTGACTCTTACATAAGGAGAACCATCATCAAGTACCTTTGTTTCCACATGCACTCCTGTAATATAGATTGTCTCAAAATCACTGCATATGATGAGCTATCTTGCACAAAGAAGTGTTGCTATTCTTGTACATCATCATTTGAACATGGTCTTGATAATGAGGTGGTCATGGTTCTCAAAGAAATGTAGTTGGAAGATGTCATTATTGCATGCACTTTGGACACCAACATCAACCAGTACTAGGCATTCTAACCAATTGTAGACCAAAAGTACAAGTATGTACATCCACATAAGCATTTCGGATAGGCAAGACTTCCAATAACTTTTGCATACCTTCCTTTCCAAAATTCAAAGCAAGAGGTAATCCCATTTATTATGCATAGATCTTGCAATCTTTCCAAAAGATGAGCTATCGTGGCAAGGCCTCCTAATAAGCAACAGAATCCTTCCTTTCACACTACAAACTCTCACATCACATACATCTTTTCCCTTATTTAAGGGTTGTTGCCTATTCCCTTTCCTCTTGTCCTTTCTCATAAAATTTTGTGACCTTCAGCAGAAGATCTTGCATACCTTAAACCAATTCATCCAATACATCTTCCCTATCAATGGGAACAACAGGTGCATTCACCATAGGGTTAGTGACAAAAGCAAGTGGCTTACTAGATACATCAATTGTTTTGCTCATAACAGTGGGCAAGCTAGACACATGATATCTTTCTCTTCTTCTATGTGTTTCACGAGAGTGATAACATCATCCTTAATATGCCTCCACTCTGTTTTAATCTTTGTTCTCTGTAATTTGATCCTCTAACAAGTCATCAAGCTTCTCTTGAAGCTCAGGATCTGCCATTTGTAGAAATAATTTAACTTTTTGACTTGCAAGGGCCTACTAGTGTTCTACAAGATCTAACTCCTCAAGCCAACTTTAATATTTTTTTAGTAACTCTATATAACCACAAGACCCTTATTGGGATTTACAACCCACTCTTGGAATGTCTTGCGGGTAATCAAAATGGTGTCTTTAATGTGAAATTCTTCCTAGAGTGTCTTCTTGAAAGCTACCTAGTAGTTAACATCCTTTATGTAGAATTTAGGAACTCACTCTTTCAATTCATGTACGGTGACCCCTACAAAATATAAGCTCCATGCAAGTTGAGCAACCCCAAAGAACACCATCTTTTGAGCAAAGGTATGCAAATATACATATACATTCCTACCATTAAACAACTTCATCTCACACTCCAGTACTTGCATAGCATTCATCACAATAGTTTTTGTTTAAGTAGAAGCCTACATCACGTGTTGTTGTTCTTGTATCTACATAGCATATTTATATTAGCACTAACTACTACAAAGTATTACCAGAGACTATGCTTAAAGGTTCTCCCATCTTGCATTTCCTTTCGATGACCTTTCACATCAGGTTCACCAATGTCCAAGGGGATTTAGTTGAAAGGTTGTATCCATCGGAGATTAGAGTGAGAAGATAAACAAAACTAGAGTCTCTATAGTAGCCCTAGAACAATTATTCCTTGAATAATGGCTTTTTTAAAAGACTTCATATTCCTCATTATACTCAAATCAAACTTTCTTTATATGTCTTGAAACAACCCAATTACAATCCATCACGCTTCTTGTATCTTCATCTTCATGTGCATGTGTCACATGTACCTCATGTATACACTATAGCCCTTGGAAATTTAAGGTCTCTCCATCTCCTTGTTGTGAGTGAGGATTGGTAAGATCTCTCAAAACTTGATGCTTCCTCTTGATGATATGAATGATCTCCTCAGGAAACTCATGTTTAGTAATTCCAAAATACCTCTCCCAAAGTAAATTCCACCTTGCTATTGAGAATTCTTTCTTACAATACTAGTTTCTTCACATTTGGAGCCAATTCAATATTGTATCTTTGTCAATTTTGACCATACCAAGTGTTGCATTGAGAGAGATGGCCAAACCATAGATGTCGCTCCTCAAAATGGTAATATTTTTTAGTTATCTTTAAATGAAGATGTTGCAAATGTTGTTATATCTCCTGATGATCTTAACAACAAAATATGGCATCATCACTTTGATCTTTCTAAGCTTTTCAATGTTTATTTGTGTGACCTTGGTCAAGGTATGGAATTCAAAGCATGTCCTCACATGGGTATTTGTGATTATTGTGCACTTGGAAAGAATTTTTTCAAACCCTTTTTCACTTCCACCACCACTCATTCCAAAGATTTTGTTGATCTTGTTAACACTGATATTTGTTGACCTTTTCCTCCATCAAAATCCTAGTATTGGTATTTCATGACTTTTATTGTTGACTTGTCAAGATACACTACTAATTTTCTCTTGCAACACACATCAAAAGCTTTATTATCTTTTAACAAATATCAAAAAGCTATAGAACTTCATATTAGTCGTCGCATCAAGAAACTTCATAGTGATCATGGTCAAGAATACATTTCAAATGATTTTGATAATTATCGTAATAATCAAGTTCTTCATCATGAATATATGGTTCCCCATTCTCCTCAATAAAATAGTATTGTTGAACATAAAAACAAGACCATTCTCAATGTCATGTGATGTATGCTCATTCATTCTAGTTTATCTCAATGTTTCTTGGGCTGAAGCAATCTTAACATGAGTATTTGTGCAAAATAATCTTCCTACAACATCTCCTTGTAATGAAGTATTGATTACTACTTAGACAGATGAAACCCTTTCTGTTTCATATTTTTGAACCTTTGGATGTATTACTTATATTCATGTACCTAAAGACACTCATAAAAAACTTGATCCTCTTGGTTTGAAAGTTATCTTCATCGGATATTCAAAAATTTCTAAGGAATACAAGTTTTATGATCCATTCTCCAAGACGGTAATCATAAGTCATGATGCTATTTTCAATAAGCAACTTATGGGTAGCACAAGGTCTCAGGAGGATGTTGGGAGGACATGGTCACTAGAGGACATTGATGATATAAAGTCATTACTCACTTTTTTTTATCTTTTATCTGATAATGAACCTCCTTCATGGGATAATGTTGACTCTTAAAATCAAGATTCACAACTTGCACCTATTATTGTTGATGATGACCTTGGCAATGATCTTTATGTTGATCTTCCAATTGATAATAAGCATGGTACCTTTCATGTTTATGATTATGATATTCTTTAAAATGCTCTCAATATTTGTGAAGACATGTCTCTTATAGTGATGCCATGCCATCCTTGCAAAAGGAACAATGGCAGGAGGCCATGAAATTGAGTATGAATCTCTTCTCTCTAAAGGTACATGGATTCTAACTGAGTTACCACCTAGACGTACTACTATTAAATGCAAGTGGGTCTATAAGACTAAAACAAAATTAGATAGAACATTTGAAAAATTCAAAGCATAGCTAGTTGCCAAAGGTTTCTCACAAATTGCAAGAGTTAATTGTCAAGAAACTTTCTCACATGTTGTTCGTATTACCAATATTGGGATCTTGTTAGTTTTTGCTATGGATATTGATTTGGAGGCTCACCAAATGGATTTGAGAACTTCTTTTCCTAATGGTTATATAAAGGAACATATATACATGGAGAAAGTAGAGGGATTTGTAGTTAAATATAAGGAAAATCTTGCTTACAGACTTCATCAGGCACTTTATGGTCTCAAACAATCTTCACGAGCTTAATGGTACCAAAAGATTGATCTCTTCATTGTAAAACAAGGTTTTATATCTTATCCTTTAGATCCTAACTTATATGTCAAGCACTGCAATGATAGTTTTGTTATTCTTGCTCTATATGTGGATGATACCATACTTGTTTCTAACAATCTCAACTTTTGCATTTGACATGATGGACCTTGGAGACAATACACTCATGTCTTGGTATTAAGATTCAAGACTATTGAGAAAAGGGTGTTTTATTACTACATTAAACAAAGTTCATTGAATATATTATCCCAAGGTTCACTTTGTGTTCTACACATTCTGCTTATACTCCTTGTCTTGCAAGGTCTACTAAAAACTCTCACTTTCTATAGAATGAAGGACAATTAGCATTGCATCAACCTTCTACTAATCTTGTTTGATGTCTTTAATTTATTGGCTTAAATTCTCACCGGACATTCTTTTTTGTGCAAATTTTCTTGGACAACATCTTAGTTCTTCATGCCTTAAACATTGGATTGCAACTAAACGTGTTTTGAAGTATTTGAAAGACAATAAATATTTTAGGCTGCTTTATTTGTGCAAATAAAACTCTGATTCTGTGCATTCACTTCAACTTTTGGGTTATACAAATGCAGATTGGGTAAGCTCTAACTTATATATGCATTCTACAAGTGAAAATTGTTTCTTTATCAATTGGTTGTCTTGTTTCTTGGACTAGCAAGAAACAAGAGTGTGTTGTTGTTTCCACTACAAAGAGTCTTGTATCTTTAGCAATCGAGAGTTAGTATGGATTTGACAAGTTCTATCAGATATTTTCCATCCTCCTCACTCCATCATACCACTTTGATGTGATAACCAACGTGCTACTAGTCTTCCTAAAGACTATGTTTAACATAACAAGTCTTAACATATTGCAATGCATTATCATTAGTCAAGAAAGACATCATGATGATTGAACATCATCCAAGCCATCAAATGATTATAGATATATTCCCAAAAGGACTCAATGAAACACACTTCACTATGCTATGCTCCGAACTTGGAGTTGTCTCAACTTCAATCTTTTGGAATGAATCTACTATGACATTGTAGTGCCATTGTAAATATTCATTGTAGGCACCATACATTTCATATCTAGACTAGGTCTCACCTATATATATGTAGATTGTGATCAATATGAAATGGTACTTGGGAGTGTACATGGTGTGTCTCCTCTCTCTCTCTCTCTCATGTCTCTACATATCTTCTCTCTCTACATCTCAACAAAAATTATTAATTTTTTTTTTCTATTAGATAAACTATATTGGGGATATTACAATTGATTTTACAATCAACAAATCAATCACCTACATTATCTTGAACTTTCTGTTCAAGATGATAAATATACTCCCTCTTCTCTCCTCTAATAAAACAGATGTAAGTTACGAGGATTGGTGAAGCCTTAACCCTTTCCCCCTATAAATCAAGAACCCCTCCCACCCTCACCCCACCTATTATGGGCTGGACAAGGGCTCTTCAAAAGCAAGGAGATTGCTCTCAGAAATTAGAAAAGATGAACCCTTGAAAGATAAATTAAACTAAAACTTGATTGTGTGATAACTGAATGACAAGAGAATGCTCACAAGATTTTGTCTTGAAGACAAGACTCAATACAAGACAAGACTAGGACAACAAAAACTAGAAGAGCACTTACCTCCTAGGAGCCTTACAAGTGGTGTTGGCATGATTAAAGGGCTTGTAGCCTATGACGCCCATTTATACTATAGTCTAGAGAGGTAAAGGGGAACACATGTTGTTACAAGAGGATACCACATGGCATAACACACATACTAACATATGGCACAATGACATAAGAAATGATGTAGATATCTTCTAGAATGTTCTAGAATGTTATCTAAACTTCATGCAACCACATGCTATCCTAGCTTCTTGCATACAAATTAAGGGCTATTCCTTGCTTCAGTGTTGATTACATTAATACCTTTTCTACCATCGAGTTTCACAAGGGGCAGTTGTGTGCTTCTGAATACACCTTTGGTTGGATGTTGAAGAAAATTTTCAAACCATAAGAGGAGCTCTTTGAATACATGAAGTTGGTTTCCATGTTCATTCACTTGCATCATAGCCCTTTCGATGGACAAGATATTGTAATCTACCTCTTGAAATTCATGAATCCAAGATTTTGTCTACATCATTTTGTTGGTAATTTTTAATTGTGATTAAAGGTGATGACCGTGGTATTCTTCTAGGGATACTTGATTTATGATATAGCTCCAAGACTAAAACATGGAATACATGATAGATTTTCATGGATTAGGAAATAGGGGACTGACACCCAAGTTGTTGAAATTTTGGTTTCTAGAGGGTTGAGAATAATGTAGATCACGTGGAATAAAAACTTAATCTCTAATTTCATATAATAAATGTTGAAGCAAAGCTTACCTATATTTCTTGTATATTTCTCTTGAGCTTCTTTAATCTATGCTTGTAATCTTTTATGAATATCAAAGACGTGTTGATATAAGTCTCTAGCAATTGGATTTTTCTCTTGTGATATCACATGATTGTTCATCCTTAAGTGTTTAACATAATTATGCCTTGTCCTAGGTTCAATATTTCTAGATCTCCATAGGGCTATGTAATTCTAGCCAAGATAGCCCAATAACAATAAGACTATTTAGGTAATGGATGATGTTGAAGGTTATATCTGCTATAAAAATACTCCTAGTAACTTTTATGGGTTTAGTCTCATATCTGAGGTCTTCTGAACCAAGAGGCCGACCATCAATTACTTCTGCACATAGTGGCCTTTCTTTCCTTAGAAGATGTATACCATGATACTCTATAAATTTATTGTCTAGCAAATGTTGTCCACATATCTATCTTCCCTCCACATGAATCTTTATTGGTAAACATTAAAGCTAAATATTGTGTCTATAGATAGAAAGAGAACTTCTTTTGGGTATCTTGAAGCTTTATCTAATCAAATGTTATTTGCGATGGCTACATGTCAATGTCTCCTAGCAATGGAGTAATGGTACCACGAATTCTCATCCTTCATTTTTCAGGAAAATATTTAGCTATTTGTCTTGATTGCTCACAATAATTACATAATACATTAATAAGATACCCTTTCTTTTCTTGAGCTCATAATGGATGAAGTTGTAAGAAAATGATTAAGTTGCTAATTAGTTGAGATTTTGGAAGAATAAAATTGGTAAATTTGGTTGCTCATATGTTGAATGTTGAAGAAAATTTTCAAACCTTAAGAGGAGCTCTTTGAATACATGAAGTTGGTTTCCATGTTCATTCACTTGCATTACAGCCCTTTCAATGGACAAGATATTGTAATCTACCTCTTGAAATTCATGAATCCAAGATTTATTTCTACTTCATTTTGTTGGTAATTTTTAATTATGATTAGAGGTGATGACATTGGTATTCTTCTAGGGATATTGGATTTATGATATAGCTCCAAGACTAGAACATGGAATACAGGATGGATTTTCATGGACTAGGAAAGCTAGGGACAATAGGGGACTAGCACCTAAGTTGTTGAGAATTTGGTTTCTAGAGGGTTGAGAATAACAAAGATCACGTGAAATAAAAACTTAATCTCGAATTTCATATGATAAATGTTGGAGAAAATCTTACCTACATTTCTTGTATATTTCTCTTGAGCTTCTTTAATCTATGCTTGTAATTGTTTATGAATATCAAAGAGGTGTTGATATAAGTCTCTAGCAATTGGATTTTGATCTTGTGATATCACATGATTGTTCATCCTTAAGTGTTGAACATACTTATGCATTGTCCTAGGTTCAATCTTTCTAGATCTCCATAGGGTTATGTAATTCTAGCCAAGATGCCCCAATAACAACAAGACTATTTGGGTAATGGATGATGTTGAAGGGTATATCTGCTATAAAATCCTTATAGCAACTTTTATGGGTTTAGTCTCATATCATAGGTCTCCTAAAGCAAGAGGTCGACCATCAATTACTTTTGCACATAGTGGCCTTGCTTTCCTTAGAAGATGTATACCATGATACTCACTACAAGATATAGGCCTTATATCGACGTTTAAAGCGACGAAAATGCAAATAACAAAATTTTCCCCCATCGTCGCAAAAAGCGTCATTATTGGCGACACCATAGAATAGTCGGTATCACCGTCGCTATCAGCGGCAGTATTGGCGTCGACGCCAATACCGATGCGGATAGGGACAGTTTGTGATGTATATAACGATGCCAATAACGATGGGAGTAGTAAAATTTGTGACGCTAATAGCGACGGTAACATGGATTTTTTTTTGTGGTAGATACATGAAATAAATACATGATCGCATAATAAGCGATTAGTACAATCATGACAGGATATCACTAATACATAGAAAATGTCTACATAGATCAGGCAACTCAAAAATAAAGGTGTGTGAGCTCTAGGGATCCAAGGGTGAGCTAATATCCTCATCCCCTGAAAGCTCGTCCCGCTGCAAAGGAGCATCGAAGGGACTCTGTAGAAAAAGAAACAACACATTAGTCCACCATACAATAATGCATTTAAATATCTCATGGTAACTACGGACAAGAAAGATGAGTGACTTACAGGGCTGCCGCGTCTATACAATCGGTCGATCAATGTAGTAAAACCGTGCCTCTCTGCATATCGAGTCTCAAGGCCAATTGGATCGTGATTTGTAATGGAGTGCTGCAAAGAAAACAAAATGCTAACTGTTAGAAAAATGATTGTCAGTACAAAGAATATTTCAAATAAATAAACAAGCAAAACAAAAGAAAAACTTATAAAGTCCTCCAAATATATCCTGTGGCCACCACTCCCAAGATGATGGACCACTCCGGCCTCAAGTCATGCCCTCGCTGCCTCACATTGTTGACTCCAATGTCCTGGAGAATCTGTAGCCTCCTCCCTCAGTCGGCGCTAGTCGTCTCCATCTAACCACTCAGGCTTTGCAACCCCACTCTTGATTGCCTTGCGTGCGTCGGATCGTCTATATTGTGACATGTATGCATGCATGAAATCCATCATCCAGCCCATAGAGAATCTATCTACGAAGGCTGGCCCGAAAACTCCTCGTGCAAGGATGCTACTATGTAGTTCTTGATCCCCTCCGGTATGTTCTTCCAATGATCCAAGATGTTGTGCTGAAAAACTTGTTGGCACAACTCTCTCATGCGAGCCATCACCCTCCTCCCCTCATCATTCATGATGATGGCTCCTGACCTACTATCGATCCATAACCCCCTAGAGTCTGCCTAAGATGGGTCCTCTCCCATCTGCGTCCATGCTTTTGGGCATATCCAGGAGACCCCTGTGCATCCGGTGTACCGATCGGGGTAATATCTCTCGGAGTGGCACCCACAGGGGTGCCACCTACTACTGACGATTGAGCAAAAGCCAAAGTAACTAGAGTAGACGTCTCCACAAGTGTGACAAATCCTTGAGGTGACGCAGCTCTAGCTGAACGATGAGACGGAGACACCGCGTCCATGTCTCCACAGCATCCACCTGAGCCTGAGCCATGCTCCCTGGGAGGGCCACGAGAGCGAGGAGTCACACCTGTATCCCGTGTCGATTGCACGCTCCCTGCCTCTGTATCTCTGCACCATCCCCCTAATCCCAATGCACTCCCTCCCTCTGGCCCAAGTCGTGAGCGTCGAGCTCATCTGCTCGAAGCCGAAGCATCCGATCACGCTGAAGTAGATCTAGAAGAGCGCCCTGACGAAGACCGAGACAGCTCATGGTCTACCATCTCTCTAAATCTTGCGATCTGGTCTGGAGACATGCGTACGAAGATGTCCTGGAACTTCTCATCACTCATCCTGAAAATGTCACCTGCACAGACAAAAAATGATGTTAGAATAATCAATTTAAATCATACAAAGCACAGTAATATAAATCATTTAAAAAAAATCTCGCTTAAAATGCATATCTTATGTACCCTTATAAGCGATTGGTAACAATACTTTATGTAATCCACCGTAACAATACTTTGCAAGTTTCCAAAATACTCCATCTCATCCACAACCGTATTTGGATCCGTTGCTCGTCCGCCGGCTCTCTTGCTCGAACTTTGCCATGATACCACAGTCCATTGTGGAGCGCATTTTGTCAATACGCTCCATGTGAAAATGCCGTCCGTGCGACCACGCTGCACTATTTATTTTGTATTGTACATTGAAACACTCAAAATTAGATGTCACATATAAAATTTAGATACTAAAGATTCTAAACCCCTCATCACTTTTGGACTACATCCCCTCGAGAATTCCCACTCCTCCATTGAGATCTCTGTCTCTTCGTGAGACGCTGCGCGGTCAAAGCTCCATGCAACCATCGCATTGACATAAACCGTGGTGTCAAAGAGATCGTGCAAGGGCTGCAGAACACGGGGTTCAAGATGCAACAAGAGAAGAGGCTAACAAGAAGATCTCAATTTTAGATGCCAAAGATCACTATATTGTTTGTCAAGTGAATCACAACAATGAAGCTGCTAACTACTCTTAACAAGTAATTGCAATTATAAGCATAACGCCCTTAAAAAATAACCTAAGATCCCAAGAAGACTGGCAAGCTCAGTTGAAAGGAAGCACTCTGAGTAACAAAGCCACTTATGATTTCAATCACCATCTCGATAACTCCATGTGAGATTCAACTCAAGGAACAATTTGCTTTATAATGAAGAAAAGAAACCATGATCTTCCAAGGTTTCCACAGAAACGTGAGTAGATATCTGGATTTTCACAGGGGAAAACACCAATTGAGGAAAGTAAATCTGCTTCTCTGTCCATCATGAAGGTTTGTTTGTCTGATGACTACAAAATTTGAACATGAAAAGCGTGAACAGGCAATCAAGGTGTCCTTACAAGAAGGCAGTATAATGACCGATAGCATAATGGGTAGTTAAAAAACTCATGGAATCTCATATGTCTAATGCACAAATCTTATTCCAAATATCGGTCTCCTTCCATTTACAAGGAGGTTTGAATCCCAAAACCTGTCATCTGATGATAGACAGTATTACCGCTATGTAACTAGTTTGCATTCACTTACCGACATTAACCACCAGGCAGGTAATGTCCTGTGTCCCATGAGGAAGAAGCCAGTAGTACTGCACCCACAGGAATAACTCGGCTTAATGGCTATGGTCTAGCTATGGTGAGACCAAAGGTTGACAAAACTTGTGCAGCATTTCATTTCTTCGTCACGCAGCTGCTCGGCTGATGATTCAATCATGTAGCAAATTTAGTTGCTCCAGACAGATCTGCGATCCTGAGGATCCTGGAATTGAAGACGAGCATCATGATGGGGCTGGAGAGGTAGTATTCATACTGGGAATCATCAGCGAGGGATGCCACAAGGACGAAGAGGCAGTAGCGGAGGAGCCACACTTTGTTTGTGAAGATGGCCTCTTGGGTTTGTTGTCTTTGATGTTGATGTTGATGTTGGTGTTGTCGCTCGTTGCAGGCTTTCCTCTCTCGTTGTCGCCCATAGCCTCCTCGTCTCTATCTATCTTTTCCCCCCCCCTTTCGTATTCAATCCAGCACTCTGTTCCTCCCAGTCATTGGCATAGCCCCTTTGTCTCTCCTCTTTTCCTGATCAGCTCGGCAAGCCGCATAGGCTAGGGGTTTTAAGCATTGTTCAGGACATTGTAACGGTGGATGCGCTTGCCGCGGTTGCTGCTGTGGGTTATCTTTGATGATGTCAAGGAGATGGCGGATTTCCCATTATGAAACTGCGTTGCTAACGCAACAGTAAAAATTATCCGTGCTTCGTTCTAGTCTTCCTCCCTCTGTCTCCACACAAGTCGTTAAACAAAACGTCCAACCTCTTCGTAAGGAGATGCTACCTGGCAGCCTAGCTCCACCACTTCCTCTGTTCTTTCGAAGTAGGCGTGCAGAGCCCGTCTTTTCCCTCCCTTTCGCCATTCGAATCCTCTTTTCCCCCCAATTAGTCTCCTTTTTCCCTTCCTTTTCTCCCTCTGATCCCTGCTTTTCGAAAATCTTCCCTCTATCTTTAGTTTCCTATCTTTCCGTTTGTGACTTCCTCTTTTCCCCAATTAGCATCTTCACACCAGCTCGACTCAAGTCTCCTACGTGCTGAGCCTTTTATGGTTACCCCAGTTTCAGCAGAACCCCATCCATGGGCAGTTGATCCAGAGGTGGGCAGAAATACTCGTACAGCACCACTGTATGCAGAAGCATGATCCACTCGTCGCATTGCAGTTGCGGCTCTTGCAATATCTGAAAATACAGCTAAGGCATTCTTGTCAGTCAACCATACGAGTTCACACTCCCCGCTAAAACGGAGAACAAATATACTAATATCTGCGTCTCTCGGAAGGTCAAAGAGACCAACAACTAGCCTCGGATCCATATCCAGCATCGGATTAAAGACAGAAGCCTGTTGCTCCATATCTTTGGCGCCCATGTAAACAACACATTGTAACCCAAAACAAGCACACACTGTAACAGTGATAACTTCATGCTTCTCATAGCACATTTCAATGCTTAGCCTCCTTCTTTCCAACTCCTGGATGTGGAGGGTTATTATCATTAGGTATTTTTGATGTAGCTGGAGAAAGAGAAGACAAAGTCCTAACATGTTCACCAGCATCAGTTGTGCTTTCCACTCAACCTTGCTCAACATAGGCTGAAAGCATCTCATCATATTTGTCACTTTTGTCTCCAACTCCTCCCCACTATACTTATACGCATTAAATAAATGTTATCACAACAACTAAGTATGTACAAAGTACCAAATCCCATGCATAACTTTTGGGTGGTTTAAACACTTCGAATGCGCAGCAATACGACATCCACCCCCTCTAAACCTGCGCATCCTCCGGATGTGCCAACTATCCAGGATCATTCAAGTCCACATACAGGTCAAGTCCATCTTCTGATTCTAGTGGACCTGTTCCTCCATCGGCTTCATCATCTATGTTTTCTGTCTCTTCTGCTTGCCTTTCTTCTACCTGCTCTTCTTCTGTCAATGCTTCAAGTGCATATTCTTCATCCTCTCTTCTCTTAAAAATCTTAACTCGTTTTCCAGCAATAGGTACCCTCAATAATGTCCCATCTAATTCAGCCAGCTCATAAGTACCATTGTCAAAAACCTTTTTTACTTCATACGGTCCAAACCATCTTTGAACCATTTTTCTCATGCTACTATGCTGATTTTCTAGACTACTGTCGTAGACTAGAACCCAATCCCCTTCTTTTATGGCTCTAGGCCTCAAGCGATGCCTTAAATCAAACCTGTCCTTATTTCTGAGACGGGCTGCCTTCAAACGGTCAATGGCTAGCTGCACATCTTCTGCCCTTCTCTCTAGTTGACGAATCCGAAGGGCTAACAGCTCTTCCCTTGATAAATTCTCATGCCAAGGAAGAACACTCCAAGTGAGAGCACAAATTTCAGTAGGCATGACAGGTTTTTGCCCATACATCAACTCCGCAGGCATGTATCCAGTAGTCACACTATGTGTAGAGCGATCAGCCCACAATGCAAAAGGTAGCAATCTCGGCCAATCTCCAATCCGACCTCTACAAGCTTTTGCCAATGCTTTAACTATAGGCAGATGTCCTCTTTCACTTTTGCCATTTCCCTCTGGATTGTAGGCAGTAGTAAGAGCCAATTTAATCCCAAGCCGTGAGAAGAATTCTCTAGCTTCATCAGCATCTAGCTCTCCACGATCAGCTGTAATCTTGCCTATACATCCATACCTGCAAAATATTTCTTCCAACAAGAATTTACATACTGTAGTGGTGGTCTTCATCCGCAATGGTCTCCCTTCAACATAGTTTGTAAGATCCTCCCTAGCCAAGACAAGATATCTCATCTGCCAAAGTCCCACTGGCAAAGTAACCAAGTCTACCACCCACTTGTAATGCATACATAGTGGATAAGTCGGATGCAACTCATCACGATGTCGCACTAAAGAGTAAAGCTGGCAATCCCTGCAAGTTTCCACAAAGTGAGAAACATCTTTATACATCCCTTTCCACCAGTATCTTTCTTTGATTTTCTCATAGGTAGCCCACACACCTCTATGTCCTGCCCATGAGCTCTCATGAAACTCTCGCATAATCTGTATTTGCATCGCTACATCACAAACTACTCTCAAGGGCAAGCCTCCTCTCCTTCTTGGATGCTTCCAAAGAAAACCATCTTTCAAGAAATACCCATAAGCCTTCCTTCTGATTTTCTTGAATTCATCATCTGTCCAATCAGCTCTTCGAGTCAATGAACTTAGATACTGTCCAATTTGCAGCCACTCATCAACATAAAGTTCTTCAATAAAAGCTTCAACAGTAGATACATGACAATCATGAATAAGGACAGAAGCAGCAAACTCTGTCTCATCATCTTCTGCAAGCATTGACTCCTCATCCTCATATCTCGCTCTAGAAAGCATGTCAGCAACTGGATTATCTTTCCCTGCTATGTGTCGAAATTCTGGATTCAATGATTTGATATAGGCAATCCATCGAAGCATCGCTATATCTGGAGTCGAGCAACTAGTAATCATGCCAAGCAAAGGTAAGCAATCTGTTTCCACAATAAATGAAGCTCCAATAAAATACCCTTTATCACACTTCAGTGCAGTGACTACTCCCCACAACTCTCTTTTGATCTGCGGATATCTCCTTTGTCGCTCATTAAGAACTTTAGCTCCAAAACGGATTGCATACCTATTTCCATCAGCATCATCCTGTCCCACAGCCCAACCTATGCCAATAGGGCTAGTATCAACTGTCAACATGATCGGCCGTCCACACTGATAATCCGCCTTGCGTAAAGTAGGAGCTGATTGCAACAGCTTCTTGAGCTTACGCATGGCTTTTGAATGCTTCTCATCCCAATGAAATTTTTTCCCCTTTCGAAGCAGCTGATAGAGAACATCTGCAATATGAGCAAAATGAGGAATCCAAATCATGTAAAATACACAAGCTCCCACAAATCTCCGCACCTCTGAAGTAGTTGAGCAATACTCTGCAATCCTGTTTATGGCATCCACCTTTGCAGGAGAAGGCTTTCTGCCATAATATCCAACCATATGCCCAACTATGATGACTTCATTAACAGCAAAGACAGATTTCAGCCCTGAAAGTGTCAAATTTACCTCCTCTAATCGTGTCAATATTTGCTCACAAGCAATCAAGTGATCAGCCACAAACTGTCTACATCCACGCAAATCAAGACTTTCATTCTTTTCTTCTTCTGTACAACCCTTAATAGGCACATCATCTAGAAAAGGCATGGTATACTGCGGAATATAGTCTCGAAGAACTCTATGCATAGCATTCATCATATGAGCAACTGAGTTTGTAGCACCTTGAGGCAAGGTACACATCCTCACAAGACCAATAGGCGTCCGCATAGTAGTAATATCCCTGCTTTCCAAGGCAAGCTAAAACTGATCATAACCTGAATACAAGTCACCTAGTGAATAGATGGCTCGTCCTGCAAAGGCCTCAGCAAATTCATCCACAACTGGACCTGTACCCACATTCCTGATTGTCACTTTGTTCACGGGTTGCATATCCTGAATAAATCTTAAAGTACCATTCTTCTTTGGTACAGTAAACCACCTGTTAGAATAGGGTGCAGAAGAGGGTTCCAAAATCCCCATTTTAATCTTCTCATTCAGCAACTCTATCAGTTTTGGCAAGTGTGCTTTAGGCACAGGTATAGGACGTATATTCCATGGTATATGAGGAACAGTGAAGATGACCATAGGTGCAACCAATTCGGGACTAATGCAGCCAATTTCATGTGGAAAGAAAGCAAATGCCTTACCATGACGTCCAAGCATCTCTCTAAAACATTCTTTTTCCACTGGAAGCAAAAAAACTTCATTTCCAATCTTCAATTCTGCAAGAGTTTCAACTGTAAACTTATGTCCAATATTTGCAGGATCCCTCAACATAGGCTGCTTCATAGCTTTTTCAATCTGTTCATCACTATCAAAAGGAAGCGGGCCTGCAACCGGCTTAACCTTCTTATCAACTGTTTTATATTTTGTGTCAACCTTGGCATCATTCAAGCACTCTTTTCTTTGCTGCAATTTCTGCAAATTTTCAGCATCTTTCAACTCTGTTGGCTGAAAAATTTCAGCCTTTAGCTCTATGGACTGCATGGGTGCAGCCTGAAACTCTGTATGCAGAAATTTTTCTGCATTCAACTCTGTTGGCTGAATGAATTCAGCCCTCGGCTCTATGGACTGCATAGATGCATCCTGAAACTCTATATGCAGAAATTTTTCTGCATTCAACTCTATTGGCTGAATGGATTCAGCCCTCTGCAATTCTGTTAGCTGATCAAGATCAGCCATAAATGCAGTTTGCTGAGTTTTCTCAGCCTCTAACTCTGTTTGCAGCATAAAACCAGAAATTTCCTGAAACATATCCAAGGTTTGCACAGGTATGATCTTTGAACCCTTGCATTCATCAGTTTTCAGCATTGCTCTTATCTCAAACAATGTATCTGCATAAGACATCCCTTCATACAATCCATCCACATGCTCTTCTGCTTGCAAAATACCTGCATTCTTCAACTCTTTCTCCTTACGACCAATGTACTGCCTGGCAGCTCTAGGCAAATCTGAAATTTTCTGATAACTCACTGAACTATCTGAAGTAATCCCAACAAAGTTATTGGAGAAAGACTGGCTGCCAGGAGGCGAGATCTCCTCTTTTCTCCGCTCCGTACCACTGGCGTCTCGCAAGACAGCGGTACCTAATGAAAATCCAACTCCTTCGCAGGTAGTGGTGTCTCACGCAAGGAGTCCCTGTTTCTCGGATGATTTACCCCAACAGTCATAAACTGAACAGCTCGCATACCATCTTTACTGCGTATCCGCGCATAAGCTGATCCGTCATCCATCACTTTTGTTTCCATTCTTGCTTCTGTAATGAAAGGCTGTCCAAGAATAATCGGATAGGAGCATGAATCCTGAACAAAGCAATGATAATCCTCTTCAACATTACCAATAGAAATTCTAATACTCGGACAAGCAGCATACATATCACCAGAAGTATTATTGGCGGCTCTCATGCGCCAGCCATGCTCTGCATCCATAGGCCACTTGCCACTCTCATAAACACCTCGAGCAATAAGATTAATTTCAGAACCATGATCAACTAAAGCAATCAAGGGAATTTGTTTCTCTCCAATCCTTACCACTGTCTCAGTGGTTGCTCTAGCCCAATGACTTTGTGAAAAATGGCTGCGAGGAATGAGAATAGGGGTCTCATCATCTTCATACTGCATAGGCTGCACTATTTTCTCCAATTGCGGATTAACAGAAGCATTATCAACCATCACTGCATCATCATGCTCTTTCCCAAGAGCTCCATGCCACAATCCCTGTAAAGCAGGTCCTTCCATCGCATGTCGTTTCCTCCGCAAAAGATCCTGCATCTGATCCTGTATTTCTCTTGTAGCAATCCCAAGAGCCTCTCCAACAGTAAAAGTGACTTCACTATTCAAAATTCTTTCATGAAAAATCTTACTCATATCCGTTTGCATATCAAGGTCTGACAAGAGCTTGAATCCTGGCTCTTTTCTTGGTTGCCTCTTTTCTTTCTGCTTGTCTTCCATTGGTTGATCAGAACCTGTTTGAGCTGGAGAATTTGGCATAGGTGGAGTTGTAACTGGTGGTGAAACAAAGTCACCCCCTCTAGTCTTTTTGGAGGAGCTAGGACCCTCCTCATCTCTTCTTCTCTTTTCCTCAACCATGGCATCTAAACCCTGCGTTTTAGCCATATAAGCAAAAATAGAATACCTGTCAACAGGAGAATCCCATCCTGTTTCTCCTCGGATGCTAGAGCCCACACAAGTCATAGTAGAAGTTTGAACTTTCCGTCTTCTCGCTATCTCCAAGGCAGAAGACCATAAAGCAGAGTCTCCATCAGATTTCTGCTCAAGATGGACTCCAAAAGCTGAAGCATCTCCTCTAACACTCACATAAGCTGATCGCGCAGCCATATCATCAACAAGCTTCTTCATACCTCCCTTACCAAAGTTCGTATCAAGAGGTGCGCCAGTCTCTGTCAGCCATATCTTCCCATCTTGTCCCCAGAACACTACATTCTTCTTACGTGCTTCCTGAAAAGCATCACAATCTCTGCAGTGTTGGTGCTCTGTACTATCACACCAAATACATCGTCGCCCTTTTCTTTGTCCAGCTGGAAAAGCAGTCACTGGAGCAGGTGCTACAGCAGGTACTGACATAAGTTGCTCCTTTAACTTACCAACTTCAGCTTTGACTGCTTCAATCGTCAAATCCGCCAAGCCTTTAATAACATCATCTACAGATAAGGGCACTGGAGCAGCAGGTACTGGTGGATTCACAATAGGAGGAGTAGGCTTAGGCAAAGAAGCAGCAGGGGTAGAAGAAGAAGTCTCCAAGGATTTTTCAGGAACTAATCCTGTATTTCGATGCAATCTGACTCTCCTGCGCTGCTTCTTGACAAGAGCATTCACAGCATCAATGACATGTCTCGACTCAGTCTTTAAACCTGAATCAGTAGCTTGATCTTCCAAAAGATCATCCAACTTTTCCTGCAAATCAGCATCTGCAGCTTGCAAAAATAACTCCACTTTGTGCATCTCCAAAGCTTGCTGTTCAGTCCCATCCAACTGATCATAACGGCTTTCAAACTCTCGCAGAAGAGCGGTAACAGAAAGTCCCTTATTAGGCATAGAAACCCATGCTAAAAAATTCCTGCGATTCATAAGACCTGTATCCTCCAGGAAATATTCATCTTTTAATGCCTTTTTAAATTCAGCCCAACCTGCATGTGCCTCTTGAATTTCTGCAATTCGACCTTCACGAGCGCGCACCACGATCCGCAAGAAGTAGCGGCTCCAAACATCTTGAGAAACCCCAAAAACTTCATCTTTTCTTCATACAAATGCAGGTAAGTTGACACTTGCTGGCCATTAAACTGCTTCATCTCCTGTTGGACAGCTTTCAAAGCATCCATAGCATCACTATCACGTTTTGCATGAGCTTGCTGTTGCATATACATGGTAAATGACTGAAACAGGTTCTTCATGACATTATCATCTGTCATCTCTTCTTGCGAGTCTCCCATCTTGCTGATGACGCAGCACTTTCACGTCGGGTTCACCAGAAATGTCAAAGAGATCGTGCAAGGGCTGCAGAACACGGGGTTCAAGATGCAACAAGAGAAGAGGCTAACAAGAAGATCTCAATTTTAGATGCCAAAGATCACTATATTGTTTGTCAAGTGAATCACAACAATGAAGCTGCTAACTACTCTTAACAAGTAATTGCAATTATAAGCATAACGCCTTAAAAAAATAACCTAAGATCCCAAGAAGACTGGCAAGCTCAGTTGAAAGGAAGCACTCTGAGTAACAAAGCCACTTATGATTTCAATCACCATCTCGATAACTCCATGTGAGATTCAACTCAAGGAACAATTTGCTTTATAATGAAGAAAAGAAACCATGATCTTCCAAGGTTTCCACAGAAACGTGAGTAGATATCTGGATTTTCATAGGGGAAAACACCAATTGAGGAAAGTAAATCTGCTTCTCTGTCCATCATGAAGGTTTGTTTGTCTGATGACTACAAAATTTGAACATGAAAAGCGTGAACAGGCAATCAAGGTGTCCTTACAAGAAGGCAGTATAATGACCAATAGCATAATAGGTAGTTACAAAACTCATGGAATCTCATATGTCTGATGCACAAATCTTATTCCAAATATCGGTCTCCTTCCATTTACAAGGAGGTTTGAATCCCAAAACCTGTCATCTGATGATAGACAGTATTACCGCTATGTAACTAGTTTGCATTCACTTACCGACATTAACCACCAGGCAGGTAATGTCCTGTGCCCCATGAGGAAGAAGCCAGTAGTACTGCACCCACAGGAATAACTCGGCTTAATGGCTATGGTCTAGCTATGGTGAGACCAAAGGTTGACAAAACTTGTGCAGCATTTCATTTCTTCGTCACGCAGCTGCTCGGCTGATGATTCAATCATGTAGCAAATTTAGTTGCTCCAGACAGATCTGCGGTCCTGAGGATCCTGGAATTGAAGACGAGCATCATGATGGGGCTGGAGAGGTAGTATTCATGCTGGGAATCATCAGCGAGGGCTGCCACAAGGACGAAGAGGCAGTAGCGGAGGAGCCACACTTTGTTTGTGAAGATGGCCTCTTGGGTTTGTTGTCTTTGATGTTGATGTTGATGTTGGTGTTGTCGCTCGTTGCAGGCTTTCCTCTCTCGTTGTCGCCCATAGCCTCCTCGTCTCTATCTATCTTTTCCCCCCCCCTTTCGTATTCAATCCAGCACTCTGTTCCTCCCAGTCATTGGCATAGCCCCTTCGTCTCTCCTCTTTTCCTGATCAGCTCGGCAAGCCGCATAGGCTAGGGCTTTTAAGCATTGTTCAGGACATTGTAACGGTGGATGCGCTTGCCGCGGTTGCTGCTGTGGGTTATCTTTGATGATGTCAAGGAGATGGCGGATTTCCCATTATGAAACTGCGTTGCTAACGCAACAGTAAAAATTATCCGTGCTTCGTTCTAGTCTTCCTCCCTCTGTCTCCACACAAGTCGTTAAACAAAACGTCCAACCTCTTCGTAAGGAGATGCTACCTGGCAGCCTAGCTCCACCACTTCCTCTGTTCTTTCGAAGCAGGGCATGCAGAGCCCGTCTTTTCCCTCCCTTTCGCCATTCGAATCCTCTTTTCCCCCCAATTAGTCTCCTTTTTCCCTTCCTTTTCTCCCTTTGATCCCTGCTTTTCGAAAATCTTCCCTCTATCTTTAGTTTCCTATCTTTCCGTTTGTGACTTCCTCTTTTCCCCAATTAGCATCTTCACACCAGCTCGACTCAAGTCTCCTACGTGCTGAGCCTTTTATGGTTACCCCAGTTTCAGCAGAACCCCATCCATGGGAAGTTGATCCAGAGGTGGGCAGAAATACTCGTACAACACCACTGTATGCAGAAGCATGATCCACTCGTCGCATTGCAGTTGCGGCTCTTGCAATATCTGAAAATACAGCTAAGGCATTCTTGTCAGTCAACCATACGAGTTCACACTCCCCGCTAAAACGGAGAACAAATATACTAATATCTGCGTCTCTCGGAAGGTCAAAGAGACCAACAACTAGCCTCGAATCCATATCCAGCACCGGATTAAAGACAGAAGCCTGTTGCTCCATATCTTTGGCGCCCATGTAAACAACACATTGTAACCCAAAACAAGCACACACTGTAACAGTGATAACTTCATGCTTCTCATAGCACATTTCAATGCTTAGCCTCCTTCTTTCCAACTCCTGGATGTGGAGGGTTATTATCATTAGGTATTTTTGATGTAGCTAGAGAAAGAGAAGACAAAGTCCTAACATGTTCACCAGCATCAGTTGTGCTTTCCACTCAACCTTGCTCAACATAGGCTGAAAGCATCTCATCATATTTGTCACTTTTGTCTCCAACTCCTCCCCACTATACTTATACGCATTAAATAAATGTTATCACAACAACTAAGTATGTACAAAGTACCAAATCCCATGCATAACTTTTGGGTGGTTTAAACACTTCGAATGTGCAGCAATACGACAGCGGTATCTCCTCCATGCCTTCAGGATATCGAATCAGTCGATGACGCGTACTACGACGGAATTCAGCTTGCACTTCCTCTCGATCTTGCTTAGCGATCAGGTACTTGGCGAGCCACGTCTCCATAGAGGCATAGTGCAACATACAAAAGCGATTCACCTTCTCTTCCATTGAGGCATCCATTCTTTTTTCCACCCCATTTTCGACCACCACATCTCCAGTCAGTCTATCATTGTCCTTCAGTGAACCATAGCATTTCATTGTCTGGTTCCATCGTTGGTAGCCATTGTGAAATATGCACTAGCATCTCGGACACCAACCAGCCTTCGGCCATGCTACCTTCTGGCTGAGCTCATTTTCGCACAAAGCCTTTCAAGGTTTTCATGAAGCGCTCCAAGAAGAACATCCATCCCGTATGGACAGGTCCAGCAATCTCCACTTCATCTACAAGATGCACAAGAAGGTGGATTTGTATTGTGAGCATGCTGGTGGGCAGGTATTTCTCAAAGAGACTGACCGTCTCCACTACTCCCCGCCTCGCGGATTCAATAGAGGAAGTCTTAATCTCCTTCTATGAGATCCATTGCACCAAAGTCGAAAACCTTCACGTATTTCTGGAGTAAGACATCCTACGATCACGATTGGTAGTACAAACTGCCACAAATGAGAAAGCATTACAAATAATTCAGAATTTTTCTTTTTTCCTTTATCTTTTCTTTCCCAGTCCCCAAACTCTCTACATAATGAGAAAGATCAAGTCAATCCATTTGTAGTACAAACCTGACATATCTTATGCCAGTCATGGGATTTTAGCCCTGATAATTGGTCGTCTTTAGAAAATGCGGACCTAAGAGAACGCATCATACCCGTCGGAGTGCGGATAGACTTGATTACTTGCTTCACAATGCACTCTTCTTTAGTGGACAAAACCCAAGGAGCGCGAGGAAGCTGCACGCGACCATCAGCATACTCGACTGCGGCCAAAGCACCTCCATCTTACCTACCTCCTTCAAATCCATTCATGCTCATGGGATCTAAAAAGTCCCATAGCAAGTTGTCCACATTCTTGAAAATATTCATGGAATCTAACAAGTAGTTGACCTATAAGTGGGTGCAATATGGCAACTCGTAGAAAACTGAGAACTGCCGCATTCCATTTGGATGTGATTCCGCGTGGACCATTTTCAGCTCGTACTAGCTTGCGGCATTCATATGTGTTAGAGATCGTCTAAGGAAACCTTCCCTGAGTTCATGATCCTCTAGCAAGAAAGCAGCGTGTCCTTGATATACCATCTTCTTCATGGTTCGTGACCTTCAAGAGTCTAATTGTGGCCCGCACAATGGACATGCATGATAACCTGAGGTAACCAGACCTGTTCCAACACCACAACCTAGTGAATACTAGCTTGAACGAGATAAAATATAGATATTACTAGTGAGAATGGAGGCCTGCTCACCTGAGCATTGTCCGAATCTCAGAAAGTCATGCATCGTCCACATGAGAATGGCTTGAATATTGGCTGACCGCCGCCGACCATTGCGCTTGCTCATATCTTGCACGGTGATCCCCTCCTCCCACAAAATCTTAAGCTCATTGACTAATGGATGAAGATACACGTCCATATTTTTGACTTTGTAGCGGCTGGAGAAGAGCAAACTAAGGATGAGATGTCCTAATTTCTTCTTAGAAAGCCATGGAGGGATATTGTAGTTGACAAGGACTATAGGCCACACACTGTAAGAAGTTCACGCCATCCATTGCAAGACTGAGCCGAAGATTCCTTGGCTCTCGGGCAAAGCCTAGGAAGGTAGATTCAATGTGGCATGCGCGTGAATCCATTGATATTCGTTGAACTTCATCCATGGACCTATTCTGCGCATGCCACATTGTCAAGCTCTCCATGCCGAACGTACGAAACATGTGGTTTATGCGGGGGATAAGCGGAAAGTGTCTGAGAACTTTTTGAGGGATGGTTTGTCCTTGCAAGTCCTGTCGATACCTGTGAGCACCACACTTTGGACATGTCTCCATAGTCTCGTATTCTCCTCGAAACAGTCTGCAATCCTTGATACATGCATGGATGTTATTGTAGTCCATGCCAAGCTTCCGTAAAACATGTTGTGCATCATCACGAGACTCAGGCATGGTATTTGCAGGTGGTAATATATGATATTTTAATAACCTGAAAAAAAATCATAAAACACCTTGAAAAAGCACAAATGTTTGTAATAATAGTGTCGAATTTTTTTTTCAATGAAGCGTATGTACAAGGTATCTGAACAACTCGGTCACACTCGTATCGCTCCACATGTATTTTGCTTGCACACTTAAGAGTGCAAGCAGTGCCTTCAGCCGAGATACTCGACACCCATCATATAATGGTATGGATGCTTCCTCTCTAAGCGGATCAGAAGTCTCGACATCCATGGGAATCAATGCATCGATCATTGCCTCCATCTCAGGCTCCAAAATTGTAGGTAGGTCTGGAAGGTTGCTTGTCTCCTCTGGCATTGACGGTATAGATTGGCCTTGTGAGTGGTGGATTGGCTCCTGCACTCCATCCATCGCACGCCCACGTACTCTTCTAATTGGCCGCAAAGGATGCATTCCCCCTTGGGATGAGACATCACCTCCCTGGATAGAAAATTTGCCAGCGAGACCCAATCTTATTATATATGGTATTCAATTAGCTTGCGAGTACAATGCATGATTGATATTAACTTCAAATTACTATTTGCTGAAAATCCGCAATTGCCTGATCAATGATCTCAGATTGAAACTCGCCGAATCGTCGTACGTATTCTATAGACAATCGGCGTTTTCGTCTAATTGCCAGCTTGCATTGAGAGCAAGGACATGGCACATGCTGATTAAGATACACCTCGCGATCTTGAACAACAGGACCTTCTTCGTTTTCCATTTTGTCTACGTTACAACAAACAATTTGTTTTTATTATCATTCTTTTCTTTTCTTAGATTGTTATCCTCTCCTTCCATCTCTCTCTTTTTCTATGACCTAGCATATAGTATCATAGAACACTAGTATTTAGTACCGAGTACTCAGTACCTAGCACATAATATTTCGTTTTCTCTCTTCCTCTCCCTCTCTCATTTCCTCTCCCTCCCTTGCCCTCACCCTCTCTTTCTCTCTTTCCCTATTAGGTTTAATGATATTTCTCTTTCTCTCTCTCCTCTCTCTCTCATTTTCTTTTCTCTCTCCTCTCCCTCTCATTTCTCTCCCTCCCTCTCTCTTTTTCTCTCTCCTCTCTCTCCTTCCTCTCCCTCCAGTGCCCTCTCTCATTCCTTTTTCTCTCTCCTCTCCCTCTCTCATTTCCTCTCCCTCCCTCGTCCTCACCCTCTCTTTCTCTCTTTCCATATTAGGTTTAATGGTTTTTCTCTCTTTTTCTCTCTCCTCTCTCTCTCTCTATCTCTCTCATTTCCTCTCCCTCCCTCGCCCTCACCCTCTCTTTCTCTCTTTCCCTATTAGGTTTAATGGTCTTTCTCTCTTTTTCTCTCTCCTCTCTCTCTCTCTCTCTCTTTTTTCTCTCTTCTCTCCCTCTCTCATTTCGTTTTCTCTCTTCCTCTCCCTCTCTCATTTCCTCTCCCTCCCTCGCCCTCACCCTATCTTTCTCTCTTTCCCTATTGGGTTTAATGATTTTTCTCTCTTTTTCTCTCCTCTCTCTCTCTCTCATTTTTTTTCTCTCTCCTCTCCCTCTCTCATTTACCTTTCTCTCTTTCTCTCCCTCTCTCATTTCCTGTCTCTTCCTCACCTTGACCCCCTCTTTTTCTCTTTCTCTATTAGATTTAATAAATTTTTCTCTTTTTCTCTCTCCTCTCCCTCTCTCATTTTTTTCTCTCTCCTCTCCCTGTCTCATTTCCCTTTCTTTCTTTCTCTCCCTCTCTCATTTCCTCTCCCTCCCTCACCTTGACTCTCTCTTTTTGTATTTTTCCATTAGGTTTAATGATCTTTCTCTCTTTTTCTCTCTCCTCTCTGTCTCATTTCTTTTTCTCTCTCCTCTCCCTCTCTCATTTCCTTTTCTCTCTTCCTCTCCCTCTCTCATTTCCTCTCCCTCCCTCGCCCTCACCCTCACCCACACCCTCTCTTTCTCTATTTGCCTATTATGTTTAACATCTTATCTCTTTTTCTCTCTCCTCTCATTCTCTCTTTTTTTTTCTCTCTCCTCTCCCTCTCTCATTTCCTTTTGCTCTCTTCCTCTCCTTCTCTCATTTCTTCTCCCTCCCTCTCCCTCTCTCATTTCCCTATTATGTTTTCATCTCTCCCCCCTCCCCCTCTCCCTCTCTCATTCCCTCTCCCTCTCCCTCTCCCATTTTCTCTCTCTTCCTCCCCCTCCCTCTTCCTCTCTTTAATTTCCCTCTCTTTCTCCCTCTCCCTCTCCCTCATTTCTTCTCCCTCTCTCATTATATACAAATTATACAAAAAATAAATAAATAAGAGAGAGAATACACTCTCCCTTCCTCTCATTCTCTCATTTCATCCCCCTCCCTCTTCAATTTTCTCCCTCTCCCTCTCCCTCTTCCTCTTGCTCCCTCTCCCTTTCCCTCTCTTTCTCTCTCATTTCCTCTCCCTCTCTCGATATATATACACAAATCATATAAGCGAAAGTAAAAGAGAGAGAATGCACTCTCCCTCCCTCTCCCTCTCTCATTTCCTCCCCATCCCTCTCCCTCTCCCTCTCCCTCTCTTTCTCTTTCTCTCCCTCTCTCATTTCCTCCCCCCTCCCTCTCCCTCTCCCTCTCCCTCTCCCTCTCCCTCTCTTTCTCTTTCTCTTTCTCTTTCTCTCTCCCTCTCTCATTCCCTCTCGCTTTTCCTCATCATCTTGGGAGTGCCTTATATTATTCAATATCTCCTCATCCAAGCAAAGAGCACTACTACCATAACCATTTTGTGAAAAAGAAATCCTTTTGGTGGAATAGAGATGCCACACCCACGATGAAGGATAAAAGCCTGCAATAATAGCACTACTGATGTCATTAGCACATGGCGACAAAGGCATCATCATAAAAGTCCATATTACCATTGCTAGCTATGTACTAGCACATGCATGGAAAAAAGTGACTCTCTTATCTAGAAGGTCATTTAAAACTTTAATGCTTGGTCAAAGCCATTGCCTCTAGGGCCGTGCATCAACAATGTGCTCCTCAAAAGTACTTAGTACTCGATAACCTCATATTCCATCATCATAGGTACAACAAGTGACTGTCTTGTCTAAAAGGTCTATTAAAACTTTAATCCTTGTCCAAAGCCCTTGATTCAAGGGTCGTGCATTAGCAATGTGCTCCTCAAGAGTCCTTGGTACTCGATAACCTCATATTCAATCATCATAGACATCCAACTGTTGTTTGGGTCTAAGCCACAATTATATTTCTTATTATTTTTAAGCATTGCAATGTTGAAAAAACTCATGTCCTATGAATGTTGTTGATTCTGTTTTGTGTGAAAAGCTGATGATAATATTCTTCATTAGAAAAACTAGTTGGATCCACTAGTCCTTCAATGTAGCAACTCATGAGTCATCAGATTTGTAGTCCAAGAAAACTTTCAAATGTACAATTATCTTCAATATCCTTGCAACCTTGTTCTAAAGGAGTTCTCATCTCAAGAGCACGTGTTTCTACACTATGCATGCACAGCAACACAACACTTAATGAAACAACAAAGCTAATAGCAACTCATCACGAAGCATGAGCACATACCAAAATGTTTAATCGTATGCAAAATTACCTAAAAGAATTTTTAGGAAGTAAAGCAATGAGTAGAAGATACAACCACAAGGCAAGAAGCATGACCATATCATGCTCTAGGAATAAGAAAATGATCAAATGTATGATTATCCTAGTAATTTAGCATTTCCTTATAAATTGCATCTCACGAAGCATAGACTAATACCCCCTTGTTTGACCACCTAGTGAACGGTCACATGACAAAAGACACAACCACATAGTAATAGACAAGCAATGTAGAGTGTCAACCAAAAGACAACTTGCATGGGTGCATAACTATAAGAAATTTTGTGGAGTATAAGTAGGGAAGACAAACTCAAAAGTAGAATTTATGGGGAGCCATACATCTGAAGACCTAATTAGTTGACGTACATGGAAAAAAGTGACTCTCTTATCCAAAAGGTCTATTAAAACTTTAATCCTTGGGCAAAGCCATTGCCTCTAGGGTTGTGCATCAACAATGTGCTCCTCAAAAGTCCTTAGTACTCGATAACCTCATATTCCATCATCATAACCGCAACAAGTGACTGTCTTATTCAAAAGTTCTATTAAAACTTTAATCCTTGGCCAAAGCCCTTGATTCAAGGGCCTTGCATCAGCAATGTGCTCCTCGAGAGTCCTTGGTACTCGATAACCTCATATTCCATCATCATAGACATCCATCTATTGTTTAGGTCTAAGCCACTATTGTGTTTCTTATTCTTTTTAAGCTTTGCAACATTCACAAAACTCATGTTCTATGAATGATGTTGATTTTTTTTTGTGTCAAAAGCTCATGATAATATTCTCCATTAGACAAACTAGTTGGATTCATTAGTCCTCCAATGTAGCAACTCATGAGTCATTGGATTTGTAGTTCAAGAAATATTTCAAATGTACAATTATCTTAAATATCCTTGCAACCTTGTTGTAAAGGAGTTCGGATCTCAAGAGTAGGTGTTTCTACACTGTGTATGTAAAGTGACACAATACTTAATGAAACGATTAAGCTAATAGCAACTCATCACGAACCATGAGCACATACCAAAAGGTTTAATCATATGCAAAATTACTTAAAATAATTATTAGGGAGTAAAGCAATGAGTAGAAGATACAACCACAAGGCAAGAAGCATGACCATCACTACAAGGATATCGGAGAATAGCAATGGCCATTTTTGACGCAAATTAGCTCCATCACTATTTGCATCGCTATTTGCGTTGTAGTGACGATACTTAGACGAAAAGAAGCGGGGTCGAAACCCGAGTGCCGCATTTTGCACAAAAGAGCGAAAGAGGGAGCGAACTACATCATGCATTTAAGAGGGAGAGAAAGAGAGAAAGAGAGAAAGAGGGAGAAGGAGAGCTTCTCATTATCACTGTCGCCATTTGCAAAGAAGAGGAGGAAGTGCACGAAGGGCGAAGAGGAGCCGCCGTCGCGAAGAGGAGTCGCTAAATCCATCCTCGGGCCTTTGCAGTGAGTGCATTGCTCCCTCTTGGTTCGTTTTTATTTTTTCTCTTTTTTTAATTTTTGTAAAAAATGATGTGTTCTGAGAGAGAAAGAGAGGAAATGAGAGAGGGAGAGGAAGAGAGAAAATGAATGAATGAATGAGAGAGAGCGAGGGAATAAACATAAAACATAATAAAGAAAGAGAGAAAGAGAGAGAGAGAGGGAGAGAGAGAGAGGGAGAGAGAGAGAGGAGAATGAATGGATAAAAAACGAAGAGAAAGCAAGATCTTATTCTTTAATTTCTTCTTTTATTGTTTGTAGTATTTGTAGTAGTAGTAGTAGTAGTAGTAGTAGTAGTAGAAGAGAGAGAGAAAGATATATTTTGTTAAAGGTACACCTTGGGTGTGTTTGACGCTTCGAAAAGGTGAGTAGTAGTAGTAGTAGTGACAGTGGTGGTGGTGGTGGTGGTGGTGGTGGTAGTAGTAGTAGTAGTAGAGAGAGAGAGAGAGAGAGAGAGAGGTTTTATTAAAGGTGCACCTTTAGTGTGTTCAAGAAGGGGCGTACTAGTAGTAGTAGTGGTAGTAGTAGGAGAGAGAGAGAGAGAGAGAGAGGTTTTGTTAAAGGTGCATCTTGGGTGTGTTCGACATTTCGAGAAGGCGAGTACTAGTAGTGGTAGCGAGGGAATAAACATGAAACATAATAAAGAAAGAGAGAAAGAGAGAGGGAGAGAGGAGAATTCATGGAT
Source organism: Lygodium microphyllum (assembly GCF_053477565.2). Classification (NCBI taxonomy): domain Eukaryota; kingdom Viridiplantae; phylum Streptophyta; class Polypodiopsida; order Schizaeales; family Lygodiaceae; genus Lygodium; species Lygodium microphyllum. The sequence continues at coordinate 128,911,170 of NC_141138.1, forward strand.
AAAAAACAGAGGGTAAGATCTTGTTCTTTAGTTTCTTCTTTTCTTGTTTGTAATATTTGTAGTTATTATAGTAGTAGTAGTAGTAGCAGCAGCAACAGCAGTACCAGCAGTAGTAGTAGTAGAGAGAGAGAGAAAGAGATGTTTTGTTAAAGGTACACCTTGGGTGTGTTTGACGCTTCGAAAAGGCAAGTAGTAGTAGTAGTAGTAGTAGTAGCGGTGGTGGTGGTGGTGGTGGTGGTGGTGGTGGTGGTGGTGGTGGTGGTGGTGGTGGTGGTAGTAGTAGTAGTATATATATATATATATATATATACACACACACACATATATATATATATACACATATATATATATATATATATACACACACATATATATATATATATACACACATATATATATATATACACATATATATATATATACTTATATATATATATATATATTATTTTGGATGTACCTTAGATGTGTTCGACACTTCCGAAAGACGCGAAAGACTTGTATATCCAAGCTTGGTAAAGCAAGAAAGAGATTGGACTTGGATGTGAATTGATGGTTTTATTGACATGCTTTTTCCTACCTCCTCCTACACTCTACATATCGAGTCGCACACAAAGAAAAAAAGGTGGTGAGATTTGGTGCAATACCACGAGACAGGGAACACTTGGACATAGGGTAGGTACTCCCTCATCCCCATGCATAGCATATTAGACTTTACATACCGTAGGCCCAGGTGGAGACTTTATATACGTTAATTTTGTTGAGTTATAAGAGAAGAAATCCTTTCTCAAACAATTTAAGAAAGAAAAAAATAATGATAACAAAAACAAATTGTTTGTCGTAACGTAGACAAAATTGAAAATGATGAAGGCGGTGATGTTCAAGATCGTGAGGTGTACGTTAATCAGTGTGTCCCATATCCTTGCTCTCAATGTATGCTGACAATTAGACAAAAATATTGATTGTCTATAGAACACATACGACACATCGGCAAGTTCCAATCTGTAACGTGTCCACTGGTATCATCCAGGACACGTCTTAGCAGTCCATCGGAAAGGATGTCTAGAAAGCTCCGCCCAGAACTCCCAGGGAATGTTATGGGGTTTGCAATCTAGGGCTTTCCACGTCTGCCACGTAACGGAAGTATTCTGGTCGTTCCCACTTAGGATCGACCCAAATTTGGGTTTTCCTGATTGGTCATTTCCTAACAGCAACTAGTGTCGGACCCAAGTGAACTACTTTACGCAGAAACGCCAGGTCCGAAGCGGATTTACACTGCACTTGGTTCAAAGAGAATGGGAAACGAGAGGGATGCAAAGCTCAACCTCTCTGCCATAAGGCATAGTCCCATTCCATTCCCCTAAAACAGCGTAAATCGGTTAAGACATAACTCTAGGTCAACGCTTTTGTTGTTCTGTCCTTTGACGATCATCCCGCTGTTCTTCGAGATTTGAGAAAAGTTCCCGGCCAACCGGGACCACCCAACCGTAGAACGGACCCATGGCCCATTCTCTGCACTTTCCTCGGTTTGTTTTAGTTAGGTAATTATCTAACACGTTAGTTGTACATGTAACAATCAACTTCTTTTAATTAAACCGTTAAGCACTGGTTCCTTCACGTAATCTTATCACGTGATATAGAAAAACAATATCAAACAAGTTCTTTATTAACATATCATCATATTTAACTTTGAAATACAAGGAGTTCCGCCCGAAGGCTATCCAGTAATCCACAGGGATCACTATTCCAAGCTTCCACCTGTAGACTAGTATACGGGTCTCGAGATGCAATCCCGAGTCACGTTAGCCTCTTGTGCAGGACCCGGAAAGCGAGGGATTTACGGCCAGAGCCCCCCCTGGCACCCAAGCATCCTCCTGCTCCAAGTAGCGCTCAACAGAGAGACCTCTCGTGGCGGGTTCGGTCCACGTTCCCGGCGCGGTCAACAACCCCCTTGGTTAGGGTCAAGCAGGCAGTCGGGGGTAACTGAAGCTATCTCTCCCTTCAGGCCTTCAACCTGAATTATAGATATTCATTTAATTTATAATTCATAAATCAAACAGTGCTCTAAAATCTCTAGCAAGCACAAACATTTCCATTAATCGATCTTGTTGTTGGCAAACTGCTAAGGAAGGAGTCTTTCCTTTTGAATGCATCTATCACTCGATCCGGGGTACCTTGCAACTTGGCAAGATCCCTTATATTCTGGGTACCCTATTAACCCAACTTGGTCAATCCTAAAGTTCATTGGATACTTTAGTTTCCGGTTTTTAACCTTCCTTACTTAGAAGGATATCAAAGAATACATCCTCTTGCAATATAACTTGCGTAAGGATCCGCCATCCTTGTTGAGGGTATTTAACCTTTCTTCTTGTGAATCAATCACAAGACCATATGACTTCGTACTTGCTGTGCAAGTCCTGCATTGTACTATGCGATAATGGAGTTACAAAACAATCCGTTTTAGTTTCTTTAAGCTGATGTTTGTCAGATTTAGGGTTTCCTAACTTTATTATTTTCTTGTAAGAAACTCAGGGACAAACCCTAGTTCTTTTACATTTTCAATTTACTGACTCTACAATCCGAGAATGTGGGCAAGTATTTAAGGTATAAACGTTTCTTGGATTTTTAATTCATCCCCAATGAATATTTCGCAGCATAGGTATTTCTAAGTTTATATTAATTCGGTTAACTTTTAGAAGGTAATATCGAGATCACCTCGGCATGATTTGTTATCTATGTGACAATTGATTTTTCAGTCCTAAACTTTATTGCTTTGAGGTTAGGTAAATTCAATTAATCTTCCTTTTTCCATGCGAACAAAACTCATGCCAAATAAACAATCTTTTCCTTGTTAAGATATGCAGTTAGCAATGATAACTTCCTAGAGTTTAAGCAACGTAAGAAACCTTTCATGAATTTCACCCTCTATGATGATTCGTTGTAAAAAGAATAGGGGTTAATGGTGCAAGATGCAGTTTTTATACCTTCAAGATTTAACCAAAATATACCACTTTAGTGGGTAAATAATCTTGCTCATAATTCGTTTCAGTGCATAATGTTATTTGAAGAAAAGCTATGTTTATACTTTATCCATTTTGCATGTTCAATTAAACTAAATTCCTCATCGTAAATAACTAGGACAAAATATATCTTGTCCCTAACAATTCATCTTGCATGATTGAATTAAAACCGATATAAAACCAAGAAGGAAAAACCTGGTTTTGGGGGGAGATATCCACATGGATACCGGGAGATGACCCTCTCGCAGCTACTCCTTGGACTTTCTTAGGCGGCATCGCAGTTGTAATCCTTCAAACGTGAAGGCAGCTTTACACTCCTTTTCGGAATTCCACTGTCGCTTCAATACTCTTCTTCTCTCTTTCGAGGCAAGGAGCCGTTAAGGGATTGACCACGAGAAGGGGGTAATAAGACCTTTAAGGTCTTAGCTTCTTTGGGAGGGAAAAGTTTACAAAGCCTAAAAAGGCCCTATAGGGTATATACATGGTAAAAAGGGTGTGTGTGAGTGTGGTTTCGCAAACATATGAAGGCATTTGAAAGGGTATATAAAAAAAAAGGGGGATCTTGAAGGGATTTCTGGACACACGGGGGTAAGTTCCAAACCAAGGGGAGAGGTGAAGGGTGAAAGGGGGTAAAAAGCACAAGAAGGGGGTAATAAGTTAAACACGGGGGTTAAGGTGGATAAGGCTTTTCAAGCCTGAGTTCTTTGGGGGGGTTACATCCAAGGGAAGGGCTTAAGGCTTATAAAGCACGGAGGGGGGTTAGTGGTTTTTGAGGCCAAGGGGAGTGGGGCTAAGGTGGCTTATACACGGGGTGGGGGTTTAGTGGCTCCACGGGAAGGGGTTAAGGGTTTAAAACCGGGGGGGGGGGGGGGAATTTGAAAGCTAACGCAAGGGATTAGAAGGGTTTAAGGGCCTCCACGGGAAGGGGTTAAATTTCAACGAGGAAGGGGTGTAAGGCAAGCTTGGAAAGGGCTTACTCCAAGGGTTATATAAAAACCCACAGGAAGGGGGCTTTGGGAGGAGGCCCTTAGAAGCTTCAAGAAGCTTCTAAAGAAAAACACGTGGTGGAACCACGTTGATGAGAGGGGGGCGACTAAATTGGCAGGGCGACGTCTTCCCTCTGTCGGCAGCTCATGACCCAGTTCTTCGTGCTCAAGCAGCAACTTCACAGCATCAGGCGATCATTCTCCTCCCTTCACAACTACCATACGGCCCTCCTTCAACAGCAGCAAGCGTAGTATGTCGTTGTCTTTAGCTCTACCTCTCTCACGGTCTGTGGCAACTGTAGCGTGATCCCTCTCTCTCACACGGCGAAATCCGATTATCAAAAAATGAAGCTTCTTGAAAAACACGTGATGGAACCACGTTGATGAGAGGGGGGTGACTAAATTGGCAGGGCGACGTCTTCCCTCTGCCAGCAGCTCATGACCCAGTCCTTCGTGCTCAGGCGGTGACTTCACAGCATCAAGCAATCATTCTCCTCCCTTCACAACTACCATACGGCCCTCCTTCAATAGTAGCAAGTGTAGTATGTCGTTGTCTTCAGCTCTACCTCTCTCACGATCTGTGGCAACTGCAGCGTGATCCCTCTCTCTCACACGGCAAAATCCGATTATCACAGCCTCCCTCTTTTCTTCCCAGTCCCCATAGCCCTGGTTTTATAGGGAGAGGGAGAGGTACCTCCCCTCCCCCATGCGGCGTGATGCATGAGCATCAACCTTTGGCGAGCTCCACCGATGAGCTTAATCATTAGCACCTCTCTCCCTCTTCTCCAGCACGATCGTCGTTTGGGGGAAGAGGAGATAATTAAAAAAAAATTGCCATTAATACAACAATTTATCCTCATGACCTCCTCCCAAGAGGAGGTTCATATGAGGATATGCGGTTCCTTTGTTTAAGCCAATGAAATCGCACCATCTGTTTATACAATGCCGGCATTCCCTTGCGGTTTAGATATATTTTCAACGGAAATATTACACACTCAGAGATCATTGATCAAACGATCTTAGATTTTGAACAAATGGTAAGAAAAGTGTATATCAATCATACATTATATTTGTAAACTACTTGAATATCATATACAAAAACATTAGATATGGCCGTAAAATTTATTGCAAGGAGGTAACATCTCATCCCAAGGAGGAGTGCACCTTTTGCGGCCAGTTAGAAGGGTTCATGGGCATGCAATGGATGGAGTGCCTAAGCCAATCCACCACTTGGAAGGTACTACCCAATCTATACCATCAATACCAGATGAGACAAGCAGCCTTCCAGACTTTTCTACAATCTTGGAGCCTGAGATGAAGGCAATGATCGATGCATTGATGCACATGGATGTTGAGACATTTGATCCGCTTAGAGAGGAAGCATCCATGCCATTATATGATGGGTGCTAAGTATCTCGCTTGAAGAAACTACTTGCACTCCTAAGTGTGCAAGAAAAATATGGGTGGAGCGATGTGAGTGTGATCGAGTTGTTTAGGTACCTTATGCGTATGCTTCCTTAATTTCTTTTTAGAACCATCATAAAAAACAATTGTGCTTTTTCAAGGTGTTTTATGATTTCTTTTCAGGTTACTAAAGTATCATATATTACCACTTGCAAATACCATACCTAAGTCTCGTGATGATGCACAATATGTTTTACAAAAGCTTGGCATGAACTACAATATCTTTCATGCATGTATCAACGATTGAGTACTGTTTCGAGGAGAATACGAGACTATGGAGATATATCCAAAGCGTGGTGCTCATAGGTATCGATTAGACTTATAAGGGCAAACCATCCCTCAAAAAGTTCTTAGACGCTTTTTGCTTACCCCTCGTATATATCACATGTTTCGTACATCTGGCATGGCAAACTTGACAACATGGCATGCACAAAATAGATCCATAGATGGAGTCCAACAAATATCATTGGATTCATGCGCATTGAGCCACATTTACTCTACCATTCCAAGCTTTTTTCGAGAGCCAAAGAATCTTCAGCTCGGTCTTGCTATGGATGGTGTGAACCCATTCGGTCTGCGCTCAACTTCTTACAGTGTGTGGCTTGTAGTCCTTGTTAATTACAATATCTCTCCATGGCTCTCTACAGACAAAGGACACCTCATCCTTAGCTTCTCGTTCCTGGCCGCTACAAAATCAAGAATATGAACGTGTATCTTCGTCCATTAGTCAATGAGCTTAAGATTTTGTGGAAGGAGGGGATCATCATTGAAGATACGAGCAAGCGCGATGGTCAACAGTCTGCCAATATTTGAGCCATTCTCATATGGACCATGCATGAATTTCCGAGATTCAGAGAGTGCTCAAGTAAGTAGGCTTTTGTTCTCGTTGATAATGTCTATCATAGCTCATTCAAGTTTATATTCACTAGATAGAGATGTTGGGAGAGGTCTAATTACCTCAAGTTATCATGCATGTCCATTGTGTGGGCCATAGTTAGACTGTCGAAGGTCACGAAGATGGTATATCAAGGACACATCACTTTCTTATCGGAGGGTCATGAATTGAGGGAAGCTTTTATTGGACGACCTCCAATATGAACCAACTCCCAAAAGTTGGTACGAGCTAAAAATGGTCCACACGGAGTCACATCCAAATGAAATGTGATGGTTCTCAATTTTCTATAAGTTACCATATTAGACCCACTTACAGATCAACCACTTGTTGGATCCCATGCATATTTTCAAGAATGTGGGCAACTTACTATGGGACCACATCATAGGAAACATAGACACTACAACAGCATGAATGGATTTGGAGGTAAACAAGATGGAGGTGATTTGTGGCTGCAATCAATGGCTGCAGTTTAGTGCTGATGATCACTTACACCTACCTCCTAATCCTTGGGTTTTGTCCACTAAAGATGAGTGCATTATGGAGCAAATTATCAAGTCTATCGGCACTTCGATAGGTATGATGCGTTCTATCAGGTCCACATTTTCTAAAAATGACCAATCATCAGGGCTAAAATCCCATGATTGGCATAAGATATGTCAGGTTTGTACTACGAGTGGATTGTAAGCGGCCTACATATTTTGCTATTTGGAGTATAGTCATTGTTCTTAACGCTTCTTCATTTGTGGAAATTTGTACTACTGATAACGATCATAGGATACCTCACTCCAAAAATACACGCAGCGATTTACAGGTTGTCAAATTTAGTGTAATGGATCTCACAGAAGGAGATTAAGACATCCTCTATTGAATCCACAAGGCAAGGAGTAGTTGAGATGGTCAGTCTCTTTGAGAAATACATGCTTACCAGCATGCTCACGATACAAACCCATCTTCTAGTGTATCTTGTAGATGAAGTGGAGATTTCTTGACCTATCCATACGTGGTGGATGTTCTTCTTGGAGCACTTCATGAAAACCGTGAAAGGCTTTGTGCGATAAGGATCTCGGCTAGAAGGTAACATAGCTGAAGGTTGGTTGGTGTCTGAGATGTTACTACATATTTCACAGTGGCTACAAACGGTGGATTTAGACAACCATATGCTATGACGATGATAGACTGATTGGAGATGTGGTGGTTTGAAATGGGGTAGAAAAAAGAATGGATGCTGCAATGGAGGAGAAAGTGAATCGTTTTTGTATGTTACATCATGCCTCCATGGAGACGTTGCTTAGTAGGTACAAGCAAGCCAGGAAAGATAAAAAAGAAGAGAAATCTAAATTTTGACGTAGTATGCACCATCGACCAATTCGATATCCCAAGGGCATGGAAGAGATGCTGTAGTTTATGTCAATGCGATGGTTGCATGGAGCTTTGACCGCAACATCTCGTGAAGGAGTGGAGGTCTTAACTAAGGAGTGCGAATTCTCGAGGAGATGTAGTCCAAAGGTGACAATGTGTTTAGGTTTGTCATATCTAGATTTTGTATGCGATAACTAATTAATCATTTCAATGTATAGTACAAAATGTACAGTGCGGTGTGGTCTTGCATACGATATTTCCGCATGAAGCGTATCCACAAAATGCGCTCCATAACAGATTGTGGTATCATGGCAAAGTTCAAGTAAGATAGCCGACGAGGAGCAATGGATCCAAACACCATTTTAAATGAGATGGAGTATTTTGGGAACTTGCAAAGTATTATCACGGTGGATTACCGTAGCTTCTCCATGATCCTATTTAATTTGCAGTGGTTCAATGTGGTACGAAGGAGCTGGGGCAACAATTCGAGGAGGTCCATCTAGATTTCTCAAAATAGATTCCGAAAAAAGTATATGATGAAAGCAATGTTCCCAGTATAGACGAGAATAATATGCAAATAGAGGGGTCGATATTGTAAGGGGTGGATGCAATCGAAAGCTTGGAGCATGTAGAGGAGCCAGAATTGGGTAACAATGATGGAAATATAGGAGTCCAAGAATTCTTTGAGAAGGAGGTGAACTCATCCTTTTGTGGCAACCTGTCTATCGACCTTCTAATATATGCAGAGTTATGTCAAGAGATTGACATGGGACCATAGGATACTTCATACTTGGAGTATCCACCTACTCAATTCGTTGATGAATCACTTGTAAGGGTACATAAGATATGCGTTTTAAGTAAGATCATTCTTTTAAGATTTATATTACTATGCTTTGCTTGATTTATATTGATTATGCTAACATCAATTTTTGTCTGTGCAAATGACCTTTGTGGATATTTGGATCCGCACGATGAGCTGAGGGATAAGCGACAATGAGAAATAGGACATCTTCGCACGTATGTCTCCAGATCAGATGGCTCAATTAAGAGATATGGCGGACCATGAGATGTCTCAGACACCATTAGGGAATTCTCTTAGATCTACTTTGGTGCGCTTTGTAACGTGTCTGCCTATCTGTTTGTCGAACATGCCTTTAGTAGCCCATCTAGAGATAATCCTAGAAGATGCCGCCTGGCACTCCCAAGGAATGACACAGGGTTTGTCAGCTAGAGTCTCCCGAATTTGCTTCGCAACGAAACGTATCTGGCCGTCCCTATTAGGACTGACCTGAAGTCAGGGTTCCTAACAGTGGAGTCTCCTAAAGGACATCTAGCGTCAGATTTCAGATGGTCCACTTTGCACAGAAACACCTGAACCAAAGTAGATCCATGCCGCACTTGGTTCAAGGAGAATGGAAAATGAGAGGAATGCGTGGCTTTACCTCTCTGCCCATAAGGCATAGTCCCATTTCGGTCCCCTAAAACATGAATCGGGTTTTGACTTACAAGTTTTAAGGTCCTTGTCTATCTAACGTTTGCCTCGATAAAATCCATCGAGGAAAGTTCTTGGCTAATCGAGACCACCCTTTTGTAGGATGGACCTGACGGTCACATCCACCGTGCTTTCCTCAGGGTTGCTTAGTTATCTAATTACCTATCAATTATGTTTAATATATAAAAGAAGCTTCCTTAATTAACACGTTAGGGCACAGGTTTGTTCACATAAATTAGGACACAAACACGAAGACAAGCTAAAACAAGATGAGGGAGTTCCTTAACTTATCTTAATCATTGTCTCCTGCCCATACATGAGAATTAAGTGTTTCTCTATGCCTCCGCAAAAAATAGCCCTGTGTCTCCCAGAAGTAAAAACATGAATGTTTTTCCTACCAAGATTTTGCCTTGTAACTAGTATCAAGGCCTTGAGATCCCATCTCGAGTCTGTGTAGGGTCCGGAGGCATTGGGATTTTACGGCTAAAGCCCCCCTTGACACCCAAGCATTCTCCCATGCCAAGTAATTTTCACGAAGAGACCTCTCGCGGCGGGTTTGGTCCACAATCCCGTCATGGATTCATAACCCCCTTGGTTAGGGTTTGGCGGTTCCCGGGGGTAGCTAGCACCATCCTTCCTTAATTATCCCTTTAGGAAATCATCTATAACTGAAGCAACCAGCCTAATAACATTTACCAGGAAAAACATCATTTTCAAAATCAACAAATAACCACTCTACTTAGCACCCTCTTTTCCATCTTTAACAAGATCAATCCTCATTAAGAACATCAATGATAAACCATTTCAACCCGTTTCTTAAACAAGCGTTGCATTCTTTCCAAGGATACAACTTAGCTTATCCTTAATCAAGTCATATTCAGCTATGATAGACTACCTTTCTAGATTTTACTCTCCCCCTTAGGGTTTGACATGGTCAACTTGATGGTTATCTCCTAGATCCCTTGAAGTACCTATGTACCTTTATCTCTGATCTTAATTGATCAAGATTTTCTATCCCCTTGACCATGATTGGTCAAGATGGTTCTCTTTAGAACAATTCCTACTCTTAAGTATAATCTTATTAAGCCCTCTTAATAATGCTCACATGCATTAAGCTTTTACCTATCCCTCTTGGAGTCACCAAGGACTTTGACATGGGACTCATGGATCTCAGTCCCATTTGGTAAATTACAAAAAACGTTGAATTTTTCCAACAACTTTAATGCAGGTAACGTAATGCTATGCCTTCATTTCAATGCTTACAATTTTGATATAACCCATATGATATTTTATGCCACACATGCGAAGGTACTTTCTATGAATGCAATCTTAACATTATCCTCTATGTAATTATTTACACGATCTATAACCTTCTTGAATGATTCAATCTTTATAACTTTATGTGATTATTGTATGAGTCTAGCTGTACTTTAATCTTTTCTGCTGTTTATTAAATGTAACTTAGAATCCATCTTGCGATATGGAGATGCACTTCATTTCTTTCGATGTCCTCTAAAATGTATTTTTTTGCAAGAACTTGTGCAAGGAGCAATGCACTTTATGCAAGAATTCATGCAAGAATGCTTTTGGTAATTTACGATGCAATTATCTAATCAATTTCACCTATTACGATGTCATCTTACAAGAAAAATTATCTTGTTTGTTACAAACATTACAACTAAATTCATACCAAGGCAATTACCCATCAATCACGCAATCAATGTGATGCATGTGAATATGATTTTCACCATGATAATTATAATCCATGATTTAATAATAGAGAAACCTGGGTTTGGAGTGATGTCTTGATTCCAGTGGTATTTATACCTGATGATAGGCCATTCGTGGTTGCGGTACCATCTTGATTCAAACAACCATCCACTCTTGCGGGGTTTTCAGCTATCCTTGTTGATCTATGGTTCGGGGCCATACTCGAAGATGCACGTACGAGAGATAGAATTCTTGCACTCTCCTATGCAACTTTAAGTAAATTCTTGCAGCCTCTCCTTGAGTGGAGAAAAGATAATAAAAGGGGGGTGTATTTTCAGAAATATTAGAGGGGACGTATGACCTCTCTTTAAGGGGGGGCAAGAAGAACCCTCCAAAAGCTTCTCTCTCTCTCTCTCTCTCTCTCTCTCTCTCTCTCTCTCTCTCCCTTTCTCTCTCTCTCTCTCTATCTCTTCTTGCCATCAAAGCAGCGTGCCGAGCCGTCTCCTTGCGATAATGATGAAGAGGGGGTTGTGCTGCCCGTCGGCTGTAGAAGGGAGGGGTTTATAAGAAAAGGGGGGGTCGCCTCAACGACCAAGTGGGGGGGGCAATACGCCACTGATCACCTTGCGGCCCTCATGGCCCTCCTTGAGAGGGCTTAGAGAGGGGCCACATGGCCTTCTCTCTCCCCCTCCCCCACATGGCATGCATGTCCACCTCACACACACTCTCTCTCTCCTCAACATCCTGTCGACAGGGGAGAGAGGAGATAAATAAAATTTCACTAATTAATTTTAAAAAAATTGATCCTATGGGGGGTTTTCCATGTGGGAGAGGGGTTGTCTTGCGTTAATATATGCGGAGATATTACACGCTTTGATGCTTCGATTTCCAATAGACAAGGTCGACACTCCAAACTTGGGCCCGATGGAGGGAGTGGTTGTCGGCGATGCTGTGGAGACGTGGATGCAGTGAGCCCATGGTCGACTCGGGATACAGGTGCTACTCCTTGCTCTCATGCAGGTTCAAGAGAGCATAACTTAAGTGGTTGTTGTGGAGGTACCGATAGTGTCTCTGTCTCATCATTCTGCTGGAGTTGCATCACCTATGGGATTTGTCACACCTATGGGGATGTCTACTCCAGTCACTCCAACTTTTGCTTAGCCGTCCGTAGTAAGTGGTAACCCTATGGGGGCTACCCCGAGAGATATTATCCCTGTAGGTACAGTAGATGTATATGGGTCTCCTGGATATGCCCAGGAGTGTGGTCGCAGGTTGGAGAGGACACATCTTAGGCATACGTCGGAGGGGTATGGATACATTGTAGATGATAGGACATGAGCCATCATCATGAATGATGAGGGGAAGAGGGTGATGGCTCGTATGAAAGAGTTATGCCAATAAGTTTTTCAGCACGTCTTGGATCATTTGAAGAACATACCAAAGGGGAGCAAGGACTACATAGTATTAACCTTACATAAGGAGTTTCTGGTACTCGCCACAGTAGATAGATTTTCCATAGATTGGATGATGGAGTGCATGCATTGGCGTACATGTCATACAAACGACCGGACACATGCAAGGCACTTAAGAGTGGTGTTACTAAATTGATTGCTTATTATGCATTCTCTACTTAATAAATTGATGTCAATAAATTACTTTTCCTTAAGTGTTGATGATGATCTAGCATGGTCAGGAGACCATTTAGAGACCACTATTCCTAGTATATCACTTAATGGAGTGATCAAAGCACTGTGACAGGGATATCTGGTACAAGTAGTACAAGATATGAAGGGAAAAATAAGTGTCTGCCAAGTGTAAGAGTGTATACAAGAACCAAGGAGTTACACATAAATGAAGATTGATTAAATTTTAAGAAAATGAAGTGCATTAGCATTGTGTATATGTATTTATGTATATATCCAAGGACACTTGGGAACATTTACCTGTGTGTAATGAGAATCCCATTCATTTGGGCCCATCCTCTCTCTTACAAGTCAAGGTTTAAGGTATTTTCTTTTATTAAGAAAGACAAGATAGGTAATTCTCTCACTGAGAAAGAGGAGAGACATGATCCTCTAGAAGTGAGGAGAGAAGTGATTATCTCTTTCTAAGATCCAAAATAACACAATCTTTTGTGTGGAAGTCAATCTTAAGGTTGAGGTTCAAGGAAATTTAATGAACTCTCCTTAAGGTTGTTGCATGGACCACAAGTTAAGAATATAAGTTTGAGAAGCTGTTTTCTTAAAAAGACATGGTGAATCCATTATTAAAATACATCACGATAGAAAGATAATCTCTAAAAAAGGCATGCTAGTGTTATTGGAAACAATGAGATCTACAACTTTTGTGTTGGATATTTTTTCATCCAAGCAACACACAGAGAGGTATCTTGAAATTGGTGCTGCAGAGTAGGTCCTGGAACAGCCACATCATGCATGAAGATCAACTCAAGTCTCTCTCCAAGAAGAGAAACTCTTGAAAGATTATAAGAGTGGAGGCTCTCCTTGGGTGTGAGAGAGGTTGAGGAAGCATCACTTTGCAATCAAGTTTCAAGAGGAGAAGAGAAGGTGCAAGTACTGCGGAAGCTCTATTGAAATCAAGTGCTGCGGAAACTTTGCTGAAATCAAGTTTCAAGAGGAGAAAAGAAGGTGTAAGTGTTGTGGAAGCTATGTTGAAATCAAGTGCCAAGAGAAGAGCCCTACACATATTGTGTAGAAGAGAATGAGACTCAAGAAGGATCAAAAGGTGCCAACTTTCAAGTTGTGCAAGTGTTAGCCAGTTGTATACCATGCAAGGTACCGTGATCTTTCTACAAGTAAGAAGTGGTTTATGTGTAATGGAGGAGCTCCTTGTCAATAATATAACTCCATAAGTGGGGGACTGGCCCATCTTCCAGTCCAAGTGTGTTGTCAATTTCTTTATCTCTCTCTGCATCTTTCTTTTCTCTCATCTGTTCTCTCTATGTGCCAGCATAATATTCACCATATATATTTTAAGTATATAAGAAATTCGGGCATTTATCTCAAGTATTATAATAAGTGGGGTCTCAAAGCCCGAATGGCTAAACATAGATGATTGGCGCCGACTCAGGGAGGAGGCTACAGATTCTCTAGGACATTGGAGACAGCAATGTGAGGCGGGGAGGGCACGACTAAAAGATTGAATGGTCCATTATCTTGGGACTGGCAGCCACAGGACTTATCTAGAGGACTTTGTAAGTTTTTCTTTTGTTCTGCTTGCTTATTATATTGCAATATTCCTTGTACTATTGTCAATCATGTTTCTAGCAGTTGTATTTTGTTTTCTTTGCAGCACTCCATTACAAACCACAATCCCATCGGCCTGCAGACTCGATATGGAAAGAGACATGGACTCACTGCACTGATCGACCGATTGTATGGACACGATGGCCCAGTAAGTCACTCATCTTTCTTGTCTGTAGTTACTAAATTTAATTAAAATGCATTATTGTTTGGTGGACTGATGTATAGTTTTTTCTTTTTTTGCTGAGTACGTTCGATGCTCCTTTGCGACGGGATAAGCTTTCAGATGGTGAGGATCTATAGCTCACCCTTGGATCCGTGGAGCACACATCCTCTTCTTTTTTGGTCATGTAATTTATGTAGGCATTTTCTATGCACTATGTTATTATCATCATTTGTATCTTGCCATGATTGTATAGTCACTTTCATTACGTGATCTTCCATTTATTTTACACATCAGCCTTATGGATTCAAGTACACTTTGCCTTCATTTTGATGAGCATTGTATATTTTACTGTAACTCTTTTGTATGGCCCAAATAAAGCACATACACTGCCCTGCCAACAAATTTTTTTCCCTGTAACCATCGCTATTAGCATCGCAAATTTGTTGCATGCGTTGCTATTAGCATCGTAGTTAGCGTCACAACTCGTCGCTATATGCGTCGCTATGCGACGCTAATAGTGATGCATATAGCGACAACGATAGCGACTATTCTATGGCATCACTAATACCGACGTTTTTTGCGACAACAGGGGCAAATTTTTTAATTAATATTTTCATTGCTTTGAATGTCAGTATGAGGCTTGTATCTTGTAGTGTATATCATGCTCTACAAATAAAAAAATGATCAAATGTATAATTATCCTAGTAATTTAGCATTTCCTTATAAACTACATCTCAAGAAGCATAGACTAATACCCCCTTGTTTGACCACCTAGTGAATGATTGCATGACAAAAGACACAACCACATAGTAATAGACAAACAACGTAGAGTATCAACCAAAAGACAACTTGCATAGGTACATAACTACAAGAAACTTTGTGGAGTATAAGTAGGGAAGACAAACTCAAAAGTAGAATTTATGGGGAGCCATACATCTGAAGACTTAATTAGATGATATAGGGTGTACCACTGGAAAATCCTTAAGAAGATTGCACTATTCATGAAGTTGCACGAGAGCAATATAAACGCAACACAAGTACATAAAGGTACAAGCACATAGTCATGCGAGAGAAGCGAGATGCATTGACTAACTGCATAGATCCATGAACATTGGACCAAAAGTTTGCAACCGTAAGTGCATGTTGATGGCATGGCATATACATACTCATCACGTAGGCACGAAGGAACTGGAGGAGAGGAATCATGAGTAGTTTTGAATGATGAGTTGCACTAATTGATTCGAACTTGTTTTGAGTGAAGAGAATAATAAGAAGAAGAAGAAATGAAGCAAGGAGTAGGTTGCAATGATATTAATATAGTTGATACAAAGAAACGATGTCCTAGTCCGATGATGATTCACGAAGCTACTTAGGTGGGACAACATAATTTAGGGCAGGTGCGCCCATGCCAACCGATGTATAAGGATGACCAGGCCAAAATAGTGTTGTCATAAGGGGCAATGATATATTTCCAAGCATAATTTAAAACATGTAGGGTGCAGGGTACATGCTATTGAGGATGGACATGAGTACTAAGCTGGGGCGGAGTATACTAGCACGTTGGTTCAGGTACTACGTAGAGCAGCTAGCTAGGGGCCGCAAGGCTTGTCGAGGATGGGACCGCAGAGGTCGGGATTCCCAGCGTAGCTACTGGCGGGAAACTTGGCCATCGCACCTCCGCTTGGGATGGGCCCAGACAGCTGATTGTTGGAGAGGTCACTGCAACAAATACACATAATATGGTTTATATATAAGGACGATGTAAACATTAGAGCCAGTCCCGAACATTTAACCAACTCTAATTCTACAACTGATGGGCCAAGGGCAGCTTCAATGATAGTATCTGAGAGAGAGAGAGAGAGAGCATGTACAGGAACTGGAGGTTGGACAGCTGCTGCATCTGCGGGGGGATCTGACCAGTCAGTGCGTTGTTGAAAAGGTGCAATGCGACGAGCTTGCTCAGCTTCCCAATCTCCGCTGGGATTGGCCCAAAGAAGTCGTTGCGGAACAGCTCCCTGCAATATGCGATATTGTACAATACAAATATGTCACAATATTCTTCCTTCTATATATAACTAAGTTCTCTAGAGAAAGTCCTTTCCAAGAAGTCGGAAGGAGCACATTTAACTATTAAAAAAGGTGGGCGGAAAGAAATGTCACACACAGTACAAGATTAGCATCCATACATACAGGTATTGCAACGACGACAGGTCCCCCACACGAGGAGAGATCGTTCCAGAGATACCCATGGCGCCAAGGCTCCTGCATTCATTGGATGATATATTCAATTAATCTTGTCGGCCTGTAATATAAGACTTCTAAGAAGAACACTGAAATACAGTCGCGCCATGTTCAACGGGGCGCGCTATTGCAGATGATGGAACTGGGCCGGCACTAATTAGTGATTATACTTACAGTCTAACGACTTTGTTGTTGTCGTCGCAGTCCACGCGGACGAAGGTGCAAGGATTGGCGGCGTTGGCGTCCCAATCGGCCATCGCTCCTTGAGGATCGAGCAGCCCATTCTTGAACGCCATGAGAGCATCCACTGCGCCAACGCCGCAACCATACGGTCAGCCGACACGACATCGATAATATCAGCCCAAGCATAAAAGATCTATTGTAGTACTCTTACTCGTCTAATCTACTAACGTTGAAAGCACTAGTGTTCTGTGTATAGCACTAGTGTTCTGTGTATAATATTCTTAGACTTGAAACCGAATTTAATTAACCTTCCGAATTGAAGCCCTCCGCAGAGACCAGCTGCAAAAGAGTCTGGAGGACGCAAGCTGCTGCCGCTATTGTCAGAGTCCAGATAAAAAACGCAGTCCGTGAACGCGGGGCCGCAGGCGAACGACGAGCCTCCATGGTCAGACTTACTTCCAAGGACGCAACACAAGAGGTGGAGGAGCTAGGCAGCTGGACAAGAAAACTGGGGTTATACGTGAAGCTTGAAAGCAATCCAGGCGCCGAGGGTTCATCCTGCCACTACCAGTATATTTATATCCATACAAGAAGCCCCAGTCCACGGCCCGAGAAAAATTCGCCCCTGTTTCGAGGTCACGGCCCGAGAAACATTCGCCCAACTGTTTCGCCACTCCAATTATTCACATGTTCGTTTCGAGGTCATGGCCTCCGCTTATAATGCAGTAACTAAGGCAATATCATATTATATTTTACATTAGACGGTACCCGACAGTTAACCTTTTCCTCACTTGGAACACCACCCAAACGCAATGGTACCAAGCACTAGCTAGTATGATGTTCTCATGCCACCTTGGCGTGCCTCATCTATCGAGACTACACATGAAGTTCGTGTTTAGCATGGGTTAGGCTGCTGCAACAGAAAGAGCACGATTGTAACATTGTGTGCTCTCCATCTTCATACATGTTTTAGGCTGCTCAACAGAACAAGCATATTGGTAATGTTGCATGCTTTGTATCTTCATACTTGCTCCCCTTTAGAACAGAGGTATGGTGGCCTCGAGAACATAGCATTGTGTTGAGACTATGCCAACAAGATCCAAAAAAGAAGAATGGCAAACAAACTCGAAAGAATCAATCACATGCATTATCTTGAACTTATCTTTAATATTACTCTTCTCTCCTTTAATAAAATTGATAAATTTTAGGAAGGGAATACCTTAAACCCCCCCCCCTCCCCCCTCACAAATCAAAAAATTTAGGGAGATAGTTGTCTCTCTTCCCCCTCTTTCTACTTTCCCCCTCCTATCTCTCCTAAACTCTCTCTCCTCTTTGTATTTGTTTTTCTCTACACTCCAGTCAAGACTCTTTCCCCTGCTACTTTCTCTCCTATAGTCTCTCTACTCTACTTTTTCCCTCCCATATCGCTCACCTCTCCTAACTTTCCCTTTCCTCTCTCTACTTTTCTTTCTCTGCTATGTTTAAATTTTATATAAGTTAAATAAAATGACCACAAATGGGGTAAGGTGTGTTATATGCCTCCTAACCCTATCAACTCAGTAAAAAGTTTGATTAAGGATCAATTCACGAAAATATAAAATTGTCAAAATTTTTAAAAACCTAAGTCTTCTAGTCACAAATAAGTGGCTATTGCTCTATGCTTTTTAGGTGTAGCTTATAATAATGAAATGCTTAATTACTAGGATAATCGTGCTTCTAGTCATTTCCTTATTCCTACAACATGATATGGTCATGCTTCTTTCCTTATGGTTGTATGTTCTACTCATTGCTTTACTCCATAATAATTCTTTTAAAAATTTTGCATATGATCAAACCTTTGGTATGTGCTTGCGTTAGCTATTAGCCTGGTCATTTCATTAAATGCTACATCACTTTACATGCATAGTGCAAAAAGGATTACTCTTGAGACTGAATCTCATTAAGAACAAGGTTGCAAGGATATTTAAGATAATCATACATTTGAAAGTTTTCTTGAACTATAGATCCAACTGCTCAAGAGTTACTACGTTGAAGGACTAATGCATCTACCCACTTTATCTAATCGTGAATATTCTCATGAACCCTTACACACAAAACCAAGCCACTGGCATTCATAGGACATGAGTTTTGTCATTGTTCTGAAGCTTAAAAAGGACAAAGAAAAGCAATAGTGGCTTAGACCTAAACAACAATTGGATGGCTATGATGATGGAATGTGAGGTTATTGAGTTAAGCACTCTTGAGGAGCACATTGTTGATGTGCAACCCTAGTGGCAAAAGGCATTTGGTCAAGAGTTAAAGTTTTAATAGAGCTTTTAAATAAGTTAGTCACTTTTAGCCTATTATGAATAATGTTTTCATGTGCTAGTATCTAGCTAGCAATGATTATATGGTGCCTTTGTGGGCATATGCTAATCACATCAATAGTGCTATTACTAGAGGCTTCTATTCTTCATGGTAGGTGTGGCACTTCATAGAGAGACATAGTATGCCACCAAATGATTGCTTTCTATAGAGAAGGGTTATAGTAGATATGCTTTTTGCTTGGATGAGGAGATATAAAATAGAACAAGCCACTTCCCAGCCTTATCAATGACTATATAAAGAGGTATTACTAAATGAGTACACACACAACACAATGAGAAAAGTTGCCACCATACCGACTAAGGATGAGCTGATGGTGCTTATAAGGATGTATTGTCTCTATTGTTTTGTCACTTGAGAAGCTACAATTATGTGTGTGCTTTCCACTCTACTTTGTAGAGTAGGTGGTGTTGCAAATTCACCTCGTGCATGGATTGAATTCAAGGATCTAAAGTTAGGTCTTGACTCCCCCCCACAAGGATTTGAAGCTCGGAGATTGTGATTATCTTTTGTGGAGTAAGGCATACTCATCGAGCTATGGAAAAAGTCAAGCACTACAAGGGATTAGGCCCACAAATGGCCATATTGATGCAATATTTCTTGAACGTGAAAGAGAAACTTATGGGTAGAGCTTGGAGGTTTTGATTATGTTTTGTGGAGTAAGGCATACTCATTGAGTGTGGCAAAAATCAAGCACTATAAGGGATTAGTCCCACAAACAGACATATGGATGCATTTCTTGAACTTTAAAAAGAAACTTAGGAGTGTGCTTATTGTTGTGATTAATAGTACAATAGTTGCATTTATTGCATGAAGAGTAAATGCAACTTTTCGGGATGTTTCTAAACATATTGCATCGACAACCTTCATGAAAATTTAAATGATTAATTAAATTTAATATGTCTACAATTTTCACATGTGTTTCCACATGCGCATAAACATTTTCTATGAAATTAGAAAAGCTAGGGAGATGTTGGTTCTGTAGACATATGGAGCCATAGTGCTGCACTAGTAGCTCGCTAGTTTATTTTCTTCTACCTTTTCTTATGCTCTCATTGACCAATAGTTTTACTAATTAAATCTAGATATTACTAAAAACTACACAATAACATCGTTTGAGATAACTAAATGTTCACAACAAAAGTAACAAAGTATAAGAAATATAAAAATTATGTATACATTACTTTTAATCTATTGATTATGGCTTGTAGTACCTAACATCCTATGTACTATACTATGTACATTACTAATCATACATAATCTAAAGATCTATCACCACCACCCTCTCCCTCTTTATTATTGTCTTCTTTTCTTTCTCAAACTTACTCTCATCACTCTCCTCATTGATGTGCTCTTCGTTCTCTGCATCATTGCCTTTTATGCTCTCACTCTCTTACACACTCTCTTTCCAATCATCTCATTGCATTATGACCCCTATAGAAATGGAAAATTAATGCTTGGAATTATTAAGGGTGTCCAATGCATTTATCAAAAGAAATGACTTAACAAATTCATTATACCATGATTTCATGCCACTGTTGCTCTGTGACAACACCCTCCTTCTACGAGTGTTTCCATATATCAAGCCTATTATGATTATGCTTACATTCCATATCATGGCTAGTGGATATTGGCCCAATACTTTGCCAAATATACTCAATTGTAAAATTAAAACACAAAATATTAGATATATTCAATGCTAAATAGACACACATAAGAGGTCAATAAAAAAATTAGATAATTACAAAATGTGCGTCCCATGTATTGACACCTCTTGACCCAAAATGTGAATAAAATTGCTCCATTTGGATTCTTTATGCCTCCCACTATTGTTCTAGACTGAAGATCCCACCCTCAATCTTTCTTTGATCTTCTCTCTGCTCTTGAGCATATATAATAATTGGCATTCACTTAGAATCCAAGCCTTGCCTGACTTCCTCATATTTTCTACTACTCTATGTTTGACCATGGCTCTCTTCTTATCAATCGCATTTATGATCCTCTCTCAAATTCAATGTTCTATGAACCCTATATGTAGAGGATTAAAAAATTTCTCATGCACTATATAAATGATTGCATGGAGTACTATATTTAGGTCTTTGTTTTTTGAGGATTTAATAAAATGTTTCTAGGTTTCTCCTACTGTAGCACACAAGTAGCTTATGATCTTGTTTCTTGTAGTATTTTGGAGTACTTGGCCTTGGAATTAAGCTAATACTATATATGTAGTTGGAGTTGCATGGCATCTATCTTTAGGGTGCTAGGATACCTATGGAGAGGGGCTTTAACCACCACTAGAACAACCTCCGCCCATGTCTACTACCACTACAAGGGAATGGGGCAATAGCGACGGCCATTTGCGATGCAAATAGCGACGCAAATAGCGATGCAAATAATGCAAAAAGGTAGTGTCGCTAAAAGCGTCTCTATTTGCGTCGCTATTAGCGACGCATATAGAGACGCAAATAGCGATGCTAATAGCGACGCAAATAGCGACGCATATAGCGACGCAAATAGAGATGCTTTTAGTGATGCATATAGCGACGCTTTCAGTGATGCCAGTCTGGGGAAAAAAATTCGAAAACCCGAGCGTAACATTCGCCGAGAGAACATTTGCGAGAAAGAATGAAAGAGAGAGGGAGAGAGCTTAAAGCTTTGCGAGGGAGAGAGAGAGAGAGAGAGAGAGAGAGAGGGAGAGGGAGAGAGAGAGGGAGATCATCACCATGCCGCCGCCGCTATATATGAAGAAGAAAGAGAAGTGTGCAATGGAGAACGGAGGGAAGGTGCAAAGAGAAGGTACAAAGGGTTTCATCTTCAAGCCTTTGAGGTAGGTACATTGCCTCTTCTTGCTTTATTTTTGTGTTATCTTGTTTTCGTTTTTTGTTTTTCTTTGCAAAGAGATACATGGAAAGAGAGGGAGGGAGGAAAGAAGGGAGAAGAATGAAGGGAGAGAAAGAGAGAAAAAGGTAGAGAAAGGAAATAAAGAGAAAGAGGAAGAGAGAAATGAGAGATGAAGGGAGGGATAGAGGATGAGTGAGAGAAACAACGAGAGAGAGAGGGGGGAAAAAAACAAAGAGAGAGGAAACAAAGAAAGGGAAATAGAGAGAGGGGGAGAGAAATAGAGAGAGGGAGAGGGGAGGGGGAGAGAAATAGAGAGAGGGAGAGGGAAGGAAGAGAGGAGGAGGATGTAGAAAAGAAGGGTGAGGTAAAGAGAGGAAAGAGAGTGAAAAGAAGAGAGAGAGAGAGGGAGAAAGAGAGATAGAGAGAAAAAATAGAGAGGGAGAGAGAGGGAGAGAGAAATAGGAAAACAATGAGAGAATGAGAGAGAAGGTTAATAAAGAAAAGTAAAGCGAGAGGGGGGAGAGAGAGATAAAGAGAGGTGGGGTGACATTTCTTTCAATATCTTTGTTTCTTAAGCTTTTTATTTTCTATCTTTGATTGTCTTTGCAATGAGATGAGTTGAGTGAGAGTGGGGAGGGAAGGAGGGAGAGAAATAGAGAGAAGAAGGGAGGGGAAGGAAGAGAGAGATGGAGAGAAATAAAAAACAGGAGAGAGAGGGGCTTCATAAAAATTTGTCAAAATCCCAGCATGGCCTTTTACAGGTTTTTAAACAAGCAAGAGAGAGAGAGAGAGAGAGAGAGAGGCCGTTGCCACTGCCACCATCCATGAAAAGGGAGGAGACAAGTATAAAGGAGAAGGAAGGAACTCCCAAATGAGAAAAAAATGAGAGAAGTACGAAGGGATTCTTCTTCAAGCTTTGAGGTAAGTGCATTATCTATTCTCTCTTTGTTTTTCTCTTTTCTTTACTTCTCTCTTTCTTTTTGTTGATGAGTGTATTGAGAGAAGAAGTGAGAGAGATCAATATGTACAAGGGAGATTGAGAGAGAGAGAGAGAGAGAGAGAGAGAGGTCGCTGCCACCGCCAATCCACCACAAAAAGAGAGGGGACAACTGCAAAGAAGAAGGAGGGAGCCCATGAAGGAGAGAAGCGCGAAGGGATTCTTCTTCAAGCTTTGAGGTAAGTGCATTATCTATTCTCTCTTTGTTTTTCTCTTTGAGGTAACTGCATTATCTATTCTCTCTTTGTTTTTCTTTTTGTTCTTCAAGCTTTGAGGTAAGTGCATTATCTCTTCTCTCTTTGTTTTTCTCTTTTCTTTACTTCTCTCTTTCTTTTTGTTGATGAAGAGTGTATCATTAGGGCCAAAAACGCTTCAAAAAATGCACTTTTGTTAATCACGGGATTAAGGAAAGGGCCAAAGAGAGTTCGCCACGTGTGCAAGAATATGATATTCTTGTCTCCTCTTTTTTAGAGATAGTGGAGTCCATTTCGTGATTCTCTTTTCTTTTTGAGCCAAAACCCCTTAAGTCTGACATGTTTTGGAGTCCCAAAGACGTTATTTACTTACAAATCTGACAAAATACGTGATAGAGATGTGATGAAATTAATAATGAGTTTTTTGAAAGTCGGGAGATATTTCAATATTGTTTTTGGCGCCCAATACATACTCATTTGGGTTCTTGGTGCTACTTTTTAGTTCATTCACCCCTCTTTGAGCTTCTTTCTCTGCGCTTTCATTCTTTTCATGGCTTCCTCCAGGCGCCCTTCTCGTTTAATACACTCTTGCACAGTCTATAGCCAGGGAGTAGATGGAAATTTTGAGCCCAAAACCTTTGCTGTAAACAATTGGGTTACCATGCTGCCATCTTGCAAGGGCTCTCATAAGGTGAAAAGAAGAAAATGAGATGATATAAAACATCACAAGAAGGGGCATATCATTGTCTTCAAAATTATGTCCGAAGGCTGGTTTGTCAAGGTGCAACATGTTTACATGGCCAAGGATATGCACTTGCCTCCAAATGAACGTGTTCCCCAACAAACACATTGTAAGTTATAAGTTGAATAACGTATATAATTCTTTTCCATTTATGCAAGTTCTAACAAACGGTTCGTCATTAAGGAGGAACCACTCCCTCGCTCCGTATTGGAGACGATAATGCTGATACAGCGCGATATGGAGGAAACGAAGATAGCGTAGAGACAACCTCGCTCCGTATTGGCAATGACACAAGGCCGATATGACGCGAGGGGGAGGTTACGAAAGCCTCAAACGATCGTACTTGCTCCGTATCGGCACACCTCGTTTTGACCAGCGAAGCAAAGGACTCAGTAAAAAGACCACCGGTACAACGCGAGAGATTAGAAACAGAGAAGATGCAAGACTTGTATCGCACCGTATCGGCAAGCAAGGCGGGAGAGCTCGAGAAATGAAAAGTGTACACGTAGGAAAAATAACCCCTTATATACCCACGTCAATCATGACACGTGTCAGACCGATGCTGATTGTGCCACGTGTCTGCACATATCGTCCGTATGCTACGTGTCAACTAACGACCGGTCCACGTGTTTGCTACGTGGTTATCGGCCACGTGTTGGCCAACGGCTACTGCCACGTGTCGAAGACCAACGGATAGTGCCAGGTGGCATAATTCCACGCCTACATAAGGGTGTGTCCCTTATCCGTACGGCTTTTTTCGGTTTTTTCTGGACCTCTGTCTCTTATCCTAATACGGCATGAGAGCGACTGTTTTCCTTCTTTGCTTTCATCTCTTCGCGTCGTTTTGGAGGTTCTGCAGAGTCTTCTTTCAGCTTTCCTCCCAAGCTCATAGTGCCTAAGCTCGTGTGACCACCGTTGTGGCTCTTTCGCTTCTTGCTGGAATCATCGATACGGCGCGAGGGAGCACATCCGTCTGAATCATTTCTCTCTTATCGCGCCGTATCGACAGAAGATATAAACATGTTTGAACCCACAGAATTCCTAGGATCCAAGATTTCTCTAGGAACTGGTAAAAGAAGAAGGCTTTCAAAAGGCTCAAGGGCATCAACATGTGATGAGCCTGTGTATTCTTTTTCTTCTCCATGCTCTGCCACCAATGTGAGAATGCCAAGTATCAGGAGAAATATGGACTCTCTTTTTTGCCCCTTAAGGGGTTTCTCTCACCTCTCTCTCTCTAAAAAGAGATTCCAAAATAATATTATAAAAAGAGATCTTCTACAATCAAGAAAATCTCGTTTTTGTGTTTTCAATAGATTTCACCTATTATTTTATTCCCAAACTGCAGGATAAGGTCACTTTTTCTCAAAATCCTCATAACTAAAAAAATACAATTCTATTTTTTCTAAAAACGCAGCCAATCATTCTTTAATGCCCTCATGACTCTTTAATGCCCTCTTTAGTGCCCTCATGACTTTTCAATCATTCTCATTCTCGCTTCTTAAAAGGGCGGAAGTTAAAAAACGATATAAAATGACGTACACATCATAGTTTAAGATTATTTTTTACCCAGAGACACCTTTTTGACTCAAGAGTTTCCTTGTAAATTTTCGTCTTTTTTGGACAAGTATATACCTATTTCTGGGCATTTTTTCATTCCCTCAGAAAGCTCTAGTTTTGTCCCAAATTTTGTGCATTCTTCTCTTTCCCTCCAGAATATGGTTTCTTGCATACGAGTTCTTCTGAAGCAGCATTGAGGAGTAGTTTTGATACCATTTGTTGAAATCAAAGAATCTCTATCTACAACACACTCTACCCTGCTACAAGCCATCTTCCTCTTCAGAAATATGCAGTAAGAAATCTCCGTCTTCAACAGTCTATACTACAAGCAATCCAGTGATAATGGAGGTATCTTTATTTTTTATATCTTTGTGATGTTATTATTCTTCACAGTTGTTGTTCAGTCCTTAAGCATCAATTCATAGAGCGAGAGAGAGAGAGGGGGAGAGAGAGAGAGAGAGAGAGAGGAGGGGAGAAGGGGGGGACAGAGAGGACTGTGTGAGATGAACAAAGAAAATAAGTGATAGAGTGACAGATAGTAAATTAGGGTAGAAGATAAGATGATGTTATTGTTTTCCACTAGCCAAGCTTCAGTATGAATGTGTTTAGGGTTTCCTTGATGAATTTTTGTTGAGAGAGAGAGAGAGAGAAAGAGAGAGAGAGAGAGAGAGAATATTTTGGATAGAACAGAAGATAAGATTTGATGCTAATTAGAGGTAGATTAAAAGCCAAGATTACAGGCTGATTAGGGGTTGATTAGGGTCTATCAAGACTGAAAGCAAGAGAAAGAGACAAGAACCAACTGGGTTTTAAAAAAAACACAGATATAGTGAATCAAAGGGGTGTAGTTCTGCTATTTGAATGTTAATCCAAGTTAACATTTGCATACTTTTTTTTTTGCAGAATGCAGGTGCAGGATGTACCAAGAGAAAGAGAGATATTCACTTTCAATTGGAGGATGAATATGCACCAATGTTCAAAAGAACTGTGGAAAGAGATGATGCAATAAGATGCAGGATGCAACAAGAAAGAAATGCAGGGAAAAAAAATGTGGACCTTTGGGTTGATGGGTGCATTTATCCACCCGATCCACTTACTCGAAGGCCACCACAATTTGAAGGGCTTACATCATTTGTAAAGTTTGCTTGTGAAGGCAATGAAGGATTGTATGGATACACATGCAGACTTGTCACACAAGGAATAGCAGGGGCTCATCAAACCTTGACAAATATGCAGACAAGATTACAAGGGAATATGCAGTCTTTGATGGAAAAGGATAGATTATTGGCTGAGAAGGATAGAGAGAACCAGAACCTACAACAAGCAATGTCTGTCATTGAAGATGCTATGCATGCTACACACGTGCAGAATATGGAGTTACAGTCTAAAGTCAATGACTTGGAGAAGGAGAATCAAAACATAGAGAGGAAGCTCACAAAAACTTTGGAGATTGGGCCCACTTTAAAAACCAAAGAGGCACGTCGGCGCATCCGATCCGTTAAACCAATTGGCCAATTAGCCAAAGGAAGTGGACAATATCATAGACGGATATATGCTCAATCTACTACAATGAGAAATATGTTTCCTCATGCAGAGAATGATACTATTGCCAAAGTCCTTAGCAAGAATATGGTCAAAAATGCATTGGAAAATCGTAAATTCAGGGACATTGTGGATGGTGTTGCTAGTGAACGTCTTAGGGATGTGAGCAACTTGTTTACTGCTACAGATGCTCAGGGATTATGTGACAAGGTGGGAATGAGTTCTGAGTCATATAGTATGCTCTATCAACAATTGGATACAAGTTTTAAGCAAGTCTTCAATACTAAGCGAGTAATGCCTCTGCCAAAACCATTTCACGTGAAGAAGGCTCGAAAACAACTAAATGAGAAAGTTTTAGAACTAATTGGTGAGCCTACGCATCTGGAACACACACACATATTGAAGTATGGTTCCAAAGAAGTTGCCTTTGTATTGAATGCATCCAACAACTTTGTATTGGATATATGTAGGGTTCAGATTGCTATGGTCAAGTTTTACAATATGTCTATGGAAGAATGTAGAGGCAAGCTTAAGTTTGTCCTCAAACTTGATGAGAGTGAGATTATCAAGGGGCAAAAACTTGAGCGTGTGAGTATAACACTTATGAATCGAGCATTGGATCCCAACATCGATGAAAAACATCCTTTATACTTCAGTGTACAATCGGAGAATGAAAAATGGTGGCTTGCAACATTTGAAGTACCAAAGGAGGACCATGAAGTACTTAAAGTTTTTTTTAACCTCACTAATATACCCAGTGTTATTCAACAGCAAAATAATGGAGCAGTTTTACATGTTGAGGGGTTTGGGGACTATCAAGTTGAATGGCATCTTGCAGGTGATTTAAAAACATTGAAGTGTATGTTTGGTTTATCAAATGCAGCAAATGCAAAATTTCCGTGCATATACTGCATGCAAACTAGGAAGAAAGGGAAAGATGGAAAGAAAGAATGGCTTGCCAAGGCAGGACAACAGGGTGCTCTAACACGTGATCAGAAAGTCATGAGAAATGGAATGCTAATTCCAGTGGATCCAAACTGGCGCCCTATTTTGGAAATACCACTAACAAGGGTTCACTTTTGCACATTGCATTGTTTGGTTAGAATAATTGAGAAGCTAGTATATGAATATATATGCTTTGCATACAAGATGCAGCCCGTGTCAGAATCTCATGCTACATGCAAGAAGGTAGAACAAGTCCTCTCTGAAGTTGGATTGCACGGAGGCCAAGTAGAAATAAAAAAGGACGAGAAAAAATCGGGGAAGAGTGGAAATGTTCCTTGTAAACCATGCTTTGGCGGACCCAAGGCTAGGAAGTTTTTATCTCCACCTCGAGATGAGGAAGGCAATATACTAGTAAAACAACCAGAGAAGTACGGAGCATTGGAGCCCCGAGAGGAACACCAAGGAAAAGGAAATTCTCTTGCAAGAAAATCTATCTTGTAACATCAACAAGCTTGTTTATCATATTTCATATGATCACAATGAAGAAAAGAACACCAGGCACAACAAATCTTCATGCAACATCATGTAAATCTCCCACGGTTTTTAATAGAATCAATCATATTCTTCAACATCTTCACAAAATCCATCAATAGACCAAAGAAATCAAAGAAGTACACCATCTTTGAATGGAAATACATCACATAGTATTCATCTTCAATATCTTCATAGTCTTCTCTCTCAATCTCTCATATACAATCACTCTGTTTTAATAGAATTGGCTATCTCTGACTCTCTCTCTCACACACCATCAATAATACATCATATCCTCACTACAATCTCCCAAAATTACTCTCAATAATCACTCTTAGGTCGTGGATACCCCTCCCAAGAGGTATGTCTGATATGAAAGGTCACCAGAGCCACTACAGTGTCTCTTCATAGCTCACTACTGTCACTTCACTCTAGTCTTCTCTTGAGTCTTCAACAGCTACTTCTTCCACTTCCTTCAGCTCTTTTGCACTTGTATTCACCTCTTTCCAAGGCTAGAAAACTTTCCTCAAAGTCACACATACATTCCACAGAACACTTACAGAACAGTCTACAGAACAGTACCAGAACAGTTACAGTACAGAACAGAACAGAAGCAGAAGCTCTACAGAAGACCTACAGAAGGTTACAGAAGGTCATCAAAACCTCATAACTCACTCTCAAACCATTCAAAACTCTCACAAAACATTCAATAAGCTTTCACAATATCTCATTCTTCATCAATCAATACTCCATCCCTCCTAACAGAAGACAATCAGAACAAAAACAGACCAAAACAAAACAAAACAGAAGGTATACAGAACCAATAAGAACCTATCAGAACATCACAAAACCACCAACAAACATCATAATCTTCCAAAACACAATCAATATCATCCAAAACCCTCTCAAACCACTTCCTAATCAATCAATCATCCCATAAAATCAACCATTCAGCTCTCAAAAGCAACAAAAATCAGCCAAAAAACAAGTCATTTCAACACTCAACATATCCCCACACTTAATAAGGAAGCGTCCTCGCGACCCAGGAAAAAGGGAATACAAGTTCATTGACAAGCTTCACTTTGATATTCAATATCTTTTCAAAAAGAATCCATCCACCATGACCCCAACTTATAACCTGTTTCTGATATATAATACAAAGAAAGGAAAACTCTTTTGACATTAACACCTCTTATCAAACTAAAAATCACAACAAATTGGTAAAGGATATAAGAATTTGCTTCTTCTTCTTCATCTTCATTTGCTTCAACTCTCCAGCCACGACCCCATCTTTACAAATCTCCAAAACATAGCTCGTACACGAAATCCAATAGGAAACCACCACGTTCGTAGGACATACATGAACTCACAACACAAACACTAATACACAACCATCTGAATGACTTCTTCAAAAAGAAAAGTTTGGTATTAAAAAGCTTGCACCATACATTGGAAAGGTATCAATGAAGATGATCCCTCTTAAAAGATTGATGTTGTCGGAATCGATCCATAGATAAGGATTCATCTACAAAGTTTTTAGGAGGATTTTGAAAAAATTGGAGACAGCACATCCTTTCCAACAGGACCAAGTATCTGCTAGGCAAACAGAGGGCATGAAAATACAGTATCTCCAACTGTTGGGAATCAATGCTAACATTGACATTCATGCACAACTTTGGGATAGGCTTTGAATCAGTATGAGAGTGCCTATGCATATACGCCAGGTACCAAGCAAAGTGAGCAGTTAATCCCACTGAGGGATCTGCAGATTGTGAATATTGTTGGGCAAAATGAACATAGTTTTGATAAGCTTGACTTGAAACTGTCCATTCCCCTGGAATTACTGGCCAATTAATCTGCGGTCCTATAAGGCAATCATCCGAACTCCATCCCCTTCTTCTGGAAATCTGAGTATCAAAACCGGCACAGTCACTAACCAACTGAGGTGGTTGAGATATGGAAGTGTTAGGAGAGGGTAATGGAATAAGGGAAAGTGGATGTAGGGAAGGATAGGAAAAATCATAAAAGGAAGAAAAGGTTAAAGAAGGAGTGGCAGAAATTTGTAAGGAATCACTAAGGAACGGTGTTAACTGATAAATAGGAAATGTGGAGGGTACATTAATGAGGGGTGAAGGACAAGGTGGAGAAGGGGAAAATACCCTATCCTCAATAAAGGAACAGTAAGTAAAAATGGGAATTTGAGGGAAATTAGAAGGTTGGAAAAGAAGTGGTAAAATTACTGTGGAATTAGATTGAGAAAGGGAAAAATATATAGCATAGCGGTGAGCCAATTGTTGGTAATAAAGGAGGGTAGGAACAGAAGGTCCCAAAAGAGATCGTCTCTGATAGGCATCAAAGAAGGTAGCATCAAATGGATTATGTTTGGAAAGATAGGTTAAGAGATCCATCCTCAGTTGGTTAGTACTCTGGTTAAAGGTAGGAGCTGTGTTTTGTCTTTGATTTAGGACCACTGACTCAATCATGGGATGCCACAAATTATCCTGACAATCAGCCACTTTGGAGGAATAACTCTGAAACATATCAGCTATGCGCAACTCCAAATGATTGACATATAGAACAGCCTGTAAGACCACATCCCCCACATACCATGCCATATCTACCTCATCTGGAATTAACAAATCTCCTCGGAGATACATGTATGACATCAGCATGGTGTCTGGCGTGACAGAATCTTCAAAGAGCATTCTAACTACCTCTGTCAACAACTCAGCAGACCAAGCCCCACTCCAGCCATCCTCTGGAAAAGGTAAATCCATCGTGGAAAGCTTCATATAGAAGACCAGCTTCTGTAAGTGGTAGTAGACAAAGAAAGAATGGTCAGGTAAGACATATTCCTGAAATTGTTCAAAGGTAGACCATAACAAGTCCATTCTGGACTGCAATCTTTCCACTTTGTCTTGGAATAGAGGGCACAAAGTAGCCTGTCTCTGTAGGGCAGCCAAGTCCTGCTGTGAAAGAGAAGGAATTAATGGAATAGGAGGGCTTGGAGGAACAGAGCGGGACTTTGCAAGCTGATCTTGCAACTGCTGGATTTGGGAGGCTTGGTTGGCCACTGTGTCATTAGCCATTTGTAAAGCTGAAAGCTTGTCATCTAAAAGAACTTGGAATTCTTTCGCTTCACTGGACATCCTCTCCTTCTCTGCTGAAAGGCTAGTAACCTGTGATTGAGCCTCGAATAACTGGGTTTTCAATGAAGAAATCTCATCGCTTTGAGTAGTAACCAGTTGGGTTTGCTGTTCCATTTGCTTAAATAGATCTGCTAGGGTATCCTTAGCAGAAGCTAACTCAGAGGTTGCTTTATGCAACTGGTCTTTGGACTGCATGAGCTCCTCATAGAAAGATGCGTACAGCTGTTGAACACAGGCTGTCACTGACAACTCAATGGAACTTTGAATATCCTTGCAGAGGAAAGGAATGGCATCTCCTGAGACGAGACTGTTCAGGGAAGGAACTGAGATCTCCAAGGATCCTTCTCTATGTGCTCGGAACAGATTATTGCAAGTGAGAAACCCAGGGAGTTCACTGCCAGAAGTAGCAAGGATAGGCACTAAGGGAAGTACAGCAGGGGCTTTGTCTGCTACCCTCTTCAAGCGTTTGCGCTGTATGACCAGGGGAGGCGGAGAATCATCATCCTCAATGTCAATAGGTGCTGACTCTTCTGAAGGTGGAGGAGGAGGTACTGGATCTGATGGAGGAGGTGGAGGCACAGTCTTCTGTAAACCTGAATAGGTCAAGAAGGCAGACAAATATGATCCATAGGTAACATTGGTAACATTACCCCTCGTGACTTTAACGAAATGCTGATCCATCTTAGTAAGGAGGTAGGTGCTCCAATCAATGGCAACTCCTTTTAGCACCATCCTGGAAGCTGTGAAAAGCTCTTTGGACAAATAGTGGGACGGCGTTTTGGCAGGCATGAACCTGTCTTGAAGGAACTGGCACATCGTTTTCCAGACGGGATCAGTGATCATAGAAAACGAAACTCCTGAAGAGTTTATCACTTTCTTAACATCAAGGACTTCCCTTGTCTGCTTCTGCAACAGTTTGAGAATCTCTTCATTAGAGAAGAGCTGACGAGTGGTTACAAAAGGTTCTCCTTTGAAGGGTAAGGACAGAGCCTTCCCTAAGCCTCGAGACGTCAATGTCATAGACATGCCTTGGACTACTCCTGTCTTCTTGCTGTAAGAGGCCAGGAACTCATCACATACGGACGGATCCTCTGGAAGCAATGGGAAAGGAGTGGCCACAAAAGCAGCAAGTCCTGCCTTCGTGAGGGGCTCAAAAGTAAGTAGGGACGAGTAATCCCTACTAACTAATGGGACGTACTGGATAGGGGGAGGAGCATGAGAGGGCGCCATTCAGATGGTTACACACACACCACAAACACAGACAATCAAGGAGAATGCCTGCAAAGCAACAGACAAAAAACCAAGGATAAGATGATTACCAAATAAGACATGACCCGACCTACTAACCCCAAGCAAACCACATCCTAGAAAAAATTTAACATGACCTTAAGACAAATGCGACCGAAAGCTTCATGCGATGCATCAAACAAACACCCTGAACCCCGTATCAAGCAATAAAAGAAAAAAAAACTACATACCGTACCCGTAACCGTAACTAAGACATGAAACCAAAACCATACCATATCCGACATCTATCAATACGACATCTGTGATAGAACCAAGAGTGGACTATGGAAAATAACACTAATGACTGCGTATACCCATCCCACGAAACGCTTCATTAAAAAGGGGAATTCAGTGCAGTGAGGGGGAATTTAATTTAATGAAGGGTTGATTTTAATCAATTATTAAAAATGGGTGAATTTTTATTAGGTGATAAACCTTAATAAGAAAACGGCGGTTCCTTATTATAAATTTATTTACCAATTATTAGGTTAAACCGGTGCTTTTATACGATTCCCGGACTTCGATTCCCGACTGGGTCTCTAAATGCAATTCATTGATTATAATTAAGGTGAGGTGGAGCGCTTTTTTGCCAGCGCGTGCTCAAGTGACGGCGGGTTGATTTTATTAGAATTTTAGAGTGCCTCTTTAGCGCACGTAGCGCGTGCTAAGTGAACGGCTGGTTGATTTTAATTTTAAAAAAAAATGTGTGTTTAGCGCGAATGCGCGTGCCATGGTGGGTGAAGTAAAGGGTTTATTTTAACAATTAATTGTGATTAAGGGGGAAAATAAATAAATAAAGCACATAAAATAAATACCTAGAAGGGGTGTGTATGAAATGCAGGAATGCGCACGGAAGAGTCCTAGTAAAGGAAAAGCAAAAAGCACTGAGGAAACAACAAACAACACCTTAGCAGATGTGTTAATTTGATTTATGTTGGTTTTTTTATTTTTATTTATTTTATTTTATTTTTAGTTGTGATTTTTTATGTTGGAATAAATGGAAAATGAGCAAGGGAGGTGAGGGGAATTTTTTAGAATGTTTTTAGAATTTTGTACAATTTTTTTACAATTTTTTAAATGATTTTTTATATTTTTTGGCAATTTATGGATAATTTTAGGAAAGATGGATTTTTCTAAAATTATAGGAAAGGCAATTCCTAGCAGACAAAGGTCCAAAAATTGACAACTGGCAGAAGGAATTTTTAGAAATTTTTTTTTAAAAAAATTTATGGAAAAATTAATGGAGTGATTAATTAAGTCACATTAATCACATTAGTCACATTAGTCCTAAGTCAGGTTAGTCAAGTTAATCAGGTAAGTCTACCTAGGTTAGTCTGGTAAGTCAAAACAACTAAGTTAGGTTAGTTAACCTAAGTTAGTTAAGTAAGGCAACCTAAGTTAGTGAAGTAAGGTCTACCTAAGTCAATTAGGTTAGTGTTTAACTAGGTTAGTTAGGTCAAGTCTACCTAAGTCAGTTAGGTTAGTGTTTAACTAGGTTAGTTAAGTTAATGTTTAATAGATTAGTTAAGTGTTAATTAGGTTAGTTAGGTGTTAATTAGGTTAGTTAGGAACCTGAGGAGGAGGTGGAGGTTGGAGGTGGAGGTGAGGGGAGGTGGAGACGGGCGATGCCAGCGGCGACGGCTCTGGCGAGGCGGCAACCAGGCAGCAAGGGCGGCGTGGCGCGGGCGCGGCGAGCGCTGTCGGCGGCGGGGCGGCGTGGCACAGGCGACGTGGGCGGAGGCTGCGGACGACGAGGGCGGCGATCCGGGCGCGAACGGCGGCGACACGAGCCACAGGGCGGCGGTGGGCAACGTCTGCAGTAAACGGGGGAGGGAGGGAGGAGAGGAGGCGGAGAGGCTGGGGGGCTGGGAAAGAGAAGTGGCACTGGGGGTGGAGACAACACGGGCGGGGTGAGGAAGGGAGGGAGGGAAGGCGCTGGGGGAAGGAGACAGCGCTGGGCGGGGTGAGGAAGGGAGGAAGGGAGGGAGGGAAGGCGCTGGGGGAAGGAGACAGCGCTGGGCAGGGTGAGGAAGGGAGGGAGGGAAGGGAGAAGGAGTGAGGGAGGGGAAGGAAGAAGGGGAAGAAGAAGTAGGAGGAGGGGAGGAGGAGGAAGGAAGGAAAGGGAGAAGGAAGTAGCGATGGAGAATGAGGGAGAGGGAAGGAGGGGGGTGGTCGCAGAGAGAAAGGAGAAGTGGAGAGGAGGAGGAATGGGAGGAGAGAAGGGAGAGGAGGTGGAAATGGAGGGAGATGATGGAGGAGGGAGAGGAACGCACAGAGAGGGAGAGAGAGAAAAGGAGAAAGAGAAAGAAAGAGAAAGAGAAAGAAGAGAGAGAAAGAAAGAAGGTGGTTGAGAGTCGGGGGGGAGGGAAGGGTGTCCGTTGGGTGGGGTTTTTTTTTTTTAAATGAATTAATTATGATTTAGTTTTTTTTAAAATAAAAGGTGGGCAGGGGTAAGGGAGGATGGGCGGGTTCAAGAGGGGACGGATCCTCGTCCCGCGCACGTGCGCGGGGCGGGGTAAAAGAAATTTGCCGTGACGGGATTGAAACGACGCAGGGATGACGGTACGGGGTACGCGGACACGACCGGGGCGCGTGGAGACGCGTTAAATCGAAAACGGGCGCGTTCACGTGCAAAACGGGCGCGAGAAAAAACGTAAAAATAAAGAAAAATTAATAACTCCCAATCCGGATGTCAAAACGAAATACCGTAAAAACAAAAAGTGGGCAGGACGACAGGAGGGAAACAAGAAAAATATGGGACGGGGGTTCCGAGAGGGGTAAAGAGCATTCACGTGCAAAAAATACAAAAAACGAACCAAAAACGCAATTTAAAAATTAATATCGAAAGATCCGTGCATCGGAATGAGGTGCAGCAAAAAGGAAAACTAGGCAGAAAGATGTGCCCGACAATCCTATCATGTCAAAACATAATTCCGACTAAGATAAGACGCGTTCACATGGGAAAAACCTAAAAAACAAACCCGAAAAGGGGATCGGAAATTAATATCGGACGAACCATTCACCGGAATGACATGCAGTAAGAAGAAAAAATGTCCGCAGGAAGGGGTGGCACAGGGTTATCAAGTTAAAATGCAGTTCCGGCGGAAGTAGGAGGGGTTCACATGCGAAAAACTCCAAAAATACTCCCGAAAACTCATTTAAAAATTAATAAGTAAAAATCCGAACGTCAAAAAAGGGTGGAGGAAAAAGGAAAAAGGGAGGGGAAGGCACAGGGGACACAGCTATCAAATCAAATTGGAATTCCGATGCAAATAGGACAGGTTCACATGGAAAAATGTCAAAAATACGCACGAAAAAGTCTTAAAAACCCGAAAAATTAATAACGGACAAACCATGTATCGGAATGATGCGGAATAAAAAGGAAAAATGTCAGGGGAAAAGCGCTGGTCAGGGCTATGACATCAGAGCACGGTTTCGAAGCAAGAAAAGCGCGTTCACATGGAAAATCATCTAAATTGCGTAAAATGCTTAAAAAATTAATAACTCAAAAACCGTGCCCTGGAACAGGGGCAGGTAAAAAGGAAAAATGATCAGTTCAACGAGAGGAACAGGGCTATAAGGTTGGATTTGGATTTAAGTGAACGTAGGATGCATTTACATGGCAAAACCTCAAAATCAGGGAATGAAGGAAAACTACAAGGAAACAGCCCCAAGGGTGGGTGAAACATAACCGGGCGGGTGGGAAGGGACCCCAGGAAGGTAAAAGCAAGGCAAGGCATTCATGCATGAGCAAGATAAGGCATATGCAGATGGGTATGCAATGTAGACGCGCAGGGACGCGTCCCCACACTTAAGACCTTAACGGATAGGGTTAACCGAGCAACAGGGACCTAGGACCACACCACAGACCATCCACTAACTTCCCCACACTTAAAACATGACCGGCACGAAGAAACCAAAGTGTAGGGTTAGAAGAACTTGGCCCGTTTCGTCAAGAATCAAGGTTGAGTATCAACGGTACGTCCAGTGTTGTTGTCGGCGCTGGAGGGACCAAGGCATCTTCTCGGCACACGTTCGTCATGGAAGGGACCACGCGGCAGCACCCAGGGAGGTAGCTAATGGAAGGAATCGTAGGAAATTCGTTGTCGATGAGGGATTTTGCACTCAACTCACAGTCACTCAATGGAAATGAAAGAACAGTCACTCGCCCCATGACTAATATCACTCGAGGAAGAAGGAGTAAGACCCATATCTCATACCCGGTTGAGGAATCGACAAGGGGGGAATGGTGCAGTTGGAGTATGCCAGGGTGCACAGTTGATGGTGCAGTAGTGCGTCCAACCCGTCTGGCATAGGTGCAAGGAGGAAGGCAAGGGAGCCTTACAGTGCCGTGTACAGAACAGGGTGATGTGGCTTGTGTTGACGGTAAAAACCCATCGCGTGGGTGCACAGGGAAACGGGAACATACCTGACTCCAAGTGTCGTAATGTCCCTCAATCTCACCTCTCGGTAAATGATTGAAGAAACTCCAGTCACACTCAACCCACCCTCTGTCTCACGCTCGGTGGATAGATACAAGAGGGCAGCCTTTTCCTGAAAC
The DNA here is from genome assembly GCF_053477565.2 of Lygodium microphyllum. Classification (NCBI taxonomy): domain Eukaryota; kingdom Viridiplantae; phylum Streptophyta; class Polypodiopsida; order Schizaeales; family Lygodiaceae; genus Lygodium; species Lygodium microphyllum. Next base: position 128,948,656 of record NC_141138.1, read on the forward strand.
CCATTGATGTAATCCTCACAATCACTGGTGCAAAGATTGTATGCCTTGTGCGCATTTGATGGTGCAAATGTGCATCCCGCCCTGTGCCGGCATACGGTGCAAGAAGGAAGGCAAGGGAGCCTTATGGTGCAGTGCACAGGGACAAATTGTGCTTTGTGCATTGAGAGGCCCATCCCGTGCGTGCAACTCTTCATTCACACTTCTCACCTCTCATTTGATTGGAAGGGAAAAGACTGGTCTCTCGCCCCACCCTCTGTCTCACTCTCTGTTGATAGATACAGGAGGGCAGCCCATACTCACGTCCCCATCCGGTTAGGATGAAAGCTCACATCACTCGATTGTTTGTCGATGAAGATCGCGTCATCAGTTGTTGAAGAGGCGTACCCAGGGAGGTAGCCATCAAATCGAACATTGTGTTGAATAGGACATGTCATCTGCTAGAGGACAGTTAGACACTTTGCAGAAAGACCCAGGACACAGCGTACCAAGGGAGGCAGCGTCGGAATTGGATCCTAGGGATATCAATTAATGAATCCGCTTTCTGGACTGCTGGGTGTTACCGCCTTTTCCACAGCCAGCTTCTCGCCCAAGGGTGTTTACCACCTTTTCTTGGAACGAGGCCCGCTATGACAGGGAATTGCTTCCTTTTCTCTCATAACAGATTTGTTTTTCTTGTTTGTTTTTTTCTTCTTTGTTTTTTTGTTTGTTTTTTTTTTTAATTTTCCCCTATTCCCGAGGGTGTTTCCACCTTTTCTCGAAGAATAGGTTGGCATGACAGGGACCTAAGTCCTTTTCTCCCATGACCGATATGTTTTTTTTTCTTTTTTTTTTCTTTTTCTTTCTTTCTGCAAAATGAACAAGGGAATGGTAGAGAAAACCATGTGTCAAGACCCACCTCGCCACTGTCGCTGGTGGAAAATAGAGGATAAGTGATCAAGGCTGGAAGGGGGTTTGGAGGGGACAGAGGGTTGCGTCCACTTCATCAGGAGTGATTGAAGAACGGCTAACAGAAGTGTCATCATAAGAAGTACAGTGCCGCGCCAACGAGGGAAAAGATCAAGTGACCGTAATTGTCAAGATCCCCAAGGAGGGAAGTACTTCTTCAGGCGATATCCATTGATCAGAAAGGGATCATCAGAGGCATCAACGGTCTGCACTTGGACAGAGCCATTAGGGTTGACTGCAAGTACCTTATAGAGGCCCATCCACCGCTGCTGGAGCTTGCCAGGAAACTTGCCAAAGCGTGAATCATAGGCTAGGACCAAATCACCTTCTTTGAACTGCTTGTGCTTGATGAAACTGTCATGGTAAGCCTTGCGTCGGGCTTGCGTGGCTTCCATGCACTGTAGAGCCATCCGACGAATTTCGTCCAAACATTCCAAGTGCAGGAGACGGCGTTGCAGTGAATCGTCATCCCCCAAACGCTCTTTGATCGCCACTCTCAAAGAGGGTAATTCTAGTTCAACAGGAAAAACTGCTTCTGTACCATACACCAACTGGAAAGGTGTTTGTCCCGTTGCTGCTTTATGGGAGGTTCTGTATGCCCAGAGGGCCTCTGTAAGTCGATCGTCCCAATCACGACGATGTGCAGCAATTGTTCTTGTCAGAATCGAGCAAAGGATGCGATTGGTGACTTCGACTTGGCCGTTGGCTCTGGGGTAATAAGGAGTGGACTTGCGATGGCGGATCTTATACAACTCTGTCAACTCTTCCATGACTTTGTTGAGGAAATGAGTGCCTCTGTCACTTACCAGCTCTAAGGGACTGCCAAAACGGGTGATGATATTCTCGTACATGAACAGGGCCACGCTGTTACCATCGTCCCGCTTGAGGGCTTTAGCTTCACACCACTTTGTGACATAATCCGTACATACGAGGATGTATCGGTTCTGTTTCCTTCTGGTAGGAGGGTCGATTGGACCTACGAAGTCGATGCCCCACTTCTCAAACGGCTTCAAAGGAAGGATAGGTTGGAATGGCATGGCACTTGTCTTCGTGGGTTTCCCCATTCTTTGACAAGCATCACATCTTTTACAGTAATCATAGGCATCCTTATGAATGGTAGGCCACCAATATCCTGCTAGCAGAGCCTTCCTGGCCGTAGCTTCTCCTGCAAAGTGACCTCCACATGGCTCGTCATGGCAAGCCTTCAGAACAATCCCAATCTCATCTCCTGCAACACATCTTCTGAGCACTTCATCTCTGCCTTTCTTGTACAGTGCACTGCCTAGCAGGGTGTATGGGGCTGATTCTAGCATGAGCTTCTTCCTTTCCCGACTAGAAATACCAGGAGGGTACTGTTGGGTTGCCAGCAGATTGGCAATATCCGCATACCAAGGAGTTACAGTTTCTACCAAGAATAGGGAAGCATCAGGGAGGTCTGGATCATCTCGTTCCTCGTCTGCAGTTTGTGGGATACGCGACAGATGATCAGCCAGGACATGGGAACGACCAGGCTTAGTAATCACCTCAAAGTCGAACTCCTGGAATAAAAGGAGCCATCTCATCATTCGTCCTTTCACATCTGCTTTGTTCATTAAGAAGGATAGGGCCTCATGATCCACATAAAATTTAAAGTGGGTAGATAGGAGGTAATGGCGAAACTTCTCCAGGGCAAACACCATTGCCAAGCACTCCAGCTCTATCACTGTATAGTTCCGTTCCCTATCAGTGACTTTTCGGCTTGCATAATAGATCGGTTGATCCAACTTCGAGGAGCCCTTTTGGCAGAGGACAGCACCTAAGCCTTCAATTGATGCATCAGTGTGTACATGGAACTCTTTCGTCCAATCAGGAGGTTGCAGAATGGGTGCCTCTATCAGACACTGCTTCAGAGTGTGGAAGGCTTTGTCACATTCTTCTGTCCAAGTAAACTCTGCATCTTTCCTCAGAAGCTTGTGCAAGGAAGTTGCCTTTGTTGCAAAGTGAGCTATGAACCTTCTGTAGTAACCCACATGGCCTAGGAATCCCCTCAACTATTTGAGGTTGGTGGGTGCTGTCAGAGCTGAGATCTTTTCGATCTTTGCAGGGTCTGTTGATATCCCTTGTGCTGAGACAATGTGGCCCAACAAGACTCCAGAAGAGACCCCAAAGATGCATTTGTCGGGGTTAAGGGAAATCCCATACTCCCGGCATCGGTCAAAGCATTGCTCCAGGTGTCCCCAGTGTTCACTGATCAAACTATAGACACAGAAGTCATCCAAATATACCTCAATAAAGTCGTGCAGATGATTTTGAAATGCGGCCATCATGACTCGTTGGAAAGTAGCAGGGGCATTGCAGAGCCCAAATGGCATCACTCGGTAAACGTAGGTCCCCCATTCTGTGGTGAAGGTTGTTTTGGATTGGTCTTCTTCTACGATTTGGACTTGGTTGTATCCACTGAACCCATCCAGAAGGGAATAAAGCTCATGTCCTACCACTGTGTCCAACAGTTGGTCTGTGAAAGGGATTGGAAAGTGATCCTTCTTTGTCTTGGAATTAAGCTTTCGGAAATCCACACATATTCGCAATTTTCCATTCTTCTTGGGTACAACCACGATGGGTGAAACCCATTCACTGTTTGCCATTGGATAGATGAACTCGGCCTCCAGAAGCTTCAGCAGCTCCGCTTTCACCAATGTGGAATAATTCGGGTTCATTCGCCTTTGTCGTTGCCGTACTAGCTTGGCATCAGGCTCCAAGTCAATATGATGTTGACATATTGTGGGATCAATCCCCTTTAGGTCTTTGTAGGACCACGCAAACACGTCCAAATTTTCTTTCAACAAGTTGTACAAGGTTGACAACTCCTCTTCTGGGAGATTGCTACCCACCTTCAAGTGGCGTTCAGTGCCTTCTGCATCCACAAAGGTTAACTGTCTTTCACCTTCTACTTCACGGATGAAGGTCCCACGGACTGCTTCTGGATACAGATCCGACTCCTTCAAAGGAGTGATGTCCTCTTCTGATGTCCCACTAGAGCCAACTTCTTCTTTTGGTGGAGACTTAGGTTACTCCTGAAAACGTTGGAATGGGATTAGGGCTGTTTCGGGTTTGGTTTCAAGATTAATCACCTCATGGCTTGAAGACTCATCTTCTGATGATACATCCAGGAACGTCACATAACAGGGACCCTCTGATGCTTGTTGGGTTTGTGGGATTGGTGCTTGTTGGCACGGTGCATCATCATCATCTTTCTTTGGCAAAGATGGGTTAGGACGGCATAAGCCACTGCTGAAAGACGGCTTGTTCTTCTTAATCCACGTCTTATAAAGGTTTTGCATATGAGAAGATCCATTTACCAGACCAAATGGTACCATTGCCATTCTGTCCCATAGCATGAGCTCATCGGCTTCTGATGCTTCTGGAACTTCGTCCTCAAATGTATCCTCTTCAGGTGGGATAGACTCTTCTGGCTCGCTTTCATCATTCTCTTCGTCCATATCATATTCATCCTCTTCTGTCTCTGTCTCTGCTTCTGCTTCTGCTTCTGTCTCTGCTTCTGCTTCTGCTTCTGTAGGAGCTCTGTAACAGAAGAATAGATTCTCTAGTTCCTCTCCTGTCTCTGTCTCTGCTTCTGCTTCTGTTCCTGCTTCTGTTTCTGCTTCTTCTTCTGTTCCTGCTTCTGTTTTTGCTTCTGCTGTGGCCATGTAACAGGGAGAACAGTACATCCATGCTTCTATCTCACTGTCAGAAGTGATTTCAGAAGTCATGCCTGGTTCAGGCAGGAAGTATTCACCCATTGATAATGGCTTTGCATCTTTTGGAAGTCGGCTTACAGTATCCACTGTTAAAGAATGTGCCACTGTTTTCTTGGGAAGGATCTGTTTGACAGCATCTTCGTCTGCTGATGTTCCATCTGTAGCCTCGTTAGGGGAGTCAGAAGATAATTCCAAGGAGGTGGATCCATGTCCTTTTTGAGAACCATACAGTTTCAGCATCACTTTGTTGGGTCCTCTACCCAAGGTCAAGGTTCCTTTGAACCAATCCGTCCTTGCTCTAGCTTCAAAAAGCCATGGTCTGCCTAGTAACAGAGGATAGGATGTGCCATAAGAGTTTGGCTTCACCACCAAATAGGTTAGCCAATAATCTTTTCCAGCCACTGTAGTCTTCACATATGGAAGAATGCCCAAAGGCTTGATTCTACTCTGATCCGCCAGTCTGATGAGCCATTGGGTTGGTTGCACACCTTGTAGGCCTAGATCCTTCATTGTCACATCCGTCATAATGTTCACTGATGAACCACCATCAATCAGTGCATTTGCGATGAAGCAACCTTCTATCCATATGCCAGTCTCTGGAGTACTTGGATCTAGGAAAGCGTTAGCCACGTCCACTTCTTTTACAGGCTCTGGAGCCTTGTTGGACTTTGTTACTATTGAGGGAGCAATCCTTAAACCACGTCTTTTTGTCAGTATACTTTTGAACCTTTTCCGGCAACTGGGGGACAACATCAATAATTGTCGGAATGTGAGGTTTGGTTTAAAGGTATCTAGATCTCTAACTAGATCGTATTCCTTAATAGGATCCACTGGCTTTTCTAATCGATTAGGGAATGGGGCAACACCCATTTTCATTTTCCCTCTTCCTTCCATCAGAGGGATTACAGGAACTTCTTCTGCCACTTGTGGCACTTCCTCCTCTTCTGTATCCTGGACCTCTGGTCCTATCTCTGTAACTGTCTCTGTAACTCTCTGTGGCTCTGTAGGGCTCTGTACGGCACTGTTAAGCTCTGTTCTGTTCTGTTCTTCTGGTGGAAGATTGAACTTCACTGTTCTGGCCGGAGGGTTATTTTCTTTCTGGGTAGGTGGTTCCTTCTGCTTTGCACGCGTGATGGCAGCAACTTCCAATTCTACCAAATTGGAGGTAGGCTCTTGGACCTTGGACGGACTATCAGTAGCACTGTTTTTCACTGGGGCTGGGCTTGGACAGTCTTTTGCAGTGTGGCCTTCTCCTTTGCATCGACTGCATAAAGGCTTGTAATCCACTGACCTTCGAGGATTTGGACAGTTTGGTGAGATGTGTCCCTTTTCCCCACATCTGTAATACTCCACTTCTGATCTCTGACCACCGCCAGACTGTCTGCCTCTGTAACTTTGAGAGGGAAATCTTCTGGGTCCGAAATTAGGACCAAACTCTCTAGGCTTGGGTCCAATATCTTGTGTTGTCATTTTGGATTCCAGCAAGTTAAATCTTGCGTCTTCTTCCTTTCTTCTCCTATCATGCATCTCCTTCAGAGAGCAAATGTCCTCTGTATGGTTCTTCCGCAAACAGTAGGAACAGAAGGCTCCAGGAATGGTTGGTTTCCGTGTACCTTCAGTGGCTAAATGGCCTGCTTGATGACACTTACCACACCAAGTATTTGACCGCATCACATCTCTTCCTGCTCCTGCAACGTTGGATATGCTCGCTGTGTTCACTTTCAGCGTCTGTAGTTGCTCTGTAATCACATCCATCAACTCCTTTTTGATGTTTGCAACTGAGTTAGATAAATAATCCTTCAAGCTTTCTCCTCCTGAGGCATTGGCAGGAGGGTTTTGAGGAGTTTCTGTAATCATTGCATAAACTGGTTGGGCTGGTAAAGAGGGGTCTCTGTTCTGGTTCTGATTCAGTGCTCCTGTTTGAACTGTTGGCTGTTGACTCCAGTTGGTAGGGTTCCACTGTTGCTGCTGATTTGGCATTGAGGAAATTGGTTGGGACCATTGTTGTTGTGGTTGAACCACCATTTGAGGCATGGACTGTGGCCACTGTGGATTTGGTGCACTGTAATGTGATACCGGGGGCATCTGTTGGTAGGGGTAGGGAACAGTCCCTGGAACTGCATTTGGTGGATACATCATTCCTGGCATCAGAGGAGGTAGGACTCCTCTTCCTGTATTCATCGCTAATCTAGCTTCCACTTCATCATACAGTCTTGCACCTTCTGTTGCAGCTTGCAGTGTGGCTGGTCTTTGTAGCTCCACAAACTTACGGACTTCTGGTTGTAATCCTCTGAGAAATACCCCCTTTTGAATGCCATCATCTAGATTATGGTTAGTCCATCTCTTCAGGATGGATTCCATTCGTGAGACATAGGCTTCTACTCTTTCTCCAGAGGACTGACTTAGGTTCATGAATTCCTCTCTCATCCGCTCTTCAAAGCCTTCACGCCTGAATTTAGTGAGGAAGGCCAACTTCAGGTCGTCCCATGTGCCAAAAGTTCCTGCTACTTGTCTCTCATACCACTGAAACGCCGCGCCCTTGAAAGTGGCGGGGAATATTGCTAACCAATGCTCAGGGGTTCTGGCATTGTTAGCCACACACGCTACCATAAACTCTGCTACATGAAGATCGGGGTCTTCATTGTACTCTCCCTTAAAAACTGGCAATGGGACTACATTCGCTGGTCTGTCATCAATATTTCCAGGACGGATCTGGCTTGGAAGTGGACCTCCAGCAGGAGGAGGAAGGGCTTGATGTGCCATTGGGACTTCTGTAAAGAGTTCCGCAAGGGCATCCAAGGCGGCTTCTGCTGCGAGCTCGCTCTCGGCTCTGATTCTTGCTTTCTCTCTTCTCACGTACCTCTGGACTCGTTCCAACGCTTGCCTTTTTATTGCGTCATTCATCAGGGGGTTGACTCCACTATGTTGTTAGTGCTCCACAGAGGGTTAACAGAAGGCTTCAGTCTCTGGAGGACTCTCTTGCCAACATTTCTTCTACTTCTTTCCTCTCAACGTCCCTGAATTCTACTTTCATGCCACTACACAGGGGAAGGTATTCGGTTCTGAAGGTGTCAAAATGCATACGTCTGAGCATTGTGGTGGTGCCATCATCATAGTAATGCCAGCTTCTGATGGTTTCAATAGTGTATGTTGTGAAAAACACTCTGTCTACCAACTTCCAGTGGGTTGCTAATTGAACAAACAGAAGATTATCAGTACACCAAGCATCCCATGTATCTTGCTGTTGAGCGTCCACGAACAAATTCCAACTCTTTTCCTTCTTGTCCCTGTGAACCTCTACAGACCAAGACTCCTGAAGCTTCTTCACAATCTCCCACTTGATGTTGTCTGGAAACTTATCAATGAATGCCAAATCTTCCATAGATGTTCATTCTCTCTGTTTCTGCTCTTCAGTTTGTTCCCAAACAGTTTGCCACCAAGATGCAAGTTTCTGTTGCTTCAATAGGAAGAGGAAACTGTCCACCACATAGAGCATGCATCATGATGGTGATGTGTTTCCGCCATTGTGGGATGAACTTCTGATGGAAAGTTGCTTTGATTATGAGAAATTCCAACTCTTCAGTGGAAGAAGGAACTTTACAAACATCCATTGAATTCTTCTCTTCTTGGCAATGCCATTTCCTTCATTTTCAACCTCTTTTGGTGCTTGTTGATGGCAAGTTTCCCCGGCTGCGCACCAAAAACATGGAGCCCCGAGAGGAACACCAAGGAAAAGGAAATTCTCTTGCAAGAAAATCTATCTTGTAACATCAACAAGCTTGTTTATCATATTTCATATGATCACAATGAAGAAAAGAACACCAGGCACAACAAATCTTCATGCAGCATCATGTAAATCTCCCACGGTTTTTAATAGAATCAATCATATTCTTCAACATCTTCACAAAATCCATCAATAGACCAAAGAAATCAAAGAAGTACACCATCTTTGAATGGAAATACATCACATAGTATTCATCTTCAATATCTTCATAGTCTTCTCTCTCAATCTCTCATATACAATCACTCTGTTTTAATAGAATTGGCTATCTCTGACTCTCTCTCTCACACACCATCAATAATACATCATATCCTCACTACAATCTCCCAAAATTACTCTCAATAATCACTCTTAGGTCGTGGATACCCCTCCCAAGAGGTATGTCTGATATGAAAGGTCACCAGAGCCACTACAGTGTCTCTTCATAGCTCACTACTGTCACTTCACTCTAGTCTTCTCTTGAGTCTTCAACAGCTACTTCTTCCACTTCCTTCAGCTCTTTTGCACTTGTATTCACCTCTTTCCAAGGCTAGAAAACTTTCCTCAAAGTCACACATACATTCCACAGAACACTTACAGAACAGTCTACAGAACAGTACCAGAACAGTTACAGTACAGAACAAAACAGAACAGAACAGAAGCAGAAGCTCTACAGAAGACCTACAGAAGGTTACAGAAGGTCATCAAAACCTCATAACTCACTCTCAAACCATTCAAAACTCTCACAAAACATTCAATAAGCTTTCACAATATCTCATTCTTCATCAATCAATACTCCATCCCTCCTAACAGAAGACAATCAGAACAAAAACAGACCAAAACAGAACAAAACAGAAGGTATACAGAACCAATAAGAACCTATCAGAACATCACAAAACCACCAACAAACATCATAATCTTCCAAAACACAATCAATATCATCCAAAACCCTCTCAAACCACTTCCTAATCAATCAATCATCCCATAAAATCAACCATTCAGCTCTCAAAAGCAACAAAAATCAGCCAAAAAACAAGTCATTTCAACACTCAACAAGCATGGAAAAAGTTGCACCTTGCTGTTTCAGATTGGAGCAATGGGGGACGAACGAGGATTGCGAAGGCAGAAGTGTGGATACACCTAGATAGATTAGCAGCTCTCTTACAGAAGTTGGGGTTTATGGATGGTGATGCCAATGCATTTAAAGAGACAGTTGCTAAATTTCATAAGTCCATGGTGGAGGCATGGACTACAAATAGCATAACACACTACATGGTCAGTATTATCACCATTGCAAAAAAAAATCATCATTTCGAATTACTTTGTGTTTCTAATCTCTTTTCTTGTGCAGCATATACTTGAAGCACATGGTCCATACTTTGCAGATCAAGGAAGTTTGGCAATATGGTCAACTCAAGGCATGGAAAGATCTCACTGGCAAGCTCGCTGTGCTTTTCAAAAGGCAACTGATCATGGAGGTGGCATCAATGATTCCAATTCTATGAGGCAATTATTCCAATGGTGGTATAGGAGACTAGAGATACGATACGAGGAAAAAGAAAAGAAGTCCAAAACATCTCAAGCAGAATCTATAAGTAGGGCAATATATGAAGTGAGAAAAGCAAGATATGAAAACAGCACAACTAGACAACGGCACGCAGAATGGTTGGCAACCCAAGAGAGAGATGGCAAAAAATGGAGACCTAGATAAAGATAATAATTTTGATGCATTTAGAGTCCACAAGAGAGCACAAGTCCCAAGGATATGACACATCAATACTCATATCTCTAACATGAGATGTCTTATAAATTTTCTTTAAAATTTCAAAGGTTTGTCACTATATTTTTCAAAGTCGATTTCGAACTTTGTTTTTTAATTATGAAAAGTCCATTTTGAAATCCTAAGACAAAGATATGAAAATTCTAAACATTGGAACATTCATTGGCCTAGAGAGAGAGGGGGGGCATGAGGGGGGTGTCAGGAGATAGAGAGAGGTAGGGATGGGGTGGAGAAATGAAATGAAATGATAAATTTAAAATTCATTTACACCACAGTAAGTTTGAAAGTTTCGTATTTAAGTCGTCTCTCCTTTCATTTTTTCCCATTGCTCTCCACTCTACCCTCCACCTTTCTATCCTTCATTATCACAGCCATGGCACGTTCCAAGCTTCCTATCAAAAAGGCGCCTGCGAGAGCAAGAGCTCAACACTCTTCCGAATCTAGTGAGCGTACTGTGAGTGACAAAGATCCCCTGGTGACCGATAACGGTGGCCCTACTGCAGCCAATAATGGTGGCGCTACTGTGGCCAACAATGGTGGCCCTAGTATGGTCGATAATGATGGTTCGCCATTGTCCAGAAATGGTGGTCCACATGCTCCAGCTGCTCCACCTCCCACTACTGCTCCAACTCGTAATACACGCCCTCTAACACATAAAAAGCGAAGATGGAGACCAGGCACAGCTGCGCTACGCGAGATAAGGAAATTCCAGAAGAGTGCCGACTTGATTATTCCTAAGGCACCATTCTCCAGGTTGGTGCGAGAAATACTGCAAGATCTACAGTCAGGGCATCATCACAAGTTCTTTTCGAGGAACCAGGCAAGGAATGTGGGGCGATGGTCAAGCCAAGCCTTGCTTGCTCTCCAAGAGGCAGTTGAAAGCTACTTGATTGATCTAATGAGTGATGGTCAACTTTTAGCCATTCATGCCCGACATATCACTATTAAGCCCATAGATCTGGTTCTTGTTCGCAGGATCCGCAATAACAAGGATGCATTTAATCTTAATGTCAACAATATGCTTTGAGAAGCTACCTTGTAATTGGATCTATGTTTTTAGCTCAGGTTTGGTTGTAGATTGTAAGGATCTTAGTTTTGGGTTATCTTTCCAATAGACCTTCAAGTATTTGATAGTAGTGGCCTGCAAAATGGAGCTAAATTTTCCCTAGCTCTAGTTATACTTGGTGCGATGCACTATCTACCGTGTATTTCATAGTTTCGCAATGCTAAATCCAATATGTGATATTCTATTTTGACCATGTTTCGCATTGTGTGAATTTTCAAGTTTCCAATTTTGTAAGTAGTTTTGTTGAGGATAAATTCAATGTGCAACCACGTACACGTCGGTGATCAGTTGTACATGGGCCGATGCACTATATCCTTACTATATTTAGTGGTTTGGCAACAGTATATCTGATGCGATATTCCATTTTACCCATGATTTATTTTTCGTCAATTTTTAAGTTTCCAATGTTTCGCATTGCGAGGTTGACAATACATTTAATCTGCAGTTGCAGACACTCATTATCAATACATTTAATCTACAGTTGCGAGGTTGACAATACATTATCAGTGCAGTATAATGCAGTTAACGCATTTTCAAAAAAAGATTGAACCGTCAAATTTATAAATCGGAATCTGGTGAAACTTCACCCTCATGCTGGGCATTAGAAAAACTCATTTATATTAAAAATTTGGCCCCATCAGAAGCCTCTGGGTCACCTGTCCGGAGGCTCGTGTCTGGGGCCCTGAATCCCCAGATTCAGGGTCCCAGACGCGAGCCTCCGGACAGGTGATCCAGAGGCTTCTGTTGGGGCCAAAATTTTTTTGGATGGTTGATGTGTCCTTGAGGAGCCTACAGGTAAAATTTCATGTGAATCGGAGCACTGGTGATATTTTTCCTAAGCGTGGATTCATTAATTGAAATTTTAGGGTTTTTGAAAAGTTTGGCTATAAGTTTAAAGTTTCACCTCATTTTACACATTTCACTTTTGAGTTCTGAGTTCTCTCTCCTAGAAGACATGGTACGCACCAAGTAAGCGGCCCGGAGATACCCCCCTGGAAATTCCATACGGCGCCACGTCCTCTAGCTCCACCACCACCACCACCACGCCAGCATCGCAAGCGTCGATGGAAGCCAGGCACAGTGGCTCTTCGCGAGATCCGCCACTACCAGAAGACCACTCACCTCCTGATACCGAAGGCTCCATTCCAGAAGTTGGTGCGGGAGATCATGGAGGGCATACTGATCATGAACAACAGGAACCAGTTTCCAAACACATCACGCGCGAAACAACCGGATCGCTGGACTGCCCAGGCCCTCCTCACACTACAAGAAGCTGCTGAAGCCTACCTCATCGACTTATTTGGAGACTCAGTCTATGCAGCGGTGCATGCAAGGAGGGTCACTGTCACCGAGAGGGATCTGCGGATAGTCAGGTTCTTTCGGCGATGGAAAGATAGTCCTTGCGGAGGTCAGCAAGGATAGAGGTGTACAAACTCAAAAGCACATGGAATGTAGCTTCTGAAGACATTTTGTAAAGCCTTGGTCGTAATGGACCCCATGTAGAATTATTATTAATACAAATACAAAGTTTTTGGCGCGTCTTATTTTTGTTTAGTCACTTGATATTTATTTTATTTACGTCGTTGAGTTATCGTTACATGCGTTCGAACAAATACATGTTGCGCACGAATTCGATAAAGCACTGTGTATTAAATTTAGGGTACGAATCGTGTTACGTATAAATTCGATAAATAAATGTAACATTCAAGTAAAAAAAACAGTAAATGACACGTATCACAAACTACATTGCACGCGAATCCAACAAACATCAGTTTTCATTACTTGAAGAGAAGATTACAAAGTGCAGTACATCAGTGATGCGATATCAGTAGGCAATAAGTACATCTATTCTCTCCTAGGCTTCTTGGAGCTAGGCTCCCTATGGTCAGAGCTATTCTTGATCATAGGCAACAATACATTTTGCCCCAATAGTTCCTGTCTAATGACAGTGGGGTCTTCAACACCAGCAACCATGCCACGGGCCACCATGGAGAAAAGTGGGCCAGACCTAGTACTCGTGAATAAGTAGAGAAGCTTCGAACGTCGAAGCAACACTACTTTCTCCAGGCTGGAGTTGGTCGGGATGGTCTTGAAGGGCCCAGCCTTTGTTAGTGCCCTCAACTTCAAGAAGTTCTCTGCAAAAGCAGGGGAGCATGTCTTATGAAATACAATAATGTCGTTGACAAGCTGCCCAACATACTCCTTCAATGCCGAGTCTTGCACCCTTCCTTGGCTACCAGATCGGCCACCCTGCCTAGATGAAAACTCATCTATATAGACAATCTCCTGCAACACACAAGTTCAGTATCAGACTCACTATGCATGGAGTGTGCTGAAGATATATAAATCATATTCATATGAAACTTAACCAGTAGGGCCTCTAGGGCATCGGGAGCACACACATGTGTTTTTGTCGGGTACTGAGCCTCTAGGGCATCGGGAGCACACACATGTGTTTTTGTCGGGATCCCGACAAAAACACATGTGTGTGCTCCCGATGCCCTAGAGGCCCTACTGGTTAAGTTTTATATGAAACCGAGAACATTACCTTCTCTGCATCATCTATCTGCCGCTGTAATGGAGCATCCAGGTCTGCTCCTACCACTGGGCTGCCCTCGTCTCTCTCCTGAGTAGGCACTGCATAGTCGAGTCGAGGACCAAAAAGGCTTTCCTGCAACCGCTCGAACTCCTCATCAGAGATCTGATACTGTGGCGCCGCATCCTCAATCTGCTCCTGGATGCTCACAATGGCAGAGATGTCATCGATGCTCGTGCCATCATAACGAGCCACCTCATCAACATGTGGTGGGGCATCCTGTAAATCAAAATCTATGAAATCACTAGGTGCATCACGCACCATGATACAGTATAGTTCTTCTTCCCTAAGCTCTAACAACTCTAGCACATCCTGCATGAGTAGATATTCCACCCCCTCGATGGTGATAGCATGGAGAGAAGAGAGGGGTGGCTCTTCGCTCGTGGGCATCTCATCAGGGCAGGGAGGTGGGTGCACAATGGCCAAGCTCTGTGCTGCCTCAACACTCAGATCGAGAGTGATCTCCTCAGGCTCCCTCTCAAAGTACTCTAATAGTGGCCGAGAGGGTGCGTCGATGTCCTCGTCACTGTCCTCTTGCACCTCAGTGCACATAACATATATGGAAAAGGCGGCATCCCTCTCAATGAGATCCATCGTGACGTGGTCCTGTGACGAGGTGGGCACTGCTCTAGCGCGGAGATGTTGCCCCACATGCACCAGGGCTCGACTTATCACCTTTGCACGGCTGGATCCGGCACACAAACTATACAAAAAATCCATGGGAACCCACCTGAGAGTGGAGTCGGGAATAGAGCAAGTGAGAGGGTTCACTGCATCACAAAACGATGCTAGTATACTAGAGTCAGGGTCTACAGCGGAAAGCGAGCTCTCTAGACTCAAGGTCACGCAAAACCTAGGGTATATCTGGTCCCCTATGTGCGCGTAGCATGTGGAACTGATCCATGCGGTGAAGGTGGGAGTGGTAGCCATGGCACACAAAGAGAGAAGGAATGAGAGCACAAGTGTAGGGAAGTGGAGAATGAAAGCGAAAATGAGTTTGGAGTTATAGCTTTTATGTGTCTAGGGTTTTAAATAAAGGTTCTTTATAAAGTTATTAATTCTAAAGTTTCAAATTAAAACTCTTACCTTAGTTTCTTTATTTCAGTACTTTAAAGTCACTGTTAAAATTACTCATACAGACAAACGCTTCGTTCTACATTATTATATCCTCGAATATGTTTGGGTCGCTGAGTATATTCAAGTCTAACGAGAGAAAATATATAATTTTTTAAAGAAAATAAATCTAAAAGGCCTTGAAATTCCCTTTGGATCCAATTTAATATTAAAATGTAATAAACGAGCAGCAGAGATGCGCTACAATATATCATTGTGCAAAGACAATATTCTCTAGATTATAGACCTCTAACCTGCAATTTAATTATGATTTTTAACTGCACGATTGAGTAATTACAATATGTATTATCGCACGCTTGGATCACAGTAAACTAAAATTTAAAGTACTCAGAAGTTCAAAAAAGGTATGTATTCGCTCTTTATAAAGTTTTTTTACAAGGATTCCACTATCTCAAGGATATGTGGAGAAGCACATTGTTTACATGTCATGGATTGCTCACTACGAGTCTTGACTTTTCTATTATCTAACTTGAAATAGAAGTTGTAGAGGGGCTCACTAGACATTAATTGGATTTCTTGTCTCAGAAAATAAATGGGCCAATGACTCTCTGCACTGACTACGAAAGGATTATGACCACTCCACAAGATTACCACATCTACGAGCGTTGTATGTGTGTCATCTCGGATATCTTGATCCAAGCTGATCCACTCCCCTCGCAAAAGTCGCCATCTTCTATATCGAAAGCGAACGCACAGAGTTTGTCTAGCAATGAAATACCTGTAATAAAAACAAAAATAATGGTAAGTGATCAATGCGACTAACATAACAATTCATCTAAGCGAGACCTATGTCAATTAAATCAAGGTATGCAAAGTAGTAAAAAAGTTTTACCTGAATGTAATATCAGATTGGTTGACCCTGCACTCAATCGTCTCATCAAAATGTGTTCTTTTGACTTCCCAAGACTCACCCAATAGCTGACTCATCCATTCCTCGGATGGACACTTGCATTGATAAGTAATCTTTGTTTTCTTCAAAACATCACATGAACCAAACAAATGTGCAAACAATAAGAATGGAATAAACCAATTAAGATGCACATCTTTGGAGCCTGTGGTGGGTTTCATAGCACTATTGATGTCAGATTTTATCTTCGACTTGCAAGCTCCTGACAACTCCAAGCTACCAATGAACCATTCACCACTAGACAGTGGCGGCAATGGGACATGCTGCAATCTCTGGCTTTCTACCACATACAATGAATTATAAAAAAAGATATTTTGAGTGGCAAGTTGACTTGTAGAGGTATTATCATAGATCAAAGAACCTATCTCTTCATGCCAAACATGTATCTTTCCGCTTAAACATTCCACATTCTGCCATTCATGCAAAGTCGATGGATATAGAGCTGTCAATCAAACAAGACTGAATTAGAATACTGCAAAGACTTTTAAAAACAACTCTGATACAAAAGAATAATCAATGATAAAATTTAACAACTTACTATTTTGTTTATAATTTGCAATGTTGTTCTCGTCGTGTACAGAGATTTGTTTATGCGTATAAACATGTTGAATCAACACTTCTGTTACTGCACTTGTGCCATTAAACACTTTTCTGAACTCTAGAATTCTACCTTTCCAATGTTTGCTAGGGTTTGCAACATCCTTGCGCTTGACCTTGAAACTCCCTCGAGTACTTGGGTGCATCAAAATCCAATCCAACTTATAATACTTATCACAAATCCAATTACCGCCATTATCTTTCCTGTTGAAGACCTCCACTGCAAGTATGCTACTGATATTTTTCCTCCGTGAAGACATCTGTAACAACCAAATACAAAAGTTACCTATCAACATGTGTATAATTTGCAAATGTTATCTCCAAATGAAATTAAATTTAAATGGATCAATTTAAAAAAGAAACATTGTACCTGTAATTTCTTTCACAAAGATCCCTAGATATGTTGAACAAGAAGTTGACTTATAGCAAGACCATTGTTCCTTCACTGACAGATTCCTGTAGTACAAAAAAAAAAGAAATATTGGGTCAACACATACATATAACTTATATAGGCTTTGTCCAAATGCGTTGAAATTTAACCATGGAACAGTAGTAAAAAATGGCAATATACATGTGGCTTTCTCTGCAAAAAATCCCAAAGATATTGTAGAAGTTGAGTTCTTAATAAATCATTGTTCTTCACCCTCGGAGATTCTTGGAGTAAAAAAACAAAGGAAAGCTCAGTATGCATGTAACTTGTATACATTTTGTCTAAACGAGATAAAATTTAACAGTGGAGCAACAAAAAAACAAGACAATATACCTGTAACTTTGTTTACAGAGAAACCCTAAGATGTTGAAGAAGAAGTTGTGTTCAAAATCCCAAAGATGTTGTAGAAGTTGAGTTCTTAATAAATCATTGTTCTTCACCCTCGGAGATTCTTGGAGTAAAAAAACAAAGGAAAGCTCAGTATGCATGTAACTTGTATACATTTTGTCTAAACGAGATAAAATTTAACAGTGGAGCAACAAAAAAACAAGACAATATACCTGTAACTTTGTTTACAGAGAAACCCTAAGATGTTGAAGAAGAAGTTGAGTGTTCAAAATCCCAAAGATGTTGTAGAAGTTGAGTTCTTAATAAATCATTGTTCTTCACCCTCGGAGATTCTTGGAGTAAAAAAACAAAGGAAATCTCAGTATGCATGTAACTTGTATACATTTTGTCTAAACGAGATAAAATTTAACAGTGGAGCAACAAAAAAACAAGACAATATACCTGTAACTTTGTTTACAGAGAAACCCTAAGATGTTGAAGAAGAAGTTGAGTATTCAAAATGTCACTATTATTGACTATAAGAGACTCCTAGAGCATCAAAACAAAAGAAATTACATGTCAGAGAATGCACATAACTTGCACAGGTTTTCTCCAAACGAGATAAAACTTTACCATAGAACATCTATGGAAGAGAAAAATATACCTGTAGAGTTTTGTGAAGAGAATCTTAGGGCTTTGGTAAAACAAGCTCTGCTCTCATGAAACACATGAATCTCTCTCTGTGCTTGTGCAAAGCAAATGAAATTTTACAGGGTTACAGACATGGCAAGAAACAGTGAGGCTGTAAAATTTCGTCAGGAAAGAAGAAGCGGGGAAAGAGATATGACAAATTTGAGTTCCGCCTAAAAAAGAGGGGGAAACTGAAAAGGGGAGAAAAGAAAAGTCAAACATAAAAAATAAGGAAAATGAAAATTCGAGGCACAAACTTCCAAGAAGTGACAGCTTTGTACTCCCCTTTTCCCTTATTTTATTGCTGAGGGAAGATTTGGTCCAAGATATGGCTAGAAGATTCATGTTACATGAATCTGGAATCCCAGCTCTCTCATTGGTTAGGCCTATATTTGTTTATTCACTCCTTAAGGGGCAAAAAAGAGAGTCCATATTTCTCCTAATGTACATCTCCAGTTAAGCGAACGTCGGTAATGAGAGGTCAAGGAGTATCAGAGCTTACTGATATCACTCCATCAGAGAGGCTACTTGATTTTATCCTTCAGAATGGAATGGATCTCTCATTCTATGGAGTTGTGAAAAATGTCTTTAATCCTGATTGGGACCTTGACAAAGTTCTGAAATCTTGTGAAAAATATATTTTGGAGGACTTTTTGGAGTTTGAAAATCTTGCAGGTTCTTCTGTTGAAGTTGGCACAATTGAATATGTCCATGTTCCCATTGGGTCAACAGGAAATGAAAAGTCAGTATTTACTAAGAAGTGTAGTGCCCACTCTCTGGAGAGGTTTTATTCAAGAGACATATTTTGCTCCACTCATTCCAAAAACTGCAAGATGATGAGAAAATCTGTTGCTTTTATTGTTTTCACCCTTGTCAAATACCCTGTGAAAGCTGAGGAGAAACAGTTGGAAGGAGCAAAGTCTGCTAGCTTTTGCATGTTAGATGATCTGGTAGATGAAAAGGAAACAGAGGAGGTTGTAGATGCAGATTTTGAGGCTTCTATTGCTGAGAATTTGGATGTTGCTCACTTCAAAGCTGAGACTATCATTGAGGAGAGCCAAGGAGATACAAACCCTCAACCTGATGAGAGTTCTCACCATATTGTTCCTTCTCTACTATCTATACCTTTCAAGGACAAGGAGTACATTTTATTGTCAGATATTCAAAAACTTTTTAATCTCAGGGAAGATTATTGTCTAGCAATTATTGCAGAGGCTTCTGATGCTGCAAATGGGATAATTGACACAGAAAATGAATCAAAGGAAGAGATTCTCAAACTTGATAAAGAAACTCTAGACGATAAGTTTATTGATGCTGGTGAGGCCCTCTCTCTTTGTTTTAAAAAGGCCAAAGAAGCTGAGAAAGAGTTGAGTATTACTGATGAGGACTTCGATCGCATTCAAAGCGAACTTGGGATTTCCAATTTTGGAAGAGAGGAGTCTGAATATGTTAAAGAATTGACTAACACCAATGAGACAGCATCATCAATTAATTTATGGAATCCATTTAAATTGGAGTACGATGAAAATCAAGTGGTAAGATAATTTTGAATTTGCTTTTATACATTGGTAGGTTTACATTTCATGCTTATTCAGTATGGGTTTTATTTGCAGTTGGAGATTGCTGATACAGATAACTTCTTGGGGCATGGCAAAGGATCGAGAGTTGCTAGTAACACATTCAAAGACATTGCACTCGGCCACTACTTGGCTAGGATTGACCCTGATTCCTTTTTAGTACTTCATAGTAGTTTCTCAGAGGATACAGCATGGCCCATACTTTGTATTAAAGCTCTTACAAGGCTTCTAGGTTTCTCAGGATTACAATATAATGCCCACAAAGTAATGTTTTTGGAAAAGACTGCAGCAATTAGGATTTTTGGCTATGGTCCAGGTTACTCTGCTTCTAGAGCAAGATACTTTTTGGCGTTTTCATCCTACGCCTTAGCTGCAAACCGAACTGATGTAAAATCTATAGCTGGCTACAAGAGAAAAAAATTTCTACGTTATAGAGGAAAGATTCCTGAGGAGGAAGAGAATGTGAGAGTTTTGGAAAACTAGCTTTGTATATATTCTTTCTTATATATAAAAGTGCGATTGCTCATGTGTCATTGCCGTCTTTTATCTGCATTCTTTGAAGTTGTCGTCGAAAAAACTAGTTGAATAGCTCCTCCAAAGCATTGCTTTTTGTAACTCCTCCCCCATGCCTTGTGCTTCGAAAATAACTTGTGCGTGGTTGATAGTGGGATTTTTCCATGCCTTGGTTACTATAAGTTGCTAACGGGCCATGCTCCTCCACAAAGAAAGGTCCATGATTATGAAGAATATGCTGCAATACAAAGTAACACTAATTTTATACCAATTGAAAAACCTATCAAAATAAGCCCATATTAAATAATTATTACTTTACCAGATAAAAAGTGATATCTTTTTCTCCCCATGCCTCTTTTATCGCCTGAACAAGCTTTGTGATTGATCTTTTGAACTCTTCCGCATATATATATGTTGTCTTATGTTGCCTGAGGAGTTTCCGAAAAACATCAAGGTGTATCCAGACCTCCATTCTAAGAAACGCAAGCCTTGGCATGCTTGCAACATTTGTTGTGATCTCACATAGCTCTCTCCAACACTCCCAAGCCGCATTCACCTGCCTTCCTGAATGGTTTCCTAAGAATCGTCTAGCTTTTGAGCCTCCCATAGAGACATCGGCCAAGATATCTCTTGTTTTTCCTGAAAGTATTGGATCCTTTCTCAAGTGAACTTGGCCCCCATGAAATCCCATTTTCGATAGTAATGCCTCGCATTTATCAATACACTCATTTGATAAAGATAATGGCTTAATGGAATATGCGTAGTCAAGATGCAACCTGAGAAGCTTATCGATTATTCTAATCTCTGCATGCAAAGTACAAATATGAACATTCTTAAGAGAGATGGAAAGAATGGGATCCCAGATGTCTTCTATGTTTTTAAATTTACTCAAATCTATAGAGTCTCTATTTGGGGCTCTTCTTACTGGTCGCAAACTACAATCTTTGGATCTAATACTTTCCATGCAATAAATGCAAGGATATTTTGCATTTGCACCATTATATATTCCAAGCATACATTTGATAGTTTTCAAATCAGCACTCATATGCCATTCCACATTAAATTTACCAACCCCATCAACTACCAACATTTCGCCTTCACTTTGAGACTTAATGATATTTGGAATACCTGTATGGTTGAACAACCATTTCAACGTTTGATGATTTTCAATTGGTACCTAGGCTGCACCAATCCACCAAATCTCCATCTCGGATTGGATCTTATGCAATGGAGCTTGGCCCTCACCATTGCCATGGTCCAATGCCATGTTCATGAGGCAAATGCTAATTCTTTCCATCTTCTGTCCCTTTTGAATCTGTGCTTCATCCAACTTCAAGGCAAACTTTAGAACACCATAACTTTCTTCTACTGTGATTTTATACATGTGAACCATTGCAATTTGCACCTTTTTTAGATCAACCCATATATTGTTAAACTCATTGTAATAAAAAATTACCTGTTTTTTTTGTTTTTCATAGGACATAGACCTTTCGATGTGAATGTAATCTCCAAAAACATGTGGAATCTTGCCATTCATGGAAATTCTTGCAGTCGAAACTGCAAGGGCTCGGGGCAATCCAAATATAGTTACCCTATTGCGTTTAAGATTTTTAAACCATAATCCAGAGATAGCACGATAACCTTTTTGACTTATACCCACAGTATCACATGTCTCTACGATATCATTTGCTTTCACTGTGCCTTTTAAATCCTTCACTAACTCTTTGAGAGTTGGACCTCTCAAATCCACATTTTCGGGTGACTTAAGAATCCTCAATATCTTTCTTATTCATAGTTTCCTTCAAAAGTTTGATTCTTTCGTCATTCTCTCGGATATTTATGCCTAGTATGTTAGAGACATATTTCTTTGTAAGATTTAGTCTCCTTTTCTTTGCTCTCTCACACAAGCTGGTTATATTTTTTAATGGTCTCTTCCTCTCTCTAAATCCTACTGGAGTTTCTCTCAAGCGTGTTAGCTTATCCTGCAATGACTTGTTAACATTTTTCAAAATATCAATCTGACTTGCCAACTCTAAAATATTTGTTTGTGTAGTTTCTAGTGCTTTTTTCATTTCGTGCATTTGAGCTATATATGTGTAAGATGCAGAGTATAACCTCATACAGTAGCCAAGCATTCCATTGTAACCTTCTCCAGCATATCTTATATAGTCATGGACATTCAGGTGGTTTACCTGTAGAAGGATCCCTGGGATAAATATTTCCATCCACCCACAAATCTATATGCTTCATTCCTTGTGTTCGCAACCTGTTGGCTTCAATCTCATCTATCAATACTCGATGATGTATACTTCTCCAAGATGTGTAAGTCGGATCTAGCTGAATAGATAGCTTGTATTTACGTGTGCTTGTGTCTATGTTATTTGAAGTAGTATTGCTAGACATTCTAGCAAATGAACCGAGCAAGAATCTCACAGTGATAGGAAGCAAGTGCAACAAAAGGAATGGTAAAAGAGAATAGTGTGTAGAAAGAAAACGCGGGAGCAAACAAATGCGAAGTTCGTACGAAAATCTCGAAAATAAAAAATCTCTCGAGTTCCAAGACAATAAACGACCGAAAAGGTGACCCCTGACCTGGATTAAAAGATGAGGGAAATTAATGGTCGACCTCTTCAATGAACCAAATATTCTCTCATTAATCACATCTGGACAACCAAATTTAGAGGTTTTATTCTTCCTAAACCTCAACTAATTAGCAACTTATTCACTTTCTTACAAGTGCCATTTTTGAAGCGTTTTTGGCCCTAATGTAGAGAGAAGAAGTGAGAGAGATCAACATGCGTAAGGGAGATTGAGAGAGAGAGAGAGAGAGAGGTCGCTGCCACCACCAATCCACCACAAAAAGAGAGGGGACAACTGCAAAGAAGAAGGACGGAACCCGTGAAGGAGAAGAAGAAGAAGGAGAGTAGTGCGAAGGGATTCTTCTTCAAGCTTTGAGGTGAGTGCATTATCTATTCTCTCTTTGTTTTTCTCTATTCTTTACTTCTCTCTTTCTTTTTGTTGATGAAGAGTGTATAGAGAGAAAAAGTGAGAGAGATCAACGTGCGCAAGGGAGATTGAGAGAGAGAGGTCACTGCCACCACAATCCATGAAAAAAATAGAGGGGACAACTGCAAAGAAGAATGAGGGAACCCATGAAGGAGAAGAAGAAGAAGGAGAGAAGCACGAAAGGATTCTTCTTCAAGCTTTGAGATAAATGTATTATATCTTCTCTCTTTGTTTTTCTCTTTTATTTACTTCTCTTTTTATTTTTGTTGATGAAGAGATGTATAGAGAGAAGAAGGGAGACAAATCAACACAAGGGAGATTGAGAGAGAGGGAGAGAGAGAGAGAAGCTGCCATTGCCACTACCATTGCCACCACATCCACTAAAAGAGAGGGGACAACTATAAAGGAGAAGCCAACCTCTGTCTCTTCTCCATCTTGCCCTCCTCGAGCTTGCATGGCAGACACCAAGCAAGTATGTCCCCGTTTCTCGGCCATGGAGAGGCCTCATGCCAAAGCCCGCCACCTGGAGTACAAGGTGGAGCCTCCTCTAGTGCAGCAACAGGTACTCCCCATAGAGCACAATGACCACTAGAGAAGAAGAGGAGATGGAAACCAGGCATGAGTGTGAGACAGCCCACCAGTTGGAAGGTAGACTGCTACAGCTATGACGCTAGAAAGAAGAGCCTACATGATGTACTACATGTACCTTCTATTACCAAGAATCTACATGTATAAAGCCCAGCTCGTTACAAACGGATATGCACATCAATACAGCCTAGATTATGAGGAAACTTTCAGCTCGGTTGCTAAGATGGAAATGGTGAGAATAGTCATTGCATTAGTGGCTTCTAAGGGCTGAAAATTATGAAAAGTGGATGTCAAAAATGCATTCATGAATGGTGACTTGCTTGAAGAGGTATATATGGAGTAGCATGAGGGTTATGTATACAACCTGAGGTGTATATGGATACTAACTAGCAACCCCGTCTATCATGCTAGATCCAAACACATAGAGATTCATTACGATTTCATCAGAGAAATGGTACTTGTAGGACAGATTGATCTACTTCATGTGAAGACACAAGGCCAGGTAGCTGTATCTTTACCAAATCACTTGGTAAAGAGAAATTTGTTTGTTTCATGGATCTACTTGGAGTACAATAACTAATCTGAGCTCAAGAAATGGAGTTTGAGAAGGGGGAGAATAAGCTGGAGTAAGCACAAGATCAATGGGACTTATTCATACCTCAAGATTCTGACTATAATGAAAGCTTGAAGTGAAGCTCTTCTTCTTGGGCCTAACAAGTGATAAAAAAGCTCCTTGATTAATACTTTTTTGAATTGATTATACCTAGCTTTTGTAATCACAATCTCTTTTTCTTCGCGGGCCTAAGCAAGTGATGAAAAAGCTCCTTGCGAAATACCTTTTCGAATTAATTATATATTGCTTTTGCAATCAAAGGATTCAGTTTTTTTTAAATAATCTGATACACAATTTTTAGACATTAGACATAGCTGACATTGGCAAATGAATTATGCAAGAATATTTAGTGCATATAACTCGAAGGGTGGCAGGGCTGTATGCCCTGCCACCTTTTTTTTCCCCCCTCTGTAACCGTCGCTATTTGCGTCGCAAATTTACTCTGCAACCGTCGCTATTAGCATCGCTATTGTCATCGTTATTTGCGTCTCTATTCGTGTCGCTATGTGCGTCGCTATATGCGTCGCTATTTGCGTCGCTAATTGGGTTAGTGACGCAAATAGCAACGTATATAGCGACGCAAATAGTGATGCGAATAGCGACGAATCGATCGCGTCGCTAATCGCGAATAGCGATGAGGGGGATAATTTTTTCCATGAATAATTCCGTCACTTTAAACGTCGCTATTGGGTCTATATGTTGTAGTGTACTAATACCACTCTCATGGGATGGCTCCCATGATCAAGGGTGTGGAGACTTTGCACCTTGAGTAGGTAAAGCCACTAGTATGGGCTTTGTGCTATGGAAATAATTGAGGACTATGTGGCTACTTGCAGTCAAGAAGATCAAGGGGTGGTCATTTACTCATGTAGGTAAGGATGGGATAGGGGAATTGTTGAGAGAGAGAGAGACTGCGAGAGAGATACACAAGACATGCTCCCAAAGAATGATTCATATTGATGTAGAGTTGGTATATATAGGTGAGACCCAAGTCAAGTGAGAGATGATATATATAGTTGTAACATCCCCACTCAAACAAAGGTCTCTGGCTGCGAGTGAAAAAACCCTTGGGGAGAACAAGGGAAAAACCCGAGCCCCTACACATACCTACGATACAAAAATGATTTACTATAAAGTTTTCTTGAATACAATGATACATGCCTCAATCAGTGAGACAAGAACTTGGAACAATACCAAGTGCATGTCTTAATGAGCTAAAGCGAGCTTCACTAAGAACTTTTGTGAAGATGTCAGCAACCATTTGATCACTAGGACAATGCTCCACCATAATGGAACCTTTCTTGACTTCATGTCGAACATAATGATAATGAATAGCAATATGCTTTGATTTACTATGTTGTATATAGTCTTTGGTAAGACTAATAGCACTTTGGTTATCGCATCGAAGAGGTCTACTAGATGATGAAGGATGTCCCAAATCTGCAAGTAGTTGTCGAAGCCAAACGAGCTCGCGAGCTGCTAATGATGCAGCAACATATTCGGCTTCAGTTGTAGAAACCGCAACACATCCTTGTTTCTTGCTGGACCAAGAAACCAAACATCCATTTACAAAGAAACAATTCCCACTTGTAGATCACATGGATAAGTGTGAACTTTCCCAATCAGCGTCTGTATATCCAATAAGGTCAAGAGAAGTTGAAGAAGATAAAGAAGAATCCTCTCGACGACGATAAATAAGACCAAATTCCTTAGTACCCTTGAGGTACTTAAGAATACGTTTTGCAACACTCCAATGAATAGTGGAAGGGGAAGAAAGATACTGTCCCAAAAAGTTAGCTGCAAATAAAATATCTGGTCTTGTGTTTAAACCAATAAATTGAAGACAACCAACAAGATTAGCAAAAGGTTGAATGGCTGATTCTTCATTGCATGTTATAGATGTACCCTTGGTAGAGCTTGAAAGAATGGGAGTGTTGGCAGAGTGCGCATTTGTCAACCCAAACTTCTTAACCATATCATTAATAAACTTTGTCTGGTGAAGAAGAAGAAGGCCTTATTGTCGGTGTCGTTGAACTTGAATACCCAAACAAGAATGTATCTCACCAAGATCCACCATTTCAAATGCAGTCAATAAAAGCTTCTTCATAGCATCCAAGAAAGCAATATTATTTGACACAAGAATATTATCATCAACATATAGAGCAAGAATAATAAAATATTTGTCCTCCCTTTTGATGTAAAGATTTGGGTCAGCAAAACATGCAACAAAACCTTTAGATGTGAGGAACTGATCAATCTTAATATACCAAGCACGAGAGGCTTGCTTCAATCCATATAATGCATGATGAAGCTGGCATACAAGATGCTCCTTTCCTGCAATCATAAAACCTTCAGGTTGCTCCATATAGATTTCTTCTTCAAGATCTCCATTGAGAAAAGCCGTTTTAACATCCATTTGGTGAATTACTAGATCAAATAGTGTTGCAAAAGCCAAAATCATACGAACAGTTGTGGAGCGCACAACGGGAGAAAATGTTTCTTGATAATCTACTCTTGCAATCTGTGAGTAACCTTTTGCAACAAGTCGTGCTTTGAACTTATCAAACGAGCCATCAGCTAATTTGGTCTTGGTTTTATAAACCCATTTACATTTTATAGGAACACGATTTGGGGGGAGTTCAGTAAGAATCCATGTACCTTTGGAGATTAAAGAATCGTACTCAGCTTGCATAGCTTCTTGCCCTTGATCCCTTTGGGACGAATTGATAGCTTCCATATACGATATTGGATCCTCTTGGACAGACATAGCATCATCAAAGACATCATATTCAATAGAATAGAATCCATACTCTATCTCAATAGGAAGATCGACATAGATCTCCAAATTTTCATCAATCTTCTTTGGAGGTAAAGGAGGTTTATGATCATCAGAATTAGTAGAATCACAAAGCAAGTAAGGAAATGCACTAAGCAAAGACTGTGTGTCATCTGAAACATCTGACGACCATGTGTCACCCATAGTCTTCTCATCAAATATAGTGACTAATGATAACCTTTTGAGAAGAAGGATCATAAAATTTGTAACCTTTGGAATGATCTAAATAACCAAGAAAAATAACCTTCAAACCTAGAGGATCCAACTTATGTCGAGTGTCCTTGGGCACATGAATATAAGCAATGCAGCCAAATGTGCGAAAGTGAAAGACTGAAGGTGTCTTCCCTGTCCAAATTGTTATAGGAATTTTACCAGTAGGTGCAGTAGTTGGAAGATGATTTTGAATAAAAACAGCTGTTAGAAGTGCTTCAGTCCAAAACTTTTGAGACAAACCAGAGTTTATAAGCATGCAACGTATAGCATTAAGAATCATGTGATTTTTGCGCTCAGCAACACCATTTTGCTGAGGAGAATAAGGAACTGTAAACTCATGATGAATACCTTGATCCTTACAGAAGTCATCAAATAGATTGGATACATATTCACCGCCATTGTCACTGCGAAGCGTCTTTATAGAGAATCCAGTTTGAAGCTCCACACTTATCTTGTATTGTTTAAATATAGGTAAAGCCTCAGACTTATGTCGAAGAAGATAGACATGTGTGTACCGTGAGAAATCATCAATGAAAGTTATAAAATATCGATATTGAGACTTTGAGGCAGGAAAAGGACCGCAAATATCGGTATGAACCAAATCCAAGAGAGCACAGGAATGTGATGGAGTAGAAGTGTGGAAAGGCGAACGATGGTGTTTTCCAAGTGCACAGTACTCACATATTCCCATACGTGGATGAGATTTAAGATCCATACCTTGCACAAGACCATGATGATGAAGATCAAGAATTTTGGCAAAATCAGAGTGTGCAAATCATTGATGCCATAATTTGCAATCTGCATCTCCAGGGGCAGTAACAACATTTGCAACTGTATCGTTCAATGATAGCTCAAATAGATTACCATGTCGAGGAGCCACTACTATAGTATGCCCGTCTTTCTCTATACGACATTGATTATGATCAAAGCCAACAAACAAACCAAGATCAACTAGACGAGCAACAGAAAGAAGATTTCTTTGCAAATCTGGAACATGAAGAACTCCTCTTAATATTCTAGTGGATGAAACAGTCCCCAGATATAAATCACCCACTCCTTTGACTTGACAAGTCGTATCATTCGCAAGGTAAACAAACTTCTTGACAGGAAGAGAATGATAATTGTGAAGCCACTGCGATTGGTATGTCATGTTTCCAGTGGCACCTGAATCAACGATGAATAGAGAACCATCATGAACATGAAGTACCTTTTCTGGAGAGATATCATAATGGACGAAATTGAGCTCCTGATGAGTATGATCATCATCAGTTGTAGTTTGTTGAACAATATAAGCTCGAGAACATTCTTCATCATATCTGCGTTTATAACAACGACGAGATGGATGATCTGTATGTGCACAATAATCACAAGGAGGAAAACTTTTGGACGAGTGAGGTTGCTTTGTAGTAACTCCATGCTCCTCATTATATTGACGTGCCCAGCAATCAGAAGCCACATGACCTTTCTTATCACAATAAGAATAATGTTTGTTAGGATAAGCAAGACGAGAAGATTTACTACCTTGATTAGGGCGTCCACCCTACTGAAAATGTGAAGCAGGGCGCTTGCGAGCAACAAAAGCAGCATCAAAATCCGTTTGTTCGCGAGTGACCAAAACAGCATCAGATTTTTCCAAATGATGCTCATGACGTTGAGAATATTCAATAAGAGATATACATGCTTTGTCAAAGTGGATATCATCCTTGTTAGACAAAATAATGATGATATTGTCATATAAAGGATCTTTGATGGTATGAAGAAGTTGAGTAACAATCTGATTTTTAGCAACAGGAGCGCCGACAGCACCAAGCTGATTGATAATGTCTTTAAAAGCCTCGATATGAGAGTGCATAGAAGTACTAACCTTATATTGAAGATTCTTCAAACAAGTTTGGAGATATAAAATTTCGGTGACCGATTTCTTCTCAAACATTGAGATAAGATACTCTCAAATAGCATGAGAGGTTTCCAGATGAAAGACATCCAACATAAGTGAGTTAGGAAGTGCAGACAATATATAACGACGAGCCGCTTTGTCACGACGAATCCAATCAGTATGATCAATTTTCCATTGTTCAAATAATGGACCATCAGTAATCACAGAATTGTTATTCATCACATCAATAGGTTGAACTGGGCAAGACAGGTCGCCCAAAACAATATCAAATAATTCGTCACCTTCAAGAATTAGCATCATCTTTGCTTTCCACCGAGGAAAGCCTTGTCCTTGGAAGAAGGGAACCGAATGTTGGCGAGACGGATATCCATTAACAATTACGCAATTGGCCATGCCTGTATGTCGAGAGAAAATAAATAAGATGAGATCGCAGAATCTGCAAACCATGATCAAGACGAGCATAGTTGAGACGCATGACAATCAAAATAGGGATATGCACGTAAGAACGACGAAAAGTATTGAGTGACTAAAAAGAAAGCCCGAAATAGAGAGGCGTAACGTGCAAGACGAGATGATGCATATAAGAAAAGTGTTATTTCGGTCGAGCAAAGAACGTGAACGATAATAAAACATCGCTAAAAATAGCAAGATGTTTGCTTATCGTAATCAACATCATTAACGAAGGCGAGCGATTAATAAACTGTAATTGGGGATTAACGAACTGTAATTAGAAATATAGTTTTAAATAAGGAATTGCAGATTCGAGCAGAATTGTTGTCTTGAATCCTGAACTGTCATAACTTTTGATCCAGAACTCCGATTGACAAGCGGTTTTGACAGGATTCGAGAGCACGACGAGAGCATGACAAGCGGTTTTTAAAGACAAAATTAACTAATACTTCTAATTTGAACAAGTTCATGTATCAAATCATCACTTGTGCAAAGAATTCAATCAAGTATAAACAATGAAACAACTTATCTTCCTTGTTGTTGCTATGCATCCATAGCTCTGATACCATGTTGAGAGAGAGAGAGAGTACGAGAGAGATACACAAGACATGCTCCCAAAGAATGATTCATATTGATGTAGAGTTAGTATATATAGGTGAGACCCAAGTCAAGTGAGAGATGATATATATAGTTGTAACAGGAATGCCCAAAGAAGGCCTATACTTTAGTGATCATTCACTCTCTTTATCCTCAAGTTTTAGGATCCTAAGATGACGACCTCCACCACATTAATATTTGCATTAAATTTAATAGAAACATCTACAAAACTACAATATAATAGGATTAGTAGTATAACGTTGTTGTGCCGCTACGCACACACCATGTGAAAAACTCTAAAGTGCGGATTTCTTATTCATCTAGAGAGACAATGCAATTTTAGACACTAGTGTTAGTGTGTCCATGGTTCAAAAATATTAGATTTTTGGACAATTTTAGCCAATTTATGATATTTTAGATATTATCTCTTGTAAAAATCCATAAATATGTAGATAACTTCTAGATTAGGATGACATGTAAAAGAAAGCATGTATCTTTTAGCCATTTTGAGAGGATTTTATGTAAAAAGATCAGAGATTGGCGAAATCGTGCGACAGGCGATCGCTATTTTCAAGCAATGAACAACACTTCGAAGTGGGAGATAAAGAAGGAGTGATATGGCAAAATGGAGGCATCAGATTGAGGACCTGAGAAGCATCGAGCAAGGTATTATTTTATACATGTTTTTGTCTACAACAGTTTTATCTCCCCATAATACTGAAATAAACTAATAGGCTTCATCTCTATGAGTATTCTTCTACATCTTCCATTTCTTTATGTGAGTATTCTTCTGCATCTCCTATTTATTTCAAGTCATTTTCTTCCGTCTACTCCACTCCTTGAATCTTCCTCCACCCTGTTGTCTCTTATCCCCACGGCAGACTTTTGACTCCAAACACTCCGACAGTGGTGAACCAGACCTGAAAGTCGGCAACAAAGGTGTGTAAAGATGGGGGATTCTATTGGTTCAAGTGGTGGTGATGCTTTACAGCAAATGATTTCTTTGTTACAGCAACAACAACATCAATAGTTGATGTTACAACAATAGATGCAAACTCAGCAGGAAGCAGAAATAATTGATCCCTTAGCCGTGAATGCATTGCATGCACTGGGACAAAAATTGAAGCATTTTAAAGGTCAAAATGTTTCAGCCTTCATCTGGTTGTATGAAGAAAAGATGTTTCATGGGGTACCGCAGTATGCATGGAGTCGGTATTTCTCCCATTTGGCCATGCATGCATTGCATGATCGGATTGATGAGTTACATAGAAGAAATGTTGTTTGGGCAGCTTTTAAGAAAGATTTGAGAAAAGAGTTTTTCTTGGAAGATTTAGGATTGGTAATTAAAAAGAAATTTCTAGATTGGATTGAAAAGCCCAATAAAGGGTTGGTTGCTACAACCTTGCTTCGTGAATTTGAAAGTTGATATACACAGTTGGATGCCGATGAGCAGCAATCCTTTGTGAATCAGAAAATTGATTTGTTTCTAAAGGCTACAGATCCTCTTTTGTAGGAGAAGCTAACTGATTGTTTAGAAGATGCCTCTTCTGAAATGGAATTGAAGTTAGATTGGGCCACTGTAAGTGAGGCAGTGCATATGTTGGTAAAGAGAGAGCGATGAAATTAAGATGGATACAGGCACCACACATGCCAATGCTTAGAACGAGGCTTAAATTGCAGCCAAGGCACCCATAGCTATGGCGCAACAATCGGCTATACCTATTGGTCTAGCTCTTAAAGGTGATGTGATGGATTAATTAATCAAAGGCATGTGTGATTTGAGGCTGAATTTGACAAAGATCTATGCCAAGGTCAAAAATTTGGATGTTAAGGTATAAGAAAAGGCTTGGACAACAGCCCAAAGACCGTACAAAGAAGGATACAAGAGGAGATGCATTTGGTGTGACAGTTTACAGCATGAAAAGCGAGACTGTACGGCCTACCCTGAAGCAGAAGCAAAAAGATTAGTCTTTTGGAAAGATAGTAAAATACATGTAATAGATTATTCTTCCAATAGAGCCAAAATTTGGAAATGATTGCATGTAGAAGAGGCTATAAGATATGGAGGCAAGGACAACATTGTTGCCATAGATGCCATCACATATGGGTTGAGAATTAAAAGGACCAAAGAAGCTCATAAAGGAGGCATGGTTGAAGCAAAATCTTGTGTTTGGATGCAAGCATTTGATTGCATAGAAAAGGGCAAAACGACAAAGTCTAAATTGGTTGATGCAAGTCAAAGTATACGAGGGAGAACATGATGAAGTGCACTAGTGGATCCATTTTCATCCTTTTCTTATTTGGCTGAGGTTCATAATCAATAAGCTCTTGTGGAATAAAAGAGAATAAGAGATGAGGATATTGCCAGTCCTTCCTCTTCACGCCCATCTAAACGCATAACACGAAGTGAAATGGAGCAATAAAAAGAGACTAAAAAAGCCATACTTGAGCATGTTATGGAGGATGCATCTCAAGACAAGAAACAAGAAGGAAAGAAAAGGAGCAAGCAACCCAGTTATATGTTACAATCAAATCTTGAGACTACCACAAGCCTTAAAAAGTCTTGGAAGATCGCATACTTGGAAGTAGAGTGAAATTCACACTTGGCAAAGTTCTTGGAATCGCAAAGTGTGAACTTCATGATGTAATCATTGATATGCTGAAATGAAAAAGATAGTTTGATGGTGAAGTTTTGCAAGCATTGATGCAAGTTGACAAAGACATAGAGAAACATCTTAAGAGGGAATATGATGATGCATGCCATTCTATTTTGGAACAAGCTGATATTGAAAATGGGCTAAATGGAAGTACAAATAGCAAGCTTGTGGCTAAAATTGATATTATGGGTAGCACTTAAGTATAGAGAGAAGGCTATGTATAATGGGGATGTCCATCAACAAGCACATGAAGAAGAAGATGCTCATTTTATTCCAATTAGCCATTATTCACGAATGCATTGTGCTCGTGCTACAACAGAGACCATTGTTAAAGTGGGAGAAAGAGAGACGCCTTGCATAGCTCTCTTGGATCATGGTTCTGAAATCAATGTTATGGCACACAGCTTGTATGAGAATGGAGGTTGGCCAATTGATGTAGATCTAGGATGGCGCATGTGGACAGCAAACAATTCATTAGGGGATCTTCATGCAGCTTGTCCAAATGTACTCGTGAATATTGGAGATGTTAGGGATGGATATCATTTTTTTGTGCAGGATTCATGTAGTTATCCTTTGATTTTGGGGCAGCCCTATATTTTGAAATCAAGCCTATAAATAAAAGCCTTGGATGATGGTTCTTCATATGTTGGGATCCGAGTAAAGACAATACAAAGGTAGTACAGTTTCTTAGTGTTTGTGTGAATCATCCCACAACCGGGATAGGGTATCGGATAATCGTATGCCACCTAATGCACAAGAGTTTAAGGGTTTTTAGAGAGCACTGCTGTAAGTGGAGGTTATGGCAGTGCCTCTAGGAAGATAATTATGCCTCCAAAAAAAGAGGGAAGTTGTGTTTGTGTCTGGATTGCAAGAATGGAAAGCATGTAGTCTTTGCACTTTTAAGAATGTTTCAGCAATGTGTAGGGCTGAAAAAAAATATGTAGGATGGGCTGAAAAAGAGTTGAAGACATATGGTTTGATGGTTGAAAATGAAGATATTTCAAGGCTATTTTTAGGGCTGGTTGATGTTGATACAATGGCTGAAATTTCTATAGCAATTAATGCTAAAAATAAGGTAGAAAAGAGTTTACTTATGTTGAGACTTTAGAGATGTATGAAGTCATTTAAGAGTTTGCTAAGCATGAATTGTATGGGTTGTAATATGGGCTACAAAATAGGGTTGAAGAAGCAAGGGTGGATACAAAGTACAAAACTTATTGCAAAGAAGGTTAAGCCTATGGCTTTGCCTTTACCGCCTGAAAGTGATGGGTTGGCTAAAAAGGTTACTCAACAACCTATTTTACGAGATCCACATTGAGTAGGACATAAATTTACAGCTGAAACTTTACAAAATTTGAAAATTGTTGATACAAGATTTCTTTTTCTTATAGATGTTGGCAAGGCATGGGAAAGCTTTTGCATTTCAGCCAAATGAAATTGGATGTGTTGATCTGACCATAGTTGCACCTATGGTGATCTTTACAATACCTCATGTGCCATGGAATTTAAAGCCTATTTCAGTACCTCGAGCATATTTTCCTAGGCTGCTGGAGCTTTTGAATGAGAAGATTAAGATGCAGATTTTGGAGCCCTCTTTAGCTCCATATTCAAATTGATGGTTTAGTGTTCCAAAGAAAAATGGTTCTTTGAGGTTTATACAGAATTTGCAACTAGTTAATAAAGTCACCATAAGGAATTTTGGATTAGGCCCGATAGTGGATGAATTTGCAGAAGCATTTGCAAGCAAGGTAATTTATTGTGTGAGAGATCTATATTTAGGATATGATTAGTTCTAGCTTGCATTAGAAAGCCAAGATATCAGTACCATGAAGACACCACTTGGATTGGTTAGGATTTGTATGCTTCCACAGGGAGCAACCAATTCAATGGTGCATATGATGAATGTTATGCATAAAGTTTTGAGGGAATACATTCCTCACTCGGTCTTACCCTTTCTTGATGATGTGCCAATCAAAGGGTGCAATATCCATGAGAAGAATTAAGAGTTAAATGAGTAGGGATGCAGAAGATTTGTGGCTGATCACATTGTCGATTGTGATAGGATTTTGAGCCGTCTTGAATAAGTTTTTAGAGTGGAGGAAGTATTGATTGTTGGGCACATGTGTGGACCATATGGAAGAAAGCCCTCACCAGTAAAGATTTATGCCATAAGCAGGATGCAGGAGACATGTTCAAATGTATCCGAGGTAAGAAAATTTTTGAATGTATGTGTCTTTTACTTAATCTAGATTCCACATTTTGCTCATGTGGCTGAAAGTTTATATCAACTCTTGAGAAAAGGGGAAACGTTTTGGTGGGGAAAACAACATACAAAGGTAGTTCAAAAGTTCAAGTGCTTATTGATTTCAGTCCTAACACTAAAGAGAGCAAATTATGAGAATGGGCAGCCTATTATTATCACCATGGATACAAGCCCAATTGGCATTGGTTGGGCAGTGGGTGTCAAGATGATGGTGATGGAAATAGGTATGCCATTCGCTTTGGAGCAAAGGTCCTCAATGAACGGTAATGGCGGTATTCTCAAGTCAAAAGAGAGCTAAATTGGGGTATATAAAGTCAACCTTGATTTTCAGCATATTGCAGGTAAATAAAACCCCGTGGCTGACAAGCTTTCACGAGCAAGGTTTAAAGATGAAGAGGAGCTAATGGAGGATGAAGAAGATGATGTGATAGGTGTTCAAAACAACATTGTAACAACATGGAATGAATATGCTATTATTGCAGGTACAACTTTTGTAACAAGGATTTCAACAGTAAGAAAAGAACTTATAGCCATGAAGAAGAGATGGGCAATAGACAAGAAGCATCATCAGTGTTATGCTTCACTGAGAATACAATTTTTGGAAGAGTTGTATGAGGATGATTAGCTGAAAATAGGTCAATATCTCAACCTCATGACAAAGAAGGCTAAATGGTCTGAAGCTGAATTCAAAGGGCTTAAAAGAAAAGCTTATGGGTTTTTCTTAAAAGATGGATATTTATGGAAGCATGCTAAGAAAAAGAGAGGAGCTTCAATACGTGTTTTGGGAGATAGGGCTTCTCAGCAATAGGTGATGCAAGAGTTTCATTAAAGCTTATGTGCTGGACATAGAGGAGTTTGGGGTACATTCGCCAAGATCAAAGAGAAGTATTGGTGGCAAAACATGTATAAAGATGTGGAGCATTATGTGGAATCATATAGTTTCTGTCAAATGTATTTCATGGTAAAGCATAGAGATGGGTTGTAACCGGCCTATCCATTGTCCATGCATTACAAATGGGTAGTTGATTTGGTTACCATGCCTATAGGTTTATGGAATATGAGATATCTTGTGCTTGCACGAGAAGACTTGACAAATCAAGTGGAAGGTCGAGCTCTTAGTACAAAGACTACTCAAGCAATTTGCAGCTTCTTATTGGAAGAAGTCTTTTACACGTATGGTTGTGTTGGTAAAGTGGTTGCTGATAGAGGAGAATTGGATGTTGATAAGGCTCATGACTTCTTTTCATGATTTGATATCAAGCTAGCTTTAACTTCAGCCTACAATCCTGAAGCAAAATATCAAAAGTGAAAGAGGTCATCAACCTATCATTAAGGCATTGCAAATGTAGCATGAAAGAATGGCCAAGAATGTTACCCTTTGCTTTGTGGACTGATACGACCACTCATAGTGCAGTTATAGGGTATATGCCTACTGAATCAATGTATGGACAACAACCAATCATGCCTATTTAGGAGATTATTGCTATTTGGAGTGTTCTACCATGGGAAGAGGGTTTGAATAGAGAAGAGTTGCTGGTTCTATGCATTAGACAATTAGAAAGAAGGCCTGGAGACATTGAGACAGCCATGAAAAAGATAAAGACTACAAGGATCAAGAAGAAAAAGAGGTTTGACAAGAGACACAGACTTTGACGATGGCAAAGGGATGGTTTGGTCCATATATGGTAAGTTTTATTTTTGACAACGCTACCTATGCATTAAATGAGATGGATGGGATAGCTCTAAGGATTCCAATGGTTGGAAAACGTATCAAACTCTTGAAATGTAGAGAGTCTTCAGCATATGAGTTGAAGGAGTTGGATACTGAGCATGAAAATAAGAATATGGAAGAAGAAGAGGTAGACGATGAAGACATTAAGATGGTAGAGGATACTTCTTCTAACACTATAGATCTATAAGACTTTGGCACATGCCAAAGGATATGCATGTTAGAAGAGGGGGCGGATGTCGTGCCGCTACACACACACCATGTGAAATACTCTAAAGTGCGCCTTTCTTATTCATCTAGAGAGCCAATGCCATTTTAGACATTAGTATGAGTGTCCATGGTTCAAAAATATTAGGTTTTTGGACAAGTTTAGCCAATTTATGATATTTTAGATATTATCTCTTGTAAAAATCCATAAAACTATAGGCAAGTTCTAGATTAGGGTTACATGTAAAAGAAAGCATGTAGCTTTAAGCCATTTTGAGAGGAATTTATGTAAAAAGAGAGATTGGAAAAATCACGTGATGGATGATTGCTATTTTCAAGTAGTGAACAACATTCGGAGTGGGGGATGAAGGAGTGATCAGCGAGAAATCTGGCCAGGTGTGTTAGTATTTTATCCCCCTTTCAGAGGCAATGGAGGCATCAGATTGGTGATCTGAATAGCATAGAGAAAGGTATTATTTTGTATACATTTTTGTCTACAAGAGTTTTATCTCCCCATAATGCTAAAATAAACTAACAGGCTTCATCTCTCTGAGTATTCTTCTACATCTTCTATTTCTTTCTGTGAGTACTCTTCTAAGTCTCCTATTTCTTTCAAACCCTTCTCTTCCATCTACTCCACTCCTTGAATCTTCCTTCATCCTACTATCTCATACCCCTGCGGTAGACTTTCGACCCCAAACGCTCTGACAACGTGACATACTCGTATGAGTGATTTGTGGTCCACATGCCCTAGGTCTTGGCAACGAAACCAAAATATTGTGCTATGTGCTCAACATATGAGGGCCATTCGGCACACTCTTATTCTTTCAAGAGCGTGAACACATACATCATGGACAAGTGATTACCTAGTCTCTCTCACGTGGATTGAAGCAAGCCATTGTATCGAGCATAGAGAGTATGGTGGGCATGAGGCTAGAGGTTTTAGTCCTTGTTCCTCACCACTCACACACACTCTCTCACTACCTCAATCTCACACTCTCGCATACTCTCTCTCTCTCACACACACAAGAATTTAGAGAAAGAAAGTAGAGGATCAAAGTTTGCACACACAAGAATAACTATTTCCATTCAAGGTCATTACTTTTATATATGAATTCCAGGGTTAGGTTTTTTCCTTTCGCATGGAGGCATCTTGTCTAACTTTTGACTAATTGATATGTCTTATCTCCTTTCCACACTTTTAGTCTCTTTTTTATGCTACACTTTGACAATGTGTACATGAGAAGAGTCTAACTCTCAAGAAATTAATACAAGGCTTAGAAGAATTAATATCATTTCTAAAAAATTATATACTTGCAAACTCTAATGTCCTCATGCTTCCAAGCCTAATAGTGGTAGAGCCTATAGAAAATTATTAGGGCAAAAAAATCCACTTTTGTTAATCACAAGATTAAAAAAAGGACCAAAGCGAGTTTGGCACATGTGTAAGAATATGGTGTTCTTGTCTTCTCTTTTTTGGAGATCGTAGAGTCCACTTCATGATTCTCTTCCCTTTTTTAGCCAAAATCTCCAAAGTATAACATGTTTTGGTAGTCACGAAGTTCTTATTTACTCGTATAATCTGACAAAGCACATGATAAAGATGTTGTGAAGTTAATGATGACTTTTTGAAAGTCGAGAGCTTTCGATACTCTTTTGGTGCCCAATATATTTTCATTATCCTTCTTAATATTTTTTTTTAGTTCATTCACATTTCTTATTGAGCTTCTTTGATCTCTGTAAATTCAATCTGTGTTGTATGGCATCTAGAAGGCGCCCTTCTTGTTTAGTAAACTCTCACTACAAGGATATAGGGGCATAGTGACGAGAAGTTGCAATGCATATTAGTGGTGGTGCAAATAGCAACGGTGCTTAGAGAAAACAAGCGGGTGAAACCCGAGCGCGGCATTTTTCCACAAAGAGTGAAAGAGAGAGCAAAAGAGATCGTATCTTTGGGAGGGAAAGGGAGGGGAAGAGAGAAAGAGAGAAAAGGAGAGCTTCTCACCATCGCCGCTATCACCGTCGCGATTCGCAAAGAAGAGGAGGAAGTGCATAAAGGAAGAAGAGGGGCCATCACGAAGAGGAGACAAAGAATCCATCCTTGGGCCCTTGCGATGAGCTCATTCCCCCTCTTAGTTTGTTATTGTTCTTTCTTCTTTTCTTTTTTTTGTGAGAGCTCTTTTCAGGATATCTTGTATCTAAATGTCCATGATATGAACGGATAACTTTTAGCTTTTGTAGGCTGCTAATTTTGCATATGAAGAGACTTATCATCTACAATGACAACATCTTCCAGTCCTAGTGTGTTATCAATTTCTTATCTCTCTCTACATCTTTCTTTTCTCTCCTCTTTTCTCTCTATGTGCCAGCATAATATTCACTATATATATTTTAAGTATATAAGAAATTCGAGCATTTATCTCAAGTATTATAATAAGTGGAGTCTCAAAGCCCGAATGGCTAAACATAGATGACTGGCGCCGACTCAGGGAGGAGGCTACAGATTCTCTAGGACATTGGAGACAGCAATGCGAGGCGGGGAGGGCACGACTAAAAGATTGAGTGGTCCATTATCTTGGGACTGGCAGCCACAGGACTTATCTAGAGGACTTTGTAAGTTTTTCTTTTGTTCTGCTTGCTTATTATATTGCAATATTCCTTGTACTATTGTCAATCATGTTTCTAGCAGTTGTATTTTGTTTTCTTTGCAGCACTCCATTACAAACCACAATCCCATCGGCCTGTAGACTCGATATGGAAAGAGACATGGACTCACTGCACTGATCGACCGATTGTATGGACACGATGGCCCAGTAAGTCACTCATCTTTCTTGTCTGTAGTTACTAATTTTAATTAAAATGCATTATTGTTTGGTGGACTGATGTATAGTTTTTTCTTTTTTTGCTGAGTACGTTCGATGCTCCTTTGCGACGGGATAAGCTTTCAGATGGTGAGGATCTATAGCTCACCCTTGGATCCGTGGAGCACACATCCTCTTCTTTTTTGGTCATGTAATTTATGTAGGCATTTTCTATGCACTATATTATTATCATCATTTGTATCTTGCCATGATTGTATAGTCACTTTCATTACGTGATCTTCCATTTATTTTACACATCAGCCTTATGGATTCAAGTACACTTTGCCGTCATTTTGATGAGCATTGTATATTTTACTGTAACTCTTTTGTATGGCCCAAATAAAGCACATACACTGCCCTGCCAACAAATTTTTTTCCCTGTAACCATCGCTATTAGCATCGCAAATTTGTTGCATGCTTTGCTATTAGCATCGTAGTTAGCGTCACAACTCGTCGCTATATGCGTCGCTATGCGACGCTGTCGTATTGCTGCGCATTCGAGGTGTGAAAACCACCCAAAAGTTGTGCATGAGATTTGTTACTTTGTACATACTTAGTTGTTATGCTTGCTCTTTCATTCTATGCCGAAGATGGAGAAGAATAAGGAATTTTTGATAGATTGGTAACTCGAGATGCAGTCTCATGGGCTACACTCATTTCAGGATATGCCGATTATGGGCTGGATGAAGAAGTACTGAGCTGTTTCAGACAGATGTAGCTGGAAGGTCTAACTGCAAATGCTGCAACCTTTGTACTCTGCTTGAGAGATTGTGGCACCACTGGCTCCTTGCAAACTGGGTGAGATAATCATGGAGATCAGAAAATCAGGATTTAAAAGTGATATATTTGTGGGTAGTATCTTGGTGGACATGTATGGTAAGTGTAGCTCAGTCTCACAGAAGGGTAGCAAATGTTTAACAAGCTGCCTTCTCGAGATGTGGTGACTTGGAACACGATGATAAATGCCTTTGGTGAGAACCATGAGTTTAGCCTGGCTATGCAAGTTGACTGCAAGTTGGAGCTGCAGTCAAGTAGGGCAATTGGGTAGGGTTGGCAGCTTGGCATGTACGAAATGTGGATTTACAATGGCTGTCATATATATATATCATGCTGGAAAAGCAACCTCTTCAGAAACAGGAGCTTTACAGTGGGAGCAATGATAGACAAATCTTAGCTTGGGCTGCTCCAACTCTTTCAGATACTGAAGAGCCAGAAGCAGGAATACAAAGCACTGGTGTTCAGTCAGATGAAGACACATGGAGTGATTGAAAGGTTTACGGGTGCAATATTGCTTGATTGTAGTGAAGATTAGTGCTTTTCGGCTGCTTGTCTGTCTGGTGCTAATAACAGAGCCGTCAGGCCCAGAACCTGCATCTCAGGTTCTTTTTGCTGGAAACTTGAGAGGTGCTTTAGGTGCTTTTCTGGGGAAAAAGGAGGAGGTTATTGTAGGCCGCCTAAAGAAAAAGCAGGCAATAGGAAAAACAAGGAAAGGATTACGCTAATCTGGGAGGAGTCGGGGAGAAAAATAGAAAAAAAACAGAGGATTCGGGCGGCAAAAAAATCAGGCAATGGTGGCTAATGTAAGTCTCTGGCGGTCATCGAAAGGAGGTAGCATGGAGGTGGCGACGAAGGGGATTCGAAAAAGCTGAAAAGGAAGGAAAACAAGGAGGCGTATGAAAGAACGAGAAGATCAGAGAAGAAGGCCAGAAGGTGACGACGAGGAATGGGAGGCCGACGGAAGAAGATGTTGTAACGATGGGAGAGTTGAAGGAGGACGAAAAGCCAAAGTTGACGAGCTTGGAATACGCAGAAGTCGAAGACGAATAAGAGGACGGAGTTGTAGTGGCAATGGAAGAAGTCAAGACAGAAGGTGGTGAGCTCTCGAGCTCTCTTGAAGCAACGGCAGAAAGATGACACCGAGGAACAAGTGAGGAAAGGGGATGCAACTCTTTGGCTGCTGCCGCAGCACAGCTCGATTTCTCGCCTGCTCTTGAGAGGCATACACCGCATGAAGCCGATTGCATAGATGAGTGTGACAACATCCAGAGACATGCTCACCATGGCCCGGATGCTCCTGATGCACCTGATATTGTCGCTGCGGATGGTTTAGGGATGTCTATGCAGCTGCGGCGGACTGATGCGATGGATGCTGATAGATTAGGGATGTCTAAGCAGTTGCAGACTATTCGGCCTGCAGTAACGGGTGCAAACTGAGACACTTTGTTATGTGATACTACGGCAGGCTCATGCACAGAGACTGATGTTGTAGTCGACACACACTTTAAGGTTCCCCTGGCAAAACACGATGAGGCAGATGGTTCCAGGTGTACACATCATGAGGTGCATCAAACAGGATGTTTACAATCAAGAGAATAAGTGAACATCCATCTGTTTGTAGATGTATTCACAGGACTGGGTCGTTGCATGTTTTAAGCTTCAGTGCTGTGAAGCCAAGATGTGAAGCAGTGTATCATCTGAATGAC
Source organism: Lygodium microphyllum (assembly GCF_053477565.2). Classification (NCBI taxonomy): domain Eukaryota; kingdom Viridiplantae; phylum Streptophyta; class Polypodiopsida; order Schizaeales; family Lygodiaceae; genus Lygodium; species Lygodium microphyllum. Next base: position 128,991,115 of record NC_141138.1, read on the forward strand.
AGATTATGGACATGGTTATGGAAGATATTCTATTTAAAAGATTTAGATAAAAGGAGAATATCAGAAAGATCTTAGAGGAGCAGGCATATAGAAACAAAACATCTATAAAGGACCAGCAGATTGACATATTATATAATTCTTCAATTGAACATGAAAAAATGGACGTTTTTGTCAAGACGTTTACTGGAGATGCTCTCAATCAGATGTAGCTGATTGTATGTCTCATATTATCTGAAATTGAGTTTTTTAAATTGAATCTGATCTCGCTAGATTGATGTTCTATCTTGAAATTTGTCAAGGTCTTCTGTAGACGCGACTTTGCTTTCGAAAACCTTTCGACATCTTTGGTGAACCCGACGTGAAAGCGTCGCAGAAATTTCAGGATGGGAGACACTTCAGCCTCTATTTCAGCTTCCTCTACAACTCCAGCTGCCTCTACTTCAGCTCCATCAATGACTGCTGCGTCAAGTACTTCAACGGAGGATCTAAAACAGATTTTGCAGAATATGTCCATGTATATGCAGCTCCAAAATCAGCAAACACAAATGTATATGCAGCAGCAACAACAATTGCATCAACAACAGTTGTCTCAGCAAAGGCAACTCTACTCGGAGCAGGAGAATGCAAACAACGCGACTAAGGCTATTGAAGCAGTTGAGAGTGAGAAGAAGCTATTTGACGGGCGTAATGTTTCAGCATATTTGAAGACATATGAGATCAAGATGGGGTTCTTTGGAGTTCCTGCTGGACTTATGAGTAAGTACTTCCTTCGTCTTGTCACACCTGCTTTGAGAATAAAAGTGACTGATCTTTTTATTCAAAACACACATTGGCAAGATTTTAAGAAGGCTCTTAAAGAAGAATATTTCCTTGAGGACTTTGGTATGGCTACTCGACGGTCATTCCGAGAGTGGGTCTACATGCCAAACAAAGGTCTTGCTGCTTCGGAGTTGATTCGAGAATTTGAAGAAAGGTATAGTCAGCTTGATGCCATTGAACAAAGAGCATTAGATGTTGAAAAAGTTGAACTTTTCTTGCAAGCTGCAGATCCTGCTCTTCAAGAAGAATTGGGTGAGCTTCTTGAAGATCGCACGAAGCCTATGGGTCTTAAAACTGATTGGCAGGATGCTCAGGATGCAGTCTCGACTTTGACCAAGAGGAGGATATGGAAGACTCGCCTACAGAATGGTTCCATGACACCTACACCATTATCTGCTCCTATGCCTACTTCTATTCCTGTTATTTCTTCTCCTCCTCAGCCAGTTTCTTGGCCTATGCCAGTGCCTACTGTTTCTACTCCACCTATTCCTCCTGTTCCACGACCGATGCCTACACCTTCTGCTCCAAAACCATCCGCTCCATCCGTGCCTACTTCTCTTGATGACATAATCAAAGGAATCACAGATTTGACACTTGAGTCAGTCAAAGCGGAGTTGGTGGGTAAGTTGAAGGAGCAGTTTGCTTCGACTGCGCCTGCTACTTCTTCTAGTGCTCCTATTGCACCTAGGAGTGCTCCTAGTGCACCTAGGAGAGATCGGAGATGTATTTGGTGTGATAGTACGGAGCATCAGCATTGCAGGGATTGTGACTCTTTCCAGGATGCAAGGAGGCAGAATTTGGTATATTGGGGGCAAGATGGTAAGATTTGGTTGACTGAGACAGGAGCTCCACTTGCTACCAACTTTGGTAAAGGTGGAATGAAGAAGTTAGTGGAGGACATGGCTGCCCGTACTTCTTATGTGACGGCTAGAGGTGATGCTTCTGCATATGGAGTACAGATTGAGAAGGGATCAGAGACTCAGTCCGCACTATGGACTTATGCTATGGAGACTGCAAACAAGGGGAAAATTCAGCAAACTGTTTTGACTAGCGCAGGCTCTAGCATCAGATCAGAGACAGGATGGGACTCGCCTGTTGACAGGTATTCTATTTATGCTTATTTGGCTAAATCTCATGGTGCAGATGTATTTGTTGAGGAGAAGCGTAAGAGGGATGAAGAAAATCCAAGTGCAGCTAAGAAGACTAGAGGGGGTGAGTTTGTTACTCCACCTACTGCAGGACCGTCTTCACGATCAGGGCCAGATCGACAGATGGAGGATGCTCAAAAGAGGGAAAAGAGGCAAGAGCCTAGAGAGAGAAAGCAGCCAGGATTCAGATTGATGTCCGATATTGAGACATCTACAGACATGAAGAAAATCTTTAATGATAAGATACTTGGCAGTGAGGTGACTTTCACTATTTCCGAGATTTTGGGCATCTCAAAAAGAGAGTTTCAGGATCAGTTTCAGGAGGTCCTGAAGAGGAAAAGACATGCATTGTCAACCACTGATGCACAGGGAGTTTTGATTGGAGAGTTGGATGAGGATGATGATGAGGTTATGGTTGATAATGCTTCTGTTTTGCCGCAGGTAGAGAAGAGGGTTCAGCCTATGCATTATGCTGAAATTGATGAGCCTGTTTTGATACCGCGTAGTCACTTTTCGCGGAGCCATTGGGCTAGGGCAACTACAGAGACGATGGTAAAGGTTGGAGAAAAACAGGTGCCTTATGTTGCATTGGTTGATCATGGTTCAGAGATTAATCTCATTGTTCGTGGAGTTTATGAGAGTAACAGATGGCCTATGGATGTAGAGCATGGGTGGCGTATGAGAGCCGCCAATAACACTGCAGGTGATTTATATGCTGCTTGCCCTAGTGTCAGGGTTTCTATTGGTGATGTAGAGGAGGATTTTCATTTCTTTGTGCAGGATTCATGCTCTTATCCCATAATTCTTGGTCAGCCATTCATTACAGAGATGCGCATGGAGACAAAGGTCATGGATGATGGATCTGCTTATGCACGGATTCGCAGTAAGGATGGTATGAGAGCAGTTCAGTTTATGACTGTATGTGTGAACCATGTTAGAAACAGAGATACTCTCAGAGATGCACCCTTACCCACTGTGAGGGATTCGGGTTTTCATTAGGTACCGCCGTTTCGCGAGACGACGGTGGTACAGAGGAGAGGAGATTGGAGTTCTCGCCTCCTGGCAGCAGTGTTTTCTCCTCCGGTTATGTTGGAATTTCAGCAAACAGTTCAATGAGTTATCAGAAGACTTCTAGATTTTCTAGAGCTTCCAGGCAGTATATATGCAGGAAGGAGAAAAATTTGAAAAATGCAGGAATTTTGGAGGATGATGAGCACATAGATGGTATGTATGACAGTGTGATTTGTGCAGATACGATGGCAGAGATGGGAGATATGCTGAAAACTGATATGCTGAATTGTCATGGTAATGTATTAGTGCAGTCCCTGGACATGTTTCATGAAATTGCAGATTTTGTGTCACAGATTGAGTCAGAGGCTGAGGTAACTCAGCAAAGAGTATTGAGTGCTGAAAAAATTCAGCAAACAGAGTTTCCAGCTGGTTATGATCAGCTTTCAGAGAGACAGAGGGCTGAAAATTTTCAGCCAACAGAGTTTACTGCTGAAATATTTCAGCATTCAGAGTTTGGGGCTGTTTCTATGCAGTCCATAGAGCAGAGGGCTGAGAATATTCAGCCATTGGAGTGCAGAATTGCTGATTTACAGCAAGGTTTATGTAATGCAGAAGAACATAATGAAGCCAGGGTTGACACGAAATACAAGACTGTGGATAAGAAGGTGGATTTTATAGGCAAGATTATGGAGTATTGTTCTACCACTTCAGAGATACAAAGATTCATTGGAGCTTGTGTGTTTTACATGACTTGGACACCCCATTTTGCACACATAGCAAATTGTTTGTATGAGCTGTTTCGAAAGGGGCAGAAACTATTTTGGGATGAGAGCCACACTAGAACCATGCGGAAAATGAGGAAGTTATTGCAGATTTTTTGGAAGATGGTGAAAAGATGGTTTGGGCCATACATAGTCAGACATGTCTTTGATAATGCAACATATGAGTTGACAGAATTGGATGGGACAGTGCTTAGAGTGCCAATTGCTGGAAAAAGAATCAAGATTTTCAAGAAAAGAGATGATGAGGATTATGCATTGGAAGAATTTTCAAGAGAAGAACAACGACAAGAAACTCCAATGGAAGAGACAGATGATATGGCTGAAAATCTTGTTGATCTACCAGAAATGCATAACGAAGAGATTGATTTGTTTGTGGATCTTGATGATAATGATCATGGGTAGTTGGCCCATCCGGAGGATGCGCAGGATTAGAGGGGGTGGATGTCGTATTGCTGCGCATTCGAGGTGTGAAAACCACCCAAAAGTTGTGCATGAGATTTGTTACTTTGTACATACTTAGTTGTTATGCTTGCTCTTTCATTCTATGCCGAAGATGGAGAAGAATAAGGAATTTTTGATAGATTGGTAACTCGAGATGCAGTCTCATGGGCTACACTCATTTCAGGATATGCCGATTATGGGCTGGATGAAGAAGTACTGAGCTGTTTCAGACAGATGTAGCTGGAAGGTCTAACTGCAGATGCTGCAACCTTTGTACTCTGCTTGAGAGATTGTGGCACCACTGGCTCCTTGCAAACTGGGTGAGATAATCATGGAGATCAGAAAATCAGGATTTAAAAGTGATATATTTGTGGGTAGTATCTTGGTGGACATGTATGGTAAGTGTAGCTCAGTCTCACAGAAGGGTAGCAAATGTTTAACAAGCTGCCTTCTCGAGATGTGGTGACTTGGAACACGATGATAAATGCCTTTGGTGAGAACCATGAGTTTAGCCTGGCTATGCAAGTTGACTGCAAGTTGGAGCTGCAGTCAAGTAGGGCAATTGGGTAGGGTTGGCAGCTTGGCATGTACGAAATGTGGATTTACAATGGCTGTCATATATATATATCATGCTGGAAAAGCAACCTCTTCAGAAACAGGAGCTTTACAGTGGGAGCAATGATAGACAAATCTTAGCTTGGGCTGCTCCAACTCTTTCAGATACTGAAGAGCCAGAAGCAGGAATACAAAGCACTGGTGTTCAGTCAGATGAAGACACATGGAGTGATTGAAAGGTTTACGGGTGCAATATTGCTTGATTGTAGTGAAGATTAGTGCTTTTCGGCTGCTTGTCTGTCTGGTGCTAATAACAGAGCCGTCAGGCCCAGAACCTGCATCTCAGGTTCTTTTTGCTGGAAACTTGAGAGGTGCTTTAGGTGCTTTTCTGGGGAAAAAGGAGGAGGTTATTGTAGGCCGCCTAAAGAAAAAGCAGGCAATAGGAAAAACAAGGAAAGGATTACGCTAATCTGGGAGGAGTCGGGGAGAAAAATAGAAAAAAAACAGAGGATTCGGGCGGCAGAAAAATCAGGCAATGGTGGCTAATGTAAGTCTCTGGCGGTCATCGAAAGGAGGTAGCATGGAGGTGGCGACGAAGGGGATTCGAAAAAAGCTGAAAAGGAAGGAAAACAAGGAGGCGTAAGAAAGAACGAGAAGATCAGAGAAGAAGGCCAGAAGGTGACGACGAGGAATGGGAGGCCGACGGAAGAAGATGTTGTAACGATGGGAGAGTTGAAGGAGGACGAAAAGCCAAAGTTGACGAGCTTGGAATACGCAGAAGTCGAAGACGAATAAGAGGACGGAGTTGTAGTGGCAATGGAAGAAGTCAAGACAGAAGGTGGTGAGCTCTCGAGCTCTCTTGAAGCAACGGCAGAAAGATGACACCGAGGAACAAGTGAGGAAAGGGGATGCAACTCTTTGGCTGTTGCCGCAGCACAGCTCGATTTCTCGCCTGCTCTTGAGAGGCATACACCGCATGAAGCCGATTGCATAGATGAGTGTGACAACATCCAGAGACATGCTCACCATGGCCCGGATGCTCCTGATGCACCTGATATTGTCGCTGCGGATGGTTTAGGGATGTCTATGCAGCTGCGGCGGACTGATGCGATGGATGCTGATAGATTAGGGATGTCTAAGCAGTTGCAGACTATTCGGCCTGCAGTAACGGGTGCAAACTGAGACACTTTGTTATGTGATACTACGGCAGGCTCATGCACAGAGACTGATGTTGTAGTCGACACACACTTTAAGGTTCCCCTGGCAAAACACGATGAGGCAGATGGTTCCAGGTGTACACATCATGAGGTGCATCAAACAGGATGTTTACAATCAAGAGAATAAGTGAACATCCATCTGTTTGTAGATGTATTCACAGGACTGGGTCGTTGCATGTTTTAAGCTTCAGTGCTGTGAAGCCAAGATGTGAAGCAGTGTATCATCTGAATGACAGATTATGGACATGGTTATGGAAGATATTCTATTTAAAAGATTTAGATAAAAGGAGAATATCAGAAAGATCTTAGAGGAGCAGGCATATAGAAACAAAACATCTATAAAGGACCAGCAGATTGACATATTATATAATTCTTCAACTGAACATGAAGAAATGGACGTTTTTGTCAAGACGTTTATTGGAGATGCTCTCAATCAGATGTAGCTGATTGTATGTCTCATATTATCTGAAATTGAGTTTTTTAAATTGAATCTGATCTCACTAGATTGATCTTCTATCTTGAAATTTGTCAAGGTCTTCTGTAGACGCGACTTTGCTTTCGAAAACCTTTCGACATCTTTGGTGAACCCGACGTGAAAGCGTCGCAGAAATTTCAGGATGGGAGACACTTCAGCCTCTATTTCAGCTTCCTCTACAACTCCAGCTGCCTCTACTTCAGCTCCATCAATGACTGCTGCGTCAAGTACTTCAACGGAGGATCTAAAACAGATTTTGCAGAATATGTCCATGTATATGCAGCTCCAAAATCAGCAAACACAAATGTATATGCAGCAGCAACAACAATTGCATCAACAACAGTTGTCTCAGCAAAGGCAACTCTACTCGGAGCAGGAGAATGCAAACAACGCGACTAAGGCTATTGAAGCAGTTGAGAGTGAGAAGAAGCTATTTGACGGGCGTAATGTTTCAGCATATTTGAAGACATATGAGATCAAGATGGGGTTCTTTGGAGTTCCTGCTGGACTTATGAGTAAGTACTTCCTTCGTCTTGTCACACCTGCTTTGAGAATAAAAGTGACTGATCTTTTTATTCAAAACACACATTGGCAAGATTTTAAGAAGGCTCTTAAAGAAGAATATTTCCTTGAGGACTTTGGTATGGCTACTCGACGGTCATTCCGAGAGTGGGTCTACATGCCAAACAAAGGTCTTGCTGCTTCGGAGTTGATTCGAGAATTTGAAGAAAGGTATAGTCAGCTTGATGCCATTGAACAAAGAGCATTAGATGTTGAAAAAGTTGAACTTTTCTTGCAAGCTGCAGATCCTGCTCTTCAAGAAGAATTGGGTGAGCTTCTTGAAGATCGCACGAAGCCTATGGGTCTTAAAACTGATTGGCAGGATGCTCAGGATGCAGTCTCGACTTTGACCAAGAGGAGGATATGGAAGACTCGCCTACAGAATGGTTCCATGACACCTACACCATTATCTGCTCCTATGCCTACTTCTATTCCTGTTATTTCTTCTCCTCCTCAGCCAGTTTCTTGGCCTATGCCAGTGCCTACTGTTTCTACTCCACCTATTCCTCCTGTTCCACGACCGATGCCTACACCTTCTGCTCCAAAACCATCCGCTCCATCCGTGCCTACTTCTCTTGATGACATAATCAAAGGAATCACAGATTTGACACTTGAGTCAGTCAAAGCGGAGTTGGTGGGTAAGTTGAAGGAGCAGTTTGCTTCGACTGCGCCTGCTACTTCTTCTAGTGCTCCTATTGCACCTAGGAGTGCTCCTAGTGCACCTAGGAGAGATCGGAGATGTATTTGGTGTGATAGTACGGAGCATCAGCATTGCAGGGATTGTGACTCTTTCCAGGATGCAAGGAGGCAGAATTTGGTATATTGGGGGCAAGATGGTAAGATTTGGTTGACTGAGACAGGAGCTCCACTTGCTACCAACTTTGGTAAAGGTGGAATGAAGAAGTTAGTGGAGGACATGGCTGCCCGTACTTCTTATGTGACGGCTAGAGGTGATGCTTCTGCATATGGAGTACAGATTGAGAAGGGATCAGAGACTCAGTCCGCACTATGGACTTATGCTATGGAGACTGCAAACAAGGGGAAAATTCAGCAAACTGTTTTGACTAGCGCAGGCTCTAGCATCAGATCAGAGACAGGATGGGACTCGCCTGTTGACAGGTATTCTATTTATGCTTATTTGGCTAAATCTCATGGTGCAGATGTATTTGTTGAGGAGAAGCGTAAGAGGGATGAAGAAAATCCAAGTGCAGCTAAGAAGACTAGAGGGGGTGAGTTTGTTACTCCACCTACTGCAGGACCGTCTTCACGATCAGGGCCAGATCGACAGATGGAGGATGCTCAAAAGAGGGAAAAGAGGCAAGAGCCTAGAGAGAGAAAGCAGCCAGGATTCAGATTGATGTCCGATATTGAGACATCTACAGACATGAAGAAAATCTTTAATGATAAGATACTTGGCAGTGAGGTGACTTTCACTATTTCCGAGATTTTGGGCATCTCAAAAAGAGAGTTTCAGGATCAGTTTCAGGAGGTCCTGAAGAGGAAAAGACATGCATTGTCAACCACTGATGCACAGGGAGTTTTGATTGGAGAGTTGGATGAGGATGATGATGAGGTTATGGTTGATAATGCTTCTGTTTTGCCGCAGGTAGAGAAGAGGGTTCAGCCTATGCATTATGCTGAAATTGATGAGCCTGTTTTGATACCGCGTAGTCACTTTTCGCGGAGCCATTGGGCTAGGGCAACTACAGAGACGATGGTAAAGGTTGGAGAAAAACAGGTGCCTTATGTTGCATTGGTTGATCATGGTTCAGAGATTAATCTCATTGTTCGTGGAGTTTATGAGAGTAACAGATGGCCTATGGATGTAGAGCATGGGTGGCGTATGAGAGCCGCCAATAACACTGCAGGTGATTTATATGCTGCTTGCCCTAGTGTCAGGGTTTCTATTGGTGATGTAGAGGAGGATTTTCATTTCTTTGTGCAGGATTCATGCTCTTATCCCATAATTCTTGGTCAGCCATTCATTACAGAGATGCGCATGGAGACAAAGGTCATGGATGATGGATCTGCTTATGCACGGATTCGCAGTAAGGATGGTATGAGAGCAGTTCAGTTTATGACTGTATGTGTGAACCATGTTAGAAACAGAGATACTCTCAGAGATGCACCCTTACCCACTGTGAGGGATTCGGGTTTTCATTAGGTACCGCCGTTTCGCGAGACGACGGTGGTACAGAGGAGAGGAGATTGGAGTTCTCGCCTCCTGGCAGCAGTGTTTTCTCCTCCGGTTATGTTGGAATTTCAGCAAACAGTTCAATGAGTTATCAGAAGACTTCTAGATTGTCTAGAGCTGCCAGGCAGTATATATGCAGGAAGGAGAAAAATTTGAAAAATGCAGGAATTTTGGAGGATGATGAGCACATAGATGGTATGTATGACAGTGTGATTTGTGCAGATACGATGGCAGAGAGGGGAGATATGCTGAAAACTGATATGCTGAATTGTCATGGTAATGTATTAGTGCAGTCCCTGGACATGTTTCATGAAATTGCAGATTTTGTGTCACAGATTGAGTCAGAGGCTGAGGTAACTCAGCAAAGAGTATTGAGTGCTGAAAAAATTCAGCAAACAAAGTTTCCAGCTGGTTATGATCAGCTTTCAGAGAGACAGAGGGCTGAAAATTTTCAGCCAACAGAGTTTACTGCTGAAATATTTCAGCATTCAGAGTTTGGGGCTGTTTCTATGCAGTCCATAGAGCAGAGGGCTGAGAATATTCAGCCATTGGAGTGCAGAATTGCTGATTTACAGCAAGGTTTATGTAATGCAGAAGAACATAATGAAGCCAGGGTTGACACGAAATACAAGACTGTGGATAAGAAGGTGGATTTTATAGGCAAGATTATGGAGTATTGTTCTACCACTTCAGAGATACAAAGATTCATTGGAGCTTGTGTGTTTTACATGACTTGGACACCCCATTTTGCACACATAGCAAATTGTTTGTATGAGCTGTTTCGAAAGGGGCAGAAACTATTTTGGGATGAGAGCCACACTAGAACCATGCGGAAAATGAGGAAGTTATTGCAGATTTTTTGGAAGATGGTGAAAAGATGGTTTGGGCCATACATAGTCAGACATGTCTTTGATAATGCAACATATGAGTTGACAGAATTGGATGGGACAGTGCTTAGAGTGCCAATTGCTGGAAAAAGAATCAAGATTTTCAAGAAAAGAGATGATGAGGATTATGCATTGGAAGAATTTTCAAGAGAAGAACAACGACAAGAAACTCCAATGGAAGAGACAGATGATATGGCTGAAAATCTTGTTGATCTACCAGAAATGCATAACGAAGAGATTGATTTGTTTGTGGATCTTGATGATAATGATCATGGGTAGTTGGCCCATCCGGAGGATGCGCAGGATTAGAGGGGGTGGATGTCGTATTGCTGCGCATTCGAGGTGTGAAAACCACCCAAAAGTTGTGCATGAGATTTGTTACTTTGTACATACTTAGTTGTTATGCTTGCTCTTTCATTCTATGCCGAAGATGGAGAAGAATAAGGAATTTTTGATAGATTGGTAACTCGAGATGCAGTCTCATGGGCTACACTCATTTCAGGATATGCCGATTATGGGCTGGATGAAGAAGTACTGAGCTGTTTCAGACAGATGTAGCTGGAAGGTCTAACTGCAGATGCTGCAACCTTTGTACTCTGCTTGAGAGATTGTGGCACCACTGGCTCCTTGCAAACTGGGTGAGATAATCATGGAGATCAGAAAATCAGGATTTAAAAGTGATATATTTGTGGGTAGTATCTTGGTGGACATGTATGGTAAGTGTAGCTCAGTCTCACAGAAGGGTAGCAAATGTTTAACAAGCTGCCTTCTCGAGATGTGGTGACTTGGAACACGATGATAAATGCCTTTGGTGAGAACCATGAGTTTAGCCTGGCTATGCAAGTTGACTGCAAGTTGGAGCTGCAGTCAAGTAGGGCAATTGGGTAGGGTTGGCAGCTTGGCATGTACGAAATGTGGATTTACAATGGCTGTCATATATATATATCATGCTGGAAAAGCAACCTCTTCAGAAACAGGAGCTTTACAGTGGGAGCAATGATAGACAAATCTTAGCTTGGGCTGCTCCAACTCTTTCAGATACTGAAGAGCCAGAAGCAGGAATACAAAGCACTGGTGTTCAGTCAGATGAAGACACATGGAGTGATTGAAAGGTTTACGGGTGCAATATTGCTTGATTGTAGTGAAGATTAGTGCTTTTCGGCTGCTTGTCTGTCTGGTGCTAATAACAGAGCCGTCAGGCCCAGAACCTGCATCTCAGGTTCTTTTTGCTGGAAACTTGAGAGGTGCTTTAGGTGCTTTTCTGGGGAAAAAGGAGGAGGTTATTGTAGGCCGCCTAAAGAAAAAGCAGGCAATAGGAAAAACAAGGAAAGGATTACGCTAATCTGGGAGGAGTCGGGGAGAAAAATAGAAAAAAAACAGAGGATTCGGGCGGCAGAAAAATCAGGCAATGGTGGCTAATGTAAGTCTCTGGCGGTCATCGAAAGGAGGTAGCATGGAGGTGGCGACGAAGGGGATTCGAAAAAAGCTGAAAAGGAAGGAAAACAAGGAGGCGTAAGAAAGAACGAGAAGATCAGAGAAGAAGGCCAGAAGGTGACGACGAGGAATGGGAGGCCGACGGAAGAAGATGTTGTAACGATGGGAGAGTTGAAGGAGGACGAAAAGCCAAAGTTGACGAGCTTGGAATACGCAGAAGTCGAAGACGAATAAGAGGACGGAGTTGTAGTGGCAATGGAAGAAGTCAAGACAGAAGGTGGTGAGCTCTCGAGCTCTCTTGAAGCAACGGCAGAAAGATGACACCGAGGAACAAGTGAGGAAAGGGGATGCAACTCTTTGGCTGCTGCCACAGCACAGCTCGATTTCTCGCCTGCTCTTGAGAGGCATACACCGCATGAAGCCGATTGCATAGATGAGTGTGACAACATCCAGAGACATGCTCACCATGGCCCGGATGCTCCTGATGCACCTGATATTGTCGCTGCGGATGGTTTAGGGATGTCTATGCAGCTGCGGCGGACTGATGCGATGGATGCTGATAGATTAGGGATGTCTAAGCAGTTGCAGACTATTCGGCCTGCAGTAACGGGTGCAAACTGAGACACTTTGTTATGTGATACTACGGCAGGCTCATGCACAGAGACTGATGTTGTAGTCGACACACACTTTAAGGTTCCCCTGGCAAAACACGATGAGGCAGATGGTTCCAGGTGTACACATCATGAGGTGCATCAAACAGGATGTTTACAATCAAGAGAATAAGTGAACATCCATCTGTTTGTAGATGTATTCACAGGACTGGGTCGTTGCATGTTTTAAGCTTCAGTGCTGTGAAGCCAAGATGTGAAGCAGTGTATCATCTGAATGACAGATTATGGACATGGTTATGGAAGATATTCTATTTAAAAGATTTAGATAAAAGGAGAATATCAGAAAGATCTTAGAGGAGCAGGCATATAGAAACAAAACATCTATAAAGGACCAGCAGATTGACATATTATATAATTCTTCAACTGAACATGAAGAAATGGACGTTTTTGTCAAGACGTTTACTGGAGATGCTCTCAATCAGATGTAGCTGATTGTATGTCTCATATTATCTGAAATTGAGTTTTTTAAATTGAATCTGATCTCGCTAGATTGATCTTCTATCTTGAAATTTGTCAAGGTCTTCTGTAGACGCGACTTTGCTTTCGCAAACCTTTCGACAACGCTAATAGTGATGCATATAGCGACGACGATAGCGACTATTCTATGGCATCACTAATACCGACGTTTTTTGCGACAACAGGGGCAAATTTTTTAATTAATATTTTCATTGCTTTGAATGTCAGTATGAGGCTTGTATCTTGTAGTGTATATCATGCTCTACAAATAAAAAAATGATCAAATGTATAATTATCCTAGTAATTTAGCATTTCCTTATAAACTACATCTCAAGAAGCATAGACTAATACCCCCTTGTTTGACCACCTAGTGAATGATTGCATGACAAAAGACACAACCACATAGTAATAGACAAACAACGTAGAGTATCAACCAAAAGACAACTTGCATAGGTACATAACTACAAGAAACTTTGTGGAGTATAAGTAGGGAAGACAAACTCAAAAGTAGAATTTATGGGGAACCATACATCTGAAGACTTAATTAGATGATATAGGGTGTACCACTGGAAAATCCTTAAGAAGATTGCACTATTCATGAAGTTGCACGAGAGCAATATAAACGCAACACAAGTACATAAAGGTACAAGCACATAGTCATGCGAGAGAAGCGAGATGCATTGACTAACTGCATAGATCCATGAACATTGGACCAAAAGTTTGCAACCGTAAGTGCATGTTGATGGCATGGCATATACATACTCATCACGTAGGCACGAAGGAACTGGAGGAGAGGAATCATGAGTAGTTTTGAATGATGAGTTGCAGTAATTGATTCGAACTTGTTTTGAGTGAAGAGAATAATAAGAAGAAGAAGAAATGAAGCAAGGAGTAGGTTGCAATGATATTAATATAGTTGATACAAAGAAACGATGTCCTAGTCCGATGATGATTCACGAAGCTACTTAGGTGGGACAACATAATTTAGGGCAGGTGCGCCCATGCCAACCGATGTATAAGGATGACCAGGCCAAAATAGTGTTGTCATAAGGGGCAATGATATATTTCCAAGCATAATTTAAAACATGTAGGGTGCAGGGTACATGCTATTGAGGATGGACATGAGTACTAAGCTGGGGCGGAGTATACTAGCACGTTGGTTCAGGTACTACGTAGAGCAGCTAGCTAGGGGCCGCAAGGCTTGTCGAGGATGGGACCGCAGAGGTCGGGATTCCCAGCGTAGCTACTGGCGGGAAACTTGGCCATCGCACCTCCGCTTGGGATGGGCCCAGACAGCTGATTGTTGGAGAGGTCACTGCAACAAATACACATAATATGGTTTATATATAAGGACGATGTAAACATTAGAGCCAGTCCCGAACATTTAACCAACTCTAATTCTACAACTGATGGGCCAAGGGCAGCTTCAATGATAGTATCTGAGAGAGAGAGAGAGAGAGAGCATGTACAGGAACTGGAGGTTGGACAGCTGCTGCATCTGCGGGGGGATCTGACCAGTCAGTGCGTTGTTGAAAAGGTGCAATGCGACGAGCTTGCTCAGCTTCCCAATCTCCGCTGGGATTGGCCCAAAGAAGTCGTTGCGGAACAGCTCCCTGCAATATGCGATATTGTACAATACAAATATGTCACAATATTCTTCCTTCTATATATAACTAAGTTCTCTAGAGAAAGTCCTTTCCAAGAAGTCGGAAGGAGCACATTTAAAAAAGGTGGGCGGAAAAAAATGTCACACACAGTACAAGATTAGCATCCATACATACAGGTATTGCAACGACGACAGGTCCCCCACACGAGGAGAGATCGTTCCAGAGATACCCATGGCGCCAAGGCTCCTGCATTCATTGGATGATATATTCAATTAATCTTGTCGGCCTGTAATATAAGACTTCTAAGAAGAACACTGAAATACAGTCGCGCCATGTTCAACGGGGCGCGCTATTGCAGATGATGGAACTGGGCCGGCACTAATTAGTGATTATACTTACAGTCTAACGACTTTGTTGTTGTCGTCGCAGTCCACGCGGACGAAGGTGCAAGGATTGGCGGCGTTGGCGTCCCAATCGGCCATCGCTCCTTGAGGATCGAGCAGCCCATTCTTGAACGCCATGAGAGCATCCACTGCGCCAACGCCGCAACCATACGGTCAGCCGACACGACATCGATAATATCAGCCCAAGCATAAAAGATCTATTGTAGTACTCTTACTCGTCTAATCTACTAACGTTGAAAGCACTAGTGTTCTGTGTATAATATTCTTAGACTTGAAACCGAATTTAATTAACCTTCCGAATTGAAGCCCTCCGCAGAGACCAGCTGCAAAAGAGTCTGGAGGACGCAAGCTGCTGCCGCTATTGTCAGAGTCCAGATAAAAAACGCAGTCCGTGAACGCGGGGCCGCAGGCGAACGACGAGCCTCCATGGTCAGACTTACTTCCAAGGACGCAACACAAGAGGTGGAGGAGCTAGGCAGCTGGACAAGAAAACTGGGGTTATACGTGAAGCTTGAAAGCAATCCAGGCGCCGAGGGTTCATCCTGCCACTACCAGTACATTTATATCCATACAAGAAGCCCCAGTCCACGGCCCGAGAAAAATTCGCCCAACTGTTTCGAGGTCACGGCCCGAGAAACATTCGCCCAACTGTTTCGCCACTCCAATTATTCACATGCTCGTTTCGAGGTCATGGCCTCCGCTTATAATGCAGTAACTAAGGCAATATCATATTATATTTTACATTAGACGGTACCCGACAGTTAACCTTTTCCTCACTTGGAACACCACCCAAACGCAATGGTACCAAGCACTAGCTAGTATGATGTTCTCATGCCACCTTGGCGTGCCTCATCTATCGAGACTACACATGAAGTTCGTGTTTAGCATGGGTTAGGCTGCTGCAACAGAAAGAGCACAATTGTAACATTGTGTGCTCTCCATCTTCATACATGTTTTAGGCTGCTCAACAGAACAAGCATATTGGTAATGTTGCATGCTTTGTATCTTCATACTTGCTCCCCTTTAGAACAGAGGTATGGTGGCCTCGAGAACATAGCATTGTGTTGAGACTATGCCAACAAGATCCAAAAAAGAAGAATGGCAAACAAACTCAAAAGAATCAATCACATGCATTATCTTGAACTTATCTTTAATATTACTCTTCTCTCCTTTAATAAAATTGATAAATTTTAGGAAGGGAATACCTTAAAACCCCCCCCCCCCCCCCCCCCCCCTCACAAATCAAAAAATTTAGGGAGATAGTTGTCTCTCTTCCCCCTCTTTCTACTTTCCCCCTCCTATCTCTCCTAAACTCTCTCTCCTCTTTGTATTTGTTTTTCTCTACACTCCAGTCAAGACTCTTTCCCCTGCTACTTTCTCTCCTATAGTCTCTCTACTCTACTTTTTCCCTCCCATATCGCTCACCTCTCCTAACTTTCCCTTTCCTCTCTCTACTTTTCTTTCTCTGCTATGTTTAAATTTTATATAAGTTAAATAAAATGACCACAAATGGGGTAAGGTGTGTTATATGCCTCCTAACCCTATCAACTCAGTAAAAAGTTTGATTAAGGATCAATTCACGAAAATATAAAATTGTCAAAATTTTTAAAAACCTAAGTCTTCTAGTCACAAATAAGTGGCTATTGCTCTATGCTTTTTAGGTGTAGCTTATAATAATGAAATGCTTAATTACTAGGATAATCGTGCTTCTAGTCATTTCCTTATTCCTACAACATGATATGGTCATGCTTCTTTCCTTATGGTTGTATGTTCTACTCATTGCTTTACTCCATAATAATTCTTTTAAAAATTTTGCATACGATCAAACCTTTGGTATGTGCTTGCGTTAGCTATTAGCCTGGTCATTTCATTAAATGCTACATCACTTTACATGCATAGTGCAAAAAGGATTACTCTTGAGACTGAATCTCATTAAGAACAAGGTTGCAAGGATATTTAAGATAATCATACATTTGAAAGTTTTCTTGAACTATAGATCCAACTGCTCAAGAGTTACTACGTTGAAGGACTAATGCATCTACCCACTTTATCTAATCGTGAATATTCTCATGAACCCTTACACACAAAACCAAGCCACTGGCATTCATAGGACATGAGTTTTGTCATTGTTCTGAAGCTTAAAAAGGACAAAGAAAAGCAATAGTGGCTTAGACCTAAACAACAATTGGATGGCTATGATGATGGAATGTGAGGTTATTGAGTTAAGCACTCTTGAGGAGCACATTGTTGATGTGCAACCCTAGTGGCAAAAGGCATTTGGTCAAGAGTTAAAGTTTTAATAGAGCTTTTAAATAAGTTAGTCACTTTTAGCCTATTATGAATAATGTTTTCATGTGCTAGTATCTAGCTAGCAATGATTATATGGTGCCTTTGTGGGCATATGCTAATCACATCAATAGTGCTATTACTAGAGGCTTCTATTCTTCATGGTAGGTGTGGCACTTCATAGAGAGACATAGTATGCCACCAAATGATTGCTTTCTATAGAGAAGGGTTATAGTAGATATGCTTTTTGCTTGGATGAGGAGATATAAAATAGAACAAGCCACTTCCCAGCCTTATCAATGACTATATAAAGAGGTATTACTAAATGAGTACACACACAACACAATGAGAAAAGTTGCCACCATACCGACTAAGGATGAGCTGATGGTGCTTATAAGGATGTATTGTCTCTATTGTTTTGTCACTTGAGAAGCTACAATTATGTGTGTGCTTTCCACTCTACTTTGTAGAGTAGGTGGTGTTGCAAATTCACCTCGTGCATGGATTGAATTCAAGGATCTAAAGTTAGGTCTTGACTCCCCCCCACAAGGATTTGAAGCTCGGAGATTGTGATTATCTTTTGTGGAGTAAGGCATACTCATCGAGCTATGGAAAAAGTCAAGCACTACAAGGGATTAGGCCCACAAATGGCCATATTGATGCAATATTTCTTGAACTTGAAAGAGAAACTTATGGGTAGAGCTTGGAGGTTTTGATTATGTTTTGTGGAGTAAGGCATACTCATTGAGTGTGGCAAAAATCAAGCACTATAAGGGATTAGTCCCACAAACAGACATATGGATGCATTTCTTGAACTTTAAAAAGAAACTTAGGAGTGTGCTTATTGTTGTGATTAATAGTACAATAGTTGCATTTATTGCATGAAGAGTAAATGCAACTTTTCGGGATGTTTCTAAACATATTGCATCGACAACCTTCATGAAAATTTAAATGATTAATTAAATTTAATATGTCTACAATTTTCACATGTGTTTCCACATGCGCATAAACATTTTCTATGAAATTAGAAAAGCTAGGGAGATGTTGGTTCTGTAGACATATGAAGCCATAGTGCTGCACTAGTAGCTCGCTAGTTTATTTTCTTCTACCTTTTCTTATGCTCTCATTGACCAATAGTTTTACTAATTAAATCTAGATATTACTAAAAACTACACAATAACATCGTTTGAGATAACTAAATGTTCACAACAAAAGTAACAAAGTATAAGAAATATAAAAATTATGTATACATTACTTTTAATCTATTGATTATGGCTTGTAGTACCTAACATCCTATGTACTATACTATGTACATTACTAATCATACATAATCTAAAGATCTATCACCACCACCCTCTCCCTCTTTATTATTGTCTTCTTTTCTTTCTCAAACTTACTCTCATCACTCTCCTCATTGATGTGCTCTTCGTTCTCTGCATCATTGCCTTTTATGCTCTCACTCTCTTACACACTCTCTTTCCAATCATCTCATTGCATTATGACCCCTATAGAAATGGAAAATTAATGCTTGGAATTATTAAGGGCGTCCAATGCATTTATCAAAAGAAATGACTTAACAAATTCATTATACCATGATTTCATGCCACTGTTGCTCTGTGACAACACCCTCCTTCTACGAGTGTTTCCATATATCAAGCCTATTATGATTATGCTTACATTCCATATCATGGCTAGTGGATATTGGCCCAATACTTTGCCAAATATACTCAATTGTAAAATTAAAACACAAAATATTAGATATATTCAATGCTAAATAGACACACATAAGAGGTCAATAAAAAAATTAGATAATTACAAAATGTGCGTCCCATGTATTGACACCTCTTGACCCAAAATGTGAATAAAATTGCTCCATTTGGATTCTTTATGCCTCCCACTATTGTTCTAGACTGAAGATCCCACCCTCAATCTTTCTTTGATCTTCTCTCTGCTCTTGAGCATATATAATAATTGGCATTCACTTAGAATCCAAGCCTTGCCTGACTTCCTCATATTTTCTACTACTCTATGTTTGACCATGGCTCTCTTCTTATCAATCGCATTTATGATCCTCTCTCAAATTCAATGTTCTATAAACCCTATATGTAGAGGATTAAAAAATTTCTCATGCACTATATAAATGATTGCATGGAGTACTATATTTAGGTCTTTGTTTTTTGAGGATTTAATAAAATGTTTCTAGCTTTCTCCTACTGTAGCACACAAGTAGCTCATGATCTTGTTTCTTGTAGTATTTTGGAGTACTTGGCCTTGGAATTAAGCTAATACTATATATGTAGTTGGAGTTGCATGGCATCTATCTTTAGGGTGCTAGGATACCTATGGAGAGGGGCTTTAACCACCACTAGAACAACCTCCGCCCATGTCTACTACCACTACAAGGGAATGGGGCAATAGCGACGGCCATTTGCGATGCAAAACGGCAGTGTCGCTAAAAGCGTCTCTATTTGCGTCGCTATTTGCGTCGCTATTTGTGTCGCTATATGCGTCACTATTAGCATCGCTAATATTAGCGACGCAAATAGCGACGCATATAGAGACGCAAATAGCGATGCAAATAGCGACGCTAATAGCGACGCAAATAGCGACACATATAGCGACGCAAATAGAGATGCTTTTAGTGATGCATATAGCGACGCTTTTAGCGATGCCGGTCTGGGGGAAAAATTTCGAAAACCCGAGCGTAACATTCGCCGAGAGAACATTTGCGAGAAAGAATGAAAGAGAGAGCGAGAGAGCTTAAAGCTTTGCGAGGGAGAGAGAGAGAGAGAGAGAGAGAGAGAGAGAGGGAGAGAGAGAGGGAGATCATCACCATGCCGCCGCCGCTATATATGAAGAAGAAAGAGAAGTGTGCAATGGAGAACGGAGGGAAGGTGCAAAGAGAAGGTACAAAGGGTTTCATCTTCAAGCCTTTGAGGTAGGTACATTGCCTCTTCTTGCTTTATTTTTGTGTTATCTTGTTTTCTTTTTTTGTTTTTCTTTGCAAAGAGATACATGGAAAGAGAGGGAGGGAGGAAAGAAGGGAGAAGAATGAAGGGAGAGAAAGAGAGAAAAAGGTAGAGAAAGGAAATAAAGAGAAAGAGGAAGAGAGAAATGAGAGATGAAGGGAGGGATAGAGGATAAGTGAGAGAAACAACGAGAGAGAGAGGGGGGAAAAAAACAAAGAGAGAGGAAACAAAGAAAGGGAAATAGAGAAAGGGGGAGAGAAATAGAGAGAGGGAGAGGGAAGGAAGAGAGGAGGAGGATGTAGAAAAGAAGGGTGAGGTAAAGAGAGGAAAGAGAGTGAAAAGAAGAGAGAGAGAGAGGGAGAAAGAGAGATAGAGAGAAAAAATAGAGAGGGAGAGAGAGGGAGAGAGAAATAGGAAAACAATGAGAGAATGAGAGAGAAGGTTAATAAAGAAAAGTAAAGCGAGAGGGGGGAGAGAGAGATAAAGAGAGGTGGGGTGACATTTCTTTCAATATCTTTGTTTCTTAAGCTTTTTATTTTCTATCTTTGATTGTCTTTGCAATGAGATGAGTTGAGTGAGAGTGGGGAGGGAAGGAGGGAGAGAAATAGAGAGAAGAAGGGAGGGGAAGGAAGAGAGAGATGGAGAGAAATAAAAAACAGGAGAGAGAGGGGCTTCATAAAAATTTGTCAAAATCCCAGCATGGCATTTTACAGGTTTTTAAACAAGCAAGAGAGAGAGAGAGAGAGGCCATTGCCACTGCCACCATCCATGAAGAGGGAGGAGACAAGTGTAAAGGAGAAGGAAGGAACTCCCAAATGAGAAAAAAATGAGAGAAGTACGAAGGGATTCTTCTTCAAGCTTTGAGGTAAGTGCATTATCTATTCTCTCTTTGTTTTTCTCTTTTCTTTACTTCTCTCTTTCTTTTTGTTGATGAGTATATTGAGAGAAGAAGTGAGAGAGATCAACATGTACAAGGGAGATTGAGAGAGAGAGAGAGAGAGAGAGGTCGCTGCCACCGCCAATCCACCACAAAAAGAGAGGGGACAACTGCAAAGAAGAAGGAGGGAGCCCATGAAGGAGAGAAGCGCGAAGGGATTCTTCTTCAAGCTTTGAGGTAAGTGCATTATCTATTCTCTCTTTGTTTTTCTCTTTGAGGTAACTGCATTATCTATTCTCTCTTTGTTTTTCTTTTTGTTCTTCAAGCTTTGAGGTAAGTGCATTATCTCTTCTCTCTTTGTTTTTCTCTTTTCTTTACTTCTCTCTTTCTTTTTGTTGATGAAAGCACTTTTGTTAATCACGGGATTAAGGAAAGGGCCAAAGAGAGTTCGCCACGTGTGCAAGAATATGGTATTCTTGTCTCCTCTTTTTTAGAGATAGTGGAGTCCATTTCGTGATTCTCTTTTCTTTTTTAGCCAAAACCCCTAAAGTCTGACATGTTTTGGAGTCCCAAAGACATTACTTACTTACAAATCTGACAAAATACGTGACAGAGATGTGATGAAATTAATAATGAGTTTTTTGAAAGTCGGGAGATCTTTCAATATTGTTTTTGGCGCCCAATACATACTCATTTGGGTTCTTGGTGCTACTTTTTAGTTCATTCACCCCTCTTTGAGCTTCTTTCTCTGCGCTTTCATTCTTTTCATGGCTTCCTCCAGGCGCCCTTCTCGTTTAATACACTCTTGCACAGTCTATAGCCAGGGAGTAGATGGAAATTTTGAGGCCAAAACCTTTGCTGTAAACGATTGGGTTACCATGCTGCCATCTTGCAAGGGCTCTCATAAGGTGAAAAGAAGAAAATGAGATGATATAAAACATCACAAGAAGGGGCATATCATTGCCTTCAAAATTATGCCCGAAGGCTAGTTTGTCAAGGTGCAACATGTTTACATGGCCAAGGATATGCACTTGCCTCCAAACGAACGTGTTCCCCAACAAACACATTGTAAGTTATAAGTTGAATAACGTATATAATTCTTTTCCATTTATGCAAGTTCTAACAAACGGTTCGTCATTAAGGAGGAACCACTCCCTCGCTCTGTATTGGAGATGATAATGCTGATACAGCGCGATATGGAGGAAACGAAGACAGCGTAGAGATAACCTCGCTCCGTATTGGCAATGACACAAGGCCGATATGACGCGAGGGGGAGGTTATGAAAGCCTCAAACGATCGTACTTGCTCCGCATCGACACACCTCGTTTTGACCAGCGAAGCAAAGGACTCAGTAAAAAGACCACCGATACAACGCGAGAGATTAGAAACGGAGAAGATGCAAGACTTGTATCGCACCGTATCGGCAAGCAAGGCGGGAGAGCTCGAGAAATGAAAAGTGTACACGTAGGAAAAATAACCCCTTATATACCCACGTCAATCATGACACGTGTCAGACCGACGCTGATTGTGCCACGTGTCTGCACATATCGTCCGTATGCTACGTGTCAACTAACGACCGGTCCACGTGTTTGTTACGTGGTTATCGGCCACGTGTTGGCCAACGGCTACTGCCACGTGTCGAAGACCAACGGATAGTGCCAGGTGGCATAATTCCACGCCTACATAAGGGTGTGTCCCTTATCCGTACGGCTTTTTTCGGTTTTTTTTGGACCTCTGTCTCTTATCCTAATATGGCACGAGAGCGACTGTTTTCCTTCTTTGCTTTCATCTCTTCGTGTCGTTTTGGAGGTTCTGCAGAGTCTTCTTTCAGCTTTCCTCCCAAGCTCATAGTGCCCAAGCTCGTGTGACCACCGTTGTGGCTCTTTCGCTTCTTGCTGGAATCATCGATACGGCGCGAGGGGGCACATCCGTCTGAATCATTTCTCTCTTATCGCGCCGTATCGACAGAAGATATAAACATGTTTGAACCCACAGAATTCCTAGGATCCAAGGTTTCTCCAGGAACTGGTAAAAGAAGAAGGCTTTCAAAAGGCTCAAGGGCATCAACATGTGATGAGCCTGTGCATTCTTTTTCTTCTCCATGCTCTGCCACCAATGTGAGAATGCCAAGTACATCTCCAGTTAAGCGAACGTCGGTAATGAGAGGTCAAGGAGTATCAGAGCTTACTGATATCACTCCATCAGAGAGGCTACTTGATTTTATCCTTCAGAATGGAATGGATCTCTCATTCTATGGAGTTGTGAAAAATGTCTTTAATCCTGATTGGGACCTTGACAACGTTCTGAAATCTTGTGAAAAATATATTTTGGAGGACTTTTTGGAGTTTGAAAATCTTGCAGGTCCTTCTGTTGAAGTTGGCACAATTGAATATGTCCATGTTCCCATTGGGTCAACAAGAAATGAAAAGTCAGTATTTACTAAGAAGTGTAGTGCCCACTCTCTGGAGAGGTTTTATTCAAGAGACATATTTTGTTCCACTCATTCCAAAAACTGCAAGATGATGAGAAAATCTGCTGCTTTTATTGTTTTCACCCTTGTCAAATACCCTGTGAAAGCTGAGGAGAAACAGTTGGAAGGAGCAAAGTCTGCTAGCTTTTGCATGTTAGGTGATCTGGTAGATGAAAAGGAAACAGAGGAGGTTGTAGATGCAGATTTTGAGGCTTCTATTGCTGAGAATTTGGATGTTGCTCACTTCAAAGCTGAGACTATCATTGAGGAGAGCCAAGGAGATACAAACCCTCAACCTGATGAGAGTTCTCACCATATTGTTCCTTCTCTACTATCTATACCTTTCAAGGACAAGGAGTACATTTTACTGTCAGATATTCAAAAACTTTTTAATCTCAGGGAAGATTATTGTCTAGCAATTATTGCAGAGGCTTCTGATGTTGCAAATGGAATAATTGACACTGAAAATGAATCAAAGGAAGAGATTCTCAAACTTGATAAAGAAACTCTAGACGATAAGTATATTGATGCTGGTGAGGCCCTCTCTCTTTGTTTTGAAAAGGCCAAAGAAGCTGAGAAAGAGTTGAGTATTACTGATGAGGACTTCGATCGCATTCAAAGCGAACTTGGGATTTCCAATTTTGGAAGAGAGGAGTCTGAATATGTTAAAGAATTGACTAACACCAATGAGACAGCATCATCAATTAATTTATGGAATCCATTTAAATTGGAGTACGATGAAAATCAAGTGGTAAGATAATTTTGAATTTGCTTTTACACATTGGTAGGTTTACATTTCATGCTTATTCAGTATGGGTTTTATTTGCAGTTGGAGATTGCTGATACAGATAACTTCTTGAGGCATGGCAAAGGATCGAGAGCTGCTAGTAACACATTCAAAGACATTGCACTCGGCCACTACTTGGCTAGGATTGACCCTGATTCCTTTTTAGTACTTCATAGTAGTTTTTCAGAGGATACAGCATGGCCCATACTTTGTATTAAAGCTCTTACAAGGCTTCTAGGTTTCTCAGGATTACAATATAATGCCCACAAAGTATTGTTTTTGGAAAAGACTGCAGCAATTAGGATTTTTGGCTATGGTCCAGGTTACTCTGCTTCTAGAGCAGGATACTTTTTGGCGTTTTCATCCTACGCCTTAGCTGCAAACCGAACTGATGTAAAATCTATAGCTGGCTACAAGAGAAAAAAATTTCTACGTTATAGAGGAAAGATTCCTGAGGAGGAAGAGAATGTGAGAGTTTTGGAAAACTAGCTTTGTATATATTCTTTCTTATATATAAAAGTGCGATTGCTTATGTGTCATTGCCGTCTTTTATCTACATTCTTTGAAGTTGTCGTCGAAAAAACCAGTTGAATAGCTCCTCCAAAGCATTGCTTTTTGTAACTCCTCCCCCATGCCTTGTGCTTCGAAAATAACTTGTGCGTGGTTGATACTGGGATTTTTCCATGCCTTGGTTACTATAAGTTGCTAAGGGGCCATGCTCCTCCACAAAGAAAGGTCCTTGATTATGAAGAATATGCTGCAATACAAAGTAACACTAATTTTATACCAATTGAAAAACCTATCAAAATAAGCCCATATTAAATAATTATTACTTTACCAGATAAAAAGTGATATCTTTTTCTCCCCATGCCTCTTTTATCGCTTGAACAAGCTTTGTGATTGATCTTTTGAACTCTTCCGCATATATATATGTTGTCTTATGTTGCCTGAGGAGTTTCCGAAAAACATCAAGGTGTATCCAGACCTCCATTCTAAGAAACGCAAGCCTCGGCATGCTTGCAACATTTGTTGTGATCTCACATAGCTCTCTCCAACACTCCCAAGCCGCATTCACCTGCCTTCCTGAATGGTTTCCTAAGAATCGTCTAGCTTTTGAGCCTCCCATAGAGACATCGGCCAAGATATCTCTTGTTTTTCCTGAAAGTATTGGATCCTTTCTCAAGTGAACTTGGCCCCCATGAAATCCCATTTTCGATAGTAATGCCTCGCATTTATCAATACACTCATTTGATAAAGATAATGGCTTAATGGAATATGCGTAGTCAAGATGCAACCTGAGAAGCTTATCGATTATTCTAATCTCTGCATGCAAAGTACAAATATGAACATTCTTAAGAGAGATGGAAAGAATGGGATCCCAGATGTCTTCTATGTTTTTAAATTTACTCAAATCTATAGAGTCTCTATTTGGGGCTCTTCTTACTGGTCGCAAACTACAATCTTTGGATCCAATACTTTCCATGCAATAAATGCAAGGATATTTTGCATTTGCACCATTATATATTCCAAGCATACATTTGATAGTTTTCAAATCAGCACTCATATGCCATTCCACATTAAATTTACCAACCCCATCAACTACCAACATTTCGCCTTCACTTTGAGACTTAATGATATTTGGAATACCTGTATGGTTGAACAACCATTTCAACGTTTGATGATTTTCAATTGGTACCTGGGCTGCACCAATCCACCAAATCTCCATCTCGGATTGGATCTTATGCAATGGAGCTTGGCCCTCACCATTGCCATGGTCCAATGCCATGTTCATGAGGCAAATGCTAATTCTTTCCATCTTCTGTCCCTTTTGAATCTGTGCTTCATCCAACTTCAAGGCAAACTTTAGAACACCATAACTTTCTTCTACTGTGATTTTATACATGTGAACCATTGCAATTTGCACCTTTTTTAGATCAACCCATATATTGTTAAACTCATTGTAATAAAAAATTGCCTGTTTTTTTTGTTTTTCATAGGACATAGACCTTTCGATGTGAATGTAATCTCCAAAAACATGTGGAATCTTGCGATTCATGGAAATTCTTGCAGTCGAAACTGCAAGGGCTCGGGGCAATCCAAATATAGTTACCCTATTGTGTTTAAGATTTTTAAACCATAATCCAGAGATAGCACGATAACCTTTTCGACTTATACCCACAGTATCACATATCTCTACGATATCATTTGCTTTCACTGTGCCTTTTAAATCCTTCACTAACTCTCTGAGAGTTGGACCTCTCAAATCTACATTTTCGGGTGACTTAAGAATCCTCAATATCTTTCTTATTTATGGTTTCCTTCAAAAGTTTGATTCTTTCGTCATTCTCTCGGATATTTATGCCTAGTATGTTAGAGACATATTTCTTTGTAAGATTTAGTCTCCTTTTCTTTGCTCTCTCACACAAGCTGGTTATATTTTTTAATGGTCTCTTCCTCTCTCTAAATCCTACTGGAGTTTCTCTCAAGCGTGTTAGCTTATCCTGCAATGACTTGTTAACATTTTTCAAAATATCAATCTGACTTACCAACTCTAAAATATTTGTTTGTGTAGTTTCTAGTGTTTTTTTCATTTCGTGCATTTGAGCTATATATGTGTAAGATGCAGAGTATAACCTCATACAGTAGCCAAGCATTCCATTGTAACCTTCTCCAGCATATCTTATATAGTCATGGACATTCAGGTGGTTTACCTGTAGAAGGATCCCTGGGATAAATATTTCCATCCACCCACAAATCTATATGCTTCATTCCTTGTGTTCGCAACCTGTTGGCTTCAATCTCATCTATCAATACTCGATGATGTATACTTCTCCAAGATGTGTAAGTCGGATCTAGCTGAATAGATAGCTTGTATTTACGTGTGCTTGTGCCTATGTTATTTGAAGTAGTATTGCTAGACATTCTAGCAAATGAACCGAGCAAGAATCTCACAGTGATAGGAAGCAAGTGCAACAAAAGGAATGGTAAAAGAGAATAGTGTGTAGAAAGAAAACGCGGGAGCAAACAAATGCGAAGTTCGTACGAAAATCTCGAAAATAAAAAATCTCTCGAGTTCCAAGACAATAAACGACCGAAAAGGTGACCCCTGACCTGGATTAAAAGATGAGGGCAATTAATGGCCGACCTCTTCAATGAACCAAATATTCTCTCATTAATCACATCTGGACAACCAAATTTAGAGGTTTTATTCTTCCTAAACCTCAACTAATTAGCAACTTATTCACTTTCTTACAAGTGCCATTTTTGAAGCGTTTTTGGCCCTAATGTAGAGAGAAGAAGTGAGAGAGATCAACATGCATAAGGGAGATTGAGAGAGAGAGAGAGAGAGAGTCGCTGCCACCACCAATCCACCACAAAAAGAGAGGGGACAACTGCAAAGAAGGAGGGAACCCGTGAAGGAGAAGAAGAAGGAGAGTAGTGCGAAGGGATTCTTCTTCAAGCTTTGAGGTGAGTGCATTATCTTTTCTCTCTTTGTTTTTCTCTTTTCTTTACTTCTCTCTTTCTTTTTGTTGATGAAGAGTGTATAGAGACAAAAAGTGAGAGAGATCAACGTGCGCAAGGGAGATTGAGAGAGAGAGGTCACTGCCACCACAATCCACGAAAAAAATAGAGGGGACAACTGCAAAGAAGAATGAGGGAACCCATGAAGGAGAAGAAGAAGAAGGAGAGAAGCACGAAAGGATTCTTCTTCAAGCTTTGAGGTAAATGTATTATATCTTCTCTCTTTGTTTTTCTCTTTTATTTACTTCTCTTTTTATTTTTGTTGATGAAGAGATGTATAGAGAGAAGAAGGGAGACAAATCAACACAAGGGAGATTGAGAGAGAGGGAGAGAGAGAGAGAAGCTGCCATTGCCACTACCATTGCCACCACATCCACTAAAAGAGAGGGGACAACTATAAAGGAGAAGCCAACCTCTGTCTCTTCTCCATCTTGCCCTCCTCGAGCTTGCATGGTAGGAACCAAGCAAGTATGTCCCCGTTTCTCGGCCATGGAGAGGCCTCATGCCAAAGCCCGCCACCTGGAGTACAAGGTGGAGCCTCCTCTAGTGCAGCAACATGTACTCCCCATAGAGCACAATGACCACTAGAGAAGAAGAGGAGATGGAAACCAGGCATGAGTGTGAGACAGCCCACCAGTAGGAAGGTAGACTGCTACAGCTATGACGATAGAAAGAAGAGCCTACATGATGTACTACATGTACCTTCTATTACCAAGAATCTACATGTATAAAGCCCAGCTCGTTACAAACGGATATGCACATCAATACAGCCTAGATTATGAGGAAACTTTCAGCTCGGTTGCTAAGATGGAAATGGTGAGAATAGTCATTGCATTAGTGGCTTCTAAGGGCTGAAAATTATGAAAAGTGGATGTCAAAAATGCATTCATGAATGGTGACTTGCTTGAAGAGGTATATATGGAGTAGCATGAGGGTTATGTATACAACCTGAGGTGTATATGGATACTAACTAGCAACCCCGTCTATCATGCTAGATCCAAACACATAGAGATTCATTACGATTTCATCAGAGAAATGGTACTTGTAGGACAGATTGATCTACTTCATGTGACCAGGTAGCTGTATCTTTACCAAATCACTTGGTAAAGAGAAATTTGTTTGTTTCATGGATCTACTTGGAGTACAATAACTAATCTGAGCTCAAGAAATGGAGTTTGAGAAGGGGGAGAATAAGCTGGAGTAAGCAGAAGATCAATGGGACTTATTCATACCTCAAGATTCTGACTATAATGAAAGCTTGAAGTGAAGCTCTTCTTCTTGGGCCTAACAAGTGATAAAAAAGCTCCTTGATTAATACTTTTTTGAATTGATTATATCTAGCTTTTGTAATCACAATCTCTTTTTCTTCGCGGGCCTAAGCAAGTGATGAAAAAGCTCCTTGCGAAATACCTTTTCGAATTAATTATATATTGCTTTTGCAATCAAAGGATTCAGTTTTTTTTAAATAATCTGATACACAATTTTTAGACATTAAACATAGCTGACATTGGCAAATGAATTATGCAAGAATATTTAGTGCATATAGCTCGAAGGGTGGTAGGGCTGTATGCCCTGCCACCTATTTTTTTCCCCCTCTGTAACCGTTGCTATTTGCGTCGCAAATTTACTCTGCAACCGTTGCTATTAGTGTCGCTATTGTCATCGCTATTTGCGTCTCTATTCGTGTCGCTATATGCGTCGCTATTTGTGTCACTAATTGGGTTAGTGACGCAAATAGCAACGTATATAGCGACGCAAATAGTGATGGGAATAGCGACGAATCGATCGCGTCGCTAATCGTGAATAGCGATCACTACAAGGGACTGGGGCAATAGCGACGCCGATTAGCGACGGCGTTTATCGGCGTCGCTATTGGCGTCGATATATGCGTCGCTATTTGCGTCGCATTTGCGACGCAAATAGCGACGCATATAGCGACGCCAATAGCGATAGCGACGCCGTAGGGAAAAAAAGCGCGGCCAAAACCAGAGCGCCGTTTTCATTTTGTTTTCTTCGCCTTTTGAGAGCGAGAGCGAGGGAGAGAGCGAGGGAGAGAGCCAAGGCTTTGTGAGAGAAGAGGAGGAAGAGACTTACTGCCGCCGCCGCCGCCGCCGCCACCGCCACCGCCACCGCCACCGTCGTTGTTCGCGAAGGAGAGGAGGAGCCCTCGTTGCAAAGAGAAGCCGCCCACGCTCGCCATATCTCATTGGTGAGTCTCCCTCTCTCTTTCTTCTACTTGTTGAAGGTTTAAATCGTTCTCTTTTGTTTATTTAGGAGAGGAAAAGAAAGAGAAGGAGAGGGAGAGGGAGAGAGAGGGAGAGAAAGAGAGGGAGAGGGTGAGAAAGAGAGTGAGAGTGCATTCTCTCTCTCTCTCTCCCTTTTGCTTGTTTAATGTTTAAATTACTTTCTTCTTTGCTTGTTTAGGAGAGGAAACGAGAGAGTAAGAGAGAAAGAGAGGGAGAGGGAGAGGGAAAGGGAAAGAAAGAGAAAGAAAGAGAAAGAGAAATAGAGGGAGAGGGAGAGGGAGGGGGAGGAAATAGGAGAGGGAGAGAAAGAGAAAGAGAGGGAGAAGGAGGGAGAGTGCATTCTCTCTCTCCCTCCCTCTCCCTTTTGCTTGTTTAATGTTTGAATCACTTTATTTTTTGCTTGTTTAGGAGAGGAAATGAGAGAGAAAGAGAGTGAGAGGGAGAGGAAGGGGAAGGAAATGAGAGAGGGATAGAAAGAGAAAGAGAGGGAGAGTGCATTGTATCTCTCCCTCTCCCTTTTGCTTGGAGGATGTTTAAATCACTTTATTTTTTGCTTGTTTAGGAAATGAGAGAGAAAGAGAGATAGAGAGGGAGAGGGAGAAAAAGAGAAACAGAGGAAGAGGGAGAGGGAGAGGGAGGGGGAGGGGAAGGAAATGAGAGAGGGAGAGAAAGAGGGAGGGGGAGGGAGAGGGAGCGAGGGAGAGGGAGAGGGAGAAAGAGGGAGAAAGAGGGAGGGAGAGGGAGAGGGAGGAGGAGGGAGGAAATGAGAGAGGGAGAGAAAGAGAACGAGAGGGTGAGGGAGAGGGTGAGAGAAAGAGAGGGAGAGGGAGAGGGAGAGGGAGAGGGAGAGGGAGAGAGAAGGGAATGAAATTTAAGATAATATACGTATCGATAATGGTATGCAATGTGCTTTGCATACGGCCACGTACTTCATCAAAATTAACCCAAAATTATTGTTATAGAAGTGGAGATCCCTTAAATTGAGTATAGGATAATTTCTCTCAGGTCTTATGACTATGAGTAGAATTGATTGAAATAAATTTTATTACTATAGTTGTAAAATTTCATAGATGGCGCGCATTAATTTTAAAATGGATTACTTATACTCAAAGCCGAGATATAACAAAAAATTATCTACCGGGACAAACAAATCGTTGAGCATGATACAAGGCCGAGATATAACATCGGAAAATCTCTCGACTACTATATACAATGCAAGGTTTATGGTCAACTTGCAAGTTGACGTACATCTCCATAAAGCTATCCATTTAAGCCTCGTTTGCTGTAATGTAGATAAGATGGCAAACGAAGAAGGTCCTATTGTTCAAGACCGCGAGTCGTATCTTCATCAGCGTGTCCCATGTCCTTGCTCTCAATGCAAGTTGGCAATTAGACGAAAACGCCGATTGTCTATAGAACACGTACGACGATTTGGCGAGTTTCAACCTGAGATTATTGATCAGGCGATTGCAGATTTTCAGCAAACGGTATTTTCAAGTTAGCATTTTTCATGCATTGTACTCTCAAGCTAATTGAAAACCATACACAATAAGATTGGGTCTTGTTGGCAAATTTTGTGTCCAGGGGGGTGATGTCTCGACCCAAGGGGGAGTGCACCCTTTGTGGCCAATTAGAAGAGTTCGTGGACGTGCGATGGATGGATGGCAGGAGCCAATAGACCACTCGCAAGGCCCATCTATATCGTCAATGCCAGAGGAGACAGACAACCTTCCCGACTTGCCTACAATCTTGGAGCCCGAGATGGAGGCAATGATCGATGCATTGATTCCCATGGATGTTGAGACATCTGACTCGCTTAGAGAGGAAGCATCCATACCATTATATGATGGGTGCCGAGTATCTCGGTTGAAGACATTGCTTGCACTCTTAAGTGTGCAAGCAAAATACGGTTGGAGCGATACGAGTGTGACTGAGTTATTCAGGTACCTTGCATACAGACTTCATTGTTTTTTTTAAAACAATATTATTGTAAATATGGATGGATTTTTCAAGGTGTTTTATGATTTTTTCAGGTTATTGAAATATCATATATTGCCACCTGCAAACACCATGCCTGAGTCTCGTGATGATGCACGACATGTTTTACGGAAGCTTGGCATGGACTACAATAACATCCATGCATGTATCAACGACTGCATATTGTTTCGAGATGAATACGAGACTATGGAGACATGTCCAAAGTGTGGTGCTCACAGGTATCGACAGGACTTGCAAGGGCAGACCATTCCTCAAAAAGTCCTCAGACACTTTCTGCTCATCCCCCGCATAAACCACATGTTTCGCACGTCTGCCATGGCAAGCTTGACAACGTGGCATGTGCAGAATAGGTCTACGGATGGAGTGCAACGAATATCAGCAGATTCGCGCGCATGGAGCCACATTGACTCTACCTTCCCAGGCTTTGCGCAAGAGCCAAGGAATCTTCAGCTCGGTCTCGCCATGGATGGTTTGAACCCATTCGGTCTACGCTCGACTTCTTACAGTGTGTGGCCTATAGTGCTTGTCAACTACAACATTCCTCCATGGCTTTCTATGAAGAAAGGACATCTCATCCTTAGCTTGCTCGTCCCGGGCCGCTACAAAGTAAAAAATATGGACGTGTATCTTCGTCCATTAGTCGATGAGCTTAAGATTTTGTGGGAGGAGGGGGTCACGGTGCAAGATATGAGCAGGCGCGATGGTCGGCGGTCAGCCAACATTCGAGCCATTCTCATGTGGACAATGCATGACTTTCCGGGATTGGGAGAGTGCTCAGGTGAGCAGACCTTTGTTCACGCCGGTAATATCTATATTTTATTTCAGTCAATCAAGTATTCACTAGGTCGTGGATCGCCTTGCAGGTCTCGTTACCTCAGGTTATCATGCATGTCCATTGTGTGGGCCACAGTTAGACTCCCGAAGGTCACGAACCATGAAGAAGATGGTATATCAAGGACACGCCACTTTCTTGTCGGAGGATCATGAACTCAGGGAAGGTTTTCTTGGACGACCTCCAGCACGTATGAACGCTGCAAGCTGGTACGAGCTGAAAATGGTAAACCCGGAATCACATCCAAATGGAATGCGACGGTTCTCAGTTTTCTACGAGTTGCCATATTGGACCCACTTACAGGTCAACCACTTGTTGGATCCCATGCATATTTTTAAAAATGTGGGCAGCTTGCTATGGGACCACATCACAGGAAAGAGAGACACTATAGGGTCACGAATGGATTTAAAGGAGGTAGGTAAGATGGAGGCGCTTTGGCCGCAGTCGAGTGCTGAAGGGGGAGTGCAGCTTCCTCATTTGTGGCAGTTTGTCCTACCGATCGCGATCGCGGGATGCCTAACTCCAGAAATTCGCGGGGCCATTTACAAGCTGTCGACTTTGGTGCAATGGATCTCACAGAAAGAGATTAAGACGTCCTCTATTGAATCCGCAAGCCGGGGAGCAGTTGAGACGGTCTGTCTCTTTGAGAAATACCTACCCACTAGCATGCTCACGATACAAGTTCACCTTCTTGTGCATCTTGTGGACGAAGTGGAGATTGCCGGACCTGTCCATACGCGATGGATGTTCTTCCTGGAGCGCTTCATGAAAACCCTGAAAGGCTTTGTGCGACAACGAGCTCGTCCGGAAGGTAGCATGGCGGAGGGTTGGTTGGTGTCAGAGGCATTAGTGCATATCTCACAATGGCTACCAACGGTGGAACCAGACAATGAAATGCTATGGACGCTCAAGGACGATGACAGGCTGACTGGAGATGTGGTGGTTGGAAATGGGGTAGAAAAAAGAATGGATGCCTCAATGGAAGAGAAGGTGAATCGCTTTTGTATGTTGCACCATGCCTCCATGGAGACGTGGCTCGCCAAGTACCAGATTGCAAGGCAAGATCGAGAGGAAGCGCGAGCTGAATTCCGACGCAGTACGCGTCACCGACCGATTTGATATCCCGAAGGCATGGAGGAGATGCCGCGGTTTATGTCAACACGATGGTTGCATGGAGCCTTGATCGCAGCATCCAGCGAAGGGGCAGAGGTCTCAATGGAGGAGTGGGAGTTCTCGAGGGGATGTAGTCCAAAGGTAATGAGGGGTTTAGAATGTGTCGTATCTGAATTTGTTTGCTACATCTAATTTGAGTGTTTCAATGTGCAGTAAAAAATATATAGTGCAGCGTGGTCACGCGGACGGCATTTTCGGGTGGAGCGTATTGACAAAATGCGCTCCACAATGGACTGTGGTGTCATGGCAAGGTTTGAGCAAGAGAGCCGGCGACGAGCAACGGATCCGAACACGGTTGTGGATGAGATGGAGTATTTTGGGAATTTGCAAAGTATTATTACGGTGGATTACCGTAGCTTCTCCATGATAATATTCGATGTGCAGTGGTTCAAAGTGGTACTTGGAGGAGCTGGCGCAACGGTTCGACGAGGTCCATCTGGATTTCTCGAAATAGATTCCGAAAAAAAATGGATGGATTTGCGCGACACCTTTGTGTTGCCGGCACATTGTGAACAGGTAATCTTCTAGTCATTTGCTTGCTAATTGTAATACGACATGCTTTATGTCACAATGGTTTGAAGACGGTTTGTAAGTGTTTGTGAACAGGTAATCTTCTATCCAAATCCCCGACAACCTCGATGGTGGTATGTTATACCTTCAACTCCTCGAGGTGCGAGAGTATACGATCAAAGCGATGTTCCAGGCATAGATGAAGAATATATGCAAATAGAGGGATCGAAATTACAAGGGGTGGAGGCCACCGCAAGCTTGGAGCCCGCATCGGCTAACAATGATGGAAATACAGAAGTCGTAGAATTTTTTGAGAACGAGGCAGACTCGTTCTTTTGTGGTGACATGTCTATCGACCTTCCAGTGTATGCAGAGTTATGTCAGGAGATTAACATGGGACCATAGAATACTTCATTCTTGGAGAATTGTATTACTCGATTCGTTGTTTAGATCTTCCATAAAGGTAGATAAGATATGCATTTTAAGATGGATTTTTCAAAAATGATTTATATTAATGCGCTTTGTATAGTTTCAATTGATTATTCTAACATTATTTTTTATCTCTGCAGGTATCGATATTTTCAGGATGAGTCGAGGGATGAGCGATGAGGAGTTTCAGGAGATGATGGCACGTATGTCTCCAGATCAGCTCGCGAGATTCAGAGAGATAGCAGATCAGGAGCTGTCTCGTTCTTCGTCAGGGCGCTCTGCTAGATCAGCTTCAGTGCGATCAGATGCTTCAGCTTCGAGCAGACGATCTCGACGCTCGCGACTTGGGCCAGAGGGAGGGACTGCGACTGCAGGAGGATCAGGGGGGTGCTGCTGTGGAGACACGGACGCGGTGTCTCCGTCTCGTCGTTCAGCTAGAGCTCGGTCACCTCCAGGATTTGTCACACCTGTGGGGACGTCCACTCCAGTTACTCCGGCTTTTGCGCAGCCGTCGGCAAATGTCACGCCTTTTGGCGGCACTCCTTTTGGTGGCACCCCCTCTGGTGGCACTCCTTTTGGTGGCACCCCCTCTGGTGGCACCCCTTTCAGTGGCACTCCGGGAGAGGGTACCCCCGTCGGTACACCGGATGTTCAGGGGTCTCCTGGATATGCCCAGGAGCGTGGACGGAGATGGGAGAGGGCCCATACGAGGCACACTCCTAGGGATTATGGATACCTAGTGGATGGCAGGTCAGGAGCTATCATCATGAATGATGAGGGGAGGAGGGTGATGGCTCGCATGAGGGAGTTGTGCCAACAAGTTTTTCGGCACAACGTCCTGGATCATTGGAGGAACATACCGGAGGGGAGCAAGGAGTACATAGTAGCATCCTTGCACGAGGAGTTCTCGGTGCCAGCCGCAGTGGATAGATTCTCTACGGGCTGGATGATGGATTGCATGCGTGCATACATGTCACATAGACGATCCGACGCACGCAAGGCAATCAAGAGTGGGGCTCCAAAGCCCGAGTGGTTAGATGCAGAGGACTGGCGCCGACTGAGGGAGGAGGCTACAAATTCGCCAGGACGTTGGAGTCAGCAGCGGGAGGCGGCGAGGGCACGAATCGAGGCCGGATCGGTACATCATCTTGGGAGTGGCGGCCACAGGACATATTTGGAGGACTTTGTAAGTTTCTCTTTTGTTTTGCTTATTTGTTTTTTTGAGATATTATTTGTACTGACAATCATGTTTCTAACAGTTAGCATTTTGTTTTCTTTGCAGCACTCCATTACAAATCGTGATCCGCAAGGCCTTGAGACTCAATATGCAGAGAGGCACGGTCTCAGATCATTGATTGACCGATTGTACAGACGCGGCGGCCCAGTAAGTCTCTCATCTTTCATGTCCGTAGTTACCATGAGATATTTGAATGCATTATTGTATGGTGGATTGATATGTTGTTTCTTTTTCTGCAGAATCCGTTTGATGCTCCTTTACAGCGGGAAGAGCTTTCGGGGGACGACGATTTGTAGCTCGCCCTCGGATCCTTAGCGCTCACATACCTTTAGTTTTTAGTCGTCCGATCTATGTAGACATTTTCTATGTATTAGTGATATTGTTTTATGATTGTACCAATCGCATTTTATGCGATATCATGTATTTATTTCATCTATCAGTTTTATGATTTCAGTATAGATTCTCTTTGTTTGCAAACGCTTTGTATGCAGCAGTGCAGAAACTATTTTGTATGGCTCTCATACAACACACAGTGCTATATGTGGCAGGGCAGCTTGCTGCCCTGCCACAAAATTTTTTTTTTCTCTGTTACCGTCGCTATTTGCGTCGCAAATTTACTGCAGGCGTCGCTATTGTCGTCGCTATTAGCGTCGCAAACTTCTGTAACCGTCGCTATATGCGTC
Organism: Lygodium microphyllum; assembly: GCF_053477565.2. Classification (NCBI taxonomy): domain Eukaryota; kingdom Viridiplantae; phylum Streptophyta; class Polypodiopsida; order Schizaeales; family Lygodiaceae; genus Lygodium; species Lygodium microphyllum. Next base: position 129,027,796 of record NC_141138.1, read on the forward strand.
GCTATTTGCGTCGCAAATACATAGCGACGCATATAGCGACGGTTATAGCGACGGTTCCATGGCGTCGTCAATAACGACGCTTTTTGCGACGACGGGGGCAAATTTTGTTGTTTGTATTTTCGTCGCTTTAAACGTCGCTATAAGGTCTATATCTTGTAGTGGATGAGGGGGATAATTTTTTCCATGAATAATTCCGTCACTTTAAACGTCGCTATTGGGTCTATATGTTGTAGTATACTAATACCACTCTCATGGGATGGCTCCCATGATCAAGGGTGTGGAGACTTTGCACCTTGAGTAGGTAAAGCCACTAGTATGGGCTTTGTGCTATGGAAATAATTGAGGACTATGTGGCTACTTGCAGTCAAGAAGATCAAGGGGTGGTCATTTACTCATGTAGCTAAGATGGGATAGGGGAATTGTTGAGAGAGAGAGAGAGTACGAGAGAGATACACAAGACATGCTCCCAAAGAATGATTCATATTGATGTAGAGTTAGTATATATAGGTGAGACCCAAGTCAAGTGAGAGATGATATATATAGTTGTAATATCCCCACTCAAACAAAGGTCTCTGGCTACGAGTGAAAAAACCCTTGGGGAGAACAAGGGAAAAACCCGAGCCCCTACACATATCTACGATACAAAAATGATTTACTATAAAGTTTTCTTGAATACAATGATACATGCCTCAATCAGTGAGACAAGAACTTGGAACAATACCAAGTGCATGTCTTAATGAGCTAAAGCGAGCTTCACTAAGAACTTTTGTGAAGATGTCAGCAACCATTTGATCACTAGGACAATGCTCCACCATAATGGAACCTTTCTTGACTTCATGCCGAACATAATGATAATGAATAGCAATATGCTTTGATTTACTATGTTGTATATAGTCTTTGGTAAGACTAATAGCACTTTGGTTATCGCATCGAAGAGGTGTACTAGATGATGAAGGATGTCCCAAATCTGCAAGTAGTTGTCGAAGCCAAACGAGCTCGCGAGCTGCTAATGATGCAGCAACATATTCGGCTTCAGTTGTAGAAACCGCAACACATCCTTGTTTCTTGCTGGACCAAGAAACCAAACATCCATTTACAAAGAAACAATTCCCACTTGTAGATCACATGGATAAGTGTGAACTTTCCCAATCAGCGTCTGTATATCCAATAAGGTCAAGAGAAGTTGAAGAAGATAAAGAAGAATCCTCTCGACGACGATAAATAAGACCAAATTCCTTAGTACCCTTGAGGTACTTAAGAATACGTTTTGCAACACTCCAATGAATAGTGGAAGGGGAAGAAAGATACTGTCCCAAAAAGTTAGCTGCAAATAAAATATCTGGTCTTGTGTTTAAACCAATAAATTGAAGACAACCAACAAGATTAGCAAAAGGTTGAATGGCTGATTCTTCATTGCATGTTATAGATGTACCCTTGGTAGAGCTTGAAAGAATGGGAGTGTTGGCAGAGTGCGCATTTGTCAACCCAAACTTCTTAACCATATCATTAATAAACTTTGTCTGGTGAAGAAGAAGAAGGCCTTATTGTCGGTGTCGTTGAACTTGAATACCCAAACAAGAATGTATCTCACCAAGATCCACCATTTCAAATGCAGTCAATAAAAGCTTCTTCATAGCATCCAAGAAAGCAATATTATTTGACACAAGAATAGTATCATCAACATATAGAGCAAGAATAATAAAATATTTGTCCTCCCTTTTGATGTAAAGATTTGGGTCAGCAAAACATGCAACAAAACCTTTAGATGTGAGGAACTGATCAATCTTAATATACCAAGCACGAGAGGCTTGCTTCAATCCATATAATGCATGATGAAGCTGGCATACAAGATGCTCCTTTCCTGCAATCATAAAACCTTCAGGTTGCTCCATATAGATTTCTTCTTCAAGATCTCCATTGAGAAAAGCTGTTTTAACATCCATTTGGTGAATTACTAGATCAAATAGTGTTGCAAAAGCCAAAATCATACGAACAGTTGTGGAGCGCACAATGGGAGAAAATGTTTCTTGATAATCTACTCTTGCAATCTGTGAGTAACCTTTTGCAACAAGTCGTGCTTTGAACTTATCAAACGAGCCATCAGCTAATTTGGTCTTGGTTTTATAAACCCATTTACATTTGATAGGAACACGATTTGGGGGGAGTTCAGTAAGAATCCATGTACCTTTGGAGATTAAAGAATCGTACTCAGCTTGCATAGCTTCTTGCCATTGATCCCTTTGGGACGAATTGATAGCTTCCATATACGATATTGGATCCTCTTGGACAGACATAGCATCATCAAAGACATCATATTCAATAGAATAGAATCCATGCTCTATCTCAATAGGAAGATTGACATAGATCTCCAAATTTTCATCAATCTTCTTTGGAGGTAAAGGAGGTTTATGATCATCAGAATTAGTAGAATCACAAAGCAAGTAAGGAAATGCACTAAGCAAAGACTGTGTGTCATCTGAAACATCTGACGACCATGTGCCACCCATAGTCTTCTCATCAAATATAGCATCACGACTAATGATAACCTTTTGAGAAGAAGGATCATAAAATTTGTATCCTTTGGAATGATCTAAATAACCAAGAAAAATAACCTTCAAACCTAGAGGATCCAACTTATGTCGAGTGTCCTTGGGCACATGAATATAAGCAATGCAGCCAAATGTGCGAAAGTGAGAGACTGAAGGTGTCTTCCCTGTCCAAATTGTTATAGGAATTTTACCAGTAGGTGCAGTAGTTGGAAGATGATTTTGAATAAAAACAGCTGTTAGAAGTGCTTCAGTCCAAAACTTTTGAGACAAACCAGAGTTTATAAGCATGCAATGTATAGCATTAAGAATTATGCGATTTTTGCGCTCAGCAACACCATTTTGCTGAGGAGAATAAGGAACTGTAAACTCATGATGAATACCTTGATCCTTACAGAAGTCATCAAATAGATTGGATACATATTCACCGCCATTGTCACTGCAAAGCGTCTTTATAGAGAATCCAGTTTGAAGCTCCACACTTATCTTGTATTGTTTAAATATAGGTAAAGCCTCAGACTTATGTCGAAGAAGATAGACATGTGTGTACCGTGAGAAATCATCAATGAAAGTTATAAAATATCGATATTGAGACTTTGAGGCAGGAAAAGGACCGCAAATATCGGTATAAACCAAATCCAAGAGAGCACAGGAATGTGATGGAGTAGAAGTGTGGAAAGGCGAATGATGGTGTTTTCCAAGTGCACAGTACTCACATATTCCCATACGTGGATGAGATTTAAGATCCATACCTTGCACAAGACCATGATGATGAAGATCAAGAATTTTGGCAAAATCAGAGTGTGCAAATCGTTGATGCCATAATTTGCAATCTGCATCTCCAGGGGCAGTAACAACATTTGCAACTGTATCGTTCAATGATAGCTCAAATAGATTACCATGTCGAGGAGCCACTGCTATAGTATGCCCGTCTTTCTCTATACGATATTGATTATGATCAAAGCCAACAAACAAACCAAGATCAACTAGACGAGCAACAGAAAGAATATTTCTTTGCAAATCTGGAACATGAAGAACTCCTCTTAATATTCTAGTGGATGAAACAGTCCCCAGATATAAATCACCCACTCCTTTGACTTGACAAGTCGTATCATTCGCAAGGTAAACAAACTTCTTGACAGGAAGAGAATGATAATTGTGAAGCCACTGCGATTGGTATGTCATGTTTCCAGTGGCACCTGAATCAACGATGAATAGAGAACCATCATGAACATGAAGTACCTTTTCTGGAGAGATATCATAATGGACGAAATTGAGCTCCTGATGAGTATGATCATCATCAGTTGTAGTTTGTTGAACAATATAAGCTCGAGAACGTTCTTCATCATATCTGTGTTTATAACAACGACGAGATGGATGATCTGTATGTGCACAATAATCACAAGGAGGAAAACTTTTGGACGAGCGAGGTTGCTTTGTAGTAACTCCATGCTCCTCATCATATTGACGTGCCCAGCAATCAGAAGCCACATGACCTTTCTTATCACAATAAGAATAATGTTTGTTAGGATAAGCAAGACGAGAAGATTTACTACCTTGATTAGGGCGTCCACCCTACTGAAAACGTGAAGCAGGGCGCTTTCGAGCAACAAAAGCAGCATCAAAATCCCTTTGTTCGCGAGTGACCAAAACAGCATTAGATTTTTCCAAATGATGCTCATGACGTTGAGAATATTCAATAAGAGATATACATGCTTTGTCAAAGTGGATATCATCCTTGTTAGACAAAATAGTGATGATATTGTCATATAAAGGATCTTTGATGGTATGAAGAAGTTGAGTAACAATCTGATTTTTAGCAACAGGAGCGCCGGCAGCACCAAGCTGATTGATAATGTCTTTAAAAGCCTCGATATGAGAGTGCATAGAAGTACTAACCTTATATTGAAGATTCTTCAAACAAGTTTGGAGATATAAAATTTTGGTGACCGATTTTTTCTCAAACATTGAGATAAGATACTCTCAAATAGCATGAGAGGTTTCCAGATGAAAGACATCCAACATAAGTGAGTTAGGAAGTGCAGACAATATATAACGACGAGCCGCTTTGTCACGACGAATCCAATCAGTATGATCAATTTTCCATTGTTCAAATAATGGACCATTAGTAATCACAGAATTGTTATTCATCACATCAATAGGTTGAACTGGGCAAGACAGGTCGCCCAAAACAATATCAAATAATTCGTTACCTTTAAGAATTAGCATCATCTTTGCTTTCCACCGAGGAAAGCCTTGTCCTTGGAAGAAGGGAACCGAACGTTGGCGAGACGGATATCCATTAATAATTACGCAATTGACCATGCCTATATGTCGAGAGAAAACAAATAAGATGAGATCGCAGAATCTGCAAACCATGATCAAGACGAGCATAGTTGAGACGCATGACAATCAAAATAGGGATATGCACGTAAGAACGACGAAAAGTATTGAGTGACTAAAAAGAAAGCCCGAAATAGAGAGGCGTAACATGCAAGACGAGATGACGCATATAAGAAAAGTGTTATTTCGGTCGAGCAAAGAACGTGAACAATAATAAAACATTGCTAAAAATAGCAAGATGTTTGCTTATCGTAATCAACATCATTAACGAAGGCGAGCGATTAATAAACTGTAATTGGGGATTAACGAACTGGAATTAGAAATATAGTTTTAAATAAGGAATTGTAGATTCGAGCAGAATTGCTGTCTTGAATCCTGAACTGTCATAACTTTTGATCCAGAACTCTGATTGACAAGCGGTTTTGACAGGATTCGAGAGCACGACGAGAGCATGACAAGCGGTTTTTAAAGACAAAATTAACTAATACTTCTAATTTGAACAAGTTCATGTATCAAATCATCACTTGTGCAAAGAATTCAATCAAGTATAAACAATGAAACAACTTATCTTCCTTGTTGTTGCTATGCATCCATAGCTCTGATACCATGTTGAGAGAGAGAGAGAGTACGAGAGAGATACACAAGACATGCTCCCAAAGAATGATTCATATTGATGTAGAGTTAGTATATATAGGTGAGACCCAAGTCAAGTGAGAGATGATATATATAGTTGTAACAGGAATGCCCAAAGAAGGCCTATACTTTAGTGATCATTCACTCTCTTTATCCTCAAGTTTTAGGATCCTAAGATGACGACCTCCACCACATTAATATTTGCATTAAATTTAATAGAAACATCTACAAAACTACAATATAATAGGATTAGTAGTATAACGTTGTTGTGCCGCTACGCGCACACCATGTGAAAAACTCTAAAGTGCGGATTTCTTATTCATCTAGAGAGCCAATGCCATTTTAGACACTAGTGTTAGTGTGTCCATGGTTCAAAAATATTAGATTTTTGGACAAGTTTAGCCAATTTATGATATTTTAGATATTATCTCTTGTAAAAATCCATAAATATGTAGATAACTTCTAGATTAGGATGACATGTAAAAGAAAGCATGTATCTTTTAGCCATTTTGAGAGGATTTTATGTAAAAAGATCAGAGATTGGCGAAATCGTGTGACAGGCGATCGCTGTTTTCAAGCAATGAACAACACTTCGAAGTGGGAGATAAAGAAGGAGTGATATGGCAAAATGGGGGCATCAGATTGAGGACCTGAGAAGCATCGAGCAAGGTATTATTTTATACATGTTTTTGTCTACAACACTTTTATCTCCCCATAATACTGAAATAAACTAATAGGCTTCATCTCTATGAGTATTCTTCTACATCTTCCATTTCTTTATGCGAGTATTCTTCTACATCTCCTATTTATTTCAAGTCATTTTCTTCCGTCTACTCCACTCCTTGAATCTTCCTCCACCTTGTTGTCTCTTATCCCCACGGTAGACTTTTTACTCCAAACACTCCGACAGTGGTGAATCAGACCTGAAAGTCGGCAACAAAGGTGTGTAAAGATGGGGGATTCTATTGGTTCAAGTGGTGGTGATGCTTTACAGCAAATGATTTCTTTGTTACAGCAACAACAACATCAATAGTTGATGTTACAACAATAGATGCAAACTTAGCAGGAAGCAGAAATAATTGATTCCTTAGCGGTGAATGCATTGCATGCAGTGGGACAAAAATTGAAGCATTTTAAAGGTCAAAATGTTTCAGCCTTCATCTGGTTGTATGAAGAAAAGATGTTTCATGGGGTACCGCAGTATGCATGGAGTCGGTATTTCTCCCGTTTGGCCATGCATGCATTGCATGATCGGATTGATGAGTTACATAGAAGAAATGTTGTTTGGGCAGCTTTTAAGAAAGATTTGAGAAAAGAGTTTTTCTTGGAAGATTTAGGATTGGTAATTAAAAAGAAATTTCTAGATTGGATTGAAAAGCCCAATAAAGGGTTGGTTGCTACAACCTTGCTTCGTGAATTTGAAAGTTGATATACACAGTTGGATGTCGATGAGCAGCAATCCTTTGTGAATCAGAAAATTGATTTGTTTCTAAAGGCTACAGATCCTCTTTTGTAGGAGAAGCTAACTGATCGTTTAGAAGATGCCTCTTCTGAAATGGAATTGAAGTTAGATTGGGCCACTGTAAGTGAGGCAGTGCATATGTTGGTAAAGAGAGAGCGATGAAATTAAGATGGATACAGGAACCACACATGCCAATGCTTAGAACGAGGCTTAAATTGCAGCCAAGGCACCCATAGCTATGGCGCAACAATCGGCTATACCTATTGGTCTAGCTCTTAAAGGTGATGTTATGGATTAATTAATCAAAGGCATGTGTGATTTGAGGCTGAATTTGACAAAGATCTATGCCAAGGTCAAAAATTTGGATGTTAAGGTATAAGAAAAGGCTTGGACAACAGCCCAAAGACCGTACAAAGAAGGATACAAGAGGAGATGCATTTGGTGTGACAGTTTACAGCATGAAAAGCGAGACTGTACGGCCTACCCTGAAGCAGAAGCAAAAAGATTAGTCTTTTGGAAAGATGGTAAAATACATGTAATAGATTATTCTTCCAATAGAGCCAAAATTTGGAAATGATTGCATGTAGAAGAGGCTATAAGATATGGAGGCAAGGACAACATTGTTGCCATAGATGCCATCACATATGGGTTGAGAATTAAAAGGACCAAAGAAGCTCATAAAGGAGGCATGGTTGAAGCAAAATCTTGTGTTTGGATGCAAGCATTTGATTGCATAGAAAAGGGCAAAACGACAAAGTCTAAATTGGTTGATGCAAGTCAAAGTATACGAGGGAGAACATGATGAAGTACACTAGTGGATCCATTTTCATCCTTTTCTTATTTGGCTGAGGTTCATAATCAATAAGCTCTTGTGGAATAAAAGAGAATAAGAGATGAGGATATTGCCAGTCCTTCCTCTTCACGCCCATCTAAACGCATAACACGAAGTGAAATGGAGCAATAAAAAGAGACGAAAAAAGCCATACTTGAGCATGTTATGGAGGATGCATCTCAAGACAAGAAACAAGAAGGAAAGAAAAGGAGCAAGCAACCCAGTTATATGTTACAATCAAATCTTGAGACTACCACAAGCCTTAAAAAGTCTTGGAAGATTGCATACTTGGAAGTAGAGTGGAATTCACACTTGGCAAAGTTCTTGGAATCGCAAAGTGTGAACTTCATGATGCAATCATTGATATCCTGAAATGAAAAAGATAGTTTGATGGTGAAGTTTTGCAAGCATTGATGCAAGTTGACAAAGACATAGAGAAACATCTTAAGAGGGAATATGATGATGCATGCCATTCTATTTTGGAACAAGCTGATATTGAAAATGGGCTAAATGGAAGTACAAATAGCAAGCTTGTGGCTAAAATTGATATTATGGGTAGCACTTAAGTATAGAGAGAAGGCTATGTATAATGGGGATGTCCATCAACAAGCACATGAAGAAGAAGATGCTCATTTTATTCCAATTAGCCATTATTCACGAATGCATTGTGCTCGTGCTACAACAGAGACCATTGTTAAAGTGGGAGAAAGAGAGACGCCTTGCATAGCTCTCTTAGATCATGGTTCTGAAATCAATGTTATGGCACACAGCTTGTATGAGAATGGAGGTTGGCCAATTGATGTAGATCTAGGATGGCGCATGTGGACAGCAAACAATTCATTAGGGGATCTTCATGCAGCTTGTCCAAATGTACTCGTGACTATTGGAGATGTTAGGGATGGATATCATTTTTTTGTGCAGGATTCATGTAGTTATCCTTTGATTTTGGGGCAGCCCTATATTTTGAAATCAAGCCTATAAACAAAAGCCTTGGATGATGGTTCTTCATATGTTGGGATCGGAGTAAAGACAATACAAAGGTAGTACAGTTTCTTAGTGTTTGTGTGAATCATCCCACAACCGGGATAGGGTATCGGATAATCGTATGCCACCTAATGCACAAGAGTTTAAGGGTTTTTAGACAGCACTGCTGTAAGTGGAGGTTATGGCAGTGCCTCTAGAAAGATAATTATGCCTCCAAAAAAAGAGGGAAGTTGTGTTTGTGTCTGGATTGCAAGAATGGAAAGCATGTAGTCTTTGCACTTTTAAGAATGTTTCAGCAATGTGTAGGGCTGAAAAAAAATATGTAGGATGGGCTGAAAAAGAGTTGAAGACATATGGTTTGATGGTTGAAAATGAAGATATTTCAAGGCTATTTTTAGGGCTGGTTGATGTTGATACAATGGCTGAAATTTCTATAGCAATTAATGCTAAAAATAAGGTAGAAAAGAGTTTATTTATGTTGAGACTTTAGAGATGTATGAAGTCATTTAAGAGTTTGCTAAGCATGAATTGTATGGGTTGTAATATGGGCTACAAAACAGGGTTGAAGAAGCAAGGGTGGATACAAAGTACAAAACTTATTGCAAAGAAGGTTAAGCCTATGGCTTTGCCTTTACCGCCTGGAAGTGATGGGTTGGCTAAAAAGGTTACTCAACAACCTATTTTACGAGATCCACATTGAGTAGGACATAAATTTACAGCTGAAACTTTACAAAATTTGAAAATTGTTTATACAAGATTTCTTTTTCTTATAGATGTTGGCAAGGCATGGGAAAGCTTTTGCATTTCAGCCAAATGAAATTGGATGTGTTGATCTGACCATAGTTGCACCTATGGTGATCTTTACAATACCTCATGTGCCATGGAATTTAAAGCCTATTTCAGTACCTCGAGCATATTTTCCTAGGCTGCTCGAGCTTTTGAATGAGAAGATCAAGATGCAGATTTTGGAGCCCTCTTTAGCTCCATATTCAAATCGATGGTTTAGTGTTCCAAAGAAAAATGGTTCTTTGAGGTTTATACAGAATTTGCAACTAGTTAATAAAGTCACCATAAGGAATTTTGGATTAGGCCCGATAGTGGATGAATTTGCAGAAGCATTTGCAAGCAAGGCAATTTATTGTGTGAGAGATCTATATTTAGAATATGATTAGTTCTAGCTTGCATTAGAAAGCCAAGATATCAGTACCATGAAGACACCACTTGGATTGGTTAGGATTTGTATGCTTCCACAGGGAGCAACCAATTCAATGGTGCATATGATGAATGTTATGCATAAAGTTTTGAGGGAATACATTCCTCACTCGGTCTTACCCTTTCTTGATGATGTGCCAATCAAAGGGTGCAATATCCATGAGAAGAATTAAGAGTTAAATGAGTAGGGATGCAGAAGATTTGTGGTTGATCACATTGTCCATTGTGATAGGATTTTGAGCCGTCTTGAATAAGTTTTTAGAGTGGAGGAAGTATTGATTGTTGGGCACATGTGTGGACCATATCGAAGAAAGCCCTCACCAGTAAAGATTTATGCCATAAGCAGGATGCAGGAGACATGTTCAAATGTATCCGAGGTAAGAAGATTTTTGAATGTATGTGTCTTTTACTTAATCTAGATTCCACATTTTGCTCATGTGGCTGAAAGTTTATATCAACTCTTGAGAAAAGGGGAAACGTTTTGGTGGGGAAAACAACATACAAAGGTAGTTCAAAAGTTCAAGTGCTTATTGATTTCAGTCCTAACACTAAAGAGAGCAAATTATGAGAATGGGCAGCCTATTATTATCACCATGGATACAAGCCCAATTGGCATTGGTTGGGCAGTGGGTGTCAAGATGATGGTGATGGGAATAGGTATGCCATTCGCTTTGGAGCAAAGGTCCTCAATGAACGGCAACGGCGGTATTCTCAAGTCAAAAGAGAGCTAAATTGGGGTATATAAAGTCAACCTTGATTTTCAGCATATTGCAGGTAAATAAAACCCCATGGCTGACGAGCTTTCACGAGCAAGGTTTAAAGATGAAGAGGAGCTAATGGAGGATGAAGAAGATGATGTGATAGGTGTTGAAAACAACATTGTAACAACATGGAATGAATATGCTATTATTGCAGGAAAAAATTTTGTAACAAGGATTTCAACAGTAAGAAAAGAACTTATAGCCATGAAGAAGAGATGGGCAATAGACAAGAAGCATCATCAGTGTTATGCTTCACTGAGAATACAATTTTTGGAAGAGTTGTATGAGGATGATTAGCTGAAAATAGGTCAATATCTCAACCTCATGACAAAGAAGGCTAAATGGTCTGAAGCTGAATTCAAAGGGCTTAAAAGAAAAGCTTATGGGTTTTTCTTAAAAGATGGATATTTATGGAAGCATGCTAAGAAAAAGAGAGGAGCTTCAATACGTGTTTTGGGAGATAGGGCTTCTCAACAATAGGTGATGCAAGAGTTTCATTAAAGCTTATGTGCTGGACATAGAGGAGTTTGGGGTACATTCGCCAAGATCAAAGAGAAGTATTGGTGGCAAAACATGTATAAAGATGTGGAGCATTATGTGGAATCATATAGTTTCTGTCAAATGTATTTCATGGTAAAGCATAGAGATGGGTTGTAACCGGCCTATCCATTGTCCATGCATTACAAATGGGTAGTTGATTTGGTTACCATGCCTAAAGGTTTATGGAATATGAGATATCTTGTGCTTGCATGAGAAGACTTGACAAATCAAGTGGAAGGTCGAGCTCTTAGTACAAAGACTACTCAAGCAGTTTGCAGCTTCTTATTGGAAGAAGTCTTTTACACGTATGGTTGTGTTGGTAAAGTGGTTGCTGATAGAGGAGAATTGGATGTTGATAAGGCTCATGACTTCTTTTCATGATTTGATATCAAGCTAGCTTTAACTTCAGCCTACAATCTTGAAGCAAAATATCAAAAGTGAAAGAGGTCATCAACCTATCATTAAGGCATTGCAAATGTAGCATGAAAGAATGGCCAAGAATGTTACCCTTTGCTTTGTGGGCTGATACGACCACTCATAGTGCAGTTATAGGGTATATGCCTACTGAATCAATGTATGGACAACAACCAATCATGCCTATTTAGGAGATTATTGCTATTTGGAGTGTTCTACCATGGGAAGAGGGTTTGAATAGAGAAGAGTTGCTGGTTCTATGCATTAGACAATTAGAAAGAAGGCCTGGAGACATTGAGACAGCCATGAAAAAGATAAAGACTACAAGGATCAAGAAGAAAAAGAGGTTTGACAAGAGACACAGACTTTGACGATGGCAAAGGGATGGTTTGGTCCATATATGGTAAGTTTTATTTTTGACAACGCTACCTATGCATTAAATGAGATGGATGGAATAGCTCTAAGGATTCCAATGGTTGGAAAACGTATCAAACTCTTGAAATGTAGAGAGTCTTCAGCATATGAGTTGAAGGAGTTGGATACTGAGCATGAAAATAAGAATATGGAAGAAGAAGAGGTAGACGATGAAGACATTAAGATGGTAGAGGATACTTCTTCTAACACTATAGATCTATAAGACTTTGGCACATGCCAAAGGATATGCATGTTAGAAGAGGGGGCGGATGTCGTGCCGCTACACACACACCATGTGAAATACTCTAAAGTGCGCCTTTCTTATTCATCTAGAGAGCCAATGCCATTTTAGACATTAGTATGAGTGTCCATGGTTCAAAAATATTAGGTTTTTGGACAAGTTTAGCCAATTTATGATATTTTAGATATTATCTCTTGTAAAAATCCATAAAACTATAGGCAACTTCTAGATTAGGGTTACATGTAAAAGAAAGCATGTAGCTTTAAGCCATTTTGAGAGGAATTTATGTAAAAAGAGAGATTGGAAAAATCACGTGATGGATGATTGCTATTTTCAAGTAGTGAACAACATTCGGAGTGGGGGATGAAGGAGTGATCAGCGAGAAATCTGGCCAGGTGTGTTAGTATTTTATCCCCCTTTCAGAGGCAATGGAGGCATCAGATTGGCGATCTGAATAGCATAGAGAAAGGTATTATTTTGTACACATTTTTGTCTACAAGAGTTTTATCTCCCCATAATGCTAAAATAAACTAACAGGCTTCATCTCTGTGAGTATTCTTCTACATCTTCTATTTCTTTCTGTGAGTACTCTTCTAAGTCTCCTATTTCTTTCAAACCCTTCTCTTCCGTCTACTCCACTCCTTGAATCTTCCTTCATCCTACTATCTCTTACCCCTGCGGTAGACTTTCGAACCCAAACGCTCTGACAACGTGACATACTCGTATGAGTGATTTGTGGTCCACATGCCCTAGGTCTTGGCAATGAAACCAAAATATTGTGCTATGTGCTCAACATATGAGGGCCATTCGGCACACTCTTATTCTTTCAAGAGCGTGAACACATACATCATGGACAAGTGATTACCTAGTCTCTCTCACGTGGATTGAAGCAAGCCATTGTATCGAGCATACAAAGTATGGTGGGCATGAGAGAGTACTAGAGAGAAGGCTAGAGGTTTTAGTCCTTGTTCCTCACCACTCACACACACTCTCTCACTACCTCAATCTCACACTCTCGCATACTCTCTCTCACACACACACACAAGAATTTAGAGAAAGAAAGTAGAGGATCAAAGTTTGCACACACAAGAATAACTATTTCCATTCAAGGTCATTACTTTTATATATGAATTCCAGGGTTAGGTTTTTTCCTTTCGCATGGAGGCATCTTGTCTAACTTTTGACTAATTGATATGTCTTATCTCCTTTCCACACTTTTAGTCTCTTTTTTATGCTACACTTTGACAATGTGTACATGAGAAGAGTCTAACTCTCAAGAAATTAATACAAGGCTTAGAAGAATTAATATCATTTCTAAAAAATTATATATTTGCAAACTCTAATGTCCTCATGCTTCCAAGCCTAATAGTGGTAGAGCCTATAGAAAATTATTAGGGCAAAAAAATCCACTTTTGTTAATCACAAGATTAAAAAAAGGACCAAAGCGAGTTTGGCACATGTGTAAGAATATGGTGTTCTTGTCTTCTCTTTTTTGGAGATCGTAGAGTCCACTTCATGATTCTCTTCCCTTTTTTAGCCAAAATCTCCAAAGTATAACATGTTTTGGTAGTCACGAAGTCCTTATTTACTCGTATAATCTGACAAAGCACATGATAAAGATGTTGTGAAGTTAATGATGACTTTTTGAAAGTCGAGAGCTTTCGATACTCTTTTGGTGCCCAATATATTTTCATTATCCTTCTTAATATATTTTTTTTAGTTCATTCACATTTCTTATTGAGCTTCTTTGATCTCTGTAAATTCAATCTGTGTTGTATGGCATCTAGAAGGCACCCTTCTTGTTTAGTAAACTCTCACTACAAGGATATAGGGGCATAATGACGGGAAGTTGCAATGCATATTAGTGGTGGTGCAAATAGCAACGGTGCTTAGAGAAAACAAGCGGGTGAAACCCGAGCGCGGCATTTTTCCACAAAGAGTGAAAGAGAGAGCAAAAGAGATCGTACCTTTGGGAGGGAAAGGGAGGGGAAGAGAGAAAGAGAGAAAAGGAGAGCTTCTCACCATCGCCGCTATCACCGTCGCGATTCGCAAAGAAGAGGAGGAAGTGCACAAAGGAAGAAGAGGGGCCATCACGAAGAGGAGACAAAGAATCCATCCTTGGGCCCTTGCGGTGAGCTCATTCCCCCTCTTAGTTTGTTATTGTTCTTTCTTCTTTTCTTTTTTTTGTGAGAGCTCTTTTCAGGATATCTTGTATCTAAATGTCCATGATATGAACGGATAACTTTTAGCTTTTGTAGGCTGCTAATTTTGCATATGAAGAGACTTATCATCTACACTGACAACATCCAAATTACAAGTCACATGGGAAAAGTCCAAAGCGAAGGATCAATATTATGACCTTTTCTTTGAGTATTCAAAACGGAAACCTTTATATGAATCTGTTTTTCCATGCATTGTGCCCTAACAAAAATATGCTTTGGAATAGAATTTTTTGCCCAATCATTCATGCTATTTGCAAATTAAAATAATGTAATGCAATCATTCAAACAATGTTCACACAAAAATTATGAATGCATTGAGGAGAATGTGTCTAGCCTAACTATAGGTGCTTGTGCATCATGCAAATGCAAACACAAAAGATACACACACAATATAAAAAAATCCTAATGACGTAGACTAATATGTTCAAATTCTTGGCAAAAAATTCTACCCTTAGGTTTGCATTGGTGCACACGCAGCATCAAGATATCCGTCACCTCCAAACTTGCACATCCTCCGGATGGGCCATAGCAACCCATCCTCATCACCGCTAAGCTCGATGGTCAATGCGATCTCTTCATCTTTTGTAAAAGCATCTGCAATGTCCACATCTTCATCTCCATCATCTCTTGCCTCAAGTCCATCATAAATCGCATCAACCAACTCCTCAACTGCATAGGCTACATTGTCTCTTTTCTTGAATAGTTTTATTCTCTTCCCTGCAATTGGAATTCGCAAGTCCGTTCCATCAAGCTGTGCTAAGGAATATGTAGCATTGTCATGGACATGCTGCACTAAATAGGACCCAAACCATCGTCTGGAAATGTTGCAGATAGCACTATACTGGTTGTCTAGAATGGTGTCATAGACCAACACCTAATCTCCTTCCTTAATTTCTTTAGGTCTCAATTTGTGTTTGCTCTAGCAAAGTGATCTTTGTTGTGAATCCTAGCTTCTTTGAGATTTTGAATTGCGCTCTCAATATCTGTAGGTCTTCTCTCCAAATAACGAATATGAAGAGCCAAAATATCTTCTCTAGTCATCTCTTCTTGTTGCCACGGTAAAGCACTCCAAGTAAGCGTGCAAGTCTTTGAAGGCATGACTGGCTTCTGCCCATACATCAACTTAGCTGGCATATAACCTGCAGTCCCATTGTGAGTAGTGCAACCAACCCATAAGGCATAACGCAACAATCTAGGCCACTCCCGAACCCGTCCAGCGCAAGCTTTGGCCAAGGCTTTCACAATCACTCGATGGCCTCTTTTGCTCTTCCCATTGCCTTCTGGATTATATGCCGAAGTCAAAGCAAGTTTAATGCCAAGGCGAGAGAAAAACTCTCTAGCCTCATCAGCATCCAACTTACCTCTATTTGCAATAACTTTTCCAATACATCCATATCTGCAAATAACATCTTCCAACAGCAACTTACAAACCACTGATGTAGATTTCGTTCATAATACTCTTCCTTCCACTTGATTTGTGAGATGTTCTTGTGCCAAAACAATATAGTGCATTTTCCATAAACCAATAGGCATAGTAATCAAATCAAGAACCCACTTGTAATGAATACATAGCGAGTAGGTAGGATAAAGCTCATCTCAATGCCTCACTGAAGAGAACAACTGACATTTAGGACATGTCTCAACAAATTGTGAGATATCTCTATACATGCCTCTCCAACAATAGCGTTCTTTGATCTTCTCATAGGTTGCCCAAACTGCTCGATGCCCAGCCCAAAGACTTTCATGAAACTCTTTGATGATACACATCTGTGAAGCTTTATTATAGACAACTCTTAATGGCTGTTCTCCTCACTTTTGTGGATGCTTCCAAAGTAGCCCACTTCACAAGAAGAAACCATAAGCTTTTCTTCTAATCTTCTTGAAGTCTGCATCAATCCATCCATCCTGTCTAAACATGGTACTTAAATAACGACCAACCTATAAATACTCTTCTATATACAAAGACTCGTCAAAGAATTCCAAAGTAGACACATGACAAATATGATCACTATGCATGGATGAAAAATCAGCCCCATCATCAAGATCATCAATGTAAAAAAAATCCATACCATTATACCTCACTTGTGAAAGCGTATTGGCTACTGGGTTGTCTTTACTTGTTATGTGCCTGAACTCAGGATTCATGGATTTTATGTACCCAATCCACATAAGCATGGCAATATCTGGAGTAGAACAACTTGTGATCATACCTAGAAGAGGAAAACAATCAATCTTGACCACCACAGCAACTTCAATAAAGTACTCTTAGTCATTCTTGAGAGCCGTGACAACTCCCAAGAGCTCTCTCTTAACCTGTGAATACCTACGTTGCCGCTCGTTTACAACTTTTGCCCCAAACCGAATAGCATATCTATTCCCATCTACATTGTCTTGGCCAACAGCCATCCAATGCCGATAGGACTAGTATCAATTGTAAGAACAATAGGTCTCCCACACTCATAATTTTCATTTCGAAGAGCTAGAGTAGTTCTCAAAAATTTCTTCAGTTTCTACATGGCTTTAGTATGTTTTATCTCCCAAGAAAAACGTTGCCGTTAATATCCATACATATGTCCAACAATCAAAACTTCTCTGGCTCCAAAAATAGGCTTCAACCCTGACAAGGTCAATTTCACTTCCTCCAATCTACAAAGAATCCTCTCAACATCTCTAATATGTGACGCCACAAAGAACATGCATCCATGGTCGTCTAAAGAATCATCCCTCTCTTTCTCTAAGAAACCCTTGATAGGTAAGTTATCAATGAAGGGCATGGTAAGCTCAGGAATAAAATCTTGTAGAACCTTGTTCATCCCATTCATCATATAGGTAATCGAATTAGTAGCTAGTAGAACCTTGTTCATCCCATTCATCATATGGGCAACCAACTTAGTAGCTCCTTGCAAAAGCATACACATTTGGAAAATGCCTAAAGGTGTCTTCATTGTTGTGAAATCTCTGCTCTCAAGGGCAAGCTAGAATTGATCATATCCGGAATAAAGATCACTTGCTAAAGAGATAGTACGTCTAGCAAAAGCTTTGGAAAACTCATCAACAATATGTCCTTCACCAACATTTTGAATAGTGTCCTTGTTCACTGGCTGTAGGTCCTGTATGAATTTGAAAGTTCCATTGTTCTTAGGAACGATGAACCATCTTTTGGAATATGGAGCTGAAGATGGCTCTAAAATCCCCATCCTAATCCGGTCATTCAAAAGCTCTAACAATTTGGGCAAGTGAGCCCTTGGATACAAGATTAGGTCGTAGATTCCAATGGTAAAAATAACCATAGACGTCACAACCCTAAGATTAGCGCATTCAATCTCATGTGGAAAGAAAGAAAAATATTTCATATCTGCATAAAATCTCCTCAAAACATCTTACCCCTTCAGAAAGCAGAAAATCTTCGGTCCCAATCTGCATCTCTTTCAATGTCTCAGCTGAAAACTTATGTTCGATACCTACAGGATCATGTAAAGGAGGTTGCATAGTAGCTCTCCTAATCATCTCATCATTGTCCAAAGATAGCAGTCCTACAACTGGTCTAACCTTCTTGTCAACTGTCTTATATTTTGTCTGAACTCTAGCTTCATTGCTATAGCTTGCAAATTTCAACCCTCGATGAAAATACCCTAGTAAACACAAATTTTACTTTGTATAAACAACAACATCCAACTCTTTTTGGTTAAATATGTCAGCAAGAAATACTTTTTGTTTAGAATCCTCAACACCCAAATTCTTTTGAAGCATGAAATCAACAATTTTACAATACATCACGAGAGAATGGACTTGTAAGACATATGACAACTCTTGATTGTTAGCATTTAGCAATACCAAAAGTTATTCCATGGTATCTAAGCATGAAAGGCCATCATAGAGACCATCTATTCAATCTTCTTCTTGTAAAACACCTGCAAGCATAAATTCTTTTTCTTTTCTTTTTACATACTACCTGGTAGCTCTAGGCATATCAAAAATATGTTGAAACCCGAAAGTACTTTCAGTGGATACACCATAAACACATAAGGAAAAATTGCCGCTGCTAGGAGGCGAGAGCTTTCCTTGACTCATACCACTATCGTCTCGCAAGACACTGGTACCTCAACAAAAATCTGGCTCTCATTGCTCGAAGAGGAGAATCCCTCAAAGAGTCTTTATTCCCTAAGAACAAGAGTTTTGCACAAATAAATGAAAAGAGTCACCCACATCTCCAATAGAAATCTTTAAGTTTGGACAAGCATCATACAAATCTCATGTAGTGTTGTTGGCGGCACACATGCGTTAACCATGATCCACATCAACTGGCCATCTACTAACATCATATCAACATGGCACTATGACATTAATCCCGAAGCCAGGATTCAAAAGAGCAACACAAGGAGTCTTAGTCTCTCCAAGATTGACTATAGTTTTTGTAGTCACACGAGCCTAGTGACTTCGAGAAAAATGGCTACGAGAGGCATTACTAAAGTAAAGGATAAACAAACTTCTTGGATTGCATACATAGAGCTCCATCTATGGAATCCTCAATAGTCTCCTCATCAGAATCAATCTCCTCAATCTACAACCCATAGAGAATGGTCTCGGCAATAGCTAAAGCTTCTCAATGGATCATATCCAGCGTTGGCTCTTCAATAACTTGTCGTCTTCTTTTTATAATATCGATGATAACATCATGAAATTTTCTTTCGAAAATCTCCAAGACTTCTTCAAGAGTAAATTCAATTGTGCAATTAATAATTTGATCCTCAAGTACCTTTCTCTCGACTTTGGATCCTTTGTCTTTTGGGCCTTCTTGTCTTCTTATACTTTTGGCTTCTCTATGTTAACCATACTTTGCTTTGGCCCTGAAGAAGAAGGCTAAAGAACTGGATCACTCCTTCTAGTCACCCTCTTCGATTCTTCAGGTTGATCATTGTCTCTTTTCCACTTTTCTTCAACAAGCACTTCAAAGCCTTGAGATTTCATGATGTAAGCATAGATAGAAAAGTCATGTACGTGATCATTCTATCCAGTCCCTTTTCTGATTGAATCTCCTATGGTTGAAAGTTCAGATGATGAAACTTTACTCTTTTTTTCTACATATGGTGAATAGGACCATAAAGGAGATCTGTCCTTCGGCAACAACTGTTCCAATTGAAGACCATAGGCAGCAGCTTCTCTTGCCACTTCTCACATCACATAAGAAGAGCGGAAAAGAGACTCCTCCAATAATTTCTTCATACCTCCTTTACCAAAATTTGGTTCAATCGGTTTCTCTGTATCTTCGAAACATATCTTGTCCTTCCAGACCACCAACTTTAGCCTTTTCACCTCTTCAAAGTCTTGACAGTCCTTCTGCTCATGGTCTAGAATATCGCACCAAATGCTACGACAAACTTGATCATTTCTAGAAGAACTTATAGGAGTAGAAGAGGTTGGGGCAGAAATAAGATCTCGGTTAAGTGGTTGCTATTCTCTTCTGGTCATCTTAATTTGAAGATCTTTTAAGTTCTTTGAAATTTCATCCACTATGTCTTCGACATTCGGTTTGGCAAATGGTCTGACTATCATAGCAGGAATAGGCATAGAAGTAGGCATAGACATAGGATGAGAAATAAGGGAACAAATGGAAGAAGCAATAGGAGAAGTCGAGAAAGGAGAAGACATTGCTAGAGGTGTTTGCATGCTGTTCTGCAAGCGAGCCTTCAATCTCCGCTTCTTTGTCAATGTGGAAACCGCATCAACATCATCTTGCCAATTCGTGTTTAATCCCATAGGCTGCATACGGTCTTCAATAAGTTTTCCCAACTTATCCTGAAGTGTAGGATTAGCCGCCTTCAAGAATAACTCCACTTTCTCTGAGTTTAGGACTCTTTGCTCAAGTGCATCCAACTGGTTGTAACGTTCTTCAAAGTCCCGCAAAAACTCTGAAGAAATAAGTCCTTTATTGGGCTGATAGACCCACTCTTTGAATTTCTTCCGCATAGCAATACCATAATCTTCCAAAAAATATTCGTCTTTGAGCGCTTTCTTGAAAACATTCTAGTTTGAGTCTTGCACAAATAAATTTGTCACTCAAACCCACAAAGCAGGTGTGACAAGTTGTAGAAAGTAGTTGCTCTAGTTGATAGGAACTTCAAAGAAGCACATTTGTCTTTCAAAGGCTTTAAGATAGGCTAAAACCATTGATGTTGCTGCATTGATAACTCCATCTATTGATTTTGCATCATAATGGTTGAAGAAAGAGTTTGCAATAAATTCTTCATCTCATCGATCGAAAAGGAAGAAGCACTCGATGATGGAGTGGGTGGAGTATTCGAAGATCAGTCTCCCATCTCGACAATCAGAAGCAACGCTTTCACATCTGGTTCACCAAGTGTCATATCAGATTCGCACGAGGGTTGATGAAAGTTGCTCATCGCCACAGGGACACTTTGCAAGATGGAAGTAGGGAGTTCCAAATACAATCCAAGCAAGTTTATAACATTCAAACCTCAATCAAGGAAGAAAAAAAAAAACAAGGCGAATGAAAAAGCAAGCCTATTTTTTAAAAGTATGGTTGAGGTATATATGCAAAGACTCATGGTCAAGGGAAGGGTTCGTGAAGATGACCCTCATGACTAGATTTAAACATAATTGAAATTTCACTCGAGATGAAGCTTAAGAGATTGTTGACTCCTCTCTTGATTTCTTGTGGTTAATACAATGTTGAACTCATTGATGATAGATCAAGATCGTTCCAAAGAGGCAAGAAGAAACTCGTAAGAAAGTTCTCTCATATGTTGCTAATGTGACATATATCCCTCATGAAGTAGAGCTATTGCGCTCACTTTATTTAGTTCTCCAAATCAATCAATTGCAAGGAAAAGACTCCGTAGTCCCAAGGTGTGTCACCTGGACCAAATTTGGTGGTGGCATTCCACACAAAAAAAAGTCCTCTTCCCTCTCTCTCGATGTGATGCCCAGTTACAAGTGATGCTATTCTGAGTCTTCTTTACGGATAAGTTGCCAGTTTGCATTGTTGCTCACTACAACAGAAATGAGGCATAGACGTGCATGTTAGATGTGCAAAGTCGGGCGCATCTATCATTGCGTCTATATGTGCGTGTAAAAGAGCGTGTAAATAGAAGCGAATTTTGCGTCTATATATCCGCGTAGATAGACGCGCCTTCATACGCGTAATTATTTAACCACCTGAAATTGGACTTAATATAATAAAAAAACCAGAGTTAATAATTATTTTTGCATTGCTCTCTAATGAATGGCAGTTCCTCCAGTTGACAAACCTGATATAAGTAATTAGCGGCAAGCGACAGAAACCTTATTATACAATTAGTAGCAAGCATTGCAATATGTATCTTGTAATTTCTCTACTTGAAGATGATAAAAAATACTTCCTTTTTATTATGGAAAATTCAATTTCGCTTTAAACTTGACTATTGATTCTTGAGTATGCACATGTGCACATGATAAAAACCATAGAATTAAGAATACACATTGAATCATTGAATAAAAAACTAGAGTTAATAATTATTTTTGCATTGCTCTCTAATGAATGGCAGTTCCTCTAGTTGACAAGCCTGATATAAGTAATTAACGGCAAGCGACAGAAACCTTATTATACAATTAGTAGCAAGCATTGCAATATGTATCTCGTAATTTCTCTACTTGAAGATGATAAAAAATACTTCCTTTTTATTATGGAAAATTCAATTTAGCTTTAAACTTGACTATTGATTCTTGAGTATGCACGTGTACGCATGATAAAAACCATAGAATTAAGAATACACATTGAATCATTAAGTATGTTACAGTGAATGATCCATCTCATCTTCAATGAGATCAGCCCTTGCTAAACTATCTACTTCTAGGTCTATGTTACCAAGAGGTAACGAAACAAATAAGTCTATCCCACTATCAGATGTGTTGCTATATTGCTCAATAACTTCATCAATATCATCCATAATCACATTATTGTCTTCTTTTGCGTTTCCTTGAACATCCTCAGGAGGTTCATCTTGTACTATATCACGCATATCATCCATTATGGTGTCATCATGTACATCATCATTAATTATTGGATTGTCATCTGCTATCTCTATGTCGGTAATATTACCACATATTGGTTTTGAACGATTAGATATAGGGATGACATACCACCATCAGTTATTGTTTACCATTGGATGATACACAACCTGTATTTGAAAAAAAAAAGCAAGAAACTTCAATACTTATTATATTGTATATATGTATCACATGTATACATATAAAAAAATTAGCTTTCGCATAAATACCTGCTCGCATTGTTGAGGTAGTACTAATGTGTCTTTCTTGTTTTAGTGAAATTTTGTAGGGTCAATGATTACAAAACTACTTCTTTAAAGAATCATATATAAAGAACCATTTGTTACCACTTCTTTATAGAACCATTTGTTACCACTTCTTTAAACTACTTCACATCCAGTACATATATAAAGAATTGTCTGAAGTCAAGCTTGAGAATATCTTGGATCAAGCTACAATAACCTTCCATGGTACCATTCGCATCCCCGAAGTGAGCAAGGACACCACAATCTTGGGTATTTCTCTTTTCATCTATACGTTGAGTTCGAAGATGTTTACCCTCACACCAAATAGCATTGAATAATGTGCACTAGTTGTAAAAGATTAAGATCAAACATATCAATTTTTTATATAAAATATAACTTATAGAAACAAATGAATTGATAGTATGTCTCACCTTTGATAAGCAACCTCGTACGTATTCCCACTCTTCTTGAGATATATTAATTTCCTTATCTTTTTCCATTCTCTCCATTTCCTCATGTAACCAATATATATCAATATGACGTGGGAGTGCATTTAGATGATCTGGAAATGAGACATTACGTCCATATCTGGTGCGAAATGCTTGTCTTTTGCTTTTTCTTCTTACCCTTGCTTCATTATATAGTGTTATCCATTTGCTCATTACATCACTATTGAGCACAAAAAAACTATTTAACTTACGAAGTTCTTCTTTTGTTAGCACTTTACTCATTTCTTTTCCTTGAGGTATTATAGAGGTCATCCTCAAGTCTTCATCATCTTTCCATAGTCGTGGTTCAGAGGGGTTCACTTCAGCAAGATATTCAGAGATATAAACAAGGGATGATTGCACTAACCAGCCCTCAGCCATGCTTCCCTCAGGCCGTGCTTTTTGCATCACAAAATCTTTAAAGGTTTTCATGAAGTGCTCAAGAAAAAACATCCACCTTGCATGAACTGCCCCACAAAGTGCGATCTCATCAATCAAATATAGGAGTAAATGTAATTGAGTAGTCAAAATGGATCGAGGAAAAATTTCCTCCACCAAACAAACCACCTCAACAGATAACACTCGAGCATCTTGCAATGTGTTTGGATCAATTTCCTTCGAGCTCACGTATCTGTTAGGATATATTTGACAATTGTTTATTTTTTGTAGAAATTCAAAGATATATAATAAAAAATACAATGTATACACACCTCACAAGCTCTCCCATCTTGTAAATGATATCACATACATCTTTGGATACACAATAGGATATGCTAGTAGGAAGTACGAACTGAATGTAAATAATATTCATAGATCAAATGATTAGTTGAGGAAAAAATCATCATACCCCAAAGTTTACACATAGTTACTCCACTAATTACTATATTCATGGTTAGAGATACCCTTACTTGAATCATTTTGTGCCAATAGTGGGACTTCAAAATAGATAGTTGCTCCACACCTCTTTTCTTTTTCTTTATGAAGGCTCCCTGGAGACATCTCATACATCTTGTGGGTGTTTGAAAGCTACATGTTTGTTCCTTCACTATTTTTTCCTCGTTCTTTGACAACATCCAAGGTGCATGGGGTAGCTCAATCTTTCCTCTGGATCCAATGCGTGGCGAGGCTCATCTCATGCGACCAATGTTATGTAAATCCTCCCTTACATTGACTGAATCATGAGCCCCTATCAAGTGATCCCATAATGTAGATACAACATTTTTTAATATGTGCATGGGGTCCAATAGATGATTGATCTTGAGTTCAGTCCAGTATGAAAGATAAAAAAATATAGAGAACCTAACAAACAAACAATATATTATGTAAACAATTCATCATGCTAAATACTTTAAAGTCAATCGAGAGAAATGCACTTCTTACCGACTCATGCCGAGTAGAGGGTGGCTATCGGCATTAATCCATCTCTCCTTCTAATCTCGAATGGTTAGAGATTGTGGAGTCATTCCATTAGTAGGGAGAACATATTTGTGATGGTCAATAGAAAGAAATCGATGATGATTGTCGTAGATAACCTTCTTTAAACGTGCTGGCCTAGAGGAAACTAGAGAGGGACCGCAAATAGGACATGCATGATATCCTGATGTGGTTAAACCTGAACAAACAAGTGAATTAATAAAATGCAATTGATTCAAGTCTTGAATTTCAAATATAGAGTTATATACATGTACTTGAACACTCTCCCTGTCCTGGAAAGTCATGCATGGTCCACAACAACATGGCTTTCAACGTGAGATCTCTAGAGGATGCAAATGCGCTTGTATCTTGCACCTCAATACCTTCCCATAACATTTCTAACTCTTCAATCAAAGGCTCTAAGTAAATATCCATGTTTTTTACCTTGTGCTTTCCAGGAATCAGAAGGGACAACATTACATGTCCCTTTTTAATTGGCATGGATGGAGGAATATTATAGTTCACCAATACCACTGGCCATACACTGTATGATGTGCTTTTGATGCCAAATGGATTAATTCCATCCATACGTAAACCAAATCTCAAATTTCTTGGCTCTTCTTTGAAAACATGCCACAAATTATCTATATGTTGCCATGCCGGTGTGTCTGCAGGGATCCTCCATTTTCCATCACTTGAACGATGACTAGGATGCCATGATATGAGCTTTCCAATAGACTTACATTTGAACATAAGTTTTATACGTGGAACAATCAAAAAATGTCGCAAAACCTTACGAGGCACATCCATTGACTTCATCTCCACTTCGTATCTTGATTCGCCACAAACAGGACACTATCGTGCGAACTCATGAATCCCACGAAATAAGACACAATCATTGACACATGCATGGATCTTGACATAATCGAGGCCTCCCAAAGATGTCAAGTAATGTCTTGCTTGCTCTCTCTTAGTTGGTAATTTGTTTTCTTTTGGAAGCATTTGTGACAATAACCTACATATATTTTTAAAAGTGAGTTAAAAAACCACCAATATATATTTCTCTCTGATTTCAAAATAGAACAATTAATATTATGATTCATAAGCCAAACTGAATTGATACCTACTTTAATAACGCATTCAAATTGACATTACTCCATCCATAAATTGTTTGCAAGTTAAGTATCTCGAGGGACACACGAAGAACGGAGTACGTACAACCTTTATATAACAGAGTAGATGACGCTACATATAGTGGATCATCTGGCTTCGTAGAGTGACCTTCTCCCTGAACCGGTTGCGAAAATAGATGGTATACCATGTTGTCCAAAATCTCATCCTTTACGACTTGATGGGGCATTTCATGAGGGCTACTATCATGATTGTCCGTCTCCACTCTTCTTGAAGACTCTACCGTCTCGCGTTGACATTTTGCAGCCTCTCGACGCCTGGGAGGGAGCGTCTGAGGATGTGGCACCGCATCCTGCTCAACCACAAAAGGGAGTTTCATGTACGTTGATATATATTGAGTAACATAGACTAGCAATCTTAGTGTTAAAACAAAACAATGAATACTGGTGATTTTTCTCGGTCCCATTCTCCATACATGCTGAGGTGTGACATTGCAACTCAACGTGCTCGAAAAATACACCCTCGACAATGATCATACATGCATTTAATTTTTCATTGTAGCCATGCATCTTGATTATGAAGACGTAATGTTTCATCCTCACTTGAGGATGTGCTCGTTGACTCATCAGCATGCACCGCACTAGGTGATGACAATGACATGATTAAACCTAATTCATGACAATATCAAAATATTTGTCATTCATATATTTACATAAAAACTTCAAGCTGGCATATTAATTATTCTAAGATCTCAATTTTAAATACACAAAACTCATCATAAATACATTAAAACTTATGATAAGAATTCACTATCAAAACTTATCTTAAAAACAAAAATTTATGATAAAACCTAAATGCGCGTCTATATCTGCGTTTACATACACGTCTAAATTTGCGTCTATTTTCGCATCTAAGTTCGCTTCTATACTCGCGTTTACATAAACTTAGACGCGCATATACACGCCAAAATAGACGCATATGTCAAAATTCAAAAGATACTTAAATCATTTCTTTTCAAACTGTGCCTTTCCTTTCCTACATTTTTTGCGGTTCTGAAGCTCGAGTTTAACCGACATGCAGTCTCTTCATGCCTCATCTCCTCATGACTCATCTTTTCTTTCATTTCAAACACACAAGAGGGAAAAACAGAAAGCCAAGGAGAGGAAGAAAGAGAGAACAAGAGAGAGGAGAACAAGAGGAAGAAGAAGCAAAGGGAGGAGACAACAAGCAGCAAGCAAGCATCAAGGGAGAGTAACTCACCAAGGGGAAGAAAAAGGAGAAGGAAAAAGCGCCACCACCCACCACACCAAACACCCAAGGTGAGTCCTCTCTCTCTCTCTCTCTCTCTCTCTCTCTCTCTCTCTCTCTCTCTCTCTCTCTCTCTGTGTAATATTTCCGCACTGCGTGCCGTAAATATTGACGTCCCGCACACGACGTAAACCTTTTGCAAAGGATATCTCTTGCATTGAAATTATTGGCAGTGTAATGGGTGACCCGCACGCGTGAAATGGTATCCTCCGCTTTGGTAAATCAAGACCGGGAGATCAAAACCGCAAGACCCGCAAAACACCCTCTTGGGAGGGACAACTTAATTAAACTAAGGCAAATTTTTTTTCTATTACCCCTTCCCCCAGCCGATGCATGGCTGGAGGAGAGGGAGTGTGGAGGGGGGATGGCCAAGTGAGGGATTGCATGAGGAAGTTCTCCACGTGGGTGGAGACCCTCTTCCCCACCCCCCATTCCTATATAAACACCCCCCATCAAGGGGGTGTGCTAAGGAAGAGGCTGTGAGAGGAGATTGTGGAGAAGGGAGGGAGAGAAGAGAGGCCATGAAGAAGGAAGGCTGTGAGGGAGGGCCGTGCTGAAGAGGGAGGGCCGTGCTGGCCGCCGTGGAGGGAATCACCGACGCCGCGCTGCCGTTGCTGCCGCCCCCAGTCCGCCCTGTCCGCCAGCAGCCGTTGCTGCCGCCACAGCCGCCAAACAGCCCGCCCACCACGCTGATCGCGACCCCACGTGGGACTGAAGAAGCAGAAGCTTCTTAGAAGCTTCTTTGGAAGCTCCTAAGAGGGGCCTCCTTAAAGGCCTTTCCCACCACCTGTTCCGAAATCCCCTTCCCACCACAATTCCGAATAAGCCATTAATACCCCCTTCCCGGGATTTGAAGAGGGGCCATAAGGACCCCACTAGACCGTCGGAAAAGGCTTCCCGCAATAAGTCTTTAAAGCCCTTCACCGCAAGCGACATTCCGTAAAAGAATCTTCCGCCTACGAGGGAAGGCAAAGGCTGGAAGGTTGCATGTCAAGGCAAAACAATCCGTAGACGACGAAAGCGAATCCAGAAACCGAACCTACGTGTACGATGGCCCCGAAAAGATCGCAAGGTGCGACCGCAGAAGGCTCATCTCCGAATGTGCAAGTGGACATCTCTCCGACTCCACAAGTCCAGGTTCTTTCGAGTTATTTCTGCATAAGGAAAAGATTAGGCGCGCTTAGCTCATAAAGGCAATTGCATTTTTACGTTTAATTTTAATGCATACGGAAATTGGAAAGAAATACATGGGACAAAGCATCTCCTGAAACATTAGGTAAGATTGAAATATGTCGTGATTTTGAACGAGTAGAAGGCTAGTTGCATGTAGTTCTGGTACATCATCAAAGTAAAGGGTCTAAACTTAGGCAAAGAAATGGAATTTATAAATGCATTCTCTTTCGTCCTAGACATGGAAGGAATAAGTGTGTGCCGCACATTAGGCAACATACTTCTCGCAATGATTTCATAGGAAAAAGGTTAGCACCATAAGGTATTATCCGGAAAGAAATAATAGAATACTAAAATGAACGTATGGTCTTGCAAATAGCATGTAAGATGGAATAAGTTAACACTAGCTTTGGATGAGTTTCATTAACTACTTCGTAGCTAGGAGAATGTTGCATATTGCATAGTCATCATGCGATAACGTCATTCATTAGAAACCGCATTTAGGAAAGGTTGCATGGTTCGCCAAAGCACAAGATTCGGAAGTAGATTACAAGGTTGTAAGCATGATTAATTGATGTAAATCCTAGTAGGACCTAGGAAAGTTAGTGTACAGATTATCAAGCATTTTACCTTACCAAGGAAGGATAGGGTTATCGTGAATCATGAGATGCATAGAAGCAATAAATCGCATGTTTACGCGTATTGGTGCAGTTGTAACTATTGTTCTCCATTAGATGTAGTTTATTACCTTTAGAAGGTTCATCCTTGTTGCAATACAAGAATATTGAGTTGACTAAAGTAATCTAAACCACAAAGATTTGTATGGGTAGGATTGAGTCGATATGATAGGAATCCCAAATGTTAATTAGGGTAATTCGACCTAGTTTACACTGGTTGCCAAGACAAAAACCGCAAATCTAAAGATCTTACACACGTTCACGAAATGTCGAAGCAATTGGATGTTCATGTATGAAATGATCTAAGGTTATCCTAAGGATCATGACGAAACTCCGACTGAGTTGGAAATTCCTAGGGCCATGGGCCAATATAACTAGGAATGGATTGGGTAAGAAGATACCCTAAACCCTGCTACTCATCTGGAGGTAACCCCGTGACCCGGAAAACGCCATTCAATGGGTGGAATGATCCCGTGGAATAGATGCAATACATGTGCAAAAAGCTGCAACTTTGTATAGACTTGAGATTTGGCCACCAGAGAGTTTATCATCTCTCAAAATAAGGTTGGCAAGTTATTGAAAGAATTTAACTTACAAGAGGATGAGTAATCATCCTGTTACTCACTTTTCTTGGGAAATAATTGCCAAGGAAAAGGAAAGCTAGGTATTTGCCTTGAAGCAAATGACCAGACAATAGACTAAAGCGACATGGTCGCTGGATCCTGCCACAACAAAACCTAAAGTATTGGTAGGGTATGACCCTAACCCAAGAATGATAGGAATCTTGCCAAGTTGCCATTGATTCCGGATCGAATGCGGGTTGCATTCGGAGAAAAGGAGTCACTCCTTAACAGTTTGCCAGCTAAAAGACCACTGAAATTGATTGTGCTTGTAACAGTTTAGAAAGGACTGTTTGCATTGTTTGTTCAATGAACTAAAGGATGAGAATATATCTAAATACTTCAGGTTGAAGGCCTGACCTGAAGGGAGTGGCAGCTTCAGTTACCCCCGACTGCCTGCCTGACCCTAACCAAGGGGGTTGTTAACCGCGCCGGGAACGTGGACCGAACCCGCCGTGAGAGGTCTCTCCGTTGAGTTCTACTTGGAGCAGG
This sequence comes from Lygodium microphyllum, assembly GCF_053477565.2. NCBI lineage: Eukaryota > Viridiplantae > Streptophyta > Polypodiopsida > Schizaeales > Lygodiaceae > Lygodium > Lygodium microphyllum. The sequence goes on from NC_141138.1 coordinate 129,057,990, forward strand.
AGGACGCTTGGGTGCCAGAGGGGGCTCTGGCTGTAGATCCCTCGCCTTCCGGGCCCTGCACAAGAGGCTAACGTGACTCGGGATTGGATCTCGAGGCCCGCATACTAGTCTACGGGCAGAAACTTGGGATAGTAATCACTGAAGGATTACTGGATAGCCTTCGGGCGGATTATGAATGCGCCTACGGGCGGAAACTCCTTGTATTGCAAAGATAAAAGGATTAAATGATAACAAAGAAGTTGTTTGACTTTGTTTTCTTTATGTCCTGTGATAAGATTACGTGAAGGAACCAGTGCTTAACAGGGTTAATCAAGGAAGCTGTTTGTATATGTCAAACTAATGTGGTAGGTAATTACATAACTAAAACAAACCGAGGAAAGTGCGGAGGATGGACCATGGGTCCGTCCTATGGATGGGTGGTCCCGGTTAGCTGGGAACTTTTCTCAAAGTCTTCAACGAACAGAGGATGATCGTCATCACCGAAACAAGTAACGAGAACGATGACTTAGAATTAACTACTGGCCGATTTTCGCTGTTTTAGGGGAACGGAATGGGACTATGCCTTGTGGCAGAGAGGTCGAGCCTTGCATCCCTCTCGTCCCCCATTCTCCTTGAACCAAGTGCAGCTTGAATCCGCTTCAGACCGGGCGTTTCTACGTAAAGTAGTTCGATCGGGGCTGATGCTAGTTGCTGCTAGCTAATGACCAAACAGGAAAACCCAGATTCAGGTCGATCCTAAGTGGGAACGGCCAGGATACTTCCGCTACGTGGCAGACTCGGAAAGACCTAGATTGCAAAACCCGTAACATTCCATGGGAGTGCCGGGTGGAGTTTTCTAGACATCCTTTCCGATGGACTGCTAAGACGTGTCCGGAATGATTTTAACGGACACGTTACACTCTCTCTCTCTCTTTCTCTCTCTCTCTCTCTCTCTCTCTCTGTGTATTAGGATTTATGATTGCATTTTCTATAGCACAAATAAATCATGACTGACAGTCGTCGGACCGAAATTAGCCGACTGAGCGCGTTTGCCAGCGCGTCTATATTTCAGTGTAGACGCAGGGATAGACGCGAAGCTATGTTTTCTCTCATTGCATCTGAGGCCGCATCTCAGAGCCCGTGTATTCTGCTTCGGAGATGCGAGAATACATGCGCTCTACACAGAAGAGGCTTTGACTTCAGAGTCGCGTCTCCAGGCGCGTGTATCCTGCATGGGAGACGCGCGAATACATGCGTCCAGCCCAGAAGCTTTGACTTCAGGGTCGCGTCTCCAAGCGCGTGTATTCTGCAGTCGACACGCAAGGATACACACGCGCGCCAAAAGCATTGACCTAGAAATCGCATCTGATAGCGCATCTATACTGCATCTCATATGCGGATATACACGCGCTCTGAACAGAGGGTTGACTTTAGGGACGCGTCTGAGAGCACGTCTATCCGGCATTTTAGATGCAGTTATACACGCGCCAGCTCTGATAAAAAATAATTTTCATTACCTAAACGTTATTGTTCTTATTATGTTTCTTTATATTGATAACTAAAGCAAACTAAGAACAAAAACACAATGGGCATGGGGTGTAGATCTAGTTTTTTAATCAACAATATATTTTTGCAATGATGAATGTGACTAATCCCATGTTTGTGTTTATAAATTTTCTTGATTCATAATCAAATTTTTAGAAGCTTTAGCCTTCCAACGTAGTGAATTAGGTAGCATTATACTTTCAATACCATATTAGAGATTTTGGAAATCTTCCAAGCTCCACTTTCAAATAAGGAGTAAAGATTTGACCAAGTGGCTAAATCTTAACCCCATATTTGAGAGTGGGACTTGGGGGGATTTATTATTTATGAGAAGCATTAGCACTTAAGTTTTATACTCAATGTCTAAAGAAAGCTAGATTATTAGCACTTTCAAGTGCCATGAGCATCCATGTATTTTTTCTATGGGATTTTCACACCTTTGTTTCACTTAAATGGACCTTAGTAAGTGCTTGCAAAATTTACTTAAAGAAAATAAAAATGTGTGAGCATCAAAAGCCTTCTCTTATATAATGATTCTAGGCTCACTGAATGATTTTTCATAATTAATGTTGGATTGGATCAAGGATTATAGCTCTTTGAAAATGTTTATGTGTGGATGAAGGTAATATATGATTTTTTGTATGCAAACAAATTTTTCTTTTTCTTGTGTTTTTTTTGCAGATGTCGCATCCTGGTTCATCTAGAAATGACCCGAATTTGGATCGCATGAATGATACATTGGGCTTGTTCGGCAGGGGGGTCAATGCATTTTTTGGAGGTTTTTCTAATAGGGAAGACTTCATGGGAGAGATGACCAGATACCTTGGCCGCTCTTCCACAGCAGGACGAGGTGTTCAGCATCATGTCTGGAACGCCTCTGACATCTTTGCCTGGCACTACTTCCCAAACTCCAATTGGAGGTACTCCACGTGCAACACGTGTACATGCATCGGTCGAAGCACAAGCGTCAGCTGACGCATGTGCATCTGCAGAAGCACGTGCATCCAGCGAGGCAGAGGGTAGTCGATAGAGAGATAGGAGGGAGAGTCGAGGGGGAGGACGTGTTTAGGGTTTGTCATATCTATATTTTATATGCGACAACTAATTGAGTGTTTCGATGTACAATACAAAATATATATAGTGCAACATGGTCACGCGGATGGTATTTCCTCGTGGAGCGTATTGACAAAATGTGCTCCACAACAGATTGTGTTATCATGGCAAGGTTTGAGCAAGAGAGCTGACAACGAGCAACGGATCCAAACACGGTTATAGTTGAGATGGAGTATTTTGGAAACTTGCAAAGTATTATCACGGTGGATTACAGTAGCTTCTCCATGATCCTATTCGATGTGCAGTGGTCCAAAGTGGTACTTGAAGGAGCTGGAGCAACAGTTCGATGAGGTCCATCTGGATTTCTCGAAATAGATTCTGAAAAAAATGGACGGATTTGTGCGACACGTTTGTGTTGTCGGCCCATTGTGAGCAGCTGCATGAACTCATGTGTTTTTTAATTGTATTACGACATGATACATGTCACAATAATTAAATCTCTCTTGTATGTGATTGTGAACATGTAATTTCCTATCCAAACCCGCGACAACCTCGATGGTGGTATGTTATACCTTCAACTCCCCGAAGTGCGAGAGTATATGATCAAAGTGATGTTCTGAGCATAGATTAGGACAATATGCAAATAGAGGGGTTGATATTGCAAGGGGTGGAGGCCACCGAGAGCTTGGAGCATGTAGAGGAGCCAACATCGGGTAACAATGATGGAAATACAAGAGTCCAAGAATTCTTTGAGAACGAAGTGGACTCATCCTTTTGTGGTGACATATCTATCGACCTTCCAGTCTATGCGCAGTTGTGTCAGGAGATTGACATGGGACCATAGGGTACTTCATACTTGGAGCATCCACCTACTGAATTCGTTGATGAATCGCTTATAAGGGTACATAAGATATGCATTTTAAGTAAGATTATTTTTAAAAGATTTATATTACCGTGCTTTATATGATTTATATTGATTATGCTAACATAATTTTTTGTCTGTGCAAGTGACCTTTGTGGATATTTAGATCATCAAGATGAGTCGAGGGATGAGCGATGAAGAGCTACAGGAGATCTTGACGCGTATGTCACTAGATCACATAGCGAGATTCAGAGATATGGCAGACCAAGAGTTGTCTCGGACACCGTCAGGCCGCTCTATTAGATCTACTTCGGCGTGCTCTGATGCTTCAGTTTCTAGTAGATGAGGTCGATGCTCCAGACTTGGGCCAAACGGAGGGAGTGATTCAAGGGGATGCTGCAGAGATTTGGATGCAGTGAGCCCGCGGTTGGCTTGGGATATAGTGCTACTCCTCGCTCTCGTGGTGGTTTGAGAGACCCTAGCTCAGGTGGTTGCTGTGGAGGTACGGATACGGTGTCTCTGTCTTGTTGTTCTGCTAGAGTTGCGTCACCTTTGGGATTTGTCACACTGTGGGGATGTCTGCTCCACTCACTTCGGCTTTTGCTCAAATGTCCACAGGTGGCACCCTTATGGGTGTTACTTCGATAGATACTACCTCGGTAGGTACACCAAATGTACAGGGGTCTCTAGATATGCCCAGGAGTGTGGTCGCAGGTGGGAGAGGACCTATCTTAGGCATACCCTAGAGGTGTATGCCTACCTTGTAGATGATAGGTTAGGAGCCATCATCATGAATGATGAGGGGAGGAGGGTGATGGCTCGCATGAGAGAGTTGTGCCAACAAGATTTTTTGCACAACGTCTTGGATCATTGGAAGAACATACCGGATGGGAGCAATGACTACATAGTAGCATTCTTGCATGAGGAGTTTTTGAGTACCAGTCGCAACAGATAGGTTTTTTACGAGCTCGATGATGGAGTGCATGCATGCATAAATGTCACATAGATGATCGGACACACGCAAGGCACTCAAGAGTGGGGCTTCAAAGCCGGAGTGGTTAGACGCGGACGACTGGCACCGACTCAAAGAGGAGGCTACAAATTCTCTAGGATGTTGGAGACAACAATGCGAGGCAGAGAGGGTAGGCCTAGAGGCCGGAGTGGTCCATCATCTTGGGAGTGGCAGCCACAAGACATATCTGGAGGAATTTGTAAGTTTTAAAAAAAAATTGATTGCTTATTTTTTTGTAATATCCATTGTACTGATAATTGTATTTCTAATAGTTATATTTTTTTGTCTTTGCAACACTCCATTACAAATCGCAATCCCACTAGCCTTAAGACTCTATATGCAGAGAGGCACGGTCTCACTGTATTGATAGACCGATTGTATGGACGTGGCAGCCCTGTAAGTTACTTATATTTCTTGTTCGTAGTTACCATGATTAATTAGAATGAATTATTATATGGTGGACTGATGTATAGTTGTTTCTTTTTTTTACAGAGTCCATTCGATGCTTCTTTGCGGTAGGACCTCGCCCTTGGATTCTTGGAGCTCACATACCCTTCTTTTTTGGTCACATGATCTGTGTAGACATTTTTTATGTAGTAGTAATATCTTGTCATGATTGTACCGGTCGCTTTCATTATGCGATCATGTATTTATTTCATGTATCAATGTTATGATTTAAGTACACTTTGCCTTTATTTACACGAGCATTGTGCACATTATTGAGACTATTTTGTATGGCCCAAATAAAGCACATAGTGCCCTACCACAAAATTTTTTCCCCTATTACTACCGCTATTAGCGTAAAAAATTTAATGCACGCGTTGCTATTAGCATTGCAAAATGCATTGCAAAGCATTGTTATCAGGGTCGTGATTTGTGGCTAATATCAACGCAAATAGCGACGCTGATAATGACCTTGATACCGACTGTTCTATAGCGTTGCCAATAACGATATTTTTTATGACGACGGGGGTAAATTTATTTATGAATATTTTCATCACTTTTAATATCGATATAAAGCCTATATCTTGTAGTGCTCATGGGGGACTCAATAGTAGTAATAAGGAGACGTCACCTGCGTGAAAGAAATATATAAAAATACCCATGATCTACCCCCTATTTATGGGACATTACCTTATAAAATGTACATTCCTTCCCTTAAATAACCCCCCTTCCTTACACTCGTGTGATACCATACGATAAAGTCTAGTGGACCCTCCAAGAGTTTTCTTAGAACACTACCTTTCAACAAACAATCAAGATGTTGCCATTTCAAGCCTTGTATGGATAAGAATGTTGTACACCTCTCAACTTCTCATATACCACTCTCAAAGTGGATGCTTCTAAGGCTATGCTTGAAGATATGGACCAACAAATCCAATTGAGTAGACATGACATCCAAGCTACTCAAGATTGATAAAAATCCTATGTAGATCTTGAAAGATCTGTAAGCATATTCAAGAAAGGTGACATGGTGTTTGTAAGGGTAAGGCCTGAAAAGAGCTCATTATCCTTGGGAAAATACAAAAATCTTAGTCCAAGGTATTGTGGATCACATAAAGTAGTCAAAGTAATGGGGAGGCAAGCCTACAAGCTTAAATTGCCACCCCATCTCAAGATTCACAATGTATTTTATGTAAGCCTATTGAAACCTTATGTACCAAACTACGATCATGTGCTTAATGACGAACTAATAGTTATGCCTGCCCAAGGAATTCTGAAAATGCAACTCAAGAAGTTTCTAAATACAAGGGAGAAACCTCTAAGAAGCCGAATCCTAAGAGAACACCTAGTACAATGGAACGATTATCTTGAAGAGGATGCCATGTGGGTCGATGAGGCAACCCTTATGAAAGAATACCCCTAGTTTCTCTTGAGATAAGGACATCTTGATTTCTCTAAGAAGGGGAGAATGTAATGTCCCAAGTAATTAGTTTATTTTAATAAACAATGTGCATATACATTCCAAAGAAAATTGATTTATGTTGCACATCCACACATGGAAAAAAAAACTGCCGAATCTCTACAGGATTTACAAGAAGCATGATTGGTTTACTAGAATAGTTTGAAATCTCTAGTATCATGTTTAGATGACTTAATTCCAACTTTAGATGGATACAAATATATATTGTCACTTATTTTATAGGGATAAGTCATCCAAGACAAAAGATGGATAAAAATAATGTGACTTAGAAAAATTGTCATTTTAGCCTATTTTTGATGGATTTTCACAGTTCTTCCCACGTTGGCTTGTCAATGAGATGCGTTTTGATTGTTTTGAGTACGGATAACTATAACTAGACTTCAAATGACGAAGTTATGATCCAAACAAGTTGCAAGACAGAAAAAAAACGAAAATAGTGAAAAAATAGCATAATCTTTAAAATTAAGCGCTAAAAGAAAGTGTTCTCTCTTTATCATTGATGATGTCATCAAAAATGCTAAAAAGTAAACATCCTCTTTTTATCCCCCCGGTTACTATATAAATAGGGATACAGCGTCACGTCATGAACACAGACAGACACAAAACGATCCTTGCAGAAGTCTCTCTGCTACTATTGATGCGACAAAGCTCTGTTGCAATCAGCCGAGCCTCTCTTTCTCTCTCTCTCTCTCTCCACCCCTACGCGGAAGCGCTGCCCTGCCCGTCAAGCTTCTTCCATGGCTCCCAAGAGACATGGGGATGTTGAATGAGGTCATGCTCAGAGAGCTTCCCAACATGAGGAAGTGGTTGTTGCTGCTGCTGACAGAACTCAACATGATACTAAAGCACTAGCGCAAGTTAATCCCGAATCCATTCTAATTGAAGAACCAGCCAACCGACAAAAAATCGAGGATGCAGATATAACCTGTAATCACGATGGATGGTCATTTAATGGAGATAATCAGGTTAGTACATAAGAAAAGGATCACGATTAGTTAGAACTTACTTAGACTTGTAAAAACATGTAAGTATTATCAAATGCTCTTTAGGAAGGAACATGAAAATTGATAAAGGGGATAGATTATATGCATCGCATTGAAAATTGTGTTAAAATTTATTATGGTTATGACTGCTTTTGGACTTGTGAATGATGACTTATGGCTCTTATGATTTTGTGCTTACACAGATGGATGAGTTATGGATTATGATGGTTCAAGATATTGGGGTCCCCAACGGAATGCTCCCTTACACTCTGTCAAGTGTGGAAAAACTCACCTGCAGGTGGGGGTCCTACTCTCGTAAGGGAGGTAGGCATTTTTGGTTTTTGATCACTCGAGCACCTAAGAGGACAAAGGGCCGAGTGGTAAGTGCCCCTATTATGTAGGATGGCTCTAGACACTTAGGGAAGCTTAGAGGGGCTTTGAGGTAGCAAATTCCCTGTTGACTGTGGATGGAGTGCAATCACATACAACCCAATCTGGAGGGATCGAAAGGTCCTATCCTAGGTTTGATGGTGTCTTTCTATAGAAAGACCATTTTGTACCACTCTGCGGAGTGATGGTGAAATAAAGTATTTGATTTTTAAATTATTTGTTATGTACTAAAGATCGAGTTTAACGAACCCAGATTAATGAAGTAATAAAAGGAAGTTGATTTTATATGTCCAAACAGTGTGGTAGCATGCTTTACTATTTAGAAAACTAAGCAAACCCCATCAAGAAAAGGGGGAGGCTTCGATTCTGATGATTAGACGTCGATGGCTGGGTGGACCCGATAAGTCAAGTAACTTTCTAATATTAGATAGAGATGATTACATCATGACCCTCCCAATATCAGTAGGATTAGCTATCAGGTTTAACACCATTTAAGGGGCCGGAGCTGAGATTTTACTTGATGGGTAGAGGGGATTGAGTTACACTCTCCCCGGTCTCTCATTCTCTATGAACCAATTGCGGTGTTAACCTCAATCCTACCTTTGATTGATTACAAAAAGGTCTTTCTTAGGTGGGTGTTAGATTGCTATTAGGGGTGACTTGTCCATGTTTCCCTTGTGAAGTAGAACTAAGATTCCCATGTTCAACTAAGTTTAAGATTTCCCATGGGGAGATGGGATGGTGATGTGCATTGATATCAATTTTAGTCGACTACTAGAGGACTCCTCTGGGTTTGTTGGAGAAGGCATCTCACCCTTATAAAGCCTTAATTAATAATAAATTTTATGTCCATATTTTTGGAAACACAAACCGTTGTTAAACTTTGGTCTTAGAAAAATCATAAACTTCTAGCTTGGTATATAAATCTTCATTTTATGATCTGAAAGGTCATTTAGCTATTCAAAGTGTTAAGTTAGTTGATTTTGGCAAATGCCAATATCCATCTTGTCCATATATTGTTAACATGGATAGAACTTTTACACAAAAGACATTTATATATTATGCATATACATACAAAAAACACAAATGGGTTAAGTAATTAGTTAACATACTTGTGTTTGTTAGTTTACACACAAAAAAAAACCATCACATCCTAGTTTATCCAAAATTATTATTATATGGTATTAGGTCAAGTTATTAAACCACACCTAGTTAGTGTTTACTCTTGTAAGATAGTTCATGAAACCTATACATGTAACTTGGAATGATACCATATCTAAAAGACGAAACACATAATATAATATCTTCAAGTCCATAACATTATAAATTTTGGCAATGATAACATATATTCATATAATGTTTGAGGCTCTTGTATTCTAAATTCTCTCTACACTCCTTCAGGCCTTTGTATTCTTACATCAAACTTGGAAATTTCTAAAGTATATCTAGCTAAGCCTCCTTGATGTTTCCACCACCATACAACATCACATTTTGTTAGCATGCTAGAAAAGATAGAGTGAAATCAAAATCTCCAAATAGCCATATAGCTTACACTTCATCACTTAAGCTCTCAAGATGTGTGATCTCTTTGTGCAGTATGCTGAGTTTCAAGGCTAAAAGATTTCATATATGCAATCCACTAGAGTATAACAATGTCCGAGGTAGCACAAATAGTAATCATATCCAGTATTGACCAACAATTAGTCTTAATGACTACACGAGCATCCACAAAATACTCCTTATCCCATTCAAGGGCACAATCTTCCATAATTCTCATTTTACCTATGGATACCTTCTTTGGTGTTCGGTCAATACTTTAGGACCCAACCTAATTGCATATCTTTTCCATTCCTCATCATCTTGCCCAATCACACATTTCCCATCCTATGTCATGATTGGGCTTGTATCAACAGTAATAATGATAGCCTTTCCATGTGAATAATCATCCTTTCTCAATGTAGGAGCAAATTTCAAGAACTGCTTCAATTTCTTCATTTCTTTATGATGCTTCCTTTTCTACTGAAACCTCTTACATTTTCTCAAGAGCTAATATAGAGCTTTAACAATATGTGCAAAGTGAGGGATCCATATCAAATAGAATACACATGCACCCAATAATCTACACACCTCAGATACATTCGTGTGTACATCTTGCATTCTAGTCTATTTTCACTAGTGATGGTCTTTGCCCATAGGGCCCACATATATGCTAAACAATAAAAACCTCTTAAACTCTAAAGGATGACTTTTGTCCCCATAAAGAGTTAAATGCACCTCTTCTTGACACGTTAAAATTGTTTCACAATCAACAATATGGTCTCCAACAAAATTCTACAGCCATGAGCATCCATCTCTTCATTCTTTTCATCCATTCCACACCCTTTGATCAAAACATCATCCAAGAAGGGCATTGTCAACTTTGGTATAAAATCCGTGAGTACCCTATTCATAGCATTTGTTATATGTGCCACTCAATTCATTACACCCTATAGGAGAGTACATATCCGTCCGAACCCCAAGTGAGTCTTCATGGTTGTGATATCCCTACTCTCAATTGCAAGATGAAACTAATAATATCTCATCATGGTTGTGATCACCCAAGTGAGTCTTCATGGTTGTGATATCCCTACTCTCAATTGCAAGATGAAACTAATAATATCTCTTCATGGTTGTGATCACCCAAAGAATCCATCTCTCTATTTGCAAAAGTCTCTGCAAAGTCATCAAGCATAGGACTTGCACCCACATTTCTTATGGTCACTTTATTAACGGACTGCACGTCTTGAGTAAATCTCAAAGCCCCATTCTTTTTTCGCACAATAAACCAATGATTTTAGAACGTGTGTGAAGAGGCTCCAAGATCTTCATGCATATCTTTTCAGTTAGCAAATCCATTAGCTTTGTCAAGTAAGCTTTAGGCATTAGAGAAAGCATCAAGTTCAATGCCATATGTGGAACAATAAATATTACCATGGGAGAGAAAAAATTAGGATCCACGCAACGTATTTAAGCTGGCTAAAATGCAAATGCTTTCCCATGCCTAACCAAGATTTGCATAAAATAGTCTCTTTCAATAGGCAAACGAAACCCTTCTGCACCAACATTTAGTTCTTGTAATCTTTCAACTATAAATTGATGACCTATATATTTAGGATCTTGTAAGCTTGACTACCTAGACATTTTCTCATACAAATTTTCACTGTTTGATGGAATTAGCAAAACAACTACTTTCTGTCAATCATCTTATATTTTATCTCTACAACTACTTCAACCCATTGTAATCCTTCCTACTGAGCAAACAATGCTATAACATCATACATGTCCAAAGAACATACTAACAACACTTTACTTTCAGTCTCATTTTCTACATGTATGGTTGTTGAAATTTGAGCCATAGTGTCAATGAAGTGTGAAATACCTTCATTTTTATCTAACAAGCCCAATGCTCTAAGTTCCTTAGCGTCCCATTTTATCGATATGCATTTATCCTTGTACATAGCTTCATTATGCTTGAACCAACATGAATTGTTTATTGTAAATCAAGAATAACCAATAGGAAATACATGCTTTATTCCATTAGGAGGTGAATACATCCTCTTAACAACACTACTATAGCCCCACATTAAAGCAATGCTTAGTGAAAATCTAGTTCTTTGAATTCCCCTTGCATTTGGAGGAAAAGGAGACTCTCGAAGGATGATTAACATAAACTGTAAGAAATTGAATTGCTTTTCTCCCATCCCTGCTTCTAACTCTTACATAAGGAGGACCATCATCAAGCATCTTTGTTTCCATATGCACTCCTGTAATATATAGGTTGTCTCAAAATCACTGGATATGAGGAACTATCTTGCACCAAGAAGTGTTGCTCTTCTTGTACATCATCATTTGAACATGGTCTTGATGATTCAAAGAAATGTAGTTGGAAGATGTCATTATTGGATGCAATTATGTATGTTCTCATCTTGAAATCTTATAGTACAATGGGAGCTTCACACACTCTAAAATAGTGAAAAGGGAAATGGAAAAAGAGCCTTACTTACACAAAGGACTAGTTATTATGTATGTGAAATGTGGATCGCTAGCAGAGGAAACCAAGGTATTTGGCACTTTGCCACTTCAAGATATAGTTGTATGGAATGCAGTGATTGTGCAAGGGCTTGAGTACAAGATTTCTTGCAATACTTCAAAGATCTCATATGTTTTGGACACAGAAGGCTTGCTTAATCACAGAAAAAGGAAGAGGGAGGCCTTTGGTGACAGTACGAGGGTGCACAAGTTTCATAGGTGGATTGACAGTTTAGCAAGCCGTAAACTGGATAGATGAATAGCTACATAGAAGCCCTTTACTTCATGTTGTTATTGAGAATGACTTTGAAGTCATTTGGTATGCACATCAAATTCAACATATGTTGCAACTGAAGTGGAAAAAAGGTAGAGAAGATAGTATTTATTGAGCGAACAAAGGTGAAGATTATGAAGATTTGAGAAGCATTTGGAGAAAACAAATAACCTTTTTCTGAGGAGATTGGACGGTAAGCTCAAATGATAGAGGAGGTGTCAGCAAGGTTAGCTGAACTTAAAACTACCATAGAAGCTGGTAATAGACATTGAGGCAATATTCTCTTTGCAATTGCATATGACGTTGAGTTGCGGACTTAAATGATCTAAAAAGAGAAAGTTTTTTATCATACAATGAATATACTAAGCATAGATGTCACAAGGAAATGTCTAGTGGGTGGCAGAAGGCTGGTGTGTCTGCTCTTTGCTAAGCCTCATAATCGAGATGCACTTCCATTAGCATTATCGCTACTCTTGCGTATGAAAGGAAGCATTTCATCTCGATTGTTAGAGGTTCTTCTGCAGATCATGAGTACAAAGACCAAACCCCACCTGAAGCATCAACCAACTTGTAGCTATCTACCCTAAAGTAGCTCCAATTGCTGTAGGTTTGTGCCACCAATTGCATGGATTATCAAGCCGTTGTCGTGCTGCTCCGCATCCGAGCCGTAAACACCTCCATTTTTGTTGTGCATCTGTGTTATCTTTTCGCGTGTATTTCATTGTGTGTGATTGATGCATTAAGATAATCCGTCCTTTTCAGTACCTGCATCCAATGTATATACTCCACTTGTGTGTGTGTGTTTGTGTGTGTTTGTGTTTGTATGCATGTTGTGTGTGTGTCAGAAAAATATGAAAAACTGATGCCAAAGGACATTATCAAGCTGTTAATTTCAATGATGATCTCCAAGAAAAGTGCAGGAAATCATGGAATCAAAGGAAGCTTTGTAGAAGCTGACATTTAAGCTATGAAGATAAAGGTTGCACGTGAACAAGGTCAACGTAATATGCAGGATAAAACGGTTTTGAAGAAGATACATTAGCACTATCTACCATGGAGGAGAAGGGTTCATATGCCTTTGCCGAAGACTTTTTGAATGGAGGAATAAAGATTGATTCTTCCCTCCTTCTTGTGTATTCCCTTGATTATGCTAGAATTCGCCATGCCAATGAAGTCAAGACTGCAAAGAAAGGAGGGGAAGGTCAATTCAATGGACTCTTGGATGTCTACAAGAAGACTCTTAGAAAGTTTCTATAAATTTGGGTTTGTGATGGTATTGACACCCACAGAGAATCTTTAGATTATCGACTTAAAGGTGCCCGTCCGGATGGATCTAAGAGAAAAGCCTATAGAGCCTATTGTTTGGAGAGAAGGCTTTCCGTTTCGAAAATTGGAGAGAAAGATCAAAAGATTTGCATCCTCAAAATAGCCTTATTAATGCTAAGTTGAGATTGGGGGCACTCAAAATTCAAAAGGGGCGCATTGCTATGGAATTTAGGGGGGGAAAGCTAAGAAAAGAGGGGGATCAGAGAGATCGAAAAAACTCTTACGTGAAGGAGATTGATGCTCCCAGCGAGGAGGACAATTCAGAATTTTTCTGCTGTTGCTTAGGAGGATTGATCCACTTCTGGAGAGGTGCTGAAGCTCTGTTTTAGACGAAGAAAGCAATCGACAACAATTACAGAATCGCGTGTGTAATGGGTGGGTTTCGGACTTTAATTATGTCGGAGTCTCTGCAGATGGGGAACACCTCCATTGAAGAGTTGATCGGATTCCATGGGAAGGAGGCGTCGGTTGATTGGGTCAACTCATGAGATTTTGGGAGTCAGGACTGGCGTGTCTTTGAGCCACAAATACATTGTCCTGGACGTCATCAGCCATGGCGATGATGAGTGGAACGAAGCTTTCAGGCAAAGCAGGAGGTTTTTCTCCCTCAGCCAAGAGAAGAAGATGAAGGTCTTCTGCAACAAGAAGAATCGAGGCAACACACCTTACGGTGGCGAGACCTTGGACCCTGCTCGACAATCGCATCCTTCGAAGCTATCTAAATGTCTGTGAAGATGTAACCTCCCGGTGGACAAGAAATGTCCTACACGGATCATATCTCAAAGCGCAGTGGGGAGAAGGGATGTCTATGACGGAGCTCTTCCTTTCAGGACTTGTTTATTGGAAGCTGAGCATGAGGTCGAGATTATTCTGGATAAAGAATGTCGAGTGGAGAGGAAGAATCGAATCCACAGTTTGATGCTAATCGTTTGACGGAGGCTGATGCAAGCTCTGAAATTTAACACATTTCATATGAAAGAAAAGAAATAAACCTTCAGGACGATGCAGAGATATGAGGATCTGAATGTTCGCTCCATCGTCTTGCTTCCTTCCGAGCTTTCATTGCTCGATTGTTCATTTGAATGATCTTCTCAACTATGTTTCTGGTGTTTGTCTTCTCTTGCTTGGAGTTTTTTTCTGAACTCGCTCTGGGGAAGAAGCTTCAAGCTTGGATTGAGCATGAATCCACAACCAATCAGAAATAGAACATTCCAAGAATGCCAAGGAGTTCGCTCAGAAGGAAAGGCTTTTTTTTTTTGGAGACATTTGCATTAGAGGCTACCAATGTTGAAAGTGCTTTTACAACTACGTTGACTGAAATCTATCGCATAGTCAGCAAGAAGTCTCTGGTAGCCAGTGCAGAATATGGCAATGGTAATGCAGCATCCTTAACAAGGATGAAGATTGTAGTATCAACAGAGAGTCAAGATGTCCAGTTGAAGAAAAAGGGCTACTGTGCATAATTGGCTTCAGATTAATGTTTACAGAAAGTTACACATAGTAGATGAGGCTTACAATAATCCTTGTCATTCAACTCGGATCATGAAGAGCTGCCCAGCAGTAATAGTGAGTGAGCATCTATAGTTGAATGCAGTTTTCAGATGTGTTGTGGGTACATTTTCTACTGTCAAAGATTAAGGTACCGATGCTTGTGGTATAGCTTGGGTTGCTGCCCCACAGAACTCCTTTGTTTTGACTTTGTATGGATTCCTAAAAATTTGTTCACAGAGATTACTACCCAGCAGGAATTCTTGAAAATTTGTTCACAGGGATTACTACCCAGCAGATTTTAACAAGTCTACGTGCCAATGGCAAAATTGATCTCGAACACCTGAATGCAAAGCTGGTTATGAGATATTACAGATTTTTCTGAACATGGACTTCATGTATTTTACTTGACAAGCAATATAGAGTACTTTGGCATAAAAAAATTGAGTTCTTCTTGTTAGCCTCTTTCTTTGCTGTATCTTGAACCCCATGTTCTGCAACTCTTGCATGAACTCTATGACACCGCTGCTACTTATACTTTTTTTAATTGTGATAGGCTTGTGCATGGGGATCCATAAAAATTCAAGAGAGATGCTTGAGGTGGAGCTCTATATCCCCCTCGCCCTCTTCGAAGATCTTCCTTCACCTCTTCGAAGATTGCCATTGAATTCGGTAAAAAAGGCTTGAGGTGGAGCTTTAAGCCCCTCTCCTACATTGAAGTTTCTACCATCGAGTCGCTTATGTAAGTGGCTTGAGTTGAGCTTTCAGCTTCTCGCCTACTTTGAAGGTCCTCAACAAGCTCCATGGACTGGCTTTAGAGCTGAGCTATGAGCTCCTTGCTCTCTTTGAAATTTTTATCGTCAAATTCTATGATAATGGCTTGAGTTCGAGCTTGGTGGTCCTTGCCTTCCTTGAAAATCCTTCCACAAATCCCAGCATTCCACCTTCTTCTCTTCTCTCTGACATTGAGAATTCATCCTTGTCTTTCCCATAACTCTTTTGATCTAATCCAAAAGTCTTATGAACCTATAACTTGCCTATATTTTTAATCAAGAATTTGTTTTCTCATTCAAATTCTTCTGGATAAGTTTTATTTCGTTGAATTCTTCCATCTCAAATCATCCCTACGGCGAGTCACTTTCACAAACCCTCATGTAAATTCTATGCGACACCATTTCAATGGTAGCCCTTGCCTAATGATTTTTTGTATAATAACTTCAATGAATAAATCTTGGAGTTTCTTCCCCATATTGTTGCATTTTCTTTACTCTTCCATGCATATCACTACATGAAAATGCATTTTTAGCCACTTTCTTCTCTTTTTCACATGCTGCCCTCATAAGAAACATCCTCCATTAATAAATGAGCACTCACATCATTCTCATATTGAGCCTGAATGCCCAACAAACGAGTTTCCTCTTCAAAATTTAGTAATGCACTAGTGGTATCTCTAAGAAATTGATGCTCCTCTTAATCATGTCAATGATTTTGTCATGAAATTCTCGCTTCGCGATGCCAAACACCTCTCCCAAGATGAATTCCACCAGACTGTTTAAAATTTATTCTTCAATAACCTTCTTGAGATCCATGGATGTCTTAATATCATATTGCACCTTATATCCTGGTTGCTTGCCCTTCAATTTTCCCTCTTGTTTGCTATCCTATTTTTGCTCTTGTCCAACCTCTTCCATAATATAATTGGGAGGTGGCTAATTTGTAGCTTTAGGTTGATCCATACTTTTCCTTATCACTCTCTTAGATTTCCCTGCATTATCTTCATCTCTCTTATATTTATCTTCCACAAGTACATCTGTGTTTTGCACTTTTGCTAAATATACATACATTGAATATACATATATCGGTGATTTCTAGCCAGTTATGTCACAAATATCTTGCCCTGCATGAGACATTTCACTATTAGTAGCTTTCCTCTTTTCAATTGCATGCAAATCATGTGTCTATATTGCAACCTTTGGACACCAACACCAACCACTACTAGGCATTCTATCCATCTGTAGATTGAAAGTACTAGCATGTACAACCACATAAGCATTTCAGATAGGCAAGACTTCCAATAACTTTTCCATACCTTCCTTTCCAAAATTCAAAGCAAGAGGTAATCCCATTTATTATGCATAGATCTTGCCATTTTTCTAAAAGATGAGCTATGCTGCCAAAGCCTCCTAATAAGTAGCACAATTCTTCCTTTCATGCTGCAAACTCTCACATCACATACATCTTTTCCCTTGTTTAGGGGCTGTTGCCTATCCCGTTTCTTCTTTTCCTTTCTCATAAAATTTTGTGACCTTCAATTGAAGATCCTCCATGACTTAAACCAATTCATCCAATACATCTTCCCTATCAATGGGAACAATAGGTGCATTCACCATAGGGTTAGCCACAAAAGCAAGGGACTTACTAGATACATCAATTGTTTTGCTCGTAAGTACAGTGGGCAAGCTAGATACATGATAACATCATCCTTAATATGTCTCCTTGTAGTATGATCCTCTAACAAATCATCAATCTTCTCTTGAAGCTCAGTATCTGCCACTTGTAAAAATAATTCAACTTTTTAACTTGTAAGAGCCTAATTGCTAGTGTTCTGCAAGATCTAACTCCTCAAACTGACTTTCAAATTCTTTTACTAACTTTGTATAGGCACAAGACCCTTATTGGGTTTTAGAACCCACTCTTGGAATGTCTTGTGAGTAATCAAAATGGTGTCTTTAATGTAAAATTCTTCCTAGAGTGTCTTCTTGAAAGCTACCTATTAGTCAGCATCCTACATGTACAATTTAGTAACTCAGGCTTTCAATTCATGTAGGGTGACCCCTACAAAATATAAGCTCCATGCAAGTCGAGCCACCCCAAAGAACTCCAACTTTTCAGCAAATGTATGCAAATATACAGATACATTCTAGCCATTAAACAACTTCACCTCACACTCCACTACTTGCATAGCATTCATCACAATAGTTTTTGTTTAAGTAGAAGTCTGCATCACATGTTGTTATTCTTGTATCTACATAGCATATTTATATTCTGAACTAACTACTACAAAATATCACTAGAAACTATGCTTAAAGGTTCTCCCATCTTGCATTTCCTTTCGATGACATTTCACATCAGGTTCACCATTGTCCAAGGGGCTTTAGTTGAAAGGTTGTATCCGCCGGAGATCTGAGAGAGAAGGAAGTAGAGAATAGGATATAGAAGAGAAGAAAAATAATAGGTAGGAGGTACATAAGATAAAGACAAAGCTCAATGATTCAAAGCATTATGCATTGTTAGAACTGGAGAAGATAAACAAAATCCTTTTATGGGACTACTCGGAAGCAATTTCTAAGCATTAGATCTCCTGGAGCTCCATGGTAGACTAAAAATATGCATCAAAAACACTAGCCTCTTCTCTGCTACCCAAATAGCAAATCTAATGGTTTCATTGGCTCTCTGAAAGGGGGGTAAATACCTAGGATACCTATATAGATTTCTCCTAAATCACTATTTCTTCTTCTTCCTATTTGATGTGTAGTTTGCTACCTGAAAGCCATGATCATGTGCTACACGAATTTGAAAGCATCTCTTTTTGAATGAGATCTCCCAAAGTGGTTTGGAAAGAATTTTTTAAAAAAATGTCACCCTATTCTAAAAGTTTTCTAAATGGTTTTGGGATATTTACAAGAAACAATATCCAAAATATCAAAAATAAGCTAGAAATTTCCAAAAATCTCATACTTTTAACCCATCCATACTATATTTGTCCAAGAATCAAAGGGCAAGAAGACATACTCTATATAAATAAAATTTTCTCATCTGAAACATCTCTAATAGTCACTTTCACATTAGGAAAAGTACCATACAAATCCCCTAATGGGTTATTCACAGCCTTAATTCTCCACTCATGATTCGTATCAATTAGTCACCTTCCTTTGGAGTAGAGAATCTTTGAGATAAGATTAATTTTTGAACCATGATCTATGAGTGCAACACGTGACTCATCAAGATCACCAACCTTAACTAGAGTCTCTATCGTAGTCTTGGAACAATGATTCCTTGAATAATGGCTTTTGTAACAGACTTCATATTCCTCATTATACTCGAATCATAATTTCTTTATATGTCTTGAAACCCAATTACAATCCATCATGCTTCTTGTATATTCATCTTCATGCGCATGTGTGTCACGTGTACCTCATGTATACACTACAACCCTTGGCAATTTAAGGTCTCTCCATCTCCTTGTTGTGACTGAGGATTGGTAGGATCTCCCAAAACTTGATGCTTCCTCTTGATGATATGAATGATCTCCTTAGGAAACTCACATTTAGTAATTCCAAAAAACCTCTCCCAAAGTAAATTCCACCTTGCTATTGAGATTTCTTTCTTCCAACACTAGTTTCTTCATATTTGAAGCCAATTCAATATGGTCTCTTTGTCAGTTTTGACCATAGCAAGTGTCACATTGAGAAAGACGGCCAAAGCATAGATGTCACTCCTCAAAATGGCAATCTTTTAGAGTTATTGCAAATGTTGTTATATCTCCTGGTGATCTTAACGACAAAATATGGCATCATCACTTTGTTCACTTTGATTTATCTAAGCTTGTCAATCTTTATTGGCATGACCTTGTTCAAGGTATGAAATTGATCAAAGCTTGTCCTCACATGGATATTTGTGAGTATTTTGCACTTGGAAAGTATTTTTGCAAACCCTTTTTCATTTCCACCACTACTCATTCCAAAATTTTTCTTGATCTTGTTCACACACTGATATTTGTGAACCTTTTTCTCCATCGAAATCTCAGTATTGGTATTTCATGACTTTAATTGTTGACTTCTCAAGATACACCACTAATTTTTTCTTGCAATACAAATTAGAAGCTTTATTATCTTTTAAGAAATATCAAAAAGCTGTAGAAGTTCATATTGGTTATCGCATCAAGAAACTTCACACAGATCATGGTGGAGAATACATTTCAAATGATTTGGATGATTATTGTAATAGGTCTTCATCATGAATATATAGTTCCTTATTCTCCTCAATAAAATAGTATTGTTGGACATAAAAACAAGACCATTCTCAATGCCATGTGATGTATGCTCATTCATTCTGGCTTATCTCAATGTTTCTGGGCTGAAGCAATCTTAACAGGAGTATTTGTGCAAAATCATCTTCCTACAATAGCTCCTTGTAGTGAAATATTGATTACTACATAGACAGGCGAAAATCCTTCAGTTTCATATTTTTGAACCTTTGGATGTATTCTTAATATTCATGTACCTAAAGACACTTGCAAAAAACTTGATCCGCTTGGTTTTTGAAATTTATCTTCATTGGATATTCAAAATTTTCTAAGGAATACAAGTTTTATGATCCATTCTCCAAGAAGGTAATCATAAGTCATGATGCTATTTTCAATAAGCAACTTATGGGTAGCATAAGGTCTCAGGAGGATATTGGGAGGACATGGTCACTAGAGGAAGTTGATGATATAAAGTCATTACTCACTTTTTTTTCTTTTCTATATGATAGTGAACCTCCTTCATGGGATAATATTGAATCTTCAAATCAAGATTCACAACTTGCACCTATTATTGTTGATGATGGCATTGGCATTAATCTTTGTGTTGATCTTCCAATTGATAATAAGCATGGAACTTGTCATGTTTATGATGATGATATTCTTTAAATTGCTCTCAATATTTGTGAAGACCATGTCTCTTATAGTGATGCCATGCCATCCCTACAAAAGGAACGTCAAAGGTAGGAGGCCATGAAATTGAGTATGAATCTCTTCTCTCTAAAGGTACATGGATTCTAACTGAGTTACCACCTAGACGTACTACTATTAAATGCAAGTAGGTCTATAAGACTAAAACAAAGTAGATAGAACATTTAACAAATTCAAAGTAGGGCTAGTTGCTCAAGGTTTCTCACAAATTGCAAAAGTTGATTGTCAAGAAAATTTCTCACATGTTGTTCGTATTACCAATATTTGGATCTTGTTAGTTTTCGCTATGGAGTTTGATTTGGAGGTTCATCAAATGGATGTGAGAACTTCTTTTCTTAATGGCGATATAAAGGAACAAAAATACATGGAGAAACTAGAGGGATTTGTAGTTAAATATAAGAAAAATCCTGCTTATAGACTTCATCAGGCACTCTTTGGTCTCAAACAATCTTCACAAGCTTAATGGTATCAAAAGACTGATCTCTTCCTTACAAAACAAGGTTTTATATCTTATTCTTTAGATCCTAACTTATAAGTCAAGCGATGCAATGATAGTTTTTTTATTCTTGCTCTATATGTGGATGATACCATACTTGTTTCTAACAATCTCAACTTTCTTCAACAAGTAAAGAAGGTTTTATCTTCTGCATTTGACATGATGGATCTTGGAGACATACACTCATGTATTGGTATTAAGATTCAACACTATTGAGAAAAGGGTGTTTTATTACTATATCAAACAAAGTTCATTGAATATATTATCCAAAAGATTGCTTTGTGTTCTACACATTTTGCTAGTACTGCTTGTCTTGCAAGCTTACCAAAAATTCTCACTTTCTACAGAATGAAGGACATTTAGCATTACATCAACCTTTTTCTAATCTTGTTGGATCTCTTTAATTTGTTGGCTTAAATTCTCACCCTAACATTCTTTTTGGTACAAATTTTATTGGACAACATCTTAATTCTTCATGCCTTAGACATTGGACTGCAGCTAAACAAGTTTTGAAGTATTTGAAAGACACAAAAAATTTTAGCATGGTTTATTTGTGCCAAAAAAACTCTGATTCCATGTATTCACTTCAACTTTTGGGTTATATGAATGCAAATTGGACAAGCTCTCACTTATCTATATGTTGTACAAGTGGAAATTATTTCTTTATCAATTGGTCGTCTTGTTTCTTGGACTAGCAAGAAACAAGACTGTGTTGTTGTTTCCACTATAGAGACTAAACACGTAGCTGTGTCTTTAGCAATCGAGAGTTAGTATGGATTTGAAAAGTTCTATCAGATATTTTTGATCCTCATCACTCTCACACACCACTTTGATGTGATAACCAACGTGCTATTAGTCTTGCTAAAGAATATGTTTAACATAACAAGTCTTAACATATTGCAATGCATTATCATTATGTTCGATATGAAGTTAAGAAATACATGATCATGATTGATCATTATCCAAGTCATCAGATGACTACAAATATATTCACAAAAGGAGTCAATGAAACACGCTTCACTCTGCTACGCTCCAAACTTGGAGTTGTCTCAACTTCAATATTTGGGAATGAATCTACTATGACATTCTAGTGCCATTGTAAATACTCCTTGTAGGTACCCTACACTTCATATCTAGACTAGGTCTCACCTATATATATGTAGATTGTGATCAATATGAAATGTAATTTGGGAGTGTACATGGTGTGTCTCTCCTCTCTCTCTCTCTCTCATGTCTTTACATATGTTCTCTTTCTACATCTCAACAAACATTAACTTTTTTTTCCTATTAGATCAACTATATTGGAGAGATTAAAATTGATTATACAATCAACAAATCAATCACGTGCATTATCTTGAACTTTCTCTTCAAGATGATAAATATGCTCCCTCTTTTCTTCTCTAATAAAAGAGATGTAAGTTACGAGGTTTGGTGAAGCCTTAACCCTTTCCCCCTATAAATCAAGAACCCCTCCCACCCTCGCCCCACCTATTATGGGCAAGACAAGCGCTCTTCAAGAGCAAGGAGATGGCTCTCACAACTTAGAAAAGATGAACCCTTGAAAGAGAAATTAAACTAGAACTTGATTGCGTGATAAGTGGATGACAAGAGAATGATCACAAGAGTATGGATTGAAGACAAGAATCAATACATGACAAGACTAGGACAACAAAATCTAGAAGAGGACTTACCTCGTGAGAGCCTTACAAGTGGCGTTGGCATGACTGAAGGGCTTGTATGACAGCTATTTATAATATAGTCTACAGAGGTAAAGGGGAACACATGTTGTTACAAGAGGATACCATATGGCATAACACACATACTAACATATGGCACAATGACATAAGAAATGATGTAGATATATTCTAGAATGTTCTAGAATCTTATCTAAACTTCATGCAACCAGAGGCTATCCTAGCTTCTTGCATACAAACTAAGGGCTATTCCTTGCTTGAGTGTTGATTACATTAATACCTTTTCTACCATCAAGTTTCACAAGGGGTAGTTGTGTGCTTTTGAATACACCTTGGTTTGGTTGGATGTTGAAGAAAATTTGCAAACCATAAGAGGAGCTCTTTGAATACATGAAGTTGGTTTCCATGTTCATTCACTTGCATCATAGCCCTTTTGATGGACAAGATATTGTAATCTACCTCTTGAAATTCATGAATCCAAGATTTTGTCTACATCATTTTATTGGTAATCTTTAATTGTGATTAAAGGCGATGACCGTGGTATTCTTCTAGGGATACTAGATTTATGATATAGCTCCAAGACTAAAACATGGAATACATGATGGATTTTCATGGACTAGGAAACCTAGGGACAATAGGGGACTGACACCCAAGTTGTTGAAAATTCGGTTTCTAGAGGGTTGAGAATAATGTAGATCACGTGGAATAAAAACTTAATCTCTAATTTCATATGATAAATGTTGGAGCAAAGCTTACCTATATTTCTTGTATATTTCTCTTGAGCTTCTTTAATCTATGCTTGTAATCTTTTATGAATATCAAAGACGTGTTGATATAAGTCTCTAGCAATTGGATTCTTCTCTTGTGATATCACATCATTGTTCATCCTTAAGTGTTGAACATAATTATGCATTGTCCTAGGCTCAATCTTTCTAGATCTCCATAGGGCTATGTAATTCTAGCCAAGATAGCCCAATAATAATAAGACTATTTAGGTAATGGATGATGTTGAAGGGTATATCTGCTATAAAAATCCTCATGGTAACTTTTATGGGTTTAGCCTCATATCTGAGGTCTTTTGAAGCAAGAGATCGACTGTAACCTGTCCACCTGTTCACTCATAGGACACGTCTTAGCATCCCATCGAGAAGAGAATCCAGAAGACACCGCCCGGCACTCCCATGGAATATCACGGGGTTTGTGATGTAGTTCTTCTCGAGTCTGCCATGTAGCGGAAGCATTCCGGCCGTTCTCACTTAGGATCAACCTGAATTAGGGTTTTCCTAGTGGTCAAATTCCTAGAATGGTAACTAGGGTCAAACCCCAGGCAAACTACTTTACACAGAAATGTCAGGGTCGAAGCGGATTCATGCTGCACTTGGTTCAAGGAGAATGGGAAACGAGAGGGATGTAAGGCTCGACCTCTCTGCCCGTAAGGCATAGTCCCATTCCGTTCCCCTAAAACAACATAAATCGGGACTCTAGTACTCTAGATTCTAGGTCATCGTTCCTTGCTGTCAAATTCCTTCGAGAAAAGTTCCTGGCCAATCGGGATCACCCATCCATAGGACAGAACCATGGCCATATCCATTGCACTTTCCTCGGGGTTGCTTTAGTTGTCTAATTACCTACCACATTTAGTTTGACACGCAAAAACAACTTCCTTAATTAGCCAATTAGTTTGGTTCCCTCACGTAACTTAAGCATTGACATAGAAAAGCAATATCAAACAAGTTCCTTTTCAACGATTCATCTTATTTATCAGTCTTTGGAATACATCATAAAAATCCAGCTTGAAGGCTAATCCATAATCCGTCCGAAGGCAATCCATAATCCACCCGAAGGCAATCGAGCAATGCTCAGGGATCGCTATTCCAAGTTTCCGCCCGTAGACTAGTATGTGGGCCTCAAGATCCAATCCGAGTCATGTCCGCCTCTTGTGTAGGATCCAAAGGCAAGGGATTTACTTCCAGAGCCCCCCTTGGCACCCAAGCGTCCTCCTGCTCCAAGTAGCACCCACGGAGAGACCTCTCGCTGCGGGTTCGGTCCACATACCCAGTGCGGCTAACAACCCCCTTGGATAGGGTCAGGCAAACAGTCACGAGTAATTGATGCTGCCTCTCCTTTGAAGCCTTCAACCTGAAGCATTAATTATTTTTCCATCTTTAGTTCTTTGAGCAAAGTAATACAAACAGTGCTCCTAAACTGTACAAACACAATCAATCCAGTGGTCATTTATTTGGCCAACTGCTAAGGTGTGAATCCATCTCTTCAAATGCATCCAGCATTCGATCTAGGATCAATTGTGACTTGGCAAGATCCCCAAGGGTTTGGTTGCTTGTTTACCCTTTTATCCTTGGGTTAGGGTTTATACCGTGTCAACCCAAATTAGCAAACACCTTAGGTACTTTAACTAAGACAGTAGATCTTGGCAACTTTGTCGCTCTAACTTGATTTGTCAATTGCTTGCTAGGCAATTCATAGTTACCCTAACTTGGCAACTGAGCCTCACAGAAGGTGATGTAGCAAGATGACTACTCATCCTCTTGCAAATTAACTTGTACTTAGATCCCACAAACCCTTGTTCTAAAGAGTGGAAAATCTATCTTGTGACTAAAACACATAGCCATGTGACGTTGCAACTTGTTGCACAAGTGTCGCACCTAACTTGTGGGATCCTTTCTCCCATCAAACGATGTTTCTTGGTCAAGAAGTACGCTTGATCAAGATGTAGGGTTTGGGAGTCCTCTTAACCCAACCCAACCTTAACCTTGCCAGGCCAATGACATTTGGACCTAGGATTTCTAATCTCAATCAAAAGTCTAGTATTAGGCCAATTTTCCCTAGGGTAAAAACCCTAGATTGTTATTGCATGGGCATCCAATTAACCCTAACATTTGTGTGAATGTGGGTAGGATCTTTGGGATTGGAAGTCTTGACTTGGCATCCCAAGTGCGATACTAGGTAGAATTTTTAACGTACTAAACCCTACCTAGCACTTTGAAGTGTCCGTCGTACCAACTAGATATGCTTTTACGCATCCCTTGAGGGTTATACGAATACAAGCTATCTACCTAAAACGATCTAATTGTCTTGCAACAAGAGTGATCTTTTCTTAGAAGAGATGCAAATACTTTTCCAAGAGATGCAAATAAATAAATTCAAGATGCAACATTCCATGCAAGTATGCGAATCATAGACTTTTACTTCTATGCTTCTATTTCCCAGATAAGGTTGTGGAGAGAGAAAGGAGCGTTGATTGGTAGAAGGGAGAGGATGATGACTGTGACGGCGATGGTGATGAGGCGGGCAGCAGCACGGCGTGGTGCAGCAAAGCGATGGCGGCAGATCTTGGTGGCAGCACGGCACGGCGGCGCTCTTCTGTCAGCACGGCCCTCCCTCCTCTGTCCCCAAGCTCCAAGGGGGAGTTTATATAGTCTAAGGGGGGGGGGAGAGCCACCCCCATGGCATAATTGCATGCCTTCTCCTCCACATGCTTCTCCACTTAACTCACTCCCTCTCACACTCCTCTCCCCTGTCATGCATCGGCTGAGGGGGAGGGGTTATTAAAATTATTCTCCATAACTTTAATCATTTATCCATTTGCCTCTTTTTTCGAGAAGGATGTTCTCGTGTGGCTTGCGGGTTTTAGCCTTGGCCTTATTTTCACAATGCAGTTGGGGCTTATTATCGCGCGCACGGGGTAAGCATTTAACTACCAACTTTTTACGATGTGGGAGATTACTTAGCACAACTTTTGCGCAGGGCGTGTAGTGATCAAAATTCTTTAATATTTTGTGCAGAAATATTACATTCTCTCCCACTTAGAGGAATCGAGATGTCCTCATCTTGAGAAAAACTGGAGGTATTGTTAGTTGAGAGTACTTTCATCCATCCAAGTGGCATCCTCTTCGGGATAATCTTTCCACTAGATGAGATATTCTCTCAAGGTTCTGGATCTCAAATGCCTCTCTCTAACATTTAAGATCCTGTTAGGCTGTAGCTTAAGGACTCCTTGGCTAGGCATTACAACTTGTTGATCATCAAGCACGTGACTAGGGTTAGGTACATACTTCTTCAATAGACTGATATGAAATACATTATGAACCTTTAGGTTCTCAGGGAGTTGTAGTCTATAAGCATTAGGCCCTAGGCACTTGAGGATCTTGTAGGGTCCACAATACCTTGGACTTAGCTTCTTTCATTCACCCAAGGATAGGGAACTCTTCTTTGGATGTACGGGAATGAAGACCATATCTCCTTCAGTGAAGGATCTGTCTTGATGTTTCAAATCTGCATAAGCCTTTTGTCTATCCTTGATGGCTTGGATGTCCTATCTTATTGACTTGATTTGGTCATCCATATCTTCTAGCATTTGTCTTGAAGCTTCAACCCTCAAGGTTGGATCCAAGAATTCTAAAGGACTTCGACAATCGTGCCCATACAATTCTTGAAAAGGGGTCATGTGAATGCTTTGTTGGTAAGAAGCATTGTAGGCAAACTCAACCAGTGGCAGCAAATATTGGATCCACTTTTTGGGTTCACGCCAGCAGTGTGCCCTTAGCATATCCTCAATGACTCAGTTGACTCGCTCTGTTTGACCATTGGTTTGGGGATGGTAAGCTGTACTGAAACAGAGTTGAGTCCCAATGGCTTCGAAGATAGCTTTCCAGAAGTGTGATGTGAAGAGAGAGTCACGATTACTAATGATTCTTATGGGTAACCCATGCAGTTTGAATATCTCCTTGATAAATAACATTGCAATGTCTGAGGCTTTATAGTTTGTCTTAACAGGAATAAGGTGTGCAACCTTGGTGAGCATATCCACCACAACCATAATGGAGTTGTATCCTCCCTGAACTTGGGGCAAGCCAACAACAAATTCCATACTAATGAATTCC
Source organism: Lygodium microphyllum (assembly GCF_053477565.2). Taxonomy (NCBI): domain Eukaryota; kingdom Viridiplantae; phylum Streptophyta; class Polypodiopsida; order Schizaeales; family Lygodiaceae; genus Lygodium; species Lygodium microphyllum. Next base: position 129,085,719 of record NC_141138.1, read on the forward strand.
CATTTCATTTGGGGAATGTCAAGTGATTGCAATTTCCCTGGCATTTTGACATGTTCGGCCTTAATGCATTGACAATATAAAAATTCAGTGACATATTTGAGAACGTCACCTTTAAGCCTCTCCCAATAATAGCTCTTTCTGATTGCATTGAGGGTCTTGGCATAGCCAGGATGTCCTGAAAAAGGGGAGTTATGAGCTTCCCAAAGTCTTTTTTGTTTGAGTGACTGGCTTGCCGGTATACATAATCTCGTTCTATAGTAGACAAGTCCACTATTGATAGAGAATTCAAGGTACTTTGCTTGTAGCTTCAGGTCTTGATCCTTGATAGGGATCTCCCTTAGCAATTTCTGATAGGTTGGATCATGGCATGCCTCTTCTCTAGCTAGCTCAAGTATTGGGTTGTTTGGCATGGATACCTTTGTGGCTAGGGATCTAGCTGTTGATGGATTTTGCAAGATTAGAGAATTCAAAAATGCCTTGCGACTGAGTGCATCGGCAACTACATTCTCCTTTCCAGGCTGGTATTTGATTTCAAAATCTTACTCCTCCAGCACTTCAATCCATCGTCGTTGTCTCATGTTGAGCTCATTCTGGGTAAAGATCCATTTGAGACTTTTATGATCCGTCACTAGGGTAAACTTGTTACCTAGCAAGTAGTGTCTCCAAAGCTTGAGAGCATGGATGACAACTAACAGCTCCAGATCGTGGGTAGTATAATTCCTCTCATGGCTCTTCAGTTTCCTTGAAGAGTATGCTACAGGATAACCTTCTTGCGTAAGCACATATCCTAAGGCAAGTGTGTTAGCATCAGTTATCACTTCAAACTCCTTACCAAAGTCCAGACGTTTGAGGATAGGTGCTGAGACCAAGCTTTGATTTAGTTTATCAAAGCTAGATTGTTTAGCAGTTAACTATAAAATTGATGTTTGCTTCTTCAGTAGATCCATCAGAGGCGCTGCAATCAAGATATAGTTTTTGATAAAGACCCTGTACCATCTTGTCAATCCAAGAAAACTCGTATTTCTTTGATAGTTGTTGGTGTTGGCCACTCCAGAACGTCTGTGACCTTGGCCGGGTCTATTGAAATTCTTTCCATTCATACAATGAATCCCATATACTCAATTTGTTGCTTGAAGAATGCACATTTCTTTTTCTTATCATAAAGCTTGTGTACCCTCATTGTCTCAAGGACAATGCAAAGCTGGGGTTCATGATCTTCTTCCTGTTTGGAATACACTAAGGTATCATCAAAGAAGACAAGTACGAAGTCATCAAGATATGGCCTATCCTGCATTAGCCTGTTGAAGGTAGTAGGTGCATTTGTCAGTCTGAATGACATGACTAGGAACTCAAAGTATCCATATCTTGTGTTGAATGCCGTCTTTGAGATATCTTCTTCCTTGATCCTTATCTGATAATATCTAGACCTGAGATCAATCTTGGAGAAGATCTTCGCACCTTGAAGACGGTCAAGAAGTTCATCTATTCTTGGTGGAATGGGATATTTGTTCTTAATGGTTGATTGATTCAACCCTCTGTAATCAATACATAGCCGAAGCGTTTCATTCTTCTTCTTCTGGACCAGCACTGGAGCTCCCCATGGTGAATTGCTAGGACGGATGTAGCCTTGGTCTAACAGTTGCTTGAGTTGATCCTTCAGCTCAATCGCTTCTGGGATGGACATTCTATATGGTCTCTTTGCAATTGGCACAGCTCCTAGTGCTAGCTTGATTTCATGATCAACTTCCCTTTGAGGAGAAAGTTCTGTCAGCTCTTCAGGAAATACGTCTACGTACTCCTTTAGCCATGAAGGTCCTTCACTAGACTCTTAATTCTGATCTAGCTTATTTAGCTTAATCAAATAGACATGTAGCCCCTTTCTAACTCCTTTTATTATCCGAGATGCTTTAGCCAGTTGAATTTTTGGCTTCCCAGCCTCTCCTTGAGTTGTGACCAATTCCCCTTTAGAATTTCGAAAGGAAACTTGGCCCTTTCCACAGTGAATGTGGGCATCATTAGATTTAAGCCAATCCATTCTGAGTAAACACTCATGGATACCTAGGTTCATAACCCTGAATTTGACCGAAGTCGACTTTCCACATTACATTACATTACATGCCCAATTCAGATTTGAGTCAAGTGACCTAAAAACTTAACTTTCTTACCAATACTCACAATCAAGCCAATCATTGATAAAAATAAGTCTTATTTTATTCATATGGGCATAACCCTTTCGTACAATCATTTTTTTGGGAAGATTGAACAAGCTGATATATTAATTCTGGGAGAATAAGATTGTATTACATTCAACTACGGGAACTGAGTAATAGTATGGATTGGGGTCATGGATTTTTAGGAATCGATAGGTCCTTGGAAGATTAGGGTATCCTTTCCTTTGATACCTATTCTTCTCATAACGTCCCAACACCTTAATTCTATCGGCAGGGATTATCCAAGTCACTTCCTTATACACATACGTGTTCTGCTTGACCTTTCGACCACCGACATGTAGGGTTGCGTTTGCGTGAGCCTCAACAAAGATGAACAGCTTCATGATCTTTAGGTCCTCCAACCACTTGATTCTCTTTAAGTTGGTTCGAAGGTACGCAAATTGGTGGGCAGCTATGTAATAGATTCTTGAATCACCCATCCATCTTCGTTCCATGTACAGGGGTGAAGGATTGTAGATGTAGTCTAGGATATTCATCATATCGATCCTCCGTTGATAATCTGAAGCACGCATCGCAGTCAAACACTATATTAGGGAATTTGGAAATTCTCACATAGTTTGAGAATTTCCAATATAGTTAATATTTGGCCACATGATCAAATCTTATCCCCTTACTTGAAAGTGGAGGCTACCCTAATTACTATATAGGTTGTCTTTCCAAGTCCAACTTTAAAGCATGGGTTAATATTTAGCCACATGGCCAAATCTTTACCCCTTATTTGAAAGTGGGACTTGGGAGATTCCCAAATTCTCTAATATGGTGTTGTCATAAACATAATCTGGAACATCAAGAATCTATTCCATGCTTCACGACTTTGCAAGCCAGCATCGATAAGTAAGTAAGAAAATGATCTTAAGAGCAATATTTGCTCTACTTATCCTCATTAAGTTTTCTTGCAAACATTGGTTCCTCGTTGATTCGCTCTAATACCAACTGTAACGTGTCCACCTGTTCACTCGTAGGACACGTCTTAGCAGCCCATCCGGAAGAGAATCCAGAAGGTGCCACCCGGCACTCCCATGGAATGTCACGGGGTTTGTGATCTAGGTCTTCCTGAGTCTGCCACATAGCGGAAGCATTCCAGCTGTTCCCACTTAGGATCAACCTGAATCAGGGTTTTCCTAGTGGTCAAATTCCTAGAACGATAACTAGCGTCGAACCCCAGGCGAACTACTTGATGTAGAAATGTCAGGGTCGAAGTGGATTCATGCTGCACTTGGTTCAAGGAGAATGGGAAACGAGAGGGATACAAGGCTCGACCTCTCTGCCCGTAAGGCATAGTCCCATTCCGTTTCCCTAAAACAGCATAAATCGGCACTCTAATACTCTAGATTCTAGGTCATCATTCCTTGCTGTCAAATTCCTCTGAGAAAAGTTCCCGGCCAATCGGGACCACCCATTTGTAGGATGGACCCATGGCCACATCCACTGCACTTTCCTTGGGGTTGCTTTAGTTGTCTAATTACCTACCACATTTAGTTTGACATGCAAAAACAACTTCCTTAATTAGCCAATTAGTCACTGGTTCCTTCACGTAACTTGAGCACTGACATAGAAAAACAATATCAAGCAAGTTCCTTTTCAATGATTGATCTTATTTATCAGTCTTTGGAATACATCATAATAATCCAGCCCGAAGGCTAATCCATAATCCGCCCGAAGGCAATCCATAATCCACTCGAAGGCAATCCAGCAATCGTCAGGGATCGCTATTCCAAGTTTTTGCCCGTAGACTAGTATGCGGGCCTCAAGATCCAATCTCGAGTCACGTCGGCCTCTTGTGTAGGACCTGGAGGCAAGGGATTTACGGGTAGAGCCCCCCAGCACCCAAGCATCCTCCTGCTCCAAGTAGCACCCACGGAGAGACCTCTCATGGCGGGTTCGATCCACTTACCCGGCGAGGCTAATAACCCCCTTGGATAGGGTCAGGCAGATAGTCGGGGGTAACTGATGTTGCCTCTCCCTCCAGGCCTTCAACTTGAAGCATTAATTATTTTTCCATCTTTAGTTCTTTAAGCAAAGCAATACAATCAGTGCTCCTAAACTGTACAAACACAATCAATCCAGTGATCGTTTATTTGGCCAATTGCTAAGGTGTGAATCCATCTCTCCGAATGCATCCAGCATTTGATCTGGGATCAATTGCAACTTGGCAAGATCCCCAAGAGTTTGGTTGCGTGTTTACCCTTTTATCCTTGGGTTAGGGTTTATGCCCTATCAACCCAAATTAGCAAACACCTTAGGTACTTTAACTAAGACAGTAGATCCTGGCGACTTTGTCACTCTAACTTGATTTGCCAATTGCTTGCTAGGCAATTCATAGTTACCCTAACTTGGCAACTCAGCCTCACAGAAGGTGATGTAGTAGGATGACTACTCATCCTCTTGCAAATTAACTTGTACTTAGATCCCACCAACCCTTGTTCTAAAGAGTGGAAAATCTATCTTGTGACTAAAACACATAGCCATGCGACGTTGCAACTTGTTGCACAAGTGTCACACCTAACTTGTGGGATCATTTCTCCCATCAAATGACATTTCTTGGTCAAGAAATACGCTTGATCAAGATGTAGGGTTTGGGAGTCCTCTTGACACAACCCAACCCTAACCTTGCTAGGCCGATAACGTTTGGCCCTAGGGTTTTTAGTTTCAATCGAAAGTCTAGTATTAGGCCAATTTTCCCTAGGGTAAAAACCCTAGATCGTTATTGTATGGGCATCCAATTAACCCTAACATTTGCGTGAATGTGGGTAGGATCTTTGGGATTGGAAGTCTTGACTTGGCATCCCAAGTGCGATACTAGGTAGAATTTTTAACATACTAATCCCTACCTAGCACTTTGAAGTGTTCATCGTACCAAAACTAGTTATGCTTTTACGAATCCCTTGAGGGTTATACCAATACAAGCAATCTACCTAAAACGATCTAATTGTCTTGCGATAAGAGTGATCTTTGCTTAGAAGAGATGCAAATATTTTTCCAAGAGATGCAAATAAATAAATTCAAGATGCAACATTCCATGCAAGTATGCGAATCATAGACTTTTACTTCTATGCTTCTGTTTCCTAGATAAGGTTGTGGAGAGAGAAAGGAGCGTTGATTGGGAGAAGGGAGACGATGACGACTGTGACAGTGATGGTGACGAGGCGGGCAGCAGCATGGCGTGACGCAGCAAGCGATGGCGGTAGATCCTGGTGGCAGCACGACACGACGGCGCTCTTATGTCAGCACGGCCCTCCCTCCCCTCTCCCCAAGCTCCAAGGGGGAGTTTATATAGTCTAAGGGGGGGATAGCCACCCCCGTGGCATAATTGCATGCCTTCTCCTCCACATGCTTCTCCACTTAACTCACTCCCTCTCACACTCCTCTCCCCTGCCATGCATCGGCTGAGCGGGAGGGGTTATTAAATTGTTTTTCCATAACTTTAATCATTTATCCATTTGCCTCTTTTTTCGAGAAGGATGTTCTCGTGTGGCTTGCGGGTTTTAGCCTCAGCCTTATTTTCACAATGCAGTTGGGGATTATTATCGTGCGCGCGGGGTAAGCATTTAACTGCCAACCTTTTACGACGTGGGAGATTACTTAGCACAGCTTTTGCGCGGGGTGTATTGTGATCAAAGTTCTTTAATATTTCGTGCGGAAATATTACATCGACCATCAATTACTTCTGCACATAGTGGCCTTTCTTTCCTTAGAAGATGTATACCATGATACTCTATAAATTTATTGTCTAGCAAATGTTGTCAATATATCTATCTTCCCTCCACATGAATCTTTATTAGTAAACACTAAAGCTAAATATTGTGTCTATAGATAGAAAGAGAACTTCTTTTGGGTTTCTTGAAGCTTTGTCTAATCATAGGGTCTTTGCTATGGCTACATGTCAATGTCTCCTAACAATGATGGAATAATGGTACCATGAATTCTCATCCTTCATTTTTTAGGACATTATTTAGCTATTTGTCTTGAGTGGCCACAATAATTACATAATTCATTAATAAGACACCCTTTATTTTCTTGAGCTCATAATGGATTGAACTGCATCACATCCATTGTGACCAAAAACTCTTCAAAAAAGGCACTTATAAGAAAATAATTAAGTTGCTAATTACTTCAGATTTTGGAAGAATAAAATTGGTAGATTTGGTTGCTCATATGTATTTAATAAGAGAATATTTGGTTCATTGAAGGGGTCAGCCATTAATTGCCCTTATCTTTTAATTTATGTCAGTGTCACATTTTTGGCCATTTTTGTTCTGAAACTTGGGAGATTTTGCCTTTTCAAGATATTTGCAATGAACTCGCATTTATTTTCTTCCACATCTTCTTTTCACACACCACTCTTCCAACATTTTCTTTTTCTATTCTCTTCTTTGCGCTCACTTTCTTATCATTGTGAGATTCATTTGTGGTTGATTTGCTAAAATGTTTAGTAATATCTTTTCAAGTAATACAAATGTAAGCACATGCAAGCACAAACTTACCATTCAATTCTATTCAATTTGTACATCTTGGAGAAGTACACATCATCAAGTACTAACAGATGAGATGGAGGTGAAGAGATTGTGAATGCAAGGAAACAAGCATATACATTTGTGGATGGATTGAAATATTTATCCCAAGGACCCTTCTATAGGTAAACCCCGTCCTTCTTTTAATATTCATCTTATATATATATATATATATATATATATATGTATATATATATATATGTATGTATATATATATATATGTATGTATATATATATATATATGTATGTATATATATATATATGTATGTATATATATATATATAGAGAGAGAGAGAGAAGAAGGGATTGATGAAGAGAACAAAGAGCACATCGATGAGGAGAGCCATGACAATGATGATGAGAAGAGATATGAAGACATTGATAAAGAGGGAGTGGTTAGTGGTGATAGCTCTTGAAAGAATGTATGTTTAGTGATGTGCATTATATAGTACATAGTATGTTAGGTACTACAAGCCATAATAGGTAGATTGAAAAACATATATTGACAATTGTTATACTTTTAAAGTATTTCTAGTAATGCAAGCCATACTCCATTATTTTTTCCTAATGTGTGGATTTAATTCATAAAACCAATGCTCATTGAGTACACAAGAAACGGTAGAAGAAGAAAAACCAAGGATTTAGTAGTCCAACACTATGGCTCCATAGGTCTATAACCAACACTTGCCTAGCTTTTCTAATTTCATAGAGCATGTTCATGATCATGTGAAAATGCACGTGAAAATTGTAGATGTATCGAATTTAATATATTTTTCAAATTGTCATGCAAATTATAGATTTAGCACATCTAAAAACACCCCAAAAAGTTGCATTTATTCAAGATGTGATAAATTCAATTGTAGACATGCGTCTTTTGATGCATTCTTAATCATGACAATAGATGAACCGGTAAGCTTCTTTTTAAAGTCCAAGAAATGCATCAATATGGCCATTTATGGGCCTAATCCATTGTAGTGCTTGATTTTTGCCACACCTCCATCACAATGCCTTACTCCACAAAACATAATCACAAGCTCCAAGCTTCAAGGCCTTGTAGGAGGGAGTTAAGCCCTAACTTTAGAACCCAGACTTTAATCTCCAGATGAGACAAATTTGCAACACCACCTACTCTACTAGTAGATTGTCAAGCACACATATAAATGTAACTTCTCATGAGAGAAGCAAAATAGAGACAATAGCTCCTCTCATAAGCATCATGGACTCATATTGGGAGTCGATGTCTATAAGGTGGCAACTTGTCGTATTGAGTTGTGTATGTACTCATTTAGAAATACCTCTTTATATAGTCATGGATAAGGATGGAAAGTGCCTTATATTATTCAATATCTCCTCATCCAAGCAAAGAGCACTATTACCATAACTACTCTATGCAAAAAGTAATCCTTTTGGTGGAATACTATGTGTGTTTATAAGATGCCACACCCATGATGAAGAATAAAAGCCTTCAATAATGGCACTACTGATGTCATTAGCACATGGCAACAAAGGCATCATTAGAAAACTCCATATTACCATTGCTAGCTATGTACTAGCACATGCTTGGAAAAAAGTGACTCTCTTATCCAAAAGGTCTTTTAAAACTTTAATCCTTGGGCAAAGCAATTTCCTCTAGGGCCATGCATCAGCAATGTGCTCCTCAAAATTCCTTAGTACTCGATAACCTCATATTCCATCATCATAGGTGCAACAAGTGACTGTCTTATCTAAAAGGTCTATTACAACTTTAATCCTTGGCCAAAGCCCTTGATTCAAGGGCCCTACATTAGCAATGTGCTCCTCAAGAGTCCTTGGTACTCGATAACCTCATATGCAATCATCATAGACATCCAACAATTGTTTAGGTCTAGGCCACTATTGTATTTCTTATTCTTTTTAAGCTTTGCAATGTTGACAAAACTCATGTCCTATGAATGATGTTGATTCTGTTTTGAGTGAAAATCTCAGGTTCTGATCTCAAGAGTACGCGTTTCTACAATGTGCATGCAAAGTGATGAAGCACTTAATGAAACAACAAAGCTAATAGCAACTCATCACGAAGCATGAGCACATACCAAAAGGTTTAATCGTATGCAAAATTACCTAAAAGAATTTTTAGGAAGTAAAGCAAAGAGTAGAAGATACAACCTCAAGGCAAGAAGCATGACCATATCATGCTCTAGGAATAAGAAAATGATCAAATGTATGATTATCCTAGTAATTTAGCATTTCCTTATAAATGGCATCTCACAAAGCATAGACTAATACCCCCTTGTTTGACCACCTAGGGAACGGTTACATGACAAAAGACACAACCACATAGTAATAGACAAACAATGTAGAGTGTCAACCAAAAGACAACTTGCATAGGTGCATAACTACAAGAAATTTTGTGGAGTATAGGTAAGAAAGACAAACTCAAAAGTAGAATTTATGGGGAGCCATAAATCTGAAGACCTAATCAGACGACGTAGGGTGTACCAATCGGAAATCGCTAAGAGGATTTCCCTATTCATGAAGTTGCATGAGAGCAATATAAACTCAACACAAGTACATAAAGGTTTAGGCACATAGTCGAGCGAGAGAAGCGATTTGCATTGACTAGTAGCATAGATCCATGAATGCTGGACCAAAAGTCTGCAAGCATAATTGCATGTTGACGGCATGGCATGTAAATACTCATCACGTAGGCACGAAGGAACTAGAGGAGAGGAATCATGAGTAGTTTTGAATTATGAATTGCACTAATTGATTCGAAATTGTTTTTAGTGAAGAGAATTAGAATTAGAATTAGAAGAAGAAGAAGAAGAAGAAATTAAGCATGGAGTAGGTTGCAATGATATTAATATGGTTGATACAAAGAAACGATGTCATAGTCCGATGATGATTCATGAAGCTACTTAGGTGGGACAACATAATTTAGGGCAGGTGCGCCCATGCCAAAATAGTGTTGTCATAAGGGGCAATGATATATTTCCAAGCATAATTTAAAACTTGCAGGGTGCAGGGTGCATGATATTGAGGATGGAAATGAGTACTAAGCTGGGGCGGAGTATACTAGCACGTTGGTTCAGGTACTATGTAGAGCAACTAGCTAGGGGCCGCAAGGCACAAGAAACTTTGAATCACTTACTATATAGGAAAAAAAAGAGAAATTTCTAGTTAGATTTCCACATAACTAGAAAGAGTCTAATATAGGAAAAATCAAACTTTACTAGATTGCCAATCTAGAAAGATAGTTTCCCATATATAAAGATTTTTCTAGTTAACTTACTATATAGAAAGATTTTTCTGGTTAGCTTACTATGTAGGAAATTTATTATCATAACTATCTATATAGTAACCTTATTAAAAACCTTACTATATAGTAACTTCATAAGTAGACATTATCTATATAGTAAAAGTTACCATATAAGAAATTATAACATATAACATCTATGTAGCAACTTTATCATACAACTTAGTATATAGGAGGCATATAATGACATAATAAAATATCATAGAATGACATTTTTATATCTTTGATATAAATAATAATAAAATAATACTTGATTTGAAAAGTGGTTTTAATAAAGTAAAAGTGAATAATAGAAGTTTTGCTAATGTCCACAATACAAAAGTAGCATACTATAATGTGAAATCCAAATTGTCCCTATTCTACTACATTAACATCATCAGGCTTAAACTAAAGTACAAGTGCTAAGGGTGTGTTCACACCTAAGCATGAACATAAAAAGGCATGGCGGCCCTTTTTTCCCAATACTTTCCCACACTTCGCCACTCATCTCAACCTTGTGTCGATGCGGAGCCCTCCCGCTCACCCTTAAACAATGAAAGCGCAAAGGTTTGTCATGCTGAAATCTCCCCTTTCAACAATTTCCCACACTTCCCCACTCGTCTCAACCTTGTGTTGATGTGTAGCCCTTCCGCATACCCTCCAACAATGAAAGCGTAAAGGTTTGTCATGCTGAGATCTCCCCTTTCAGTCCACCCATGATCAATTAGCCCTTCAATGCTGCTCTAATACCATGTCCAGAGTGCAACAAACGCAAAAGCATATGACCAAATTGAAGAAAATGAACAACAAAGAGAAGAGGGAGAAAGAAAAGAGATAGTAGAATGCAAAAATATGCAATGAATGAACACTAAAATGAAGAAGGCATGTACAATGAGCTATCAAGTGTATCTCCGCTAGAAGCTCTCTATCCACCTGAAAAAACAAGTGAGAATGACTGGGGTAGGCTTCTCAATAAATAGGCAATAAAAAATAGGTTAAACTAATCGAGTCAACTGGTAAAAAGTGGTCAACTACTGCGAAAACTGATCGTAGTAATAAAATAATTGTAAATAATGATGTGCATATAATCTGCATGACAGATAGCATCCTACACAACCTGTCTAGCTTGCCCAACTGCCCAAAACTACTGGAAATAACCTAGCAACTGCATAGGACTATCCGACTTGCTCTAGGAAACAAGTAAATATGCTCGAGAGTACTAACTGTACAACAATACGCTACTTGTGCCTGTCCAAGGGATGATTAAATTTCTAACAAATGTAAACATAGAGAAAGTAGGAACAAAACAAACTACACTATTCAAAACATGAAAGTTGACTACAAGGCTGTGACAAACCTTGCATGCTATTGGTATGTGTGAGTGAGGGCACTAGAATAAGGCAGTAGAGTGCTAACAATACCAAGCTATGAATGAGTGGAGCATACAAATCTGGTTGAGCAAGCAGGCGGAATGGGGCAGCTATACAGAGATGGAGAATGCCAAATTGATCGACCTCCTATAAGTGGAAGACAAAATGTTGCAAACTGGCTAACCATCAGATGATGAGGCAAAAATGTTGTTTGACCAACCCATAATGCTGCACCTGCCTGCCACATGGCATAAATTGCAAAATGTAGCCACTACACAGTGTGAACAAAACTTGAGACTAATGATGATATTGGAAAGTGAAACAAATGCATAAACAACTATCAAAGCCCCTTTATCTCTGTCAGACTCTAACAAAGTACAGAACCAAGTGATGACTAGCATGGAAAACATGGAATGTCAACAGTACCACCAATCACATTCAAAAGAGGTTACATGACTATGGTAGACCATATCTAGCAAGGACAATTTGTCATAAAACCATGGCATGTTTATGATGGCATCAATGTGGGCAAGGCGTACCAAACAAAAATGTGAGACTTCATGATACAATTGAATTGCAAGACCCAACTACAACACCAATTGGCACCATCAAGCTCCCCAAGTAATGAATCTCATATGCACAACCAAATAGAGCTATGTGGGGCTTGAGACTTTGTACGTCACAAGAAGAAATATAAAATTATCAATAGATCCATATAAGAGTTATGCCTTTAATGAAGCAAATGACCTTTAAAAGTTCACTCAAGGCAAACATGGACTTTGTGATGTGACAATACAAGCAATCAAAAGTATTAACGAAACATCTCTCTATGGAAATCAGTAGTTTCGTATGATTTATTGAAGTTTTGATAATAAGCTATCCAATGAAGGTTTAGATAAGCAAGCAACTCCTCCAAGCCATGAGGGTCATGCTAATAGCATCTTCATAGCTTGTCAGGTAGCACATGGGGTGACTAAAAAGAGCTTAGAGCAGTCTGTGAAGTGAGATGCTAGCAATTAAAAGCATGTCTCATTTTGAGCCATATGAATTCTATAGCATCAGCCAAATTCAAATTAAGCTATTGAATTGAGTCCTTAAACCAAAGCATTTAATTAGTGGTAGAGTAAAACCACAATGCTAAATCAACAATTATTGTCAAACTTTCCTAAGATATCTGTAGTGCTGTAAATTGTTGTTGCTTCTGTAGTAAGCTTGAATGACAATACCTAAAATAGCTACCAAAAAAATGGTTCCCAACAAGACAACATGCTACTGGTCACTTTAGCTAGCATGTAAAGATCAACTTACAAAAAATTATCACTATGAATTTGCATGCAGTTACTTGCGTGAATCCAACTTCAAATTTGGGCAATCAATGCATGATGCCCAAGCTCTCCACATTCAAGGTATTTCCTAGAAAAAACACTGCAAATGACCACATAAATGATCAATCCAACACATGTTGATTCTAACTTTTAAATGAAAAAATATTCACAGCTTCTTCAAATCAATCCAACACCTTCTAATTTTAGCTCTCAAAGAAAGACAAGGTAACTTTTTATCTTCTCCTTAAAGACGATTGTCATTGAGCAAGCCCTTGTGCCTAGTTTGCAACCAGTCTTCTGTGCATGTTGCCTAGATGACAAAGTTATGGACCATCATCAAGTCTAAACTTGTTATAAGCAGTTGATACTGTCCTTTTTTTCTAAGAAGGGCAATGTACCATGCAAGCTAGTGAGTAGTATTGTGCCAAGTCATAATGAATGAGCTTCAAAAAACATGCATACTAGTCGCCATACAAACAAATATGTTGATGCAAAAATAAATGAGGAAATAAGGTCATATTCTTGGAGTTCTGTGGTAGGAAAAACCTCAGATTCATGTTTGCAAAGAATTTATCACTTCTACTGTCAAAGAAAGACATCATCCTAAAGTGTAGTGAGGGGTAAGGGGTGAAGCATAAAAAACAACATTACATAATCAGATATACTCAAAACTCTTTAGACTATTTTCTTTCAGCTGACTACATCTTCTTCACCACATGTGTATGGAGACTTTCAAGTTCCTTTAACTATGATCATCAGTACCACATTGCTTGTACAAAAACTAGCCTTTGCTATAGTGTGTATTACTCATATATCTACACCCTTGTACTCATGGTTGTGCTTTTATGGGTTCACTTTGCATTTGTTTATAATTCACACTTCCTAGTAGTAGGTGAAATGTCATGGAGCTACACATGATTAAATCTATGTGCTCCAAACACAACTGAAAATATGTTTTCGTTGAGATATGTGCATATATAAACTTTACAAATAGGGTAAGGCATGAGATTCACATGTGACAAGAAGGCATTCGTATATTAGCATGCATGTGCTATCTACAACAGGAAAGAATGCTCTTTAAAAATCATGACACTTTAAACTCAAAAAAGGAAAAGTAAATAACCTTCTTTATAGTTTCTATTAAATCTAATTGGTGTGCAGATCGGATGCTGTACGCTCGCGTAGTGAATGCCGGAAGGTCCCCAAGAACAATAGAACTCTACTTTTTGCACAAAATTCAATGTAAAAATCATGAACGACATGAACAAGAGACCAATTGGGTGCAATCTCCCCCCATGCCTTGTGTGAGCGCTCCACAAAGCATGTATTTTATGTATTAATCCTCTTCAAGCTCAAATAATAGCCCAAATTACAAAATAGCAAGCTTTTAGCTTTTGAGTTTGCTTTATCACAAAATAGGAATAAAGCTAACGGACGGTGCCCAAAGAGTCTGGCATGCCCAATACAATGTCCAAGTATAAATAACATAATCGTGCGCCCATGCGCATACAAAATAATAATAAATATCCAACGCCTCAATAAATAGGCGTGACAAAATATAGGCGCCATGCCTAAGGTATGCGCCCATCAAAATATAAATGATAAATCGAATACTCACTATCCTCCAATGCTTTCCTCCGCCACTGCTGCTATCTCTACACATCAACTGAAGCATTCACAATCGTTAGTAAAATAATACAATTAAACCGACAAAAGTGAATACCTAGCAGTCTTCAGCTACATAAATAAATCAACTGGTTAGAAATCAATCCTAACCTTAATTTATTACGAGTGCGCACTCTAAACTCATAAATGTTTATTAATTTAATATGCATTTTGCAGAATCACCCGCTATGGAATCACCCATGTACACACTAAATTAATGAAACGCCCGAAAAGGACAGGCGTCCCCATCAACTTCTCGCACAAAGAATCCACTTTGTGTATGAGCCCCGGTCAACAAAGTTTACGGAATCCACCGTAAAACCTCATGGAATCCACCGTGAAATATGCCTCCTGGCATCATACCCCCGGGGTGGGATAGCAATTGACCTCAATTGCTATTAGCTCAATGTGGAGATAACAGAGTGGGGAAAGCATTTAAGTCTCTAGGGTGCATCCATTGTGCTTCTTCTACAAGATGGTTCTTAAATTTAACTAGATATCTAGAATATCTTCGGCCAGTTCTAGTGGTCATAAAATCAATATCTATGATAGCTTCAGGTTCAAGTATTTCAGTCTCTTCCTCTAACAAAGGTGGGTTTTCATAAACATGGTGTACAGGTAATTGGCCTCTAAAGGGTCTTAATAAACTAATGTGAAATGTGTTGTGAATTTTCCAGTGGGGTGGTAATTCTAACTTGAATGCATTGTCATTAATTTTATGAATGATCCTAAATGGTCCATAGAATCTAGGTGCTAATTTCACAACTGGGTGTCTATCTACACTTTGTAGTCTACGTTTTTCTATTCTCAACCAAACATAGTCATCAAGTTTGAAATTCATTGCTTGTCTTTTCTTATTGGCTTGTTTGGTATATGATTGCTGGGCTTTGGCAATCATGTCTTTAACCTCATCAAAAATAGTATTATGCATACTAGCAATATCATCAGCACTCTGAATTCTATTTGACAAAGATGCAACAGGTGTAGATAATCTATAACCATAAATCACTTCAAATGGTGCTTTCTTTGTAGATGTGTGTGGTGTATTGTTATATGCAAACTGTAGTAAATGCAAATGTGTATCCCATGTCTGAGGTTTAGAGATAGTGTAAGCACGTAAAAGATCTAGTATAGTACTGTTAGTAGCTTCTGTTTGTCCATTAGTTTCAGGATGAAATGCAGATGAGAAATCAATTTTTGTGCCTAGGATGAAAACTCTGAATAAAGGATGCCCATTTGATATATCGATCAGATATTTGAGGTTGGCTAAGTAAATGTCTAATACTTTGCTGATCGGTCTTAATCATAAATTCTGAACCCATTAAGTAGTGTTTCCACTGTCTTAATGCTTGTACAACAGCTAATAATTCTTTGTCATATGTGGAATATTTCAGTTCAGAGGGTTTCAGCTTAGAACTAGAATAGGCTATGGGATGATTGTCCTGCATAAGTATGGCTCCTATTCCTGATCCACTAGCATCAGTCACTACTAAAAAAAATGGTCTATTAAAATCAGGCAACTGTAAAACAGGAGCATGGGTTAATGCATATTTCAATAAGTCAAAGGATTTCTGTTGATTATCGGACCAATGATAAACAATTTCTTTCTTCAGAAGTTTAGTCAATGGTAAAGCAAGTAATGAAAAATTACGGACAAACTTCCTATAGAAACTAGCAAGACCTAGGAATGATCGTAACTCGTGCACATTTTTAGGTACAGGCCAATTCAATATTGCATCTATTTTCTTAGGGTCAACTTTAATACCTTCAGATGATACAATATGACCTAAATACTCAATTTCTGTTTTAAAGAATTCAATCTTTTCCGGATTTGCATACAGTTGATTATCTTTTAATAACTGGAAAACCAAGGACAAATGCTCATAATGTTCTTTCTCATTTTGACTAAACACCAAAATATCATCAAAGAAGACAATTACACAATACTGATTTTTCAAAAATATATGATTCATCATTCTACTAAATGTAGCAGGTGCATTAGTCAATCCGAAAGGCATCACTAAAAATTCATAATGACCAAACTGTGTCCTAAATGCAGTCTTGAATATGTCAGACTTATCTAGTCTCACCTGATGATAACCAAACTTAAGGTCTATTTTACTAAATATAGCAGATCCTTGCAGTTTATCCATAAGGTCATCAACTCTAGGAATTGGATACCTATTCTTTACTGTGATCTTATTTAAAGCACGATAGTCAATGCACATACGATAGGTATTATTCTTTTTCTTGACTAATAGAACAGGTGCACCAAATGGAGAACTACTAGGTCTAATCAATCCTCTATTTAGTAATTCCTCAACTTGACTTTGAATTTATTTTTGCTCTATCTGGTTATGCCTATATGGTGCTTTACAAGGTAGTTGGGTACTAGGAATCAAATCTATCTTATGGTCTTCTGGACGTGAAGGAGGTAAACCAGGTGGTAGATCTTCGGCAAAACAGTCTTTAAAATGTGTAAGAAATTCTTTATGCCTAGGGTGCATATGATTTTCTTTAACTTGCAGTTCATTCACCCAAATGAGATAAGATTACCTACTCTTGCGTAATGCACGTTTAGCTTGAGTATGCGAAAGCAGTGGAAAAACATTAGATGCATGCATACCATACAATGTAAGATGTTTTCCTTGAAATTTAATATTAATTGAATGTGTGGAATAATCTATATCTGGATTATGCTGATGACGCCAAGGCATACCTAAAATAATATCACTAGACTGTAATGGTACAACTAGAAAATTTCTTCTTTTAGTGTATTGACCAATTTGAATTTCTAAGTCATGCACTTCCTGTGTACCATTATACCTAGTGCCTAAGAATGTTGCTTTGATGCGATAATGCGTGGGTACAGTCTGTAACTTCAATTCTTTTACTAGCTTTGCAGAAATAAAATCATGAGTACTACCGTCATCATGCAAAATAATCTTTTCCTTTCCATGCACTAAACATTTCATAGTTAATAAAGAATGTGGAGTTGGCATACCTGGTAAAGTATCCGAAGGAGTAGTAATGTCATCTTCATCTTCCATGAAATCAGGCATTTCTTCATGTTCTTCATCTTCCATTGCTCCAAGGTAGTCGATATGGATAGGTGGCTTCTTTGAATGGCAATTTGCTACTAGATGTCCAGGCTGGTGGCATTTATAACACACTATAGGCTTGGCTTTGGTTACATTGTTTGCAATGGCGGGAAGTCTAGGTACATTAGGATTTGGCTGTGGGATAGGCTTAGGGTTTTGGTTGGCATTAGATGGTAAAGCAGGTGGTTTTATCCAATTCTTATGGAAAGATAATGAAGGAAAATGACCTTGATTAAATCTTCTAAAATTTGAGTTGAATTGCTTAGATCCATAGTTACCATTGGCTTGGAATTGCTGTGGATGTCTATCTCTACCTCGCAGCTTGTCTCCAATGTCATGAGCTAGTGAAATTGCGTCTTCAAGGGTTGCAGGCTTGAACATGTTAACTTCAGCGTAGTAATGCCCAAGGAGTCCAGACATATACTTGCGCTTGTGTGTCGCTTCAGGTACGTCTTCAAGCATGCGTAACTGGAGTAATGCATTCCAAAAGTGCTCTGTGTACTGAGGAATAGGCTCACGATCCCGTTTTGCTGAAGAAGGTTCCATTGCTTTATAGCTTTTTCATGGAATTGTGGAGGAAGGAAATTCTGCATAAACTTCTTCTTGAAATTCTCCCAGGTAGTGGGACAATCTATACTCTTGCGAACCACAGTCCACCAAAGAGATGCTCTATCCACTAAATGATTAGTGACACACTTGATTTTATCTTTTTCTGCATAGGTTTCCTCATGAAAGTAGTCATCAAACTGACTAATGAATGTAAGAACAGTTTTTCCCTCTCGAGTGCCATTGAAAGTACGGAATTTGAAATTTCTTTTACTTATCTTTGATTCCTTGTGGATGGTTTGAGCTTCGAGAGTCGCATCGATGGTACATCGAATAAGATCTTCAGATTGAGGTTCCTCTTTATCGGTAGTCGATCTTTGTAAATTTGCCAATTGAACTTGCAATGCTTTCCTAGCTCGTCGTTCTTCATCCAACTGCATCATAATTAAGTCCAGATTTTGCTCCATCGTAGGTTCAGGTAGGTCGCCTTCAGCCACATCAAATCATCCATATGTGGTTCCGTCATCTTGCAAAACTCAAAAGACCTCTCTCACTCTCAAAAATCAAGTTAGCGGAATGAGCGTAGCTCAAGTTCAGGTGTACAAGGCTTTTTTTTTTGTGGCTTCACAATCTTCGTCTTCGACTATTGCGGGATTTGCAATCTTTGAAAAATTTGCTCTGCGTGTGCTGAAAATGCTTCAACAAACCTGCATATGCGTAGAGTACCTCCCAATGAACAACTTTGCTGTTCGGAGTTTCTGCACAAGAACAGCCCTTCTATGAGTTTTGAACAGAAGTCAGTTTTGACTCCAGTTGACTTGTCTGACTTGCAGAGTTGCAGACTTATGTGACTTGCAGAGTTTGAAGACTTGCAGAACTTGATTGCTTTATATAACTTGCAGAAATTCGACTTGAGAAACTTGCAGAACTTGCAGAGTTTGGCAAACTTGTAAGACTTATATGATTAAGCTTCTTTTGAGCTTAATGGACTTAAGCTTTAGATGGCTTAAGTCTGCAACAATTCGAATCGATTTAGGAGGGGAGGGGTTGTTTTTTTGCCGCCGTTTGCTGATGCAGCATGCCACGGCCACAAACGACCAGATTTTTAGCTTTAAGCTATTAAGTAAGCTTTAAGATTACTGAAGCTTTTGAATTAAGCTTAATCTTTTGGAGTTATGAAAGCTTATCTTTGTTTAACCAGACTTGCAGAAGAGGATGTAGGAGTGGTCCTCCGCTGCTGCAGGCCGGTCCTTCGCAGTTTGATGATGGAAACATAGGTTCTTGATCGCCAGGAATCCAACTGTATCGACCGTTCACGACGAGATTGACCGTAGAGCTCGATCGTTCCAGGAGCTCCGCCTTCGCACAAGATGGGTAGCAATTGGAAGCTCTTGATCTCAGCTTCGCTCTGATACCACTGGTGCACAGATCGGATGATGTACGCTCGCGTAGTGAATGTCGGAAGGTCCGCAAGAACAATAGAACTCTACTTTTTGCACAAAATTCAATGTAAAAAGCATGAACGACATGAACAAGAGACCAATTGGGTGTAATCTCCCCCCATGCCTTGTGTGAGCGCTGCACAAAGCATGTATTTTATGTATTAATCCTCTTCAAGCTCAAATAATAGCCCAAATTACAAAATAGCAATCTTTTAGCTTTTGAGTTTGCTTTATCACAAAATAGAAATAAAGCTAACGGACGGTGCCCAAAGAGTCTGGCATGCCCAATACAATGTCCAAGTATAAAATACATAATCGTGCGCCCATGCGCATACAAAATAATAATAAATATCCAACGCCTCAATAAATAGGCGTGACAAAATATAGGCGCCATGCCTAAGGTATGCGCCCATCAAAATATAAATGATAAATCGAATACTCGCTATCCTCCAATGCTTTCCTCTGCCTGCTGCTATCTCTACACATCAACTGAAGCATTCACAATCGTTAGTAAAATAATACAATTAAACCGACAAAAGTGAATACCTAGCAGTCTTCAGCTACATAAATAAATCAACTGGTTAGAAATCAATCCTAACCTTAATTTATTACGAGTGCGCACTCTAAACTCATAAACGTTTATTAATTTAATATGCATTTTGCAGAATCACCCGCTATGGAATCACCCATGTACACACTAAATTAATGAAATGCCCGAAAAGGACAGGCGTCCCCATCAACTTCTCGCACAAAGAATCCACTTTGTGTATGAGCCCCCATCAACAAAGTTTACGAAATCCATCGTAAAACCTCACGGAATCCACCGTGGGATAGAATCCACCGTGAAATATGCCTCCTGGCATCACTAATCTTCTTGATAGAAGTTCATTAGCAACCCTCTCTTGCAGGTCAAAAACTACACCTTGCACATGTCCATCAGGAGATCATATCAAATGAAGAACATCAAAAAACAAGGGCATTGGACAAGCAATCATCTAGCTAGTAAAGTACCCTCAAGACAATGTGGTCCTTACCTCACTATCAATTTTAACAAGGAAATTCTGTGAACACTAAGTGCCGCAGCAGGATAAACTTGCCCCAGGTAATGGGTCACAGTGTCCATTGTAACATCAGTTTGTTCTGGAAAAGTGATCTACAGTGTCATCCATCCCTAGCCAAAAGTAATTATGCATTAGGTATAAAACTGCATGGAATAGTAGTAGAATCTAGACTACATGCATCATGAAACTGGATATAGATGTACAATTCACAACCCATATCACATTTGAGCCTCAAGGTAAAATATAAGCTTGATACCTGTTCATGTGATATTAAAGAATGTGAAGTAGGGATTTGATTACAACCCTGGCCCTTGTTTTGATAACAATTTCTTAGCAAAAAGGAAGAAAAATGTCCAACTCTGAAGCTACATTCTGTATAAACCTAATTGCTCTACTACTGAGCATTTGCAGCAGGAGGTTCTATATTCTCAAACTTGAACCCCAGTTTACGCTCAAGTAGGTCAAGTGCAGCTTTTTGCATATCTGAGTACACATGAGAATCTTAGTGTCTTTTTTGCTAGCTTGACCTGTTTCCTCAGAACGATGTAAAAATACCTCAACATCATTTGCAACTTCATAATGAACAATCTACACAAACAAAATGCTTTAGCACCTTAGTGAATTGTTCTGCTATTGCAACAAAGGCATGGATCTCGAGTGATGTCCGAGAGTGGAAAGACTAGCTGCACAGGTCCATCCTTGGGCCAGGTAGGTGACTTTAAAGCTTTGTTTTTAAGGATGCTGAATATGCCTGCCACCACAGTAATCCTTTGTGTAATCTCCCATTGAGATGAAATAAGGACCTTCCTGCACCAGAGTGGATCATAGAGCGATGGAGCGCAAGAGCAAACATGGCTGTTCTAAGATGGATGGTTTTCGATGGCTACCCAAGCTCTTATGCAGGCCGTGTTGCAAAGAGCGCATGTGAATTCCTAGCAGAACTGCCATGAGCTGCAGGCTATAGCTGTGAAAAAAACAAATTAATGAGTACGTGAATGCAAGAAAAGATAGGCCAAGACATAGGCGATAAACCAAACCATAAAATAGTAGTGCATGTAGGGAAGGAACACGAGGTTTATCACTGCACGATAACCCCAATCTCTCCACCTTTGGTAGAATATCATAGACCCTCGCTAAACCTGTTAAAGTTTTAGATCGTGCCCAAGAAGTATTTGGTAAGAGGAAATAGCACATGTTCTGTAGATGGTGACCAATACCTAATTAGTAGTGATCTTTGGTAGGAAAATATTTTACAAGTCCCGCCACACCCAAGTAAATATGCTTGCAATGGCAAGACCATCAATAAGCAAGCTAACAGGCCACCTGTGAGAAATCGATTCAGAATACTTGACTATTTTTAATAATTGAATGCATTGGAGAAGCAGAGAGAAGATCTGTTTGCAGGGAGAGAATGGCTACATTGCCAATGGTTGTCAACCGCATTAGCATTACTTCCGCTAGTTAATGCAATATTCACCGTCTTTGATAGTACTCAGTTTACCATAAGTTCTATTTTTGCCAATGGTAAGGTTAATTATAGTTAGGATCTTCAGCCATGCAAGCTATTTTTTTAAACTCTAATGACTCACACAGGTCTGCTCTTAAGTTCTAGATCTTCACTTCATAGAAAAAAAAGAATGGATTTGGGTATATTTGAGTGACTTAATGCATGCATAAGTAGTTCAAGGTGGCAAGTCTAATGCTTAGTTAGGTGGCTTGATAATGCATCTACCTTTCAATAAAAACACCTACACATGAAGAACCTAGAATGAAACCCAAACATCGTAATAACAAGCTAGTGCACCCTATCCTACATTGTTAAGACTAAGACTTGTGAGTCTAGCACATTAATTAATACCATTGGAACTTATTCATTATTGTTATGACTAAGACTTGTGAATCTAGAGCATTAATTAATACCATTGGAAGTTATTCATTCTTGTTAAGATGTAAATCCACATAACTAGCTTAATCTTAAAGCACAAATTGCAAGCATCCTTGGTTTACTAGTCATAGAGACTCCAAAAATTGATAGCTTGTTTTACAAAATACAAGGAAAGATTACAAGATGTGGACTATTCAGAAAGTGAGCTAGAATTGGGATTTGCTTCACAACAAAAGATCCCACCTCATGGCACGTACCAGGGACTCAGTGTGAAGGCAGGACGAGGGGCGTGGAGCCTATAGCCAACCACCTATGTGCCACCACATAGAGTGGAAGAAAGCCAATAAGAAAGCAGCAGAGAAAGTGAAGAGTCGCCAACACGCAGAGGCGCGACGGATCCAAATTGAAACCATGGGATTGTCTCAGTACGGATCAGGTGACAGAGAGTCGTGGGAGGCAGAGTTTGTAAGTAATTTTTTATTTCTAGTTTTTTTTTAAAAAAATTCAATTCTTTATATAATTTGTTCTAATACATTGTGTCTCATAATTGTTTGTATATATCATAATTGTTTTGCAGACTACTATCGTTTTTTGACCACTATCCATGATAGTTTACAAGGTTGAGTGAGTTGAGCAACCTCTTGATTGCCCTCCTCCAACACTTCTAATCTAGCTTGATGTAGCCAATGCCTAATTTTAAGGAATCCTTTTTTTCCAAGATCCACAACTCTTAACACATAAAGTTTGCCACTTTACTCAAGATAGTAAGCCACTTAACTTGAGTAAAGTGTGGCTAATGTTTTGGAGCCATGCATCACCTTGCCACACACAATTTTACTAGCATATGCCCTAAAGGGAAATGCTAATAAAATTGCAAGGAGAAGGGAAAAACTGTTGATCCAAAAACTCATGTCCTCAACTAGCTTTCCATTAACATTCCAACAACTCCACCTCTTGTTATGACTAGCAGTAGTCTCTTCAAGCTGCACCCTTTCCCAAGCGATCCCTCACATGAGGATGAAGGCCCCCACCTCCACAGCAAACGATCTTTTTGAGGAACCTTGTCTAGATTGGTGATGGTAACCTAGCACTATTAATTAGTGCTCCAAAATCCATCCAATATTTAGTGCATGGCCAATAGCAAGAGTTCTTTCTCCTGTCATCCCCCCTTTCTCACACGAACATGTAATCCTTCAACATCAGCCTTTTTAGAGTTCATGGGGGGCATAAAGATTTCCATGGTTTCTCTAAAAAAACACAAGACAACATTAGGAGCACAATTCAATAGGACATCATTAATAAGGGGCATAAATATTGCCATGGTTCATAGGACATTATACTCAGAAATCAGTGAAGGTGGCTCTACAATGGTGAGCTCCACTTTACACTGGCAAACTTCTATGACTTTTTGCTTTGTGTGAGATCATGTATATCCTCTATAGCTAGTCCTCAATAGTACTTTTCATACCTAAAATAGCAAGCCTCGTTTCATGCATATGTGCAGCTGCATCTTCAAGGTAAAACAACTAATACTAGTGGCCCATCCCTACAATTCTAGCACTTTTCAACTTGAAAAACTAGTTTATTTCACAACATCTTTTATGGGCCAAATTTTCTAAACAAAGAGAAATATGAGATGTAAAGAGTTGTGTAATATATGATCAAAGCCTTCAAGTTTGGCTTTCATTAGCCTAGTTAGTAAGCTAACTAAATTTCAACTTGGCAGCTTATCAAACACTTCTTGTGCTTTTGCAAGCAAGCTAAGTTCTATGCACATATCTACCAATACAATGCCACAACTACTATATCATGTGTATTTCTTAGCCCTTCTATGCATCCACATGCCTCGAAGATGCAACCAAAAGTGACTAAGTAAGCCCCAATTTGTGTACCTTGGTATATACCTTTTTTCCCATCTTTGATACAAGCTTTCATAATGCAAGTATGGGTGACCAAATTTATAGACACACCTCTGAAATGTTGCCAAAACATCTCAAAGCTTTAGCACCATGTCCATGCTTTTCCTATCTCTGGTGATCAATGCACTCCAAGAGACTCTGCTTGGTATTAGGAACTTGTCAAACACTTATTTTCCTTTTGCGAGTTCAACACACTTGGAATACACATAGTGCTGAGCAATAGCAACACAAATATCCTTTTTAAGAAACCTTACCTTGATAAGATCTATATGCATCATGCTGCCTCAATGGAGGTCCTAGAAAGCTTCTTTGGCCTGATAGCTAATTAGGTAGAAAACATGCAAAACCCTACTAGCCATTAGTAAAACCTCTTCTTCCACACTATCTTTCATGTGCTATATATCCTTATTCTTCTAATCCCCATTGAAATCAATAGATTTCATGCTATCTTTTTGCCTATAACATTTGCTAATGTGAAGGGTTCCTAATCTATAAGAGAGCTATATCATATTCAAAGAACCACATAGAAGCTTGAAGAAGATTTCAAATAAAATAAAAGTGTGCTCTACACAATGCATACCAGATGTTCTACACAAATGTACTTGTGTGTCCACACTCCCACAAAATTTCTCTAGACATGATATGTACTAGTGGACTAATGTATTGTGTCTTCCTCTCACACATGTACAAAGTGCCCCAAAGGCCTTGTACCCTAGTTCTTATCTTAAGTTACTTGAAAGTGTGTGTACAAATGCTTCTACAATGTGTGAAAGTGTTTACACTCTTATCCAAAAATCGTGCAAATTTGGCCTTATATATTGCCTATGTGCATAAGGTAATCATGTGCTTCAATATGTCTAAGTAATCAAGTGGCTAAGGTGTTCTTTTAGTAAAATGCTATGAGCCATAATGACATGGGATGGCAATTTCCTAGCTTGCCATCCGAGTCCTATCTTATCCTGAAACCAACCCACATCCCAATCCCGTCCACTTATCAGAGCCCTCTTTGATGGTGACAAAGGAGTGCAGATCTAGTCCACATCCTCATTCCCATTCCCATTCCCAAAACTATCCACATCATTATTCTATGAGCACTAAGTAGTAGAGTGTGATGGTGGTATAGTGTCTAAGTATTGTATAATCATGTGCTAATGCTACTACCTAGAGTGATTCATGAGTGCCTAATGTGGCCTAAATTGTTAAATGAGGCTATTGTGATTAAAAAAACGAAGTTCTTGATGTGGTTAGAGGGTGCCTCATGATCAAGGGTAAGAGAGTGGAGATGGTCAGGTGATCAGTTGAAATAAAGTTCACGATTGTGCAATTACGTAACTACGTGATTGAGTATGTGCACGTGGAAGAGTATGCTTGAATTTTTGCCTAATTAAACATGTGGCCAAAGTGCTCCAAGTAGTTAGGACGTGCTTCAAGTGATTGAGTGCTCCAATGTGGCTAAACAATCATGTGGCCTATTTGCATAGTAGTTGAGTGGACTAAGGTGCTTAAGTGGTTGGGTGAAAAAGGCAATGTGTGGTCTTCATAATGAAGAGGGAAAACACAGTGTGATTCAGGGGTAATGTATTGAATGCTCATGCATAGCCATGGTTGATGCAAATATATACCCATACAATATTGATAGCTTGTAGATATGTTGCAAGGGGAGACTCATGTAGGTACACATGATATAGGGGAGATGCCATGTACACCTTAACCTATATCCAAGTGAGAAAAATGCTACTTGATGCAATTGGAACAACAAACCACTCGTCAATAAGCTAGTTACTTGTGCACAAGTGAGAGATCAACTTCTTCAACTAATCTTGCTAATGCTCAATCCCCTAAGATAATCTCTGTAGTATGTGGTGTAATATTTTAGTGGTTCACTACCAATACTTCAATCATTATTTTGCTCCTCTGATCATAGACCATGTGTAAGAATCAACTCGATGGTATCGAAGCAATCATTGCAATGGCAAATTGAGCCTAATTAATTACAAAAGCATACAACTAGCAAATAGTGTAAATGAGGATGACTTATCCCGATGTTTGCGATCACACTCAAAATGATTAGTTCTAACATAAGCCTAAATTTAGCTTATATATTTTCTTTTTAATATTATAATTATGATTAATTGATTAAAAATTTAATGAGTATGGTAACATAAAAGAAAATAGAGACAACAATGTACTCTAAATAGATGAGTACAATCACTTTAAAGCTAAAGTATATAAATAACTTCATGTGACAATAGTATCCATAATAATAATAATAATTTCACATTGCAATCCATTAGTGATCAATATTACAATCATTACATCTCCATACTTGTCTAGTTATTTGCTCACAAGAAGTACAAAACAAATTAATTTCCTACTATCGTTTGTTTAGAACAATATGATAATCATCACACATATAAAAAGTTAGAACTGTACTACAAATAGGCCAAATTTAATGAGAATCCACAAAATAGCTAAATACAAATTAATTTTATAGAAGTAACAGATGATGCGTAAGCCTATCGTACTCTCTATATTCTTTACCTTAAATTAGAATTAGATTCAATATATACTAGGCTTAGACTACATTAAAGGTTAGTGTTAGGGCTAGGCTTGTAGTAAGGTAGAGCTTAAGCTTACGCTTAGGCTTAGATTGGATTAGAGATATAGGCAAGGTATATGCATAGGCTCCTCATACAGATAAACTAATAGAGGCCATAGAGTGGCCAGTGTATGTCTAAGATACACAAGGGGTAGGCATAGGGTACACATATGGCAAGTTAGGCAATAAGTAGGCATACCATAAGCCTATCCTATGCTTATACCTAGTCTTAGCATATTCTAGGAAGAGGTTAAGGCTATCCTATGTTTATGAATAATCTAGGCATAGTTTAGACATAGGGTAAGCATATGCTAGGAGACAACACCTAGCACAACCCTATCCTATTCTATCCTTACCTTGTGCCTAGAAAATGCATGATATAGGTTGTATTCTAATGCATAGCATAGAATGCTCTTACCTTATATCGAGCCAATTCCTAACCTAGCATATACTTATCCTATGCCTAATGTATAAGCTAGGTTAGGTATAAGCTATGGATAGGCTAGACTTAGCATAGGCTACATAGACTAGTGAGTATAGCTATAAGAGTGGAATCAAAAGCTTAGCTTATAAGTGAGTAATATACAAATGTAAATTTCTAATCAACTAATATTTATTTACTAGTTATACCTAGCAAATTTGTGAATCTAAGTTAACTTGAAAGACTATCCATAATCTCCTAGTTAGATGATAGTACTTGCCAGTTATAACTAGTGAAAACTAAAATTTCCTAGTTATGTTGATATTGTTACTAGATATACAATAACTTACTAGATAATGTTACTAGATAAGGCTTCAATTTTCTAGATACTATCTAGAAAGAGGGACATACTAGTTAGAAGAGATTCGTGATGACAAAATCATCTAGTTATAACTAGAAAATTCTACATTCTTCCTAGCTTGGTTGTTATTCTTCCTAGTTATAGTGTGAACTTTCTATATAGTAAGTGGTCTAGAGTTTGTTGTGAGGCTTGTCGACGATTGGGACCGTGGGAGGTCGGGATCAGGCCTAAAATTTGAAGGTTGCAACACCCTTCAAAGGGGGTTTTGCCCTTCTAGAGAAAGGTGATACATATATTACCCTTCAAAAAAAAGGTAAGAATTTTAGAAAAATAGTTATATGCCCTTCCAAACTCTTTAAAAAGAAAATGAGAGGTCCTCTAAGACCTTCTAAATGAAAAGTTGGGTAGCCCTTCAAATTTGAGGGCTAGTCGGGATTCCTAGCGTAGCTACAAGCGGGAAACTTGGCTATCGTACATCCACTTGGATGGGCCCAGACAACTGATTGTCGAAGAGGTCACTACAACAAATACACATAATTAAGTTTATATGTAAGGACGATGTAAACATCAGAGCCAGTCCCGAACATTTAACCACCGCTAATTCTACAACTGATGGGCCAAGGACAGCTTCAATGATAGTATCTGAGAGAGAGAGAGAGAGAGAGAGAGAGAGAGAGAGAGAGAGAGAGAGAGTTATACTTTTAAAGTATTTCTAGTAATGCAAGCCATACTCCATTATTTTTTTCTAATATGTGGATTTAATTCATAAAACCAATGCTCATTGAGTACACAAGAAAAGGTAGAAGAAGAAAAACCAAGGAGTTAGTAGTCCAATACTATGGCTCCATAGGTTTGTAACCAACACTTGCCTACCTTTTCTAATTTCATAGAGCATGTCCATGATCATGTGAAAATGCACGTGAAAATTGTAGATGCATCGAATTTAATATATTTTTTAAATTGTCATGAAAATGATAGATTTAGCACATCTAAAAACACCCCAAAAAGTTGCATTTATTCAAGATGTGATAAATGCAATTTCAAACATGGGTCTTTTGATGCATTCTTAATCATGACAATAGATGAACCTGTAAGCTTCTTTTTAAAGTCCAAGAAATGCATCAATATGGCCGTTTATGGGCCTAATCCCTTGTAGTGCTTGATTTTTGCCACACCTCCATCAGCATGCCTTACTCCATAAAACATAATCACAAGCTCCAAGCTTCAAGGCCTTGTAGGAGGGAGTTAAGCCCTAACTTTAGAACCCAAACTTTAATCTCTAGATGAGACAAATTTGCAACACCACCTACTCTACTAGTAGATTGTCAAGCACACATATAAATGTAACTTCTCATGAGAGAAGCAAAATAGAGACAATAGCTCCTCTCATAAGCATCATGGACTCATATTGGGAGTCGATGTCTATAAGGTGGCAACTTGTCGTATTGAGTTGTGTATGTACTCATTTAGAAATACCTCTTTATATAATCATGGATAAGGATGGAAAGGGCCTTATATTATTCAATATCTCCTCATCCAAGCAAAGAGCACTACTACCATAACTGCTCTATGCAAAAAGTAATCCTTTTGGTGGAATACTATGTGTGTTTATAAGATGCCACACCCACGATGAAGAATAAAAGCCTGCAATAATGGCGCTACTGATGTCATTAGCACATGGCAACAAAGGCATCATAAGAAAACTCCATATTACCATTGCTAGCTATGTACTAGCACATGCTTTGAAAAAAGTGACTCTCTTATCCAAAAGGTCTTTTAAAACTTTAATCCTTGGGCAAAGCCATTGCCTCTAGGGCCGTGCATCAGCAATGTGCTCCTCAAAATTCCTTAGTACTCGATAACCTCATATTCCATCATCATAGGCGCAACAAGTGACTGTCTTATCTAAAATGTCTATTAAAACTTTAATCCTTGGCCAAAGCCCTTGATTCAAGGGCCCTACATTAGCAATGTGCTCCTCAAGAGTCCTTGGTACTCGATAACCTCATATGCAATCATCATAGACATCCAACTGTTGTTTAGGTCTAGGCCACTATTGTATTTCTTATTCTTTTTAAGCTTTGCAACGTTGACAAAACTCGTGTCCTATGAATGATGTTGATCCTCTTTTGAGTGAAAAGCTCATGATAATATTCTCCATTAGAAAAACTAGTTAGATCCATTAGTCCTTCACTGTAGCAACTCATGAGTCATTGGATTTGTAGTTCAAGAAAACTTTCAAATGTATAATTATCTTAAATATCCTTGCAACCTTGTTCTAAAGAATTTCTGATCTCAAGAGTACGTGTTTCTACACTATGCATGCAAAGTGATGAAGCACTTAATGAAACAACAAAGCTAATAGCATGTAATGAATGGGGATCACGGGAATATGGCATGGGAACATACCAGTCACACTGACGGTATATAAGGTGTAAAAGGGTATTTTGAAGCATCCAGAAATTATCAAGAAACTCTCTTTTCACCTTCTCAAGCTTTCATGGCTTCCTCTTCTTCTTCTTCCCTCCCTCTTTCTCTCTCTTCTTCTTGCCTTACTCTCTCCTCTCCCTCTTCTTCTGCAGTCCTTCTCTCTCTCTTTCCCCTTAGTTAGGACAGTTAGGTCTCCTTCATTACAAGTGGTATCAAAGCTTTGTCCTTGATCCTTCTCTTTTCCCATAGATTTAGGGCTCTCACAGTTTCCCATAGTTAGAAAGTCCAGTTACATCTCTTTCACAGGTACACAGGAGTACTCAGGCAGGCTGTTAGCCCTCTTGAAGACTGTGGCAGCCTTTCTTGGAGCTTTCCCAAGAACCATGGACAAATCTAGAGGCGGGCAGACAAATTTGATAGGTCATCACTAATTTTCATGCAAGTTTTTTAGGGTTTTTGGCAAAAAGGAGGGTAGCACAGTTAGAGAAGGCCAAAAACTCATTTACTTTTCAAGAAGACCTTCTCTCTCCTCTTTTCCCAAGCTGCCATGGAAGCTCCAGCTCAAGAATCTCAAAAATTCTGCTCCCCCTCCTCTTCCTCAGCAAGATTGGCTGGTCCTAAGGTGTTCCCCTCAGTTGGAGGAGCACATTGAGCAGTAGCACCCCCTTGTTCAACCCTGCTGGTGGCCCCACGAGCAGCCTGAAATTTGCGGCGCAAAAAACGGGCTGCTTCCTGGCCTGCAGGGCAGCCCCCCTAGTCCTCCCCTCCTTCCTGGCTTCAGCCCTGGTCCTTGGCAACCTTCTTGGGCAGCATCAGTGACATTTTCCTCAGCCCTTGGACTCCCCATTGGCACTCAAGAGACCCTGGTCTGGTGCAGTCCATGGCAGCCATGGAACCTTGGCATCAAGCTCAGAAATCCTGAAGATTTTGGTCTCTCCTTGGTCCCCGGGAGTCCCTCTTGAACATTGCTCAAGATTTTAGCCATCAAGAAGAACGGGAAGAAGATTACAAGCAAGATTTGAAGGCATGCACTTGTGGGCAGCCATGGCTATGGAGTAGGGCCTCCATTTCAGCAAGAACTCTCATGGGGAGGTCCTGAACCACCCTACCCCAAGCTTGATTTCACCCTTTCTTGAGGAAGCATATCCATTTTGGAGCCATGGAGCATTTGGGATCAAATGGAGCTCTCATGGAGGACTAAGGTGGCATCAGTGGCTGCCTTCTTCTCCAAAAGACTCAAGGTAAGTGATTCTTGGCTCTCATTCTCTCCGTTTAAGCCTCTTGTTGAATCCCATCCATTTGTTTGAGAGAATGTATGAGTCCAAGTAGATAATAGGAGACCCAGACCTTGAATGCATGCTAATTAATTGTCCCAGTCATTACTCTTTGATCTTATAGTGCTGAAATGGAGTTTACTCATGCTGAAGCTTCATTGTGATTATATTTTGCTTACCCATAACCCGTTTGGCTTTTTGTGAATTGGCTGAGGCAAGAAGTGATAAAAATCCATTGTATAAGGGTGAGTAGGCAGTGAGTCAAGACAAAAGAGGGGTGACCCCCCCTTGCCATCAAAGACCCTGAAGGGGCGCACAACCCAGCCCGGGGGGAACTTTGCCCACCTCCCGGTGATCCGGAGCCCAAAGAATTATTGCAGGTGCAGGTACATTTGATGGAATAGCCCGAACCCTGATCACTTGAGCCTACAAACCCCTACATGCAGTGGTAATGTCATAAACCGCTTGGTAATGTATGGCGGAAGCAATGCAAGAAGGGCAGGGAATGCAGTTGGAACTGGTCTAAGCAATAAGATATAGATGCAAAGAATGTATCACTTTATGGGGCATTGAGAGCCACCATTGAGGCCCTGGATGTCTGGGATAAGACCCTCACCATTGGGATAAAGAATGCTTCTTGAGGGAGCCTTTGCAGGATATTGCAAACAGCCAGTCCTACACAGTCAGCCCACAAGAATTGATTACAGCAAAGCCTCTTTGTGTGACCAAGCGCAAGCTCTATAGCTTGACTCAAAGAGGGAATTTTCCCCTTCGATCTGAGCTAAAAACCTCCCTATTCCGCCCATCGGTTTGGGAGATACACTCAGTTTTGTGCCCAGAGGTACTGTGGGACAGGCAGTAGTCCTACACAGTCAACCCGCAAGAACTGATTACAGCAAAGCCTTTTCGTGTGATTGAGCATGAGCTCTATAGCTTGATTCGAAGAAGGCATTTTCCTCTTCGATCGCAGCTAAAAATCTCCCCATTCTTCCCTACAGTTTGGGAGTTACACTCAGTTTTGTGCCCAGAGGTACTGTGGGACAGGCAGCAGTCCTGCATAGTCAGCCCACAAAAAGTGATTACAGCAAAGCCCTGATCATTTACTGTCGGAGATATTTTTACATAGCCTCGTAGAGGGGATCGAGGGCTTTCATTTGAATTAGAAAGTTTGGCAATCGGAGTTCTCTAGCTCAAGTGATCATCATTTCTGTAACAGGGGGTCTGGTAGACTGCACTTGGGATGGCAGGCCACAAGGGTAAAGCAAAGGCCCAGGAGGAATTTCAGCGTGAAACAAGGGACTCCCGT
The DNA here is from genome assembly GCF_053477565.2 of Lygodium microphyllum. Classification (NCBI taxonomy): domain Eukaryota; kingdom Viridiplantae; phylum Streptophyta; class Polypodiopsida; order Schizaeales; family Lygodiaceae; genus Lygodium; species Lygodium microphyllum. The sequence continues at coordinate 129,118,440 of NC_141138.1, forward strand.
GCCTCAATGAATGATCCTAGTTCAGCCAAGAGGATTTTGAAGACTTGTTTGAAGAAGGTGCCCCCGAGATAGATCGTTTGTCTCTGCTCAACCAAACCCTATGCCAACATGAGACCCGTCATGCTGATCGACATCGAGAGATGGAGCAACGCCACAGGGAGATGGAAACCCGCCAAGATCAACGTCATTCCGAGATGATGGCGGGTATGGACTTACTCATAGAGCGCATGGGCGCCCTCATTCCCGCCATTGCCCCCTCCTCGGATCGACCCAAGGAGTATGTTCCTCCCCATGAGGCTAACCGCCCTCCCCCCTTGGAGACCGGGCGCAGCCCACAAGGTCTTGGTGGTACCCATGGCATTCCCCATAGCACTTATGAGACGGGTGAGCCCTCCGCTCGGCATGATGAGCCCCTCCTTCCCTCCCCCATCCCGAATCCTTCCAGCCCATCATTGGCACCCCAACTCCCCCGTAACGGAAGGTACTTGCACACTCAAGGGAATGGCCCCAATGCAAACCTTGGGCAACATGTATATGGCAATGGGCAGCATGCATATGGCAATGGGCAGCATGTATATGGTAATGGGCAGCATGGATATTTTGGACAGCAAGGTCCTAATGGGCAATTTGGTCCTCATGTAATGCACGGGCAGTATGGCCCCCATGGGAATTTTGGACAGCAAGGCATGTATGGGCAGCATGTAGCACATGGCATTCATGGGCAACCAGGCCCAAATGAGCTACGTGACAAGATCGTGTTTACAAAATTCAATGGGCAATCCTCATCCCCAGCTGAACTAGAGGAATGGATCTCTAAATTGGAAGCCTATTTTCTCATCTACCCTCGTACCGATGAAGCAAAGATCATTTTTGCCTCCCTTCGCTTAGAAGGTTTTGCCCACACATGGTGGAGATTTGTTCAACGAGAAAACCAGCAGTTTCATGATTGGGAAGAGTTCAAGATGCATATGATCCAAGTTTTTGTCTCCTTGGTGGAAAAAGAAAGCTTGGCTAGGCAATGGTATCAGTTTGATCAGCGAAATCTCACTGTGAGGGAGTACACCAACCAGTTTATGAACTTATCCATGTATGTTGAGGCAGTTAGTGATGAGACCAAATTGCATAAATACATTTATGGGTTGGATGCACATCTCTTAGCTGATGTAATGGCTCAAAAGCCAGCCACCCTATTTGCAGCCATAGAATTGGCCGAACGCTATGGTCGAAAGTACCGCCGCAATGAGAGCACGCAGCCCATTGCCGGACAGCAAAGATACCCCAATAGGCAACCCCCATATGCTACTAATTATTGCAGCAATAATGCAGGGAATGGCAGCCCCAAAATTCCTACTTACCCCATTTTTAATGTTGAAAGGAAATATGGCAGTTTTGGGACAGCACCACTCTTCAAAAGTGACCCAAAGTATGCTGAAAATAAGGCCACGAATGGCTTCGGTCCCAACGGTCAAAAATTCATTCCTCCTCAAGTTGTCAAGGATAGAAAAGCCAGAGGCTTGTGTTTCAAATGCGGAGATAAGTACACGACTGATCATGCATCCAAATGTCCCTTTAAGAACGCCGTTGTCAAGTTTAATAGCATGTATGTGCTGGAAGATAGTGACAAGCTGGAAGAGGACATGCATGACAGCTCTCAAATAATGACACTTGCTAAAAATGCTGAATATGAGGAGGATATTGATCCTGATCAGTTTTATGACTCACCGGACGGGTTCCCTTTTGACCCTGGTGGCTGCCCCATTGATAACATGATTGGGAATGACCCTTGGCACCCCTCATTCACCGCTATATCAACCTGCTCAATCTCCATGGATGCATGGACCAACTCTAGGAGTCCGAACACCTTACGGGTGCATGGTAACATTGATGGCAAGAGTGTATACATCCTCATAGATAGTGGCAGCACACACAGCTTTGTAAATAAATCAACTCTTAGCCGTTTGGCTTGTGTTCCCATTGAATTACAGCAACCCCTTTGGGTTCAAGCGGCCAATGGAAATGAGGAAGTGAGCTCTCATGTATGCACACAAGTGTCTCTCATGCTGGCTGAAAATTACACAGCAAAGGTGGACTTGATTACCCTTGATATGGGCCGTGTGGATATTGTATTGGGATGTGATTGGCTTCAACAGTTGGGAAAAATCTCTATGGACTTCTCTCAGCTGTACATGGAGTTTGTAATGCATGGGAAGCTTGTACACTTGGAGGGAATCAAAGAAAATACTGATTTTCAGCTTATAACAGCAAGACAACTCAAAAAGGAATTCAAGAAGCGCTCCTAAATCTTTGTTTTGCATTTGGATAAGGATAATGATGACCAACACACCTTGGGGAACCAAAATGCAGCACTAAAAGCACTTTTGGCTGAGTATGAGGACCTATTTCAGCCTCCGACTACCCTTCCCTCCTAAAAGATTGGTGGATCACCCGATCGACTTGGAGCCCCATGCCAAGCCCATCAATAAACCCCCATACAGACTCTCTAAATGTGAGAGAGAGGAAGTAGCAAAGCAAGTCAAGGAGCTCACTGAGATGGGATTCATAGAGCCTAGCTCTTCCCCTTATGCCTCCTCGGTCCTATTGGTTAAGAAAAATGACGGATCTTTCCAGTTGTGCATTGACTACCGTGATCTCAATAAGATCACCGTCAAAAATAGATACCCCATCCCTCGAATTGCTGACTTGCTTGATGAACTCAAGGGTGCACGCTACTTCACTAAGATTGATTTGCGATCCGGTTACCACCAAATCAGAATGCGGGCGGGTGATGAAGTCAAAACGACCTTCCGGACTGACCATGGCTTGTATCATTTCCTTGTCATGCCATTTGGGCTCACAAATGCCCCAACCACATTTCAGAGCTTAATGAACAAGATATTGCAGCCATGGCTTTTAAAGTTTGTGTTGGTATTCTTTGATGATATACTCATTTACAGCAAGTCAATGCATGAGCACTTGAAGCATGTTAGACAAATTTTTGATGTACTGAGAGAGCACCGTCTCTTTGCCAAAGAAAGCAAGTGTGTGTTTATGCAAACGGAGGTTGAGTACTTAGGACACATCGTTAGTGAAAAAGGCATCCAAGCTGATCCTAAAAAAGTGCAATGTGTCCGGGAGTGGCCCACCCCCACTACCACTACTTCCTTGTGCGGTTTTCTTGGTCTTTCCTCCTTTTATAGGAGATTTATTCGCCATTATGCCACCATTGCAGCCCCATTAATGGACTAGCTGAAAAAAGAGGCTTTCCTATGGGATGAATTAGCTGCCTGCAGTTTTCAACAGCTGAAAGACTTGCTCACCTCAGTCCCCATCCTCGTATGCCTCGATTTTTCAAAGGATTTTACCATTCAGTGTGATGCTAGTGGATGGGGTATTGGTGCAGTTTTGCTGCAGGAACATGGGGTAATAGCATTTGAGAGTCGAAAATTGGATGATAAAGAGAGAGAGTTGCATGTCTATGATCAGGAGATGTTGGCAGTCATTTATGCTATCAAAAAGTGGCATCACTACTTGTATGGCAGCAGATTTAAGGTAAAAAGTGACCACCGTGTGCTCAAATATTTCTTGACTCAGCCCAACCTGACTCCCAAACAACGTAGATGGGTGGGGACACTACAAAACTATGACTTTGAGATTACCCACACCCGTGGAAAGGACAATGTAGTGGCCAATGCACTCTCTCGCATGTGGGCATGCAAGGTCTCATCCATCACTGAACTCCACCATGATTGGATTGAAGAGCTCCAAGAGGCATACTTGCTTGATGCTGAATTCAGCCCTCTTTTCCAGAAATTATAGCAAGGTGTCTTGGATGAGAATTCCCAATATCAGCTCCATAATGGCCTCATTTGGATCCATGGCCATATTGTGATTCCCCATGCCTCTCCCTTCACCCAAAGGATCCTTGAAGAGATGCATTCTTCCCCGATTGCTGGCCACTTAGGGGTCTTCAAAACATATGATCGAGTTTCAAAAAGCTTCCATTGGAAAGGCCTATGGTGGGATATAAAATACTTTGTGTCTAGATGTATGCCTTGCCAACAAAATAAAGATAGCTCTCTTAAACCGGGTGGTTTATTGCAGCCTTTACCTATTCCCGAAGGAAAATGGACCCACATTACTGCCTTGCATAGCTTTCTTGGATCATGGTTCTAAAATCAATGTTATGGCACGTAGCTTGTATGAGAATGGAGGTTGGCCAATTGATGTAGATCTAGGATGGCGCATGCGGACATCAAACAATTCATTAGGGGATCTTTATGCAGCTTGTCCGAATGTATTCGTGACTATTGGAGATGTTAGGGATGGATATTATTTTTTTGTGCAGGATTCATGTAGTTATCCTGTGATTTTGGGACAGCCCTATATTTTGAAATCAAGCCTATAAACAAAAGCCTTGGATGATGGTTCTTCATATGTTGGGATTCGGAGTAAAGACAATACAAAGATAGTACAATTTCTTACTGTTTGTGTGAATCATCCCACAATCGGGATAGGGTACCGGATAATCATATGCCACCTAATGCACAAGAGTTTAAGGGTTTTTAGACAGCACTGCTGTAAGTGGAGGTTATGGCAGTGCCTCTAGGAAGATAATTATGCCTCCAAAAAAAGAGGGAAGTTGTGTTTGTGTCTGGATTGCAAGAATGGAAAGCATGTAGTCTTCACAGTTTTAAGAATGTTTCAGCCATGTGTAGGGCTGACAAAAAATATGTAGGACGGGCTGAAAAAGAGTTGAAGACATATGGTTTGATGGTTAAAAATGAAGATATTTCAGGGCTATTTTTAGGGCTGGTTGATGTTGATACAATGGGTGAAATTTCTATAGCAATTAATGCTGAAAATAAGGTAGAAAAAGAGTTTATTTATGTTGAGACTTTAGAGATGTATGAAGTCATTTAAGAGTTTTCTAAGCATGAATGTTATGGGTTGTAATATGGGCTACAAAACAGGGTTCAAGAAGCAAGAGTGGATACAAAGTACAAAACTATTGCAAAGAAGGTTAAGCCTATGGCTTTGCCTTTACTGCCTGGAAGTGATGGGTTGGCTGAAAAGGTTACTCAACAACCTAGTTTATGAGATCCACATAGAGTACGACATAAATTTACAGCTGAAACTTTACAAAATTTGAAAATTGCTGATACAAGATTTCTTTTGCTTATAGATGTTGGCAAGGCATGGGAAAGGTTTTGCATTTCAGCCAAATGAAATTGGATGTGTTGATCCGACCATAGTTGCACCTATGGTGATCTTTACAGTACCTCATGTGCCATGGAATTTAAAGCCTATTTCAGTACCTCGAGCATATTTGCCTAGGCTGTTGGAGCTTTTGAATGAGAAGATCAAGATGCGGATTTTGGAGCCCTCTTTAGCTCCATATTCAAATCGGTGGTTTAGTGTTCCAAAGAGAAATGGTTCTTTGAGGTTTATACAGAATTTGCAACTAGTTAATAAAGTCACCATAAGGAATTTTGGATTAGGCCCGATAGTGGATGAATTTGCAGAAGCATTTGCAAGTAAGGTAATTTATTGTGTGAGAGATCTATATTTAGGATATGATTAGTTCTAGCTTGCATTAGAAAGCCAAGATATTAGTACCATGAAGACACCACTTGGATTGGTTAGGATTTGTATGCTTCCACAGGGAGCAACCAATTCAATGGTGCATATGATGAATGTTATGCATAAAGTTTTGAGGGAATACATTCCTCACTCGATCTTACCCTTTCTTGATGATGTGCCAATCAAAGGGTGTAATATCCATGAGAAGAATGCAGAGTTAAATGAGCAGGGATGCAGAAGATTTGTGGGTGATCACATTGTCGGTTGTGATAGGATTTTTAGCCGTCTTGAATAAGTTTTCAGAGTGGAGGAAGTATTGATTGTTGGGCACATGTGTGGACCATATGGAAGAAAGCCCTCACCAGTAAAGATTGATGCCATAAGCAGGATGCAGGAGACATGTTCAAATGTATCCGAGGTAAGAAGATTTTTGGATGTATGTGTCTTTTACTTAATCTAGATTCCACATTTTGCTCATGTCGGTGAAAGTTTATATCAACTCTTGAGAAAAGGGGAAAAGTTTTGGTGGGGAAAACAACATACAAAGATAGTTCAGAAGTTCAAGTGCTTATTGATTTCAGTCCTAACACTAAAGAGAGCAAATTATGAGAATGGGCAGCCTATTATTATCACCATGGATACAAGCCCAATTGGCATTGGTTGGGCAGTGGGTGTCAAGATGATGGTGATGGGAATAGGTATGCCATTCGCTTTGAAGCAAAGGTCCTCAATGAACGGCAACGGTGGTATTCTCAAGTCAAAAGAGAGCTTTGAACATAATATTAGTGAGTTTGGGAATCTCCCAATTCCCATTTTTTGAATACTAAAAAGGTGGCACCCGGATAACATGCCCATAAGTTTCTCAAAACCATATGATGTGACCTATCATTAGAAAGTGCTTGAAAAATGGAATCTATTGAGCTAGAGAGCGCTCAATTTGGAGTTATAGTGTTCCAGTTATCACAAATCCAAATATTTGACCATGTGTCCCAAACTTATGGAAAATTTCCATATTCCCTAATATGGTGTTTTTGGGGTATAGTGACAGCCCTTAAGTGTGATAGGGAGTATTTTATGGGAGCTCATGTAGTGGTAGAGACTGATTGTCTACCTCTATTGGGCATGATAACAAATTTCTCAACTCCTGATATTGCCATGTTAAGGTGGATATATAAAGTCACTTAACCTTGATTTTCAGCATATTGCAGGTAAATAAAACCCCATGGCTGACAAGCTTTCACGAGCAAGGTTTAAAGATGAAGAGGAGCTAATGGAGGATGAAGAGGATGATGTGATAGGTGTTGAAAATAACATTGTAACAACATGGAATGAATATGCTATTACTGCAGGTACAACTGTTGTAACAAGGATTTCAACAGTAAGAAAAGAACTTATAGCCATGAAGAAGAGATGGGCAATAGATAGGAAGCATCATCAGTGTTATGCTTCACTAAGAACACAATTTTTGGAAGAGTTGTATGAGGATGATTAGCTGAAAATAGGCCAATATCTCAACCTCATGACAAAGAAGGCTAAATGGTCTGAAGCTGAATTCAAAGGGCTTAAAAGAAAAGCTTAGGGTTTTTTCTTAAAAGATGGATATTTATGGAAGCATGCTAAGAAAAAGAGAGGAGCTTCAATATGTGTTTTGGGAGATAGGGCTTCTCAACAATAGGTGATGCAAGAGTTTCATTAAAGCTTATGGGCTAGACATAGAGGAGTTTGGGGCACATTTGCCAAGATCAAAGAGAAGTATTGGTGGCAAAACATGTATAAAGATGTGGAGCATTATGTGGAATCATATAGTTTCTGTCAAATGTATTTCATGGTAAAGCATAGAGATGGGTTGTAACCGACCTATCCATTGTCCATGCATTACAAATGGGTAGTTGATTTGGTTACCATGCCTATAGGTTTATGGAATATGAGATATCTTGTGCTTGCACGAGAAGACTTGAAAAATCAAGTGGAAGGTCGAGCTCTTAGTACAAAGACTACTCAAGTAGTTTGCAGCTTCTTATTGGAAGAAGTCTTTTACACGTATGGTTGTGTTGGTAAAGTGGTTACTGATAGAGGAGAATTGGATGTTGCTAAGGCTCATGACTTCTTTTCACGATTTGATATCAAGCTAGCTTTAACTTCAGCCTACAATCCTAAAGCAAAATATCAAAAGTGAAAGAGGTCATTAGCCTATCATTAAGGCATTGCAAATGTAGCATGAAAGAATGGCCAAGAATGTTACCCTTTGCTTTGTGGGCTGATAGGACCACTCATAGTGCAGTTACAGGGTATATGCCTACTGAATCAATGTATGGACAACAACCAATCATGCCTCTTGAGGAGATTATTGCGACTTGGAGTGTTCTACCATGGGAAGAGGGTTTGAATAGAGAAGAGTTGCTGGTTCTATGCATCAAACAATTAGAAAGAATGCCTGAAGACATTGAGAAAGCCATGAAAAAGATAAAGACTACAAGGATCAAGAACAAAAAGAGGTTTGACAAGCGACACAGACTTCGACGACAAACTATACAAGAAGGGGACTGGGTGCTGGTTTATGATAGTAGCTTGGAAATTTAGCATAGTGCCAGCCAAAATATGGCAAAGGGATGGTTTGGTCCATATATGGTATGTTTTATTTTTGACAATGCTACCTATGCATTAAATGAGATGGATGGGATAGCCCTAAGGATTCCAATGGTTGGAAAACGTATCAAACTCTTCAAATGTAGAGAGTCTTCAGCATATGAGTTGAAGGAGTTGGATACTGAGCATGAAAATAAGAATATGGAAGAAGAAGAGGTAGAAGATGAAGACATTAACATGGTAGAGGATACTTCTTCTAACACTATAGATCTATAAGACTTTCGCACATGCCAAAGGATATGCATGTTAGAAGAGGGAGCAGATGTCGTGCCGCTACACACACACCATGTGAAATACTCTAAAGTGCGTCTTTCTTATTCATCTAGAGAGCCAATGCCATTTTAGACATTAGTATGAGTGTCCATGGTTCAAAAATATTAGGTTTTTGGACAAGTTTAGCCAATTTATGATATTTTAGATATTATCTCTTGTAAAAATCCATAAAACTATAGGCAACTTCTAGATTAGGGTGACATGTAAAAGAAAGCATGTAGCTTTAAGCCATTTTGAGAGGAATTTATGTAAAAAGAGAGATTGGTGAAATCACATGATGCACGATCGCTATTTTCAAGTAGTGAACAACATTCCGAGTGGGGGATGAAGAAGGAGTGATCAGCGAGAAATCTGGCCAGGTGTGTTAGTATTTTATCCCCCTTTCAAAGGCAATGGAGGCATCAGATTGGCGATTTGAATAGCATAGAGAAAGGTATTATTTTGTACACATTTTTGTCTACAAGAGTTTTATCTCCCCATAATGCTAAAATAAACTAACAGGCTTCATATCTGTGAGTATTCTTCTACATCTTCTATTTCTTTCTATGAGTACTCTTCTAAGTCTCCTATTTCTTTCAAACCCTTCTCTTCCGTTTACTCCACTCCTTGAATCTCCCTTCGCCCTACTATCTCTTACCCCTGCGGTAGACTTTCGACCCCAAACGCTCTAACAACGTGACATACTCGTATGAGTAATTTGTGGTCCACATGCCCTAGGTCTTGGCAATGAAACCAAAATATTGTGCTATGTGCTCAACATATGAGGGCCATTCGGCACACTCTTATTCTTTCAAGAGCGTGAACACATACATCATGGACAAGTGATTACCTAGTCTCTCTCACGTGGATTGAAGCAAGCCCTTGTATCGAGCATAGAGAGTATGGTGGGCATGAGAGAGTACTAGAGAGAAGGCTAGAGGTTTTAGTCTTCTTGTTCCTCACCACCCACACACACTCTCTCACTACCTCAATCTCACACTCTCGCATACTCTCTCTCTCTCTCTCTCACAAGAATTTAGAGAAAGAAAGTAGAGGATCAAAGTTTGCACACACAAGAATAACTATTTCCATTCAAGGTCATTACTTTTATATATGAATTCTAGGGTTAGGTTTTTTCCTTTCGCATGGAGGCATCTTGTGTAATTCAATAAAGTACTCTTAGTCATTCTTGAGAGCCGTGACAACTCCCAAGAGCTCTCTCTTAACCTGTGAATACCTACGTTGCCACTCGTTTACAACTTTTGCCCCAAACCAAATAGCATATCTATTCCCATCTACATTGTCTTGGCCAACAGCCATCCAATGCCGATAGGACTAGTATCAATTGTAAGAACAATAGGTCTCCCACACTCATAATTTTCATTTCGAAGAGTCAGAGTAGTTCTCAAAAATTTCTTCAGTTTCTACATGGCTTTAGTATGCTTTATCTCCCAAGAAAAACGTTGCCCTTAATATCCATACATATGTCCAACAATCAAAACTTCTCTGGCTCCAAAAATAGACTTCAACCCTGACAAGGTCAATTTCACTTCCTCCAATCTACAGAGAATCCTCTCAACATCTCTAATATGTGATGCCACAAAGAACATGCATCCCTGGTCATCTAAAGAATCATCCCGCTCTTTCTCTAAGAAAATTTTTGATAGGTAAGTTATCAATGAAGGGCATGGTAAGCTCAGGAATAAAATCTTGTAGAACCTTGTTCATCCCATTCATCGTATGTGTAACCAAATTAGTAGCTCGTAGAACCTTGTTCATCCCATTCATCATATGGGCAACCAACTTAGTAGCTCCTTGCAGAAGCATACACATTCGGAAAAGGCCTAAAGGTGTCTTCATTGTTGTGAAATCTCTGCTCTCAAGGGAAAGCTAGAATTATTGATCATATCCGGCATAAAGATCACCAACTAAAGAGATAGCACATCTAGTAAGAGCTTTGGAAAACTCATCAACAATAGGTCCTTCACCAACATTTTGAATAGTGACCTTGTTCACTAGCTGTAGGTCCTGTATGAATTTGAGTGTCCCATTGTTCTTAGGAACGATGAACCATCTTTTGGAATATGGAGCTAAAGATGGCTCTAAAATCCCCATCCTAATCCGCTCATTCAAAAGCTCTAACAATTTGGGCAAGTGAGCCCTTGGTACAAGATTAGGTCGTAGATTCCAATGGTAAAAATAACCATAGACGTCACAACCCTAGGATTAGCGCATTCAATCTCATGTGGAAAGAAAGAAAAATATTTCATATCTGCATAAAATCTCCTCAAAACATCTTACCCCTTCAGAAAGCAAAAAATCTTCGGTCCCAATCTGCATCTCTTTCAATGTCTTAGCTGAAAACTTATGTTCGATACCTACAGGATCACGTAAAGGAGGTTGCATAGCAGCTCTCCTAATCATCTCATCATTGTCCAAAGGTAGCGGTCCTACAACTGGTCTAACCTTCTTGTCAATTGTCTTATATTTTGTTTGAACTCTAGCTTCATTGCTACAGCCTGTAAATTTCAACCCTCGATAAAAATACCCTGGTAAACACAAATTTTACTTTATATAAACAACAACATCCAACTCTCTTTGCTTAAATATGTCAGCAAGGATACTTTTTGTTTAGAATCCTCAACACCCAAATTCTTTTGAACCATGAAATCAACAATTTTACAATACATCACGAGAGAATGGACTTGTAAGACATATGACAACTCTTGATTGTTAGCATTTAGCAATACCAAAAGTTATTCCATGGTATCTAAGCATGAAAGGCCATCATAGAGACCATCTATTCGATCTTCTTCTTGTAAAACACTTGCAAGCATAAATTCTTTTTCTTTTCTTTTTACATACTACCTGGTAGCTCTAGGCATATCAAAAATATGTTGAAACCACAAAGTACTTTCAGTGGATACACCATAAACACATAAGGAAAAATTGCCACTGCTAGGAGGCGATTGCTTTCCTTGACTCATACCACTATCGTCTCGCAAGACAATGGTACCTCAACGAAAATCCGGCTCTCCTTTGCTGGAAGAGGAGAATCCCTCAAAGAGTCTTTATTCCACTAATGATTGATGCAAATAGTAATGAGCTGGATAGCTCTTTTCCCATCCTTACTTCGGATCCGTATATAGGCATACCCATTATCCAAAACTTTAGTCTCCATCCAAGACTCGGTAATAAATGGCTACCCGAAAATAATATAATAAGAACAAGAGTTTTGCACAAATAAATGATAAGAGTCACCCACATCTTCAATAGAAATCTTCAAGTTCGGACAAGCATCATACAAATCTCATGTAGTGTTGTTGGCGGCATACATGCGTTAACCATGATCCACATCAACTGGCCATCTACTAACATCATATCAACATGGCACTATGACATTAATCCCGGAGCCACGATTCAAAAGAGCATTACAAGGAGTCTCAGTCTCTCCAAGATTGACTATAGTTTTTGTAGTTACACGAGCCTAGTGACTTCGAGAAAAATGGCTACGAGAGGCATTGCTGAAGTAAAGGATAAACAAACTTCTTGGATTGCATACATAGAGCTCCATCTATGGAATCCTCAATAGTCTCCTCATCAGGATCAATCTCCTCAATCTACAACCCATAGAGAATGGCCTCGGCAATAGGTAAAGCTTCTCGATGGATTATATCCTGCGTTGGCTCTTCAATAACTTGTCGTTTTCTTTTTATAATATCGATGATAACATCATGAAATTTTCTTTCGAAAATCTCCAAGACTTCTTCAAGAGTAAATTCAATTTTGCAATTAATAATTCAATCCTCAAGTACCTTTCTCAAGTCTGTCGTCGTCTCAATGTCGAATAACAACTTGAATCCAAGTTGCTTTCTCGACTTTGGATCCTTTGTCTTTTGGGCCTTCTTGTCTTCTTATACTTTTGGCTTCTCTATGTTAACCATACTTTGCTTTGGCCCTGAAGAAGAAGGCTAAAGAGCTGGATCACTCCTTCTAGTCGCCCTCTTCGATTCTTCAGGTTGATCATTGTCTCTTTTCCGCTTTTCTTCAACAAGCACTTCAAATCCTTGAGATTTCGTGATGTAAGCATAGATAGAAAAGACATGTACGTGATCATTCTGTCCAGTCCCTTTTCTGATTGCATCTCCTATGGTTGAAAGTTCAGATGATGAAACTTTACTCTTTTTTTCTGCATATGGTGACCATAAAGGAGATCTGTCCTTCGGCAACAACTGCTCCAATTGAAGACCATAGGCAGCAGCTTCTCTTGCCACTTCTCACATCACATAAGAAGAGCGGAAAAGAGACTCCTCCAATAATTTCTTCATACCTCCTTTACCAAAATTTGGTTTAATCGATTTCTCTGTATCTTCGAAACATATCTTGTCCTTCTAGACCACCAACTTCAGCCTTTTCACCTCTTCAAAGTCTTGACAGTCCTTCTGCTCATGGTCTAGAATATCGCACCAAATGCAACGACAAACTTGATCATTTTTGGAAGAACTTAGTTACAAGTGATGTTATTCTGAGTCTTCTTTATGGATAAGTTGCCAGTTTGCATTGTTGCTCACTACAAAAAAAACGAGGCATAGACACGCATGTTAGCGCGCAAAGTCGGGCGCGTCTATCATTGCGTCTATATGTGCATGTAAAAGAGCGTGTAAATAGACACAAATTTTGTGTCTATCTATACGTGTAAATAGACGCTAATATAGACACACCTTCAGACACGCAATATTTAACCACCTGAAATTGGACTTAATATAATGAAAAAACCAAAGTTAATAATTATTTTTGCATTGCTCTCTAATGAATGGCAGTTCCTCCAGTTGACAAGCCTGATATAAGTAATTAGCGGCAAGCGACAGAAACCTTATTATACAATTAGTAGCAAGCATTGCAATATGTATCTCGTAATTTCTCTACTTGAAGATGATTAAAAATACTTCCTTTTTATTATGGAAAATTCAATTTTTCTTTAAACTTGACTATTGATTCTTGAGTATGCACGTGTACGCATGATAAAAACCATAGAATTAAGAATACACATTGAATCATTGAATAAAAAAACCAGAGTTAATAATTATTTTTGCATTGCTCTCTAATGAATGGCAATTCCTCCAGTTGACAAGCTTGATATAAGTAATTAGCGGCAAGTGACAGAGACCTTATTATACAATTAGTAGCAAGTATTGCAATATGTATCTCATAATTTCTCTACTTGAAGATGATTAAAAATACTTCCTTTTTATTATGAAAAATTCAATTTAGCTTTAAACTTGACTATTGATTCTTGAGTATGCACGTGTGCGCATGATAAAAACAATAGAATTAAGAATACACATTGAATCATTAAGCAAATTAAGCATGTTACAGTGAATGATCCATCTCATCTTCAATGAGATCAACTCTGGCTAAACTATCTACTTCTAGGTCTATGTTACCAAGAGGTAATGAAACAAATAAGTCTATCCCACTATTAGATGTGTTGCTATATTGCTCAATAACTTCATCAATATCATCGACAATCACATTATTGTCTTCTTCTACATTTTCTTGAACATCCTCACGAGGTTCATCTTGTACTATATCACGCATATCATCCATTATAGTGTCATCATGTACATCATCATTAATTGTTGGATTGTCATCTGCTATCTCTATGTTGATAATATTACCATATATTGGTTTTGAACCATTAGATATAGGGATGACATACCACCATCGGTTATTGTTTACCATTGGATGATACACAACCTGTATTTGAAAAACAAAAGCAAGAAACTTAAATACTTATTATACTGTGTATATATATCACATGTATACATATAAAAAAGTTAGCTTTTGCATATATACATGCTCGCATTGTTGAGGTAGTACTAATGTGTCATTCTTGTTTTGGTGAAATTTTGTAGAGTCAATGATTAGAAAACCACTTGGATGACGTCTGATTATGCAATGCTCACCATTTGTTACCACTTCTTTAAACCACTTCACATCCAGTACATATATAAAGAATCAAGCTTCAGAATATCTTGGATCAAGCTACAATAACCTTCCATGGTACCATTGGCATCCTCGAAGTGAGCAAGGACACCACAATCTTGGGTATTTCTCTTTCCATCTATCGTTGAGTTCGAAGATGTTTACCCTCACACCAAATAGCATTGAGTAATGTGCACTAGTAGTAAAAGATTAAGATCAGACATGTTAATTTTTTATATAAAATATAACTTATAGAAAAAAATTAATTAATAGTATGTCTCACCTTTGATAAGCAACCTCGTACGTATTCCCACTCTTCTTGAGATATATTAATTTCCTCCTCTTTTTCCATTCTCTCCATTTCCTCATGTAACCAATCTATATCAATATGATGTGGGAGCGCATTTAAATGATCTGAAAATGAGACATTATGTCCATATCTGGTGCGAAATGCTTGTCTTTCGCTTTTTCTTCTTGCCCTTGCTTCATTATATAGTGTCACCCATTTGCTCATTACATCACTATTGAGAACACAAAAACTATTTAACTTACGAAGTTTTTCTTTTGTCAGCACTTTACTCATTCCTTTTCCTTGAGGTATTATAGAGGTCATACTCAAGTCTTCATCATCTTTCCATAGTCGTGGTTCAGAGGGGTCCACTTCAGCAAGATATTCAGAGATATAAACAAGGGATGATTGCACTAACCAACCCTCAGCCATGCTTCCCTCAGGCCGTGCTTTTTGCATCACAAAATCTTTCAAGGTTTTCATGAAGTGCTCAAGAAAAAACATCCACCTTGCATGAACTGCCCCACAAAGTGCGATCTCATCAATCAAATGTACGAGTAAATGTAATTGAGTAGTCAAAATGGATCGAGGAAATTTTTCCTCCACCAAACAAACCACCTCAACAGATAATACTCGAGCATCTTGCAATGTGTTTGGATCAATTTCCTTCGAGCTTACGTATCTGTCAGGATGTATTTGACAATTTTTTATTTTTGTGTAGAAATTCAAAGATATATAATGAAAAAATACAATGTATACACACCTCACAAGCTCTTCCATCTTGTAAATGATATCACGTATATCTTTGGATACACAATGGGATATGCTAGTAGGAAGTATGAACTGAATGTAAACAATATTCATAGATCAAATGATTAGTTGAGGAAAAAGTCATCATACCCCAAAGTTTACACATAGTTACTCCACTAATTACTATATTCATGGTTAGAGATACCCTTACTTGAATCATTTTGTGCCAATCGTGGGACTTCAAACCAGATAGTTACTCCACACCTCTTTGCTCTCATCATACTGTACGACGGGATCAAGTAAAGGATGAAGAGACTTCTTGGATTGCATACATAGAGCTCCATATGTGGACTCCTCAATTGTCTCCTCATCATAATCAATCTCCTCAATCTGCAACCCATAGAGAATAGCCTCGGTAATAGCTAAAGCCTCTCAATGGATCATATCATGCCTTGGCTCTTCAATAACTTATTGTTTGATTTTTATGATGTCGATGATAATATCATGAAATTCTCTTTTGGAGATCCCCAAGGCTTCTCCAACAGTAAATTCAATTTTGCAATTACGAATCCAATCCTCAAGTACCTTTTTCAAGTCCATAGTCGTGTCAATGTCAAATAGCAACTTGGATCGAGGTTGCTTTTACGGCTTCAGATCCTTTGTCTTTGGGGCCTTCAGATCTTCATGTACTTTTGGCTTCTCTATGTCAACCATACTCTGCTCTGGTAATGAAAAAGAAAGCTGAAGAACTGGATCGCTCCTTCTAGTCTCCCTCTTCAATCCTTTAGGTTGATCATTGTCTCTTTTTCACTTTTCTTCAATAAGCCCTTCAAATTCTTGAGATTTTGTGATGTAAGCATAGATAGAAAAGACATTAACGTGATCATTCCATCCTGTCCCTTTTTTGATTGCATCTCCTATGGTTGAAAGTTCGGATGATGAAGCTTTTCCCTTCTTCTCTGCATGCAGTGCATAGGACCATAAAGGAGATTTATCCTTCGGCAATTGCTCCAATTGAAAACCATAGGCAACAGTTTCTCTTGCCACCTCTCGCACCACATAAGGAAAGTGCAAAAGAGATTCTTCCAATCATTTCTTCATATCTCCTTTACCAAAATTAGGTTTAATCGATTGCTTTGTATCTCCAAAACATATCATCTTGTTCTTCTACACCACCAACTTTAGCCTTTTTGCCTCTTTAAAGTCTTGACATTCCTTCCACTCATGGTTTGGACTATCACACCACATGCAATGACAAACATGATCATTTTTGGCAGAATTTATAGGAGTAGAAGAGGTTGGGATTGAAATTGGGGCTGGGTTAAGTGGCTCTTATTCTCTTCTAGTCATCTTAATTTGGAAATCTTTCAAGTTCTTTGACATTTCCTCCACCATGTCTTTGAATGTTGGTTTTCAAGATGGTCTCAGAACTAGAGTAGGAATAGCTATAGGCATAGGTATAGAAGTAGGCATAGACACATCATAAGAAATAGGAGAAGAAGTGGAAGGAGCAACAGGAGAAGTCAAGGTAGGATAAGACATCACTAGAACTCTTTTTATGCCATTTTGCAAGTGAGCCTTGCATCTCTGCCCCTTTGTCAATGTGGAAACTGCATCAATAGCATCCTGCCAATCAGTCTTCAATCCCATAGGCTATGTAAAGTCTTCAAGAAGCTCTCCCAACTCCTCATAAAGTGCATGATCAGTCGCATGTAGGAATAACTCTACTTCTTTTACTTTAGGGCTCTTTGCTCTAATGCATCCAACTAGTTGTATCATTCTTCAAACTCCCACAATAACGTAGAAGAAACAATACCTTTGTTGGGTTGATAGACCCACTCTCTGAATGTCTTCCATGTAGTAATACCATAATCTTCCAAAAAATATTCATCTTTAAGCGCTTTCTTGAAAACATTCAAGTTAGAGTCTTGCACAAATAAATTTGTTACTCTAACCTGCAAAGCAAGTGTGACAAGCCGTAGGAAATAGTTACTCCAATTGGATAGAACTCCAAAGAAGTGTATCTGGCTTTCAAAGGCTTTAAGATAAGCTGAAAAATTCCGGCCATCAAATAATTTTTTCTCACTAACCACATCCTTGATCCCCTTGTTTACACCATGAGTATGCTCTGGTTCTTGATGCAACATTCATTGTTGATCCAACTTCTGATACTGCTACATAGAAAACTGCATCTATTGATTCTACATCATAATGGCTGAAGAAAGAGTTTGTAATAGTGTCTTCATCTCATTAGTTGAAAAGGAAGAAGTATTTGATGAAGTGGGTGGATTATTCGAAGAGTCTCCCATCTCGACAAGATCAAAAGCAACGCTTTCACGTCGGGTTCAACAGATGTCACATGGAATAATACGCGCGGGAGTTCGTGAAAGTTGCTTGCCATAGGGATGCTTGGCAAGATGGGAGTAAAAGATACAAAGAGTACTCAAATCAAGATAAATACATGGAGTAAAGGAATGGTTAGGATTCTCATTCCATCGATTACACATGTCGGCATGATAAGGAGAAGTGGAAAAAAAAAAATCAATCTTCTCAATATGTTCTCGTACATAAATTTCTTGATTGTTACACACAAGAAAATAAATAGATGAAGTCCAATGAATGAATTCACAATATATCTTCAAAGTTTGATCACAAGATAGCATAATTTGTCATGAATATGCATGAAAAGAGAAGCGAGTTGAAAGTTTTTTTGATAGTGTAGATAGGGCACTACCAAGTAATAAGGCTCCATCACCCAAACCATTAAAGGTTTGATTACTGCAATAGGTTTATCACTCCATTCCATTCATCATGACTAGACATAATGTTTGTCATCAACTGCACCTTCATTTCTTGTTGAATAGTTGTCATGTATGAGTTTTTGATGTTCCATAGGAATATGATTTTGTGACAAGTGTTGAGGATTTTGAAATAAAACCAGGGAGTAGGGAAGAGAAAGAGATATTACTTAAGTTTCGCAGCTTTGTATGAAAGTTGCACTTTTACATGTATCGTTCCAACTGAAAGTTGCAATTTTTGGTGCTAAGATGCTCATTGGTGGGCAAGCATGAACTGGATATCCAATTCCTTTTGAGATAGCACTAAGATGGAAGTTGTAGGAGCGAATCACAATTGCTTAATCTTCTCCACGTTGTCCTTGAAGTAAAAAGACAAGGCGACAAACAACCATTCATCAGATTACTTTTTCACTACCTTTACCTTATGAAGGATAGAGCCCTGTTGCATCTTGCCTTTGCCAAAGTAAGACCGATAAGGCCTACAACTTCCTTTATTACTTTCCTTAGCCTTCTTTTCAAGTAGTTGTATTATATTCTAGCGTGAATCCTTTCACATTGTTGAGGAGGTGGCCGAGTCTTCCCAAAAACGATAGCTAGAGTCACTGTCTACCATGGCTTGGCAATTAGATGTTGTGGTCACGGAAAGAGATGGTCAAAGCTCCTCATCAGGAGGCCAGAAGGTTCCTTGAATATGAAGTAGCGGTCACATTTGTTTGCAGAGCTCACCGATTCCTATCTTGGTGAATAAGCTATGGTTTTGCAACAACTAGAAAGTCCCATGGTGAATCGATCGTCACCATGAAAGAATTCCAATCTTCATATGAGCTCGAAGGTGCCCACTTCAAACAAAATGGTATCGATCAACTCTTGATGAGAATGCAGGGATTCAAAGCAGTCGACGACTCCAACAGCGCCAATGACTCCTTGCCTCGGCACGAGGGCCTCCTCTTCGTCACCATGTGTCGGTCGTCACGTTTCTTTCCCCTTCGTTCCTCGTTTCCTTTGCTTTGGCTTCTCCTTTCTCATGTTTCCCTCGTCTCCTCCTTCATCACCATCTCGTCATCCTTTGGCTCTCTGCCTCCCGTCGTCCTTCAACTCTCTGCCTCGTGTCATCTGAGCTCACCCACTTCTGCGTCACCTTCGGCTCTCTTCAGCACGTTTTTTTCCATTCGCCTTTCCCCCGTCCTTTTATAATTAGCACACCTCCCTGAAAGCTCGTGGCTTTCTTTTTACACGAAAAAACCTTTGGAAAAGCTTTTGATTGTCGTCAATCATGTTGCCGCTTTTCCTATCATCCCAGCCCGTAATGCGTAATCAATGATGTCCACTTCTGCTTTCATGAAGTATGCCTCATTAATAGTCATATTTCCAAATCACTTCAGTCCAGCGATGGCCTCCTTTGATTATAAGATAGAGTGTCACAAAACAAATAGTGGTCCTCTATCTCTTAGCAAAAAACATCACGGTTACTTCTAACATGTTGTAAGAGATGCACATATGCAATGGCATCAATTGCAAAAAAAAAAAGCATCACTCATAGGTGCATTCTTGAACTGGTGGAAGACAAAGCTCGGTTGAACCGCTGCTTTGACACGTTGTTGCACGAAGCCACCATTTAAGTGTGCAGTATTTATCATTTTCATGGCCATCATATGATCAATTCTAGGATCTAAACCCATTTTGCATAGTAAGGTGATATTTACCCTCTTTGCTTTGCTATCAATCAAGTGCAGACATCTCCTTACCAACAGAGTTGGCTATGACAAGTTGCTTCCTACCTCAATAGAACAATTTGCTACCATTGTATGATAAGCTGGAGGCATCAAGCTTAGAATTAATGATACATTTGTCACTAAATGCCTTTTCTTCAATACTATTGGCACTTCCATGGAAGTAACTATCCTTAATATTCTAATGTATAAGGTATCCAATCCTTGAAAAAGCTACTTTATACATTGAATAATTTTTCTGCATTCATATTTGCTTGTGTCTTCTTCCACAATGGCCATTGGCAAAGGATGTTGCAATCATCTCAGCTTTCCAGAATAATACTTAATAAAATGATCAACATGGCATCATATCAAGTATCACTCCATTAGACTCGTATATTGCCCTGAAGTATTTTATTTAGCCAAATCCACCTTGCACAAACTTTAAGGAAGTAATGATTCATGGCGAAATTCATCACTCCATAATATTCATTCTCCCCATGTAGTATCTCCCATCAAATCAAAAATAAAAAACAGGAAGGCATACACACAATGAAAATAAATTCCTAATGATAATGACTAATGTGTTCAAATTTTTGGCAAAAAACTCAGCCTCTCAAATTTGTAGTGGTAGACATATAGCGTCACAACAGCATCACAATCATAGATAAAGACATGAACTGTATCATTCGCACTACAACAAAAAGGCCTCTTAGACGCACTTTTAGACGCGATTTTTGAATTGAGAGAAAATCTTACGGGCGCATCTACCCACCCGTCTATTTGTGCGTCTACAAACTTGTGTCTGTAGTCGCATGTATGAAGAAATTTACACGCAGAAATAGACGCGTATATACATGCGTGAATACAAGCGCATAAAAAAACCAAAATTGTTATTTATTTAATTTCTTTTGTGTGTCTACCAGCGCGTCTACATGGCAAATTAGACCGGCATATAAACATGCCCATAGACGCGCTTTTACAAGCGTCCATAGACACGAACGCAAAACAAAAAATCTCATTTTTTAAAAAAAGATATTTAATTTTTTTTAAAAAATTGAATTATCTAGTGCGTGAATAAGCACGTGTACTCTGCATTTTAGACGCACTTATAAACGCGTGTTTTTTGCAATTTAGACGCGCAGATAGACGCGCAATACAGAACTGGAAAAAAAAATTATGCATTTGGGAAAAACACAATGGATCTGAAAGCATGAGAATTGAAAACAAAAATCCATGTATTCATTATAGATAAAACACATTTATATAGGGAGTTTAAGTGCTTGTTGCGATCTAAAGCGTGGCCGCAAAGTAGTAGGCTCAAAGATGAATAATAGATATACAAGAAAACAAGGCCATAGAGGAGGTATGGTGCTCCTCTATGAATCTGAAGAAGAAAACATCTTTGCTAGCACCAGCATGGCTACTAGCGTCGCTATCCCCCTCCTCGCTATGCTCCACATCGGGGTTCGCCTACACACACAAAAGATCAAGGTTGCTTACGTATACATGGTGGAGAAAAAGTTATAATTAGCTATGCTTTTAATAGGAAAGTAAGAAAAATATACCTCCTCTGGCTGTCGAATCCTCATAGCCCAGTTGTATTGCTCCTCAGTGATGAGACCCTCCTCATAGAAATGAAGCCATGTGGCTGCGCGGTTATGGCCTTGCTGATGACCTACCTCTCTAGGAGTAGGTATCCTACCAACGATAGTAGTTTGCAAAATAATTATAATATATAAAAACAATTATGAGACACAATGTATTAGAATAAATTATAAAAAGAATTGAAAGAAATATAAAATTTAAAAAACTAGAAATGAAAATATACTTACAAACTCTGCCTCCCATGACTCTCTGCCACCCGATCCGTAATGCGATGATCCCATGGTTTCCATTTAGATGCGTCGCGCCTCTGCGTGCTAGCAACTCTTCACTTTCTCTGCTGCTTTCTTCTTGGCTTTCTTCCACTCTATACGGTGGCACATAGGTGGTTAGCTATAGGCTCCACGCCCCTCCTCTTGTCTCCGCAGTGACTCCTTGGCGCGTGTCATGAGGTGGGATCTTTTATTGTGAAGCAAATCCCTCACTTTTGTGCATCCCCAATCATCCGAGAATTGCTGACCCTCAGGATTTGGGTACCTCCTATGGACTGCCCTCAACACCTCCTGCCACAAGCCGCTTTTCTGATTCTTGAAGTAAACGAAACAATCTTTATATGTCACATGCACGACGCTCCTCATATACGCCATTACATCCGTTCCTTCATCATCATGGAAGATGCCACTAGTATCTGTAACTCTATAGTACTGGCGTACAGGCTCCTCTACGTGATCTTCTGGTGAGGGTGATCGCTCGCCACCTCTTAGGCAACCCCCACACAAGCCTCGTCCTCCCCCTCAACTCTCCCTCCTCCCTCTCTGTCGACTACCCTCTGCTTGCTGAATACAGGTGCTTCTGTAAATGCACGTGTGTTGACTAACGCTTGTGCTTCAGTCGATGCATGTATAGGTGCTGCACGTGGAGTACCTGCAATTGGAGTTTGGACATTTGGTGTTTGGGAAGTAGTGCCAGGCAAAGACGTCAGAGGCATTCCAGACATGACGCTGAACACCTCGTCTGTTGTGGGAGAGTGGCCAAGGTGTCTCATCATCTCTCCCATGAAGTCTTCCTTACTAGAAAAACCTCCAAAAATTACATTGACCCCTCTGTCGAACAAGCCCAATGTATCATTCATGCGATCCAAATTCGGATCATTGCTAGATGAACTAGGATGTGACATCTGCAAAAAAAACACAGAAAAAAGATAAATTCGTACAAATGCAAAAATAAAAAATTGTTTTTTATCAGAGCTGGTTGGCGCGTATATAATCGCATCTAAAATGCAAGATAGACACGCTCTTAGACGCATTCCTAAAGTCAACTCTCTGGTCAAAGTGCGTGTATATCCGCATCTAAGATGCAGTACAGACGCGCTATCAGATGCGATTCCTGAGTCAATACTTCTGGCACGCGTGTATCCTCGGGTGTGGAATGAAAAATACATGCGCCTGGAGACGCGACTCTGAAATCAAAGTTTCTGGGCAGGGCACGTGTATTCCCGCGTCTCACATGCAGGATACACACGTCTGGAGATGGGACTCTGAAATCAAAGCTTTTTCTGGAGATGCGTCTGGAGATGCGTCTCACATGCAGGATACACACGTTTGGAGACGTGGCTGCAGACACAATGAGAGCAAACATAGCTTCGCATCTATCCCTGCGTCTGTACTAAAATGTAGACGTGCTGGCAAACGCACTCAATCGGCTGACTTCAGTCCTACGACCGCCATTCATGATTTATTTGTGCTATACAAAATGCAATCATAGATCCTAATACACAGAGAGGAAGAGAGAGAAAGAGAGAGTGAGAGAGTGAGAGAGAGAGAGAGGACTCACCTTGAGTGTTTGGTGTGGTGGGTGGTGGCACTTCTTCCTTCTCCTTCTTCCTCTCCTTGGTGAGTTACTCTCCCTTGATGCTTGCTTGCTGCTTGTTGTCTCCTCCCTTTGCTTCTTCTTCCTCTTGTTCTCCTCTCTCTTATTCTTTCTTTCTTCCTCTCCTTGGCTTTCCTTTTTCCCCTCTTGTCTCTTTGAAGTAAAAGAAGAGGTGAGTCATGAGGAGGTGAGGCATGAAGAGACTGCATGTCGGTTAAACTCGAGCTTCAGAACGCGTAAAAAATGTAGGAAAGGAAAGGCGCAGTTTGAAAAGAAATGATTCAAGTATATTTTGAATTTTGACGTTTGCATCTATTTTCGAGTGTATATACGCGTCTAGGTTTACGTAAACGCACTTATAGACATGAAGTTAGATGCGCAAATAGACGCAGATTTAGATGCATAAGTAAACACAGATATAGACGCACATTTAGCTTTTATCATGAATTTTTATTTTTAAGATAAGTTTTGATAGTAAGTTCTTGTCATAAGTTTTTATGTATTTATGATAAGTTTTGTGTATTTAAAATTGAGATCTTAGAATAATTAATATGCCAGCTTGAAGTTTTTATGTAAATATATGAATGACAAATATTTTGATGTTGTCATGAATTAGGTTTAATCATGTCGTCGTCATCACCTAGTGCGGTGCATACTGATGAGTCAACGAGCACATCCTCAAGTGAGGATGAAACATTACGTCTTCATAATCGAGATGCATGGCTACGACGAAAAATTAAATGCATGTATGATCGTTGTTGAGGGTGTATTTTTCGAGCATGTCAAGTTGCAATGTCACACCTCAGCATGTATGGAGAATGGGACCGAGAAAAATCACCGATATTCATTGTTTTTTTTAACACTAAGATTGCTAGTCTATGTTACTCAATATATATCAACATACATGAAACTCCCTTTTGTGGTTGAGCAGGATGCGGTGCCACATCCTCAGATGCTCCCTCCCGGGCATCGAGAGGCTGCAAAAGGTCGACGCGAGGAGGTAGAGTCTTCAAGAAGAGTGGAGACTGACGACCATGATAATTGCCCTCATGAAATGCCCCATCAAGTTGTAGAGGAAGAGATTTTGGACAACATGGTACACCATCTATTTTCGCAACTAGTTCAGGGAGAATGTCACTCTA
Organism: Lygodium microphyllum; assembly: GCF_053477565.2. Lineage (NCBI taxonomy): Eukaryota > Viridiplantae > Streptophyta > Polypodiopsida > Schizaeales > Lygodiaceae > Lygodium > Lygodium microphyllum. The sequence continues at coordinate 129,143,065 of NC_141138.1, forward strand.
CGAAGCCATATGATCCACTATATGTAGTGTCATCTACTCCGTTGTATAAAGGTTGTATGTACTCTGTTTTTCGTGCGTCCCTCAAGATACTTAACTAGCAAACAATTTATGGATGAAGTAATGTCATTTTGAATGCGTTATTGAAGTAGGTATCAATTCAGTTTGGCTTATGAATCATAATATTAATTGTTCTATTTTGAAATCAGACACAAATATATGTTGGTGGTTTTTTAACTCACTTTTAAAAATATATGTAGGTTATTATCACAAATGCTTCCAAAAGGAAATAAATTACCAACTAAGAGAGAGCAAGCAAGACATTACTTGACATCTCTGGGAGGCCTCAATTATGTCAAGATCCATGCATATGTCAATGATTATGTTTTATTTCGTATCTTGATTTGCCACAAACAGGACACTCTTGTGCGAACTCATGAATATGTTCTCCCTACTAATGGAATGACTCCACAATCTCTAACCATTCGAGATTGAAAGGAGAGATAGATTAATGCTGATAGCCACCCTCCACTCGACATGAGTCGATAAGAAGTGCATTTCTCTCGATTGACTTTAAAGTTTTTAGCATGATGAATTGTTTACATTTTATATTGTTTGTTTGTTAGGTTCTCTATTTTTTTTCGTCTTTCGTATTGGACTGAACTCAAGATCAATCACCTGTTGGACCCCATGCACATATTCAAAAATATTGTATCTACATTATGGGATCACTTAATAGGGGCTCGTGATTCAATCAATGTAAGGGAGGATTTACGTAACATTGGCGTATGAGACGAGCTTGGCCACGCATTGGACCCAGAGGAAAGATTGAGCTACACCATGCACCTTGGATGTTGTCAAAGAACGAGGAAAAAATAGTGAAGGAACAAATATGTAGCTTTCGAACACCCACAAGATGTATGAGATGTCTCAAGGGATCCTTCATAAAGAAAAATAAAAGAGGTGTGGAGAAACTATCTGGTTTGAAGTCCCACGATTAGCACAAAATGATTCAAGTAAGGGTATCTCTAACCATGAATATAGTAATTAGTGGAGTAACTATGTGTAAACTTTGGGGTATGATGACTTTTTCCTCAACTAATCATTTGATCTATGAATATTGTTTACATTCAGTTCGTACTTCCTACTAGCATATCCCATTGTGTATCCAAAGATGTACGTGATATCATTTACAAGATGGGAGAGCTTGTGAGGTGTGTATACATTGTATTTTTTCATTATATATCTTTGAATTTCTACACAAAAAGAAACAATTGTCAAATACATCCTGACAGATACATGAGCTCGAAGGTAATTGATCCAAACACATTGCAAGATGCTCGAGTATTATCTGTTGAGGCGGTTTGTTTGGTGGAGGAAATTTTTCATCGATCCAATTTGAATACTCAATTATATTTACTCGTACATTTGATTGATCAGATCGCACTTTGTGGGGCAGTTCATGCAAGGTGGATGTTTTTTCTTGAGCGCTTCATGAAAACCTTGAAAGATTTTGTGAGGCAAAAAGCACGGCCTGAGGGAAGCATGGTTGAGGGTTGGTTAGTGCAATCATCCCTTGTTTATATCTCTCAATATATTGCTGAAGTGGATCCCTCTCAACCACGACTATGGAAAGATGATGAAGACTTGAGGCTGACCTCTATAGTACCTCAAGGAAAATGAATGAGTAAAGTACTAACAAAAGAAGAACTTCGTAAGTTAAATAGTTTTTGCGTGCTCAATAGTGATGTAATGAGCAAATGGGTGACACTATATAATGAAGCAAGGGCAAGAAGAAAAAGCGAAAGACAAGCATTTCGCACTAGATATGGACGTAATGTCTCATTTCCAGATCATCTAAATGCGCTCCCACATCATATTGATATAGATTAATTACATGAGGAAATGGAGAGAATGGAAAAAGAGAAGGAAATTAATATATCTCAAGAAGAGTGGGAATACACACGAGGTTGCTTATCAAAGGTGAGACATACTATCAATTAATTTGTTTCTATAAGTTATATTTTATATAAAAAATTGACATGTTTGATCTTAATCTTTTATTACTAGTGCACATTATTTCAATGCTATTTGGTGTGAGGGTAAACATCTTCGAACTCAACGTATAGATGAAAAGAGAAATACCCAAGATTATGGTGTCCTTGCTCACTTAGAGGATGCCAATGGTACCATGGAAGGTTATTGTGGCTTGATCCAAGATATTCTGAAGCTTGACTTCAGATGATTCTTTATATATGTACTGGATGTGAAGTGGTTTAAAGAAGTGGTAACAAATGGTGAGCATTGCACAATCAGACGTCATCCAAGTGGTTTTGTAATCATTGACTCTACAAAGTTTCACCAAAACAAGAATGACACATTAGTACTACCTCAATAATGCGAGCAGGTATATATGCAAAAGCTAATTTTTTAATATGTATACATGTGATACATATATACAATATAATAAGTATTTAAGTTTCTTACTTTTTTTTTTCAAATACAGGTTGAGTATCATCCAATGGTAAACAATAACCGATGGTGGTATGTCATCCCTATATCTAATCGTTCAAAACCAATATATGATAATATGACAATCCAACAATTAATGATGATGCACTACAACAAAAAGGCTCCGTAGATGCGCTCGTAGACGCAATATTTGAATTGTGAAAAAAAATATCCGGCACGTTTATTAATGCGTCTATTTGCGCGTCTACAAAATCGCATCTAAAAGCGCGCTTATAATCAGCAATACACGCACATTTAGACGCGCCTTTAGACGCGCGTATAAACACGCTACGTAAATATATAATCATATTTTTAAAAAAGTGGATATATTCATATTGTGCGTCTATACAAGCGTGTATCTACGCATCTAAAACCGCGTTTACTCTGAAAGTTTTTGACGAAAATAGACGCGCATTTATCCTGCAATTCAGACGCGCTGATAACTGCATCTATTGATTCTACATCATAATGGCTGAAGAAAGAGTTTGTAATAGTGTCTTCATCTCATTAGTTGAAAAGGAAGAAGTATTTGATGAAGTGGGTGAATTATTCGAAGAGTCTCCCATCTCGACAAGATCAAAAGCAACGCTTTCACCTCGGGTTCAACAGATGTCACATGGAATAATACGCGCGGGAGTTCGTGAAAGTTGCTTGCCATAGGGATGCTTGGCAAGATGGGAGTAAAAGATACAAAGAGTACTCAAATCAAGATAAATACATGGAGTAAAGGAATGGTTAGGATTCTCATTCCATCGATTACACATGTCGGCATGATAAGGAGAAGTGGAAAAAAAAAAATCAATCTTCTCAATATGTTCTCGTACATAAATTTCTTGATTGTTACACACAAGAAAATAAATAGATGAAGTCCAATGAATGAATTCACAATATATCTTCAAAGTTTGATCACAAGATAGCATAATTTGTCATGAATATGCATGAAAAGAGAAGCGAGTTGAAAGTTTTTTTGATAGTGTAGATAGGGCACTACCAAGTAATAAGGCTCCATCACCCAAACCATTAAAGGTTTGATTACTGCAATAGGTTTATCACTCCATTCCATTCATCATGACTAGACATAATGTTTGTCATCAACTGCACCTTCATTTCTTGTTGAATAGTTGTCATGTATGAGTTTTTGATGTTCCATAGGAATATGATTTTGTGACAAGTGTTGAGGATTTTGAAATAAAACCAGGGAGTAGGGAAGAGAAAGAGATATTACTTAAGTTTCGCAGCTTTGTATGAAAGTTGCACTTTTACATGTATCGTTCCAACTGAAAGTTGCAATTTTTGGTGCTAAGATGCTCATTGGTGGGCAAGCATGAACTGGATATCCAATTCCTTTTGAGATAGCACTAAGATGGAAGTTGTAGGAGCGAATCACAATTGCTTAATCTTCTCCACGTTGTCCCTGAAGTAAAAAGACAAGGCGACAAACAACCATTCATCAGATTACTTTTTCACTACCTTTACCTTATGAAGGATAGAGCCCTGTTGCATCTTGCCTTTGCCAAAGTAAGACCGATAAGGCCTACAACTTCCTTTATTACTTTCCTTAGCCTTCTTTTCAAGTAGTTGTATTATATTCTAGCGTGAATCCTTTCACATTGTTGAGGAGGTGGCCGAGTCTTCCCAAAAACGATAGCTAGAGTCACTGTCTACCATGGCTTGGCAATTAGATGTTGTGGTCACGGAAAGAGATGGTCAAAGCTCCTCATCAGGAGGCCAGAAGGTTCCTTGAATATGAAGTAGCGGTCACATTTGTTTGCAGAGCTCACCGATTCCTATCTTGGTGAATAAGCTATGGTTTTGCAACAACTAGAAAGTCCCATGGTGAATCGATCGTCACCATGAAAGAATTCCAATCTTCATATGAGCTCGAAGGTGCCCACTTCAAACAAAATGGTATCGATCAACTCTTGATGAGAATGCAGGGATTCAAAGCAGTCGACGACTCCAACAGCGCCAATGACTCCTTGCCTCGGCACGAGGGCCTCCTCTTCGTCACCATGTGTCGGTCGTCACGTTTCTTTCCCCTTCGTTCCTCGTTTCCTTTGCTTTGGCTTCTCCTTTCTCATGTTTCCCTCGTCTCCTCCTTCATCACCATCTCGTCATCCTTTGGCTCTCTGCCTCCCGTCGTCCTTCAACTCTCTGCCTCGTGTCATCTGAGCTCACCCACTTCTGCGTCACCTTCGGCTCTCTTCAGCACGTTTTTTTCCATTCGCCTTTCCCCCGTCCTTTTATAATTAGCACACCTCCCTGAAAGCTCGTGGCTTTCTTTTTACACGAAAAAACCTTTGGAAAAGCTTTTGATTGTCGTCAATCATGTTGCCGCTTTTCCTATCATCCCAGCCCGTAATGCGTAATCAATGATGTCCACTTCTGCTTTCATGAAGTATGCCTCATTAATAGTCATATTTCCAAATCACTTCAGTCCAGCGATGGCCTCCTTTGATTATAAGATAGAGTGTCACAAAACAAATAGTGGTCCTCTATCTCTTAGCAAAAAACATCACGGTTACTTCTAACATGTTGTAAGAGATGCACATATGCAATGGCATCAATTGCAAAAAAAAAAAGCATCACTCATAGGTGCATTCTTGAACTGGTGGAAGACAAAGCTCGGTTGAACCGCTGCTTTGACACGTTGTTGCACGAAGCCACCATTTAAGTGTGCAGTATTTATCATTTTCATGGCCATCATATGATCAATTCTAGGATCTAAACCCATTTTGCATAGTAAGGTGATATTTACCCTCTTTGCTTTGCTATCAATCAAGTGCAGACATCTCCTTACCAACAGAGTTGGCTATGACAAGTTGCTTCCTACCTCAATAGAACAATTTGCTACCATTGTATGATAAGCTGGAGGCATCAAGCTTAGAATTAATGATACATTTGTCACTAAATGCCTTTTCTTCAATACTATTGGCACTTCCATGGAAGTAACTATCCTTAATATTCTAATGTATAAGGTATCCAATCCTTGAAAAAGCTACTTTATACATTGAATAATTTTTCTGCATTCATCTTTGCTTGTATCTTCTTCCACAATGGCCATTGGCAAAGGATGTTGCAATCATCTCAGCTTTCCAGAATAATACTTAATAAAATGATCAACATGGCATCATATCAAGTATCACTCCATTAGACTCGTATATTGCCCTGAAGTATTTTATTTAGCCAAATCCACCTTGCACAAAATTTAAGGAAGTAATGATTCATGGCGAAATTCATCACTCCATAATATTCATTCTCCCCATGTAGTATCTCCCATCAAATCAAAAATAAAAAACAGGAAGGCATACACACAATGAAAATAAATTCCTAATGATAATGACTAATGTGTTCAAATTTTTGGCAAAAAACTCAGCCTCTCAAATTTGTAGTGGTAGACATGTAGCGTCACAACAGCATCACAATCATAGATAAAGACATGAACTGTATCATTCGCACTACAACAAAAAGGCCTCTTAGACGCACTTTTAGACGCGATTTTTGAATTGAGAGAAAATCTTACGGGCGCATCTACCCACCCGTCTATTTGTGCGTCTACAAACTTGTGTCTGTAGTCGCATGTATGAAGAAATTTACACGCAGAAATAGACGCGCATATACATGCGTGAATACAAGCGCATAAAAAAACCAAAATTGTTATTTATTTAATTTCTTTTGTGTGTCTACCAGCGCGTCTACATGGCAAATTAGACGGGCATATAAACATGCCCATAGACGCGCTTTTACAAGCGTCCATAGACACGAACGCAAAACAAAAAATCTCATTTTCTTAAAAAAGATATTTAATTTTTTTAAAAAAAATTGAATTATCTAGTGCGTGAATAAGCACGTGTACTCTGCATTTTAGACGCACTTATAAACGCGTGTTTTTTGCAATTTAGACGCGCAGATAGACGCGCAATACAGAACTGGAAAAAAAAATTATGCATTTGGGAAAAACACAATGGATCTGAAAGCATGAGAATTGAAAACAAAAATCCATGTATTCATTATAGATAAAACACATTTATATAGGGAGTTTAAGTGCTTGTTGCGATCTAAAGCGTGGCCGCAAAGTAGTAGGCTCAAAGATGAATAATAGATATACAAGAAAACAAGGCCATAGAGGAGGTATGGTGCTCCTCTATGAATCTGAAGAAGAAAACATCTTTGCTAGCACCAGCATGGCTACTAGCGTCGCTATCCCCCTCCTCGCTATGCTCCACATCGGGGTTCGCCTACACACACAAAAGATCAAGGTTGCTTACGTATACATGGTGGAGAAAAAGTTATAATTAGCTATGCTTTTAATAGGAAAGTAAGAAAAATATACCTCCTCTGGCTGTCGAATCCTCATAGCCCAGTTGTATTGCTCCTCAGTGATGAGACCCTCCTCATAGAAATGAAGCCATGTGGCTGCGCGGTTATGGCCTTGCTGATGACCTACCTCTCTAGGAGTAGGTATCCTACCAACGATAGTAGTTTGCAAAATAATTATAATATATAAAAATAATTATGAGACACAATGTATTAGAATAAATTATAAAAAGAATTGAAAGAAATATAAAATTTAAAAAACTAGAAATGAAAATATACTTACAAACTCTGCCTCCCATGACTCTCTGCCACCCGATCCGTAATGCGATGATCCCATGGTTTCCATTTAGATGCGTCGCGCCTCTGCGTGCTAGTGACTCTTCACTTTCTCTGCTGCTTTCTTCATGGCTTTCTTCTACTCTATACGGTGGCACATAGGTGGTTAGCTATAGGCTCCACGCCCCTCCTCTTGTCTCCGCAGTGACTCCTTGGCGCGTGTCATGAGGTGGGATCTTTTATTGTGAAGCAAATCCCTCACTTTTGTGCATCCCCAATCATCCGAGAATTGCTGACCCTCAGGATTTGGGTACCTCCTATGGACTGCCCTCAACACCTCCTGCCACAAGCCGCTTTTCTGATTCTTGAAGTAAACGAAACAATCTTTATATGTCACATGCACGACGCTCCTCATATACGCCATTACATCCCTTCCTTCATCATCATGGAAGATGCCACTACTATCTGTAACTCTATAGTACTGGCGTACAGGCTCCTCTACGTGATCTTCTGGTGAGGGTGATCGCTCGCCACCTCCTAGGCAACCCCCACACAAGCCTCGTCCTCCCCCTCGACTCTCCCTCCTCCCTCTCTGTCGACTACCCTCTGCTTGCTGAATACAGGTGCTTCTGTAAATGCACGTGTGTTGACTAACGCTTGTGCTTCAGTCGATGCATGTATAGGTGCTGCACGTGGAGTACCTGCAATTGGAGTTTGGACATTTGGTGTTTGGGAAGTAGTGCCAGGCAAAGACGTCAGAGGCGTTCCAGACATGACGCTGAACACCTCGTCTGTTGTGGGAGAGTGGCCAAGGTGTCTCATCATCTCTCCCATGAAGTCTTCCTTACTAGAAAAACCTCCAAAAATTACATTGACCCCTCTGTCGAACAAGCCCAATGTATCATTCATGCGATCCAAATTCGGATCATTGCTAGATGAACCAGGATGTGACATCTGCAAAAAAAACACAGAAAAAAGATAAATTCGTACAATTGTAGAAATAAAAAATTGTTTTTTATCAGAGCTGGTTGGCGCGTATATAATCGCATCTAAAATGCAAGATAGACACGCTCTTAGACGCATTCCTAAAGTCAACTCTCTGGTCAAAGTGCGTGTATATCCGCATCTAAGATGCAGTACAGACGCGCTATCAGATGCGATTCCTGAGTCAATACTTTTGGCACGCGTGTATCCTCGGGTGTGGAATGAAAAATACACGTGCCTGGAGACGCGACTCTGAAATCAAAGTTTCTGGGCAGGGCACGTGTATTCCCGCGTCTCACATGCAGGATACACACGTCTGGAGATGGGACTCTGAAATCAAAGCTTTTTCTGGAGATGCGTCTGGAGATGCGTCTCACATGCAGGATACACACGTTTGGAGACGTGGCTGCAGACGCAATGAGAGCAAACATAGCTTCGCATCTATCCCTGCGTCTGTACTAAAATGTAGACGTGCTGGCAAACGCACTCAGTCGGCTGATTTCAGTCCTACGACCGCCATTCATGATTTATTTGTGCTATACAAAATGCAATCATAGATCCTAATACACAGAGAGGAAGAGAGAGAAAGAGAGAGTGAGAGAGTGAGAGAGAGAGAGAGGACTCACCTTGAGTGTTTGGTGTGGTGGGTGGTGGCACTTCTTCCTTCTCCTTCTTCCTCTCCTTGGTGAGTTACTCTCCCTTGATGCTTGCTTGCTGCTTGTTGTCTCCTCCCTTTGCTTCTTCTTCCTCTTGTTCTCCTCTCTCTTATTCTTTCTTTCTTCCTCTCCTTGGCTTTCCTTTTTCCCCTCTTGTCTCTTTGAAGCAAAAGAAGAGGTGAGTCATGAGGAGGTGAGGCATGAAGAGACTGCATGTCGGCTAAACTCGAGCTTCAGAACGCGTAAAAAATGCAGGAAAGGAAAGGTGCAGTTTGAAAAGAAATGATTCAAGTATATTTTGAATTTTGACGTTTGCATCTATTTTCGAGTGTATATACGCGTCTAGGTTTACGTAAACGCACTTATAGACATGAAGTTAGATGCGCAAATAGACGCAGATTTAGATGCATAAGTAAACGCAGATATAGACGCACATTTAGCTTCTATCATGAATTTTTATTTTTAAGATAAGTTTTGATAGTAAGTTCTTGTCATAAGTTTTTATGTATTTATGATAAGTTTTGTGTATTTAAAATTGAGATCTTAGAATAATTAATATTGCCAGCTTGAAGTTTTTATGTAAATATATGAATGACAAATATTTTGATGTTGTCATGAATTAGGTTTAATCATGTCGTCGTCATCACCTAGTGCGGTGCATACTGATGAGTCAACGAGCACATCCTCAAGTGAGGATGAAACATTACGTCTTCATAATCGAGATGCATGGCTACGACGAAAAATTAAATGCATGTATGATCGTTGTTGAGGGTGTATTTTTCGAGCATGTCAAGTTGCAATGTCACACCTCAGCATGTATGGAGAATGGGACCGAGAAAAATCACCGATATTCATTGTTTTTTTTAACACTAAGATTGCTAGTCTATGTTACTCAATATATATCAACATACATGAAACTCCCTTTTGTGGTTGAGCAGGATGCGGTGCCACATCCTCAGATGCTCCCTCCCGGGCATCGAGAGGCTGCAAAAGGTCGACGCGAGGAGGTAGAGTCTTCAAGAAGAGTGGAGACTGACGACCATGATAATAGCCCTCATGAAATGCCCCATCAAGTTGTAGAGGAAGAGATTTTGGACAACATGGTACACCATCTATTTTCGCAACTAGTTCAGGGAGAATGTCACTCTACGAAGCCATATGATCCACTATATGTAGTGTCATCTACTCCGTTGTATAAAGGTTGTATGTACTCTGTTTTTCGTGCGTCCCTCAAGATACTTAACTAGCAAACAATTTATGGATGAAGTAATGTCATTTTGAATGCGTTATTGAAGTAGGTATCAATTCAGTTTGGCTTATGAATCATAATATTAATTGTTCTATTTTGAAATCAGACACAAATATATGTTGGTGGTTTTTTAACTCACTTTTAAAAATATATGTAGGTTATTATCACAAATGCTTCCAAAAGGAAATAAATTACCAACTAAGAGAGACCAAGCAAGACATTACTTGACATCTCTGGGAGGCCTCAATTATGTCAAGATCCATGCATATGTCAATGATTATGTCTTATTTCGTATCTTGATTCGCCACAAACAGGACACTCTTGTGCGAACTCATGAATATGTTCTCCCTACTAATGGAATGACTCCACAATCTCTAACCATTCGAGATTGAAAGGAGAGATAGATTAATGCTGATAGCCACCCTCCACTCGACATGAGTCGATAAGAAGTGCATTTCTCTCGATTGACTTTAAAGTTTTTAGCATGATGAATTGTTTACATTTTATATTGTTTGTTTGTTAGGTTCTCTATTTTTTTTCGTCTTTCGTATTGGACTGAACTCAAGATCAATCACCTGTTGGACCCCATGCACATATTCAAAAATATTGTATCTACATTATGGGATCACTTAATAGGGGCTCGTGATTCAATCAATGTAAGGGAGGATTTACGTAACATTGGCGTATGAGACGAGCTTGGCCACGCATTGGACCCAGAGGAAAGATTGAGCTACCCCATGCACCTTGGATGTTGTCAAAGAACGAGGAAAAAATAGTGAAGGAACAAATATGTAGCTTTCGAACACCCACAAGATGTATGAGATGTCTCAAGGGATCCTTCATAAAGAAAAATAAAAGAGGTGTGGAGAAACTATCTGGTTTGAAGTCCCACGATTAGCACAAAATGATTCAAGTAAGGGTATCTCTAACCATGAATATAGTAATTAGTGGAGTAACTATGTGTAAACTTTGGGGTATGATGACCTTTTCCTCAACTAATCATTTGATCTATGAATATTGTTTACATTCAGTTTGTACTTCCTACTAGCATATCCCATTGTGTATCCAAAGATGTACGTGATATCATTTACAAGATGGGAGAGCTTGTGAGGTGTGTATACATTGTATTTTTTCATTATATATCTTTGAATTTCTACACAAAAAGAAACAATTGTCAAATACATCCTGACAGATACATGAGCTCGAAGGTATTTGATCCAAACACATTGCAAGATGCTCGAGTATTATCTGTTGAGGCGGTTTGTTTGGTGGAGGAAATTTTTCATCGATCCAATTTGAATACTCAATTATATTTACTCGTACATTTGATTGATCAGATCGCACTTTATGGGGCAGTTCATGCAAGGTGGATGTTTTTTCTTGAGCGCTTCATGAAAACCTTGAAAGATTTTGTGAGGCAAAAAGCACGGCCTGAGGGAAGCATGGTTGAGGGTTGGTTAGTGCAATCATCCCTTGTTTATATCTCTGAATATCTTGCTGAAGTGGATCCCTCTCAACCATGACTATGGAAAGATGATGAAGACTTGAGGCTGACCTCTATAGTACCTCAAGGAAAATGAATGAGTAAAGTACTAACAAAAGAAGAACTTCGTAAGTTAAATAGTTTTTGCGTGCTCAATAGTGATGTAATGAGCAAATGGGTGACACTATATAATGAAGCAAGGGCAAGAAGAAAAAGCGAAAGACAAGCATTTCGCACTAGATATGGACGTAATGTCTCATTTCCAGATCATCTAAATGCGCTCCCACATCATATTGATATAGATTAATTACATGAGGAAATGGAGAGAATGGAAAAAGAGAAGGAAATTAATATATCTCAAGAAGAGTGGGAATACACACGAGGTTGCTTATCAAAGGTGAGACATACTATCAATTAATTTGCTTCTATAAGTTATATTTTATATAAAAAATTGACATGTTTGATCTTAATCTTTTACTACTAGTGCACATTATTTCAATGCTATTTGGTGTGAGGGTAAACATCTTCGAACTCAACGTATAGATGAAAAGAGAAATACCCAAGATTATGGTGTCCTTGCTCACTTAGAGGATGCCAATGGTACCATGGAAGGTTATTGTGGCTTGATCCAAGATATTCTGAAGCTTGACTTCAGATGATTCTTTATATATGTACTGGATGTGAAGTGGTTTAAAGAAGTGGTAACAAATGGTGAGCATTGCACAATCAGACGTCATCCAAGTGGTTTTGTAATCATTGACTCTACAAAGTTTCACCAAAACAAGAATGACACATTAGTACTACCTCAATAATGCGAGCAGGTATATATGCAAAAGCTAATTTTTTAATATGTATACATGTGATACATATATACAATATAATAAGTATTTAAGTTTCTTACTTTTTTTTTTCAAATACAGGTTGAGTATCATCCAATGGTAAACAATAACCGATGGTGGTATGTCATCCCTATATCTAATCGTTCAAAACCAATATATGATAATATGACAATCCAACAATTAATGATGATGCACTACAACAAAAAGGCTCCGTAGATGCGCTCGTAGACGCAATATTTGAATTGTGAAAAAAAATATCCGGCACGTTTATTAATGCGTCTATTTGCGCGTCTACAAAATCGCATCTAAAAGCGCGCTTATAATCAGCAATACACGCACATTTAGACGCGCCTTTAGACGCGCGTATAAACACGCTACGTAAATATATAATCATATTTTTAAAAAAGTGGATATATTCATATTGTGCGTCTATACAAGCGTGTATCTACGCATCTAAAACCGCGTTTACTCTGAAAGTTTTTGACGAAAATAGACGCGCATTTATCCTGCAATTCAGACGCGCTGATAACTGCATCTATTGATTCTACATCATAATGGCTGAAGAAAGAGTTTGTAATAGTGTCTTCATCTCATTAGTTGAAAAGGAAGAAGTATTTGATGAAGTGGGTGGATTATTCGAAGAGTCTCCCATCTCGACAAGATCAAAAGCAACGCTTTCACGTCGGGTTCAACAGATGTCACATGGAATAATACGCGCGGGAGTTCGTGAAAGTTGCTTGCCATAGGGATGCTTGGCAAGATGGGAGTAAAAGATACAAAGAGTACTCAAATCAAGATAAATACATGGAGTAAAGGAATGGTTAGGATTCTCATTCCATCGATTACACATGTCGGCATGATAAGGAGAAGTGGAAAAAAAAAATCAATCTTCTCAATATGTTCTCGTACATAAATTTCTTGATTGTTACACACAAGAAAATAAATAGATGAAGTCCAATGAATGAATTCACAATATATCTTCAAAGTTTGATCACAAGATAGCATAATTTGTCATGAATATGCATGAAAAGAGAAGCGAGTTGAAAGTTTTTTTGATAGTGTAGATAGGGCACTACCAAGTAATAAGGCTCCATCACCCAAACCATTAAAGGTTTGATTACTGCAATAGGTTTATCACTCCATTCCATTCATCATGACTAGACATAATGTTTGTCATCAACTGCACCTTCATTTCTTGTTGAATAGTTGTCATGTATGAGTTTTTGATGTTCCATAGGAATATGATTTTGTGACAAGTGTTGAGGATTTTGAAATAAAACCAGGGAGTAGGGAAGAGAAAGAGATATTACTTAAGTTTCGCAGCTTTGTATGAAAGTTGCACTTTTACATGTATCGTTCCAACTGAAAGTTGCAATTTTTGGTGCTAAGATGCTCATTGGTGGGCAAGCATGAACTGGATATCCAATTCCTTTTGAGATAGCACTAAGATGGAAGTTGTAGGAGCGAATCACAATTGCTTAATCTTCTCCACGTTGTCCCTGAAGTAAAAAGACAAGGCGACAAACAACCATTCATCAGATTACTTTTTCACTACCTTTACCTTATGAAGGATAGAGCCCTGTTGCATCTTGCCTTTGCCAAAGTAAGACCGATAAGGCCTACAACTTCCTTTATTACTTTCCTTAGCCTTCTTTTCAAGTAGTTGTATTATATTCTAGCGTGAATCCTTTCACATTGTTGAGGAGGTGGCCGAGTCTTCCCAAAAACGATAGCTAGAGTCACTGTCTACCATGGCTTGGCAATTAGATGTTGTGGTCACGGAAAGAGATGGTCAAAGCTCCTCATCAGGAGGCCAGAAGGTTCCTTGAATATGAAGTAGCGGTCACATTTGTTTGCAGAGCTCACCGATTCCTATCTTGGTGAATAAGCTATGGTTTTGCAACAACTAGAAAGTCCCATGGTGAATCGATCGTCACCATGAAAGAATTCCAATCTTCATATGAGCTCGAAGGTGCCCACTTCAAACAAAATGGTATCGATCAACTCTTGATGAGAATGCAGGGATTCAAAGCAGTCGACGACTCCAACAGCGCCAATGACTCCTTGCCTCGGCACGAGGGCCTCCTCTTCGTCACCATGTGTCGGTCGTCACGTTTCTTTCCCCTTCGTTCCTCGTTTCCTTTGCTTTGGCTTCTCCTTTCTCATGTTTCCCTCGTCTCCTCCTTCATCACCATCTCGTCATCCTTTGGCTCTCTGCCTCCCGTCGTCCTTCAACTCTCTGCCTCGTGTCATCTGAGCTCACCCACTTCTGCGTCACCTTCGGCTCTCTTCAGCACGTTTTTTTCCATTCGCCTTTCCCCCGTCCTTTTATAATTAGCACACCTCCCTGAAAGCTCGTGGCTTTCTTTTTACACGAAAAAACCTTTGGAAAAGCTTTTGATTGTCGTCAATCATGTTGCCGCTTTTCCTATCATCCCAGCCCGTAATGCGTAATCAATGATGTCCACTTCTGCTTTCATGAAGTATGCCTCATTAATAGTCATATTTCCAAATCACTTCAGTCCAGCGATGGCCTCCTTTGATTATAAGATAGAGTGTCACAAAACAAATAGTGGTCCTCTATCTCTTAGCAAAAAACATCACGGTTACTTCTAACATGTTGTAAGAGATGCACATATGCAATGGCATCAATTGCAAAAAAAAAAAGCATCACTCATAGGTGCATTCTTGAACTGGTGGAAGACAAAGCTCGGTTGAACCGCTGCTTTGACACGTTGTTGCACGAAGCCACCATTTAAGTGTGCAGTATTTATCATTTTCATGGCCATCATATGATCAATTCTAGGATCTAAACCCATTTTGCATAGTAAGGTGATATTTACCCTCTTTGCTTTGCTATCAATCAAGTGCAGACATCTCCTTACCAACAGAGTTGGCTATGACAAGTTGCTTCCTACCTCAATAGAACAATTTGCTACCATTGTATGATAAGCTGGAGGCATCAAGCTTAGAATTAATGATACATTTGTCACTAAATGCCTTTTCTTCAATACTATTGGCACTTCCATGGAAGTAACTATCCTTAATATTCTAATGTATAAGGTATCCAATCCTTGAAAAAGCTACTTTATACATTGAATAATTTTTCTGCATTCATCTTTGCTTGTATCTTCTTCCACAATGGCCATTGGCAAAGGATGTTGCAATCATCTCAGCTTTCCAGAATAATACTTAATAAAATGATCAACATGGCATCATATCAAGTATCACTCCATTAGACTCGTATATTGCCCTGAAGTATTTTATTTAGCCAAATCCACCTTGCACAAAATTTAAGGAAGTAATGATTCATGGCGAAATTCATCACTCCATAATATTCATTCTCCCCATGTAGTATCTCCCATCAAATCAAAAATAAAAAACAGGAAGGCATACACACAATGAAAATAAATTCCTAATGATAATGACTAATGTGTTCAAATTTTTGGCAAAAAACTCAGCCTCTCAAATTTGTAGTGGTAGACATATAGCGTCACAACAGCATCACAATCATAGATAAAGACATGAACTGTATCATTCGCACTACAACAAAAAGGCCTCTTAGACGCACTTTTAGACGCGATTTTTGAATTGAGAGAGAATCTTACGGGCGCATCTACCCACCCGTCTATTTGTGCGTCTACAAACTTGTGTCTGTAGTCGCATGTATGAAGAAATTTACACGCAGAAATAGACGCGTATATACATGCGTGAATACAAGCGCATAAAAAAACCAAAATTGTTATTTATTTAATTTCTTTTGTGTGTCTACCAGCGCGTCTACATGGCAAATTAGACCGGCATATAAACATGCCCATAGACGCGCTTTTACAAGCGTCCATAGACACGAACGCAAAACAAAAAATCTCATTTTTTAAAAAAAGATATTTAATTTTTTTAAAAAAATTGAATTATCTAGTGCGTGAATAAGCACGTGTACTCTACATTTTAGACGCACTTATAAACGCGTGTTTTTTGCAATTTAGACGCGCAGATAGACGCGCAATACAGAACTGGAAAAAAAAATTATGCATTTGGGAAAAACACAATGGATCTGAAAGCATGAGAATTGAAAACAAAAATCCATGTATTCATTATAGATAAAACACATTTATATAGGGAGTTTAAGTGCTTGTTGCGATCTAAAGCGTGGCCGCAAAGTAGTAGGCTCAAAGATGAATAATAGATATACAAGAAAACAAGGCCATAGAGGAGGTATGGTGCTCCTCTATGAATCTGAAGAAGAAAACATCTTTGCTAGCACCAGCATGGCTACTAGCGTCGCTATCCCCCTCCTCGCTATGCTCCACATTGGGGTTCGCCTACACACACAAAAGATCAAGGTTGCTTACGTATACATGGTGGAGAAAAAGTTATAATTAGCTATGCTTTTAATAGGAAAGTAAGAAAAATATACCTCCTCTGGCTGTCGAATCCTCATAGCCCAGTTGTATTGCTCCTCAGTGATGAGACCCTCCTCATAGAAATGAAGCCATGTGGCTGCGCGGTTATGGCCTTGCTGATGACCTACCTCTCTAGGAGTAGGTATCCTATCAACGATAGTAGTTTGCAAAATAATTATAATATATAAAAACAATTATGAGACACAATGTATTAGAATAAATTATAAAAAGAATTGAAAGAAATATAAAATTTAAAAAACTAGAAATGAAAATATACTTACAAACTCTGCCTCCCATGACTCTCTGCCACCCGATCCGTAATGCGATGATCCCATGGTTTCCATTTAGATGCGTCGCGCCTCTGCATGCTAGCGACTCTTCACTTTCTCTGCTGCTTTCTTCTTGGCTTTCTTCCACTCTATACGGTGGCACATAGGTGGTTAGCTATAGGCTCCACGCCCCTCCCCTTGTCTCCGCAGTTACTCCTTGGCGCGTGTCATGAGGTGGGATCTTTTATTGTGAAGCAAATCCCTCACTTTTGTGCATCCCCAATCATCCGAGAATTGCTGACCCTCAGGATTTGGGTACCTCCTATGGACTGCCCTCAACACCTCCTGCCACAAGCCGCTTTTCTGATTCTTGAAGTAAACGAAACAATCTTTATATGTCACATGCACGACGCTCCTCATATACGCCATTACATCCCTTCCTTCATCATCATGGAAGATGCCACTAGTATCTGTAACTCTATAGTACTGGCGTACTGGCTCCTCTACGTGATCTTCTGGTGAGGGTGATCGCTCGCCACCTCCTAGGCAACCCCCACACAAGCCTCGTCCTCCCCCTCGACTCTCCCTCCTCCCTCTCTGTCGACTACCCTCTGCTTGCTGAATACAGGTGCTTCTGTAAATGCACGTGTGTTGACTAACGCTTGTGCTTCAGTCGATGCATGTATAGGTGCTGCACGTGGAGTACCTGCAATTGGAGTTTGGACATTTGGTGTTTGGGAAGTAGTGCCAGGCAAAGACGTCAGAGGCGTTCCAGACATGACGCTGAACACCTCGTTTGTTGTGGGAGAGTGGCCAAGGTGTCTCATCATCTCTCCCATGAAGTCTTCCTTACTAGAAAAACCTCCAAAAATTACATTGACCCCTCTGTCGAACAAGCCCAATGTATCATTCATGCGATCCAAATTCGGATCATTGCTAGATGAACCAGGATGTGACATCTGCAAAAAAAACACAGAAAAAAGATAAATTCGTACAATTGCAGAAATAAAAAATTGTTTTTTATCAGAGCTGGTTGGCGCGTATATAATCGCATCTAAAATGCAAGATAGACACGCTCTTAGACGCATTCCTAAAGTCAACTCTCTGGTCAAAGTGCGTGTATATCCGCATCTAAGATGCAGTACAGACGCGCTATCAGATGCGATTCCTGAGTCAATACTTCTGGCACGCGTGTATCCTCGGGTGTGGAATGAAAAATACACGCGCCTGGAGACGCGACTCTGAAATCAAAGTTTCTGGGCAGGGCACGTGTATTCCCGCGTCTCACATGCAGGATACACACGTCTGGAGATGGGACTCTGAAATCAAAGCTTTTTCTGGAGATGCGTCTGGAGATGCGTCTCACATGCAGGATACACACGTTTGGAGACGTGGCTGCAGACGCAATGAGAGCAAACATAGCTTCGCATCTATCCCTGCGTCTGTACTAAAATGTAGACGTGCTGGCAAACGCACTCAGTCGGCTGATTTCAGTCCTACGACCGCCATTCATGATTTATTTGTGCTATACAAAATGCAATCATAGATCCTAATACACAGAGAGGAAGAGAGAGAAAGAGAGAGTGAGAGAGTGAGAGAGAGAGAGAGGGCTCACCTTGAGTGTTTGGTGTGGTGGGTGGTGGCACTTCTTCCTTCTCCTTCTTCCTCTCCTTGGTGAGTTACTCTCCCTTGATGCTTGCTTGCTGCTTGTTGTCTCCTCCCTTTGCTTCTTCTTCCTCTTGTTCTCCTCTCTCTTATTCTTTCTTTCTTCCTCTCCTTGGCTTTCCTTTTTCCCCTTTTGTCTCTTTGAAGTAAAAGAAGAGGTGAGTCATGAGGAGGCGAGGCATGAAGA
Organism: Lygodium microphyllum; assembly: GCF_053477565.2. Classification (NCBI taxonomy): domain Eukaryota; kingdom Viridiplantae; phylum Streptophyta; class Polypodiopsida; order Schizaeales; family Lygodiaceae; genus Lygodium; species Lygodium microphyllum. The sequence goes on from NC_141138.1 coordinate 129,161,901, forward strand.
GACTGCATGTCGGCTAAACTCGAGCTTCAGAACGCGTAAAAAATGCAGGAAAGGAAAGGCGTAGTTTGAAAAGAAATGATTCAAGTATATTTTGAATTTTGACGTTTGCATCTATTTTCGAGTGTATATACGCGTCTAGGTTTACGTAAACGCACTTATAGACATGAAGTTAGATGCGCAAATAGACGCAGATTTAGATGCATAAGTAAACGCAGATATAGACGCACATTTAGCTTTTATCATGAATTTTTATTTTTAAGATAAGTTTTGATAGTAAGTTCTTGTCATAAGTTTTTATGTATTTATGATAAGTTTTGTGTATTTAAAATTGAGATCTTAGAATAATTAATATGCCAGCTTGAAGTTTTTATGTAAATATATGAATGACAAATATTTTGATGTTGTCATGAATTAGGTTTAATCATGTCGTCGTCATCACCTAGTGCGGTGCATACTGATGAGTCAACGAGCACATCCTCAAGTGAGGATGAAACATTACGTCTTCATAATCGAGATGCATGGCTACGACGAAAAATTAAATGCATGTATGATCGTTGTTGAGGGTGTATTTTTCGAGCATATCAAGTTGCAATGTCACACCTCAGCATGTATGGAGAATGGGACCGAGAAAAATCACCGATATTCATTGTTTTTTTTAACACTAAGATTGCTAGTCTATGTTACTTAATATATATCAACATACATGAAACTCCCTTTTGTGGTTGAGCAGGATGCGGTGCCACATCCTCAGATGCTCCCTCCCGGGCATCGAGAGGCTGCAAAAGGTCGACGCGAGGAGGTAGAGTCTTCAAGAAGAGTGGAGACTGACGACCATGATAATAGCCCTCATGAAATGCCCCATCAAGTTGTAGAGGAAGAGATTTTGGACAACATGGTACACCATCTATTTTCGCAACTAGTTCAGGGAGAATGTCACTCTACGAAGCCAGATGATCCACTATATGTAGTGTCATCTACTCCGTTGTATAAAGGTTGTATGTACTCTGTTTTTCGTGCGTCCCTCAAGATACTTAACTAGCAAACAATTTATGGATGAAGTAATGTCATTTTGAATGCGTTATTGAAGTAGGTATCAATTCAGTTTGGCTTATGAATCATAATATTAATTGTTCTATTTTGAAATCAGACACAAATATATGTTGGTGGTTTTTTAACTCACTTTTAAAAATATATGTAGGTTATTATCACAAATGCTTCAAAAAGGAAATAAATTACCAACTAAGAGAGAGCAAGCAAGACATTACTTGACATCTCTGGGAGGCCTCAATTATGTCCAGATCCATGCATATGTCAATGATTATGTCTTATTTCGTATCTTGATTCGCCACAAACAGGACACTCTTGTGCGAACTCATGAATATGTTCTCCCTACTAATGGAATGACTCCACAATCTCTAACCATTCGAGATTGAAAGGAGAGATGGATTAATGCTGATAGCCACCCTCTACTCGACATGAGTCGATAAGAAGTGCATTTCTCTCGATTGACTTTAAAGTTTTTAGCATGATGAATTGTTTACATTTTATATTGTCTGTTTGTTAGATTCTCTATTTTTTTTCGTCTTTCGTATTGGACTGAACTCAAGATCAATCACCTGTTGGACCCCATGCACATATTCAAAAATATTGTATCTACATTATGGGATCACTTAATAGGGGCTCGTGATTCAATCAATGTAAGGGAGGATTTACGTAACATTGGCGTATGAGACGAGCCTGGCCACGCATTGGACCCAGAGGAAAGATTGAGCTACCCCATGCACCTTGGATGTTGTCAAAGAACGAGGAAAAAATAGTGAAGGAACAAATATGTAGCTTTCGAACACCCACAAGATGTATGAGATGTCTCAAGGGATCCTTCATAAGGAAAAATAAAAGAGGTGTGGAGAAACTATCTGGTTTGAAGTCCCACGATTAGCACAAAATGATTCAAGTAAGGGTATCTCTAACCATGAATATAGTAATTAGTGGAGTAACTATGTGTAAACTTTGGGGTATGATGACTTTTTCCTCAACTAATCATTTGATCTATGAATATTGTTTACATTCAGTTCGTACTTCCTACTAGCATATCCCATTGTGTATCCAAAGATGTACGTGATATCATTTACAAGATGGGAGAGCTTGTGAGGTGTGTATACATTGTATTTTTTCATTATATATCTTTGAATTTCTACACAAAAAGAAACAATTGTCAAATACATCCTGACAGATACATGAGCTCAAAGGTAATTGATCCAAACACATTGCAAGATGCTCGAGTATTATCTGTTGAGGCGGTTTGTTTGGTGGAGGAAATTTTTCATCGATCCAATTTGAATACTCAATTATATTTACTCGTACATTTGATTGATCAGATCGCACTTTGTGGGGCAGTTCATACAAGGTGGATGTTTTTTCTTGAGCGCTTCATGAAAACCTTGAAAGATTTTGTGAGGCAAAAAGCACGGCCTGAGGGAAGCATGGTTGAGGGTTGGTTAGTGCAATCATCCCTTGTTTATATCTCTGAATATCTTGCTGAAGTGGATCCCTCTCAACCACGACTATGGAAAGATGATGAAGACTTGAGGCTGACCTCTATAGTACCTCAAGGAAAATGAATGAGTAAAGTACTAACAAAAGAAGAACTTCGTAAGTTAAATAGTTTTTGCGTGCTCAATAGTGATGTAATGAGCAAATGGGTGACACTATATAATGAAGCAAGGGCAAGAAGAAAAAGCGAAAGACAAGCATTTCGCACTAGATATGGACGTAATGTCTCATTTCCAGATCATCTAAATGCGCTCCCACATCATATTGATATAGATTAATTACATGAGGAAATGGAGAGAATGGAAAAAGAGAAGGAAATTAATATATCTCAAGAAGAGTGGGAATACACACGAGGTTGCTTATCAAAGGTGAGACATACTATCAATTAATTTGTTTCTATAAGTTATATTTTATATAAAAAATTGACATGTTTGATCTTAATCTTTTACTACTAGTGCACATTATTTCAATGCTATTTGGTGTGAGGGTAAACATCTTCGAACTCAACGTATAGATGAAAAGAGAAATACCCAAGATTATGGTGTCCTTGCTCACTTAGAGGATACTGAAAACAAAACAATGTATATAGCACACGAAATTTCATATATATAGATGAAACGTTTTTACATTATGAGTTCTAGTACTTGTGACGTCATGGTCGCAAGCGCTAGCTCAAAGTAATACATATCAAAAATGAAAATTACAAGCCAAGGGGAGGCATCCATGCATGGGGCTCCTCTATATCTCCTCTGAAGAGGCATCATCATCGCTAACACCACTGCTGCCGCTGCCGTTGCCGCCACCTCTACTTTTCATGCAAATACCATTACAAACAATAAATTAGAGTTATCTATACTTTTCATGTAAAAAATAAAACATACCTCTTCTCGTGGTGGAATCCTCATGGCCCGATTATATTGCTCCTCCGTGATGAGTCCCTCCTCATAGAAATGCTGCCAAGTGGTTGCCCGGTTATGACTTCGATGGTAGCCTACCTCTCTAGGAGTAGGCATCCTACCAATGATATGATACTACAAAATAATTTGAACATACAACGTATTAAAATACACTACATAATGAAGTGAAACAAATTATAAAATTTAATTTTAAAAAAAATCAAATAATACTTACAAACTCAGCCTCCCATGACTCTCTGCCACCCGATCCATAATGTGACGATCCCATGGTTGCCATCTAGATATGTCACGCCTCTGCATGCTGGCGACTTGTCATTTTCTCCGTTGCTCTCTTCTTGGCCTCTTTCCACTCCTTGCGGTGGCAATTGGGTGGTTGGCCATATCCAAGGCGCCCCTGCTCTTGTCTCCGCAATGACTCCTTGGCGCGCGTCATAAGGTGAGACCTCTTGTTATGAAGCACGTCTCTCACCTTTGACCGTTCCCAATCATCTGAGAATCGTGAATTCTTGGGATTAGGGTACCTTTTATGTACTGCCCGCAACACCTCTTGCCACAAACCATTTTTCTAGTGCTTGAAAGGAATCATGCAATCTTTGTATGTGGCATGCACGACACTCCTCAAGTAGGCTATCACTTCCCTCCCCTCAAAGTCATGCAAGATACCACCAACATCAGTGATAGAGTAGTATATTTGTGGAGGCTCACCTCTCTCATTTTCCGGTGAGGGTGATCGAGAGCCACCACCTAGGCAACCCCCACAAAGCCCTCGACCTCCTCGTCCTTCCGCACCACTCTCCCTCGATGTGCACTACCATCTACCTCACTCGATACATGTGCTTCTGTAGATGCACGTGCTTCGGCCAATCCATGTACCTCAACTGATCCTTGTGTATGCAAAGATGTGATAGGTGTCCCAGACATCACACTGAAAACCTCATCTGCAGTGGGAGGGCGACCAAGATAATTGGTCATCTCCCCCATGAATTGCTCCTTGTTGAATGGGGTGCTGGAGGATCCAGGATTCCACATCTACACAAGAAAAATCATATTACCCTGTGCAGATAAAACATATTTCATATAGCGTCTATACCTGCGTCTCTGTGCGCGTCTATACCTGCGTCTATGTCTGCGTCTGTCAGGGCGTCTCTGTGGGCGTCTGTCAGCGCATCTATTTCCACGTCTACAGCTGCGTCTACACTGTCATCTGGACGCGCTGACAGATGCGCACAGTCGCACCATTTCTTCTTAAACTTGCTTAAAAAACAAAGCTAAAAAACCTCCATAGATGACAAGATCCAGCATGTTAAGAGAGAGAAGAGAGAGACAAACAAACAGAGAAACCAAACAAGATTGAGAGAGAGAAGAAGAACTCACCTTCTTTGCTTGTTCCAACGGGTGGCGGTGGCTAGGTTGCAAGCTCCTTGTCCTCCTTCTCCCTTCCCTTGGTAAGTTGCTTCAATCTTGTTCTCTTCCTTGCTGTTTGGCTCTTCTTCTTTACTCTTTGGCTCTTCTTTCCTCCTGTCCTCTTTTTACTCTTATTTCCTTGCCTCATTGTCTTCATGAAGTGATAGATAGACAGGAGTAGTGATGTCGAGCTCCAACTGCAGAAAATGCGCAAAAAACGCAGGAAAGCACAGGTTTGAAAAGAAAGCCACAACTTTTTTTAAATTTTTCTATACTTGCGTGGCGCGTCTGTTAGCGTGTGTAATGGCGCATGTATATGCGCAGATAATTCCTGTTACACGCGCTTACAGACGCGCAGGAACAATTTAAGGAATCAATGCATGCATAATTAGGGAATCAATTGACCTATGTGGTGACATATTGCAAATGCACAAGTCAACCTTTGATTTATATATACATCCAATCATCAAGCCCTATCCAATCACATTTGTATAGGGCATGCCCTATCCAATCAATGCATGCATTTAGGGAATCAATTGACCTATGTGGTGACATATATAACAAAGCTTGAGGATAAGAGATAACACATTGGCACATATATATATAGTGACTTACTAGACCATCCCACTTACAATTGCATATTATCCCACTTACGTATCAATAGGTGGATAAAGCACGAATGGTTTTTAGCAAGAGAAAGATAATGCAATGAAGGTGTACACGAAAGAGATAGAGAAAGGCATATTATCCATCAATCAATCAAAGATATGTGAGCTATAAGTGCACCTTGACATGATTGGAATAGCTTGCATATGCACAAGCCAACTGATTTACATCAATCTACTCATGCTATGAATTGGCATCCACAACCTTTCCCACTGCATCCACAATCTCAGCCACCTTATCATCAATAAGATCTCTAACATCATCCTCCATTTGAAATCGGCCTGTGGGGAAGGTTTTGTTCCACTAGCTGGCTATTATGTTTTTACATTTATCATTGATCTCCACAATAACAACAGCCTTCAAAATTATACCCAATTTGTGCAATGCCACTTCTTTCCCACCAAGGCTCGAGAATAAGGATTGAACTGTTAAACCTTGCGGATATAATTCTTTCAGTGGTGAAAGATTGTACACAATAGTATTGACCTGAAATGAGTTGCCCAATGCATCATACCGATCTGAAAGGGTAGAGCAACCTCAAGTGTGGTCACGATCATATCCAAGCACCAGCTCAATCTCATGGGGTTCAAGTGGGGCAGCTTGGCCTGGGCTAACCCAAACCAAGTTCCATATTTTGCATGCCAGGACAATCTCATGTTGAAGATAAGAAGGTATCTTGCTAGCTTTCTTTGTGGGAAGAAAATATTTTTCTGATCAATCCACATATAGTGCTAGGGGCACCCCGTGTGTTTATGCAATTCAGCTTCTCTCTCGGATCCCATGGGGGCTAATACTTCTTTTTTTTCTGAAGCACCTCAAAGATTGTCATGGGAGCAGGGGAAAGGATCAACCTTCTTCCATCTACTGGAAGGTTATAAACATAACCACCTCAGTCTAAAGCATGCTGAAAAATAGCTAGAGTCTGTGAACTCTGGATCTATGCCATTAAAATTCCATTTGATGGTCTCCCACTCTGAATTGGAAACGTTCTCAAAATTTTCAAAATAGAAAAAGGGAGGGCCTTCCATCAAACTATTCAATGGTTTTGGCTTGCCTTTAAAAAAGCCAGGAATTCCAAACCCCATGCCCTTTTTGAACTTGAAGGGTGGGATAGAACCTAGATGTGGACGTGATGTTTTTCCATTCATAGATTGAGTCTCGAGCCATAAAACACTCGAGTCTTCACTGGCACTTTTATCCAAGTCTAGAGTAGGAGTAATGTTGATCTTTGTTTTAAGGCCCAAGTAAGTGTACCATAGCTTAAGGGCTCTTTCATCTACCCATTATATTTTGCTACAGACACCTCGTGAGGGTCCAGCTTGTCTATTTATTTGAACACCTCGTGAGGGTCCAGCATGTCTAGTTTGATCTTTTATCTTTTACGACTAGTGCACATTATTCAATGCACTTTGGTGTGAGGGTAAACATCTTCGAACTCAACGTAAAGATGAAAAGATAAATACCCAAGATTGTGGTGTCCTTGCTCACTTCGAGGATGCCAATGGTACTTCGAGTAATCATTAACTTTATTTTTTTAATTCAATGATTCAATGTGTATATTTCTTAATTCTATGGTTTTTATCATGTACACACGTGCATGCTCAAGAATCAATTTCAGGTGGTTAAATAATTATTAGATTTGGTTTTTTAATTATGTGAATTGCAATTTTAGGTGGTTAAATAATTGTGCGTCTGCTGACGCGTCTATATTAGCGTCTATTTGCGCGGATATATAGACGCACAATCCGCGTCTATTTACACGCACGTTTATACGCAGTGATAGATGCTATGATAGATGCGCCCAACTTTGCGCGTCTATGCCTCATTTCTGTTGTAGTGATGTACATGATGACACCATAATGGATGATATGCGTGATATAGTACAAGATGAACCTTGCGAGGATGTTCAAGGAAACGGAGAAGAGGACAATAATGTGATTGATGATATTGATGAAGTTATTGAGCAATATAGCAACACATCTAATAGTGGGATAGACTTATTTGTTTCGTTACCTCTTGGTAACATAGACCTAGAAGTAGATAGTTTAGCAAGGGCTGATCTCATTGAAGATGAGATGGATCATTCACTGTAACATACTTAATTTGCTTTATGATTCAATGTGTATTCTTAATTCTATGAAACATAATATAAAAAGAGAGAAAGAGAGAGAGAGGTAGGGAGAGAGGAGAATGAATGTATAAAAAATATTCTTTTCTTGTTTATAGTAGTAGTAGTAGTAGTAGTAGTAGTAGTAGTAGTAGTAGTAGTAGTAGTAGTAGTAGTAGTAGTAGTAGTAGTAGTAGTAGTAGTAGTAGTAGTAGTAGTAGTAGTAGTAGTAGTAGTAGTAGTAGTAGTAGTAGTAGTAGTAGTAGTAGTAGTAGTAGTAGTAGTAGTAGTAGTAGTAGTAGTAGTAGTAGTAGTAGTAGTAGTAGTAGTAGTAGTAGTAGTAGTAGTAGTAGTAGTAGTAGTAGTAGTAGAAGAGAGAGAGAAAGAGTTGTATTGTTAAAGGTGCACCTTGGGTGTGTTTGACGCTTTGGGAAGGTGAGTAGCTAGTAGTAGTAGTAGTAGTGGCGATGGTGGTGGTGGTGGTAGTAGTAGAGAGAGAGTAAGCGAGAGAGAGAGAGAGAGACAGAGAGGTGGTGGTAGTACTAGTAGTAGAGAGAGAGATATGTTTATATATATATATATATATATCGGTGTACCTTAGATGTGCTCGACACTTCGGAAAGGTGTGGAAGGATTGTGTATCCAAGCTCAGTAAAGCAAAAGAGAGATTGGACTTGGATGTGAACTGATGGTTTTATTGACATGATTTTCGCTACCTCCTCCTACACTCTACATATCGAGTCGCACACAAAGGAAAAAAGGTGGTGAGGCCCGGTGCAATACCATGGGCCCCCTGGAACACTTGGACATAGGGTAGCTACTCCCTCATCCCCATGCATATCATATTAGACTTTACATACTGTAGGCGCATCCGTATGTGGATGGAGACTTTACATACATTAATTTTGTTGAGTTACAAGAGAATAAATCCCTTCTCAAACAATTAAAAAAAGAAAAAACGAATAATAACAAAAATAATTTGTTTGTCGTAAGACCAAATGGAAAATGATGAAGGCCGTGATGTTCAAGATTGTGAGGTGTATCTTAATCAGTGTTTCCCATGTCCTTGCTCTCAATGTATGCTGGCAATTAGACGAAAATGCCGATTGTCTATTATAATATTCCCACTCGAAAATATTACCAAACTTTACTCCTCGCATGCCGCGTAAACCCTGTGCAAGGTACTTATCTTCTGCATTATAGTTGCCGCAGTTTGATCCATACCCTGCACGTGCAAAAACAGGACCTCCGCATTGGGAAATCGAGCCAGGGGGTTCAAATCCGCATAACTGCGGGGAAACACCCTCTTGGGAGGGGAGTAAATGGATAATGTTCAATTTAATGCGAATTTTTTTGCTGATTCCCCCAGCCGATGCATGACTGGAGGGAAGGGATTGGGAGAAGGAGGAGATATGGTGAGTTGTGGGCTGCATGAGGGGGAGGGGGGAGGGGAAGCCATGCACAGGCCACGTGGAGGAGCTTCCCTGTCCCCCTCTTGGGCTATAAAAACCCCCCTAGCCTTGGAGTAGGGAGGGGAAAAGGCTGCGTGGAAGAGGACAGGACTAAGAGGCTGTCGTGCAAGAAGAAGTTGCCGCCATGCTGCTGTGGGGGCCGCCGCCTGTCGTGGAGGGTGCCAAGATCGCCGCCAGCTGCTGCCAATGCAACATACTACCGCCATCACGATCAATTATCCCCTGTCATCGTTAACATTCTTTCCCCCCCCCTCCCCTCAATCATTTCCTTTGACCCACTTGCTTCTTGGGGAAGCAAAAGGTTCCTAGAAGTTTTTGGAAGCTTCTAAAGAACAATGCTTAAGGCCTAGTGCACACGGGTTCCACTCGAGTGTTAAAAACCTTCCCTTAAAGCCTCCGTTCCCACAGCTCCATTCGTAAGAGCACCTTTCCGCAAACCTCCTCATAAAGCTTCCATTTCTGCAGCTCCATTCATAGAAGCCCCAAATCCCACAAGCCTGCTCGTGAAAAACCCAATTCCCGCAAGCCCTCATAAAGCCCCATTCCCGCAAGCCCTCGTAAAGCCCCATTCCCGCAAGTTCTCGTAAAGACCCAATCCAATAAGTTTTTTGTTCCCACAAGGCCTCCCATAACCCAAGTCTCACAAGCCCCGGCCTTTTAAAGATCCGAAGTTCGATGAAGGTATCTCCTACGTACGAGGGAGGAGAGCAAGATCTTGAGGTTGCTTATCAAGGCTAAGGAGATTCACCAACCGTGTAAGGGCAAAGGCAAACCGGAAGTCCGTAATCATGCCTACGATGGCCCCCAAGAAGTCACAAGTCGCGCCTGCGGGAGGTTCTTCTCCTAACATTCATGTGGACATCTCCCCGAGCCCACAAACCCAGGTTTTTACTATTTTGATTCCATGCAAAATTAATGCATTAAGCACGATAAGTTCATGGATTAGGAAGCATCTATGCATGTTCAAATTCACCTAGCCTAGTTAAATGCAATTGAAAATAAATTGACCATCTGAACAATTACTAGAATTAGTTCATGACATGAAATTGGGCCATTGGTATTTTCAATGTAAAGAAATTGGCTATCCATCTAATGTCCTTAATAGTATGTTGCCTTGTCGTGTATTTCAAAGTGACGAGCCTAGTGTTGAGATATCGAGCTCCACTCGTGATATGCCAGGGTGACCGTTGTGCATTTATGTCACCGACTTGTCAGTTGCAGATGCGGTTGGTACACCGCCCATGAATAATAGCTAGATGACAGCTATCCTTATCTACTCTAGTTCGTGGCTCAGTTAGTATGCCACCTTAGTTAGTCGAGTTTGGTTTGAGACCCATATATAGGGTTCTTCTATTTCTATGTACTAGAGTTCTTTTGGCTTACACAACTAAGAAGAGGAAAATTGTTTTCAACCTCCATCTTTGTGTGTATTCCCCCATTGTGCAAGCAAGAAAGCTACAAGTGAGACTCCTTCCTTCTCTCCCACAATCTTGACATAGTATCAGAGCCTTGTTCGTGGTAAGGAGCTCAAGAAAACAAACCAAGTTCGCGGTGTTCTGGTAAGAGAACCAGTGTTGCTTTCATTTTTCTGTTTTGGGAGCAAGTCTCTGCAGGTAGCACATCCGGAAAGTGCAAGAGTGCATTGTCTCAGATTGAGACGCCCTTCGCGGTGTTGCTCTGTTTTTTTTATTTGAGGCCATTTCAGGGCCTGTTTTGGAGGCGGAAATTTTCTGCATGCAATCAGAAAAAGGCCTAGTTTTATACTATGTGACCACTGTTCTACAGGTCGGTGAAAATTTACTGTAGAAATTGAATCGTATGCCTGTGCGTAGAGACATTGGGAGTTACAGAATCATTCTTTTTGCCTGTTGATGCAAAATCGTCACTAGGAAGTGACTGTGTGGTCAAATACCACTTTCGTCAGTTTTGCAGATTTGCTCTTGTGAGGCTGAAGCTATGTTCTTTGCAGTGATAGAATTTTTTGCAATGTTCTGTAATGGCGTCTGACTCTCTTTCACAGATTGTTACTGAAAAGATTGACAAGAACAACTTCCAAGCATGGAAGTTCAGAATGACGAATTTCCTTATGGGAAAAGGATATTGGGAATTCATTGCAGGAAATGAAGAAGAACCAGTTCTTCCTGATGTTCCCAATCAACAGCAAATGCAGGCATTTAAAGCATGGCATGAGAGAGCCAGGAAAGTTATGTACTGGCTGTCTATCAGCATTTCAGACTCTATGATTGTGCATATTCAAGATGCAAGTACGCCAAAGGAGGCATGGGATACTTTGTAAAAATGTATAGCACAAATACGCAAGCCAGGAAAATGCAGCTCAAGCAAGAGTTGCACAATGTACAAAGAGAAAATATGAGCATCAATGACTACCACATGAAGGTGAAGAAGATTGCAGATGCACTTGCTTCCATTGGGTCGCCAGTGGAAGATGATGATTTAGTTTCTGTGACCTTGAATGGTCTAGGAAAGGATTATGCACAGTTCTGAATATCCATTTCTGTCCGTGAAAGATTTCCTGATTTTGAGGAGTTGATTGCTCTTCTAGTTTCTGAGGAGCAGAGAAATGGTGGTGCATTTTCTTCAGGAGGAACTTCAAAAGAAGTTGTCTTCTACTCAAATGCTGGAAGAGGTAGAGATAGAGGTAGAGGAGGCCGATCTGGAGGCTGTGGTAGAAATCAGAATATGCAGCAAACTTAAGAAAACCAGTCCTATGGAGGAGGATGTGGTAACTCTAGAGGCAGGGGGAGCCAAAGACGTCGTGGTGGATGGCAAAGAGGCCAAAATGCAAACAGTAATATTGAATGCTACTCCTGTGGTAAAATGGATCATATGGCTAAAGAGTGCTATAAAAAGCAGAATGACATCATGAATGGAAAATTGCAACAAGGGAATTATGCATCTTCTAGTAGACAGGGTGATGACAGAAATGAGCATTTGTTTATGGTGCAGCACATGAACAATTCTGTGACAAGTTCAGAAGAAAGCAACGATGTATGGTATGTTGACTCAAGTGCATCAAACCACATGACAGGTCATGCAGAATGGATGGAGGATGCAAGGAAAATGGAAAAACCAGGATTTGTGGAGACTGGTGATGATACTGCACATCCTATTGTACAGATTGGAAAAATTCCTTTGTCTATGCAGGATGGGAAAAAGAAATACTTGTCCGATGTATTTCATGCCCCGAATATCACCAAGAATCTGGTTTTTGTTGGTTAAATGGTTGAGCAGGGCTTGCAGGTCAGATTTAATCCTCATGGATGCTTTGTTGAGGATATGAAAAATAAAGGTCGCTTGATAGCAAAAGGAAAGAAGAAGGGCAGAATGTTTACGTTGGATGCAGACATGCCTGAATTGAGTGCAGCAATGTTTGCACATGGGACCGGTGTAGTTGCTGATATTGATATCTGGCATAAACACATTGGTCATGTTAATGTATAGCGACTTAAATCAATGCAGGCCCAAAATATTATTGCAGGATTGCCTAAATTCAAGGTTGCAGAAATGCATAAGGTATGTGAAGCCTGTCAATTTGGAAAACAGGCAAGGAAACCATTTCCTAGACATGTTCAAGAGAGTAAGAAGCCATTGGAATTAATCCACTCTGATGTGTGGACTACTAAAGCTACATCTCTTGGAGGCTGTCATTATTTTGTCGTTTTTATTGATGACTATAGCAGAAAAGTTTGGGTGTATTTTATGAAAAAGAAAAGTGAAGTTTTTGGGCATTTCAAAACTCTTAAATCTATGGTTGAAAAAGAAACAGGCCTGCAAATAAAATGCCTAAGGTAAGATGGAGGGGGAGAGTGCCTCTCAAATGAGTTTGCAAGGTTCTTGCAGGAGCATGGCATAAAGCAGCAATATTCATGTAGTCATACCCCACAACAAAATGGAATTGCAGAAAGAAAAAACAGGCATATTAGAGAGGTATCTCATGCCATGCTCAACGAAAAAGACTTGCCAGATTTTTACTGGGCTGAGGTAGTTGCTACAGTAGTCTACATAATGAACAGGACTCCCACTGCAACAATACATGGCCTGACTCCAGAGGAGAGGTATACTGGTAGGAAACCAGATATTTCTCATTTGAAAATTTTTGGTTGCATTGCCTATGTTCATGTGCCAGATGAGTTGAGATCCAAGTTGGATCCAAAAACTGAGAAGTGCATCTTTATTGATTACTCTCTGCAGTAAAAAGGGTATAGATGCTATAACCCTTCTACTCGTAAGTTTAGAGTGAGCAGAGATGTTATTTTTGATGAGATGAGTAGCTGGTATAAACCAGTAAATATGATTGATAATGTAGATGCACAAAATGGTAATGCTGCATAGAATTCACAGCAGTAGTCACAAGATATTAGTGGACCAGGAGCGTCCTCTAGCAGTGGTTCACATTCTTCGCCATGGACAGGCAGATTGAGATCAGGAGAATCTTCTCAAAGCAATGCAGATAGTGGTATGCAGGTATCATGAAAAGAAAAAGAGAAGGTAGATCAGCCCATGTTTGATATGAATGCAGGTCACTCTTATGTGGATGGTGAATCCAGTGGCTCAGAACAGAGCATTGATGATGAGTTGGGTATTCCTTCTATTGTTACACCTGGAGTAAGGAAGACCAGGGATGTTTTGAGAGCACCTGGGAGTGAACCTACTTTGCGCAGGTCTACCAGAACTAGGTATCCTGTGGATAGGCTAAAATATAATGGATTTACAGCCATTCACTATGCCTATATGGTCAAAGTGATACAGGAACCAGAACCCACTTCTTTTGAGCAAGCCATGGGAAAAGAAAAATGGGAGAAAGCCATGGATGAAGAAATGGATGCCTTGGAAGCAAATGCTACATCGGAATTGGTACCTTTGCCTAAAGGTAAGAATGCAATTGGCTGTAAGTGGGTTTATAAGGTGAAGCGCAATGCAGATGGTTCTGTGAATAGATACAAGGCAAGATTAGTAGTCAAGGGGTATGCACAAACATATGGCATTGATTATGAAGAAACATTCAGTCCGGTTGCAAGGATGGCAACCGTAAGAGCAGTCATTGCTATGGCTGCATCAAAGGGATGGTCTTTACATCAGATGGATGTAAAGAATGCCTTCTTGCATGGTGATTTGCAAGAAGAGGTCTATATGGAGCAGCCACCAGGTTATGTGCATACTGTTCATCTTGAGTTTGTTTGCAGGTTGAAGAAAGCCTTGTGTGGCTTGAAGCAAGCACCTAGAGCATGGTCTGACAAGATAGGATAGTATCTTGTCACTATTGGCTTTCAGATTTCCAAGGCAGATTTCTCACTTTATGTGAGAAAAATAGAGAAAGGTATTATGCTACTTGTCATTTATGTTGATGATTTGATTATGACAGGTGACAGTGATGAAGATATCCTTCATGTGAAAATGCTATTGAAGCACAAGTTTGAGATGAAGGATTTGGGAGAGCTGCGTTATTTCTTAGGTATTGAGGTGATTAGATCACCAAGTGGGATACGGCTCTTGCAGAGGCAGTATGGATTGGACATGCTGTCCAAATATGGGATGACAGGCTGTAAGCCTATTTCAGTTCCTTTGGAGCAGAATGTGAAGCTGAGCGCAGATGCAGGTGAGCTTCTAGAAGACCCTACTATGTACAGACGCATAGTAGGAAGTTTGATTTATATGACTATTACCAGGCCAAATTTGAGCTATGCTGTTGGATTGGTAAGTCAGTTTATGCAGGCTCCAAGGAAACCACATTTGGATGCGGCTAGACGCATACTCAGGTATGTGAAGTCCACATTGCAGTATGGACTACTTTATGAGACTGGGATTCAGATATAGTTGCATGGATACACTGATGCTGATTGGGCTCGTAGTATTTCTAATAGACGATCTACCAGTGGATATGTGTTCTTTTTTGGGAGTGCTGCAGTCACTTGGAGCAGCAAGAAACAACCTACAGTTGCCTTGTCGAGCACAGAGGCTAAGTACAGGGGTGCAGCAATGGCTGCATGTGAGGTAGCTTGGTTGCATAAGCTACTTTATGATATGCATCAGCCTATAGATGGGCCAGTTGTCATTTATTGTGACAACATGAGCAATATACACTTGACAAATAACCCAGTCTATCATGCTAGAACAAAGCACATTGAGGTGCATTATCACTATATGTTGGAGAGGGTTTTACTAGGTCTTATTGATCTAATTTATGTCAGCACAGAGGATCAGGTAGCTGACATATTTACGAAGGCATTGGGTGCAGAGAAGCTACGCAAGTTCAGAGACATGCTTAGTGTGCAGGAATTGGGATTGAGCTCGAGGGGGAGTGTTGAGATATCGAGCTCCACTCGTGATATGCCAGGGTAACCGTTGTGCATTTATGTCACCGACTTGCCAGTTGCAGATGCGGTTGGTACACTGCCCATGAATAATAGCTAGATGACAGCTATCCTTATCTACTCTAGTTCATGGCTCAGTTAGTATGCCACCTTAGTTAGTTGAGTTTGGTTTGAGACCCATATATAGGGTTCTTCTATTTCTATGTACTAGAGTTCTTTTGGCTTACACAACTAAGAAGAGGAAAACTGTTTTCAGCCTCCACCTTTGTGTGTATTCCCCCATTGTGCAAGCAAGAAAGCTATAAGTGAGACTCCTTCCTTCTCTCCCACAATCTTGACACCTAGAACACCTATTGCCTATCATTATAAGGTTGAAATTATTAAAGTGAACCTTTGACTAGACATGGAAAGATTAGGCGTATATCACATTTTTAGGCAATATCTTCATTGTAATGATTCATTAGGGAAAGTCTTTAACACCCGTAGGAAATAGTAGAGCGTGGAAATGATTCTATGAGCATGCATGGAATAGGTTAACTCTATCTTTAATTGGCATGAATTTCATTTAACTACGTTGTAGTTAGGAAAGGATTGCATATTGCACATTCGTCGTGCGCAAAAGTTCATTCATCAAGAGTTGTATTTAGGGAAAGGTTGCATGGTTTATTAAAGCATGAAATTCTAAAGCTTAGAAAAAGAGTTGTAGGCATGATTCTTGAATGTAAAATCCTAGTAGGTCCTATGTAAGTTATCCTTCAATTTATCATGTGTTTTAATTTTAACAAGGAAGGATAGAGTTATTACGAATCTAGTGGTACGTAGAAGCAATGAATCGCGTGTTTACGTGAATTGTGACATGTTGCAACTAGTTTTCTCCTTTAGATCAATTTAACATCTCTAGGATGTTAGCTATATATGGTCTGTCTATATATAGCATCCCAGGTCCCCTCTATATATTCCTATCATGTGTGCTCAGTTGACATACTTCTAGGGTTCCACTTCCAGTGTCTCATATCTCTCTTCTCTCCTCTCTTCCTTTCCTCTCTCGTCTTTCTTGCAGTTTCCAACATGGTATCAGAGCGCACAAATATGCCTGAGCTGGAGGAGAACGAATGGGTGCAAGGGCATGCTCGACGTCTGCTTGTGCGAGTCATGGGACTCCTCCCCCTCCATCTTCAGTATGTATCTTCACATCCTTTCTTCTTGATGCACTCTGTTTTACCTGAGTAGGATCGTGTCCCGGTGCTGATTGTTGCCATTCGAGGTGTGTATCAAGATGGCATTGTCTGCCGCACTCAGTTTTCCTTGGATTAGGATCGCGTTCCTAGTGTGGATTGTTATTGCCGTATAGCTTGTATATCAACCCAGATAGCATCCAGCTTTGCCGCTCTCGGTTTTTCTTGGATTAGGGTCGTGTTCCTGGGTGTATTATGACGCCTGTAACCCGAGGAGGGGGGAATATATAGTTGGGCAGATGTTGATGGCTGGTATGTTTACTGGGATGCAAGGCCGTTCTTGGATGCGGCCCTTCGCAGCGGCGCCCTTCATGGAGACGAACTGTGTCTTGGAGCATCGCCCCAGTGATTGCCAGAGCAACGCAGAAAGCAAACGGCATCATGGTGACTACATCGAATTGAAGTCATCCTTTATATGCAGTGTATGTGAATCAGACCTCCCTTTACATATGCTTGGGCCTGATCTGGCATGCAGCTGTCTGTGCTGTGCTCCATGTCTACAGAACTATGTAGAACTACAACTGTTACAAGATATCACAGCTCAGCAGGACAGTAGTGAGCGAGGTTTTACAGTGTTTTTCTCCTTAAAGGGGACCATGAACTCGTTTTGTTGCCCCTCATATGCACAGGCATCAGCTTTATCCATGCGCAACATACAATTGCTTGCACCTAAGGCCTGAAGAAATTGGGAGGAAGAAGCTAGTGAAGTTTTATTCAAATCTTCTGACTATGTGCACTTTCCAAGGTGCAATGTGAGAATAGAGAAGGTAGTGGGAAACATGCCTGATGGTATAGCACTATTAGGAGTTCCGGAATTTGATCGCACCATTTCTTTCACAAAGCTGGATGATGTTGGAAAACCCTTGTCACGAGCAGCTCTTTTCCACATGTACAATAATTATTTCCGTTGTGCCCTGTGCAAAGTAGGGTTCTGCGGTCTTTGCCTCAAGGTTCCGTATCACCTTGGTTATACATGTGAAGAGTATGACAATTTTAAAAATGCAACACATTGTTTATATTGTGAAGCACCAATTCCTAGGAATGAGTGGCTCAGTATACAAGCCAGCTCTCTGAGTGTGAAGGATTTGTGGAAGGCTTTAGACAGAGAATGTGCGGATGCATCATGGTATGTCCTTCAACCATCATGGGTCTCTTGAGGCAAATTAGCCAAACATTGTGTATTATGCCCTTTCACATCTGCTCAGTTATCCAACTGTAAACCCATTCTTGTGTCCAGAGCATCATGATTTTTATCAAGAACCTAACCATGCACACCACAGAATTTATACCCATCTGCAATATCCGCAATATCAGGATTGAAACTAGCAGAGGAGCTTGCACATCAAGATTGAAACTAGCAGAGGAGCTTGCACAGCAAGTTTCTCATCAAAATCAACAATCTGGATCAGAGTCGCAGTATTCACCTACCTAATCACATGTTGTAAACATTATTTATCACACACACATTAAGCTGCATGTTTGTTTCTGGAACAGTTGCATGGTAATTTTCCCAGCCAAGATAGATATCTATTGCAGGTGACAATTTCAAAATTTGTTTGGATGCTTATAAGCAAGCAATTCTTGTGTGTAGAGACTATTCCAACAACATTTGATGACTTCCATTGTAATGGATGCTGCTCCAATCTGATTGATCATATCCCTGGTTATAGAGCAAAATATATTATTTCTAGCTGATGAGGATCTATATTCCAGCTGATGACACATTATTTCGTTTATATTCTTTTCAACTGATGAGTGTCTATATTCCAACTGATGAAAAATTGTTTTATTTATATTCTGTTCATGGGGCCCCACATGTGTTATGTTGTCTATAGAGCAGCGTCGCAAACCACCTCTATAGACCTTGTGTTGTTCTAATGTCACAGTAATGTTTTTCTTTAAGTTTTGATGTGACAGATATACTACTTACATCCCAAATTCAGTTGAAGGAATTTCTTGGAGATACAATTAGGAGTGATAAGCTCTTTCGATGCCTTTGAATAGGCTATTGTAATTCAAGAGTGATGTAGCTCCTTCTCTGTTTGATGCCTATGAATAGGCTCTTGTAAGTTCAACTTTGTAATTTTATATTTTGGATATTAATATAATGGTAGGCCTATATAGAGCTGGGGGTTTTTCCCTTGAGCCCCCAAGGGTTTTTTCATCCATAGTAAGGGACCTTTATTTGAGCGGGGGTGTTAGCTATATATAGTCTGTCTATATATAGCGCCCCAGGTCCCCTCTATATATTCCTATCATGTGTGCTCAGTTGACACACTTCTGGGGTTCCACTTCCGGTGTCTCATATCTCTCTTCTCTCCTCTCTTCCTTTTGTCTATCGTCTTCCTTGTAGTTTCCAACATAGGAATGGTTTGTCCTTGTCGCAAGACGAGTAGATTGAATTATCTAAATCACCTAACCCACAAGGAATTCGTATAGGCATGGTTCAATCGATAAATAAATAACCCACAAGGAATTCATGTAGGCATAGGAATTCGTATAGGCATGGTTCAATCGATACGATAAATACCCCAAGTGCTAACTAGGGTTTAGCTCGTTGAGGATTTGGCCTAGTTTCGCACTTGTTGCCAAGTCGAAAACCTCATACCCAAAGGTCCTACGATAAATACCCCAAGTGCTAACTAGGGTTAAGCTCGTTAAGGATTTGGCCTATGATAAATACCCCAAGTGCTAACTAAGGTTTAGCTCGTTAAGAATTTGGCCTAGTTTCACACTTGTTGCCAAGTCAAAAACCTCATACCCAAAGGTCCTACCCACATTCACAGAATGTTCGGTCAGGTGGACGCTCATACAAATAACGATCTAGGGTTTCTACCCTAAGGATCATTCGTTCAAATGATAACACTCGGATTGAGTTGGAATCCCTAGGACCGAACGTTGTTGGCCTAGTGCAATTAGGATTGGGTCGGGTAAGAAGACACCCTAAACCCTGCTTCTTGTCTAATCATAATTCCTTTACCAAAAAATGTTGTTCAATGGGTGAAATGATCCCTTGGAATAGATGTGACACGTGTGCAACAAGATGCAATATCACATGGCCTTGTGGTTTGATCACAAGATAGTTTTGCAAGTCCTTAGAATGAGATTGTCAGGTTCTTGCGAAAGTTTAAATTGTAAGAGGATGAGTAGTCATCCTGTCACATCACCTTTCTTGAGGAAAATTGCCAAGTTAAGGGAAGTTAGGTATTTTCTTGGAAGCAAAGGATCAATCAATAATTTGGAGCAACATGGTCGCCAGGATTTACTGTTAATTTATGAAACCTAAGGGTTGGTTAAGTTAGGTAACATGATATGGCCCTAACCCAAGGAAAAAAAGGGTGATTAAACAAACCCTTGGGGATCTTGCTAAGTCGCAATTGATCCTCGATTGAATGTTGGATGCATCTAGAGAGAAGGATTTACTCCTTAGCAGTTGGCCAAAAATAATTGAGCACCGGAATTGATTGTGCATGTAGCAGTTTAGGAGCACTATTTGCATTGTTTGCTCAAGGAACTAAAGGATGGAAAGATATCTAATGCTTCAGGTTGAAGGCCTAAAGAGAGAGGAAGCTTTAGTTACCCCCGACTATCTGCTTGACCCTAACCAAGGGGGTTGTTAGCCGCGCCGGGAATGTGGACCCAACCCGCCACGTGAGGTCTCTCCGTTGAGCGCTACTTGGAGCAGGAGGACACTTGGGTGCTAGGGGGGCTCTGGCCATAAATCCCTTGCCTTCCGGGCCCTGCACAAGAGGCCAACGTGACTCGGGATTGGATCTCGAGGCCCGCATACTAGTCTACGGGCGGAATCTTGGATTAGTAATCCCTGTGGATTGCTGGATAGCCTTCGGGTGGATAATGGATTGCCTTCGAGCAGATTATGGATTAGCCTACGGACTGGACTTTATGGATGTATTCCAAAGATAAATAAGATAACCTGTTGAAAAGGAACTTGTTTGAGATTATTTTCTATGTTAAGTATTAAGATTACGTGAAGTGTCAAGAATCGCGTGGTGGGGGGAGTTGCTCAAGATGCTGCGCCGAACACACACAGAATGCACAAGGAGAAGCTCACTCAAGAGACAAGAAGAGAGATGGAGGCCAAAACGTTTTCTTGCTGATTTCTTCTTCTTCTTTCACACTCTTTACAATGTACACAAAGTATAGATAAGATGCAACATAAAGGAAAGTGGCCTACTAAGTCAAACAATGCATAACCGACTACACTAGTCGACTGGCGCTATAAATATGCCAGCTGTAAATAGGTGTAACAACCTGAATATAATAAGTAATGAGTCAGTGGCCATGTGTGAGTCATAATGACCATCGACGTGCTAAGTGTAGACGTGTGGACCCATCTAACCAGGCGGTCCATCATCCATGTCCACATGTGTTGAGCTTGCCATCTCAACACTCCCCCTCAAGCTCAACTGCATCTCTGCAACTCCAAGTAAGCTTCAAAACTTTTGAAGCTTCTCTGTACCCAATGCCTTGGTGAAGATGTCAGCTATCTGATCCTGTGTGCTGACATACACCAAGTCAATCTCACCTGCTAGTACCTTCTCTCTCACAAAATGGTAGTGTACCTCAATATGTTTTGTCCTGGCATGGAACACAAGGTTCCTAGCCAACTGTATACTACTCATGTTGTCACAATAAGTGACAACTGGACCTTCCACCTGCACATTCAAATCAGCCAGTAACTTTTGCAACTATACTACCTCACATGCTGCAATAGTAGCACCTCTATACTCAGCCTCTGTACTCGACAAAGCAACCTGTAGATTGCATTTTGCTGCTCCAAGCAACTGCTACACTACCAAGAGAGAACATGTATCCGCTGGTAGATCATCTATCAGACATACTACCAGCCCAATCTGCATCTGTGTATCCAAACACCTGTACGTCTGTACCTGCCTCATAGAAAAGTCCATAATGTAATGTGGACTTCACATATCTCAATATGCGTCTCACTGCATCCAAGTGTGGCTTTCTAGGTACTTGCATAAACTGACTCACAAGACCAACAGCGTAGCTCAAGTCTGGCCTTGTAATGGTCATGTAGATCAAACTCTCCACTATCCTCCTGAACATAGTAGGGTCTTCTATCTCATCCCCAACATCAGCACTCAACTTTACATTTTGCTCCAACGGGACTGAAAGTGGTTTGCATGCTGTCATACCATACTTGGACAACATATCCAAGCCATACTGTCTTTGGGACAGCCATATACCATCATCACATCTGATCACCTCAATGCCAAGGAAGTATCTTAGCTCACCTAAATCCTTCATCTTAAACTTCTTCTTCAAAAAGTCCTTGACTTTAGCAATCCCACTATCACTGTCACCTGTAATAATCAAGTCATCCACATAGATGATTATGATGACCAAACCTGCATCTCCCTTTCTCACATAAAGTGAGTGATCAGCATCAGAAACATAAAAGCCAATATTGACAAGATACTCTCTGATCTTGTCAGACCATGCTCTAGGTGCTTTCTTGAGCCCATAGAGTGCCTTCTTCAACCTACACACATACGTGGGATGCTCTAAATGGCTGATCCATATACACTTCTTCCTGCAAATCACCATGCAAGAAGGCATTCTTTATATCCATTTTCTGCAACCTCCAACCTTTGGCTGCTGCCAAAGCAATCACACATCTGACAGATGTCATCCTAGCAACTGGACTGAAGGTTTCATCATAATCTATGCCATATGTCTGAGCATAGCCTTTTGCAACCAGCCTAGCTTTGTACCTGCTAATAGAACCATCTGCATTGTGCTTAATACTATAAACCCACTTACATCCAATAGCTTTCTTTCCCTTTGGCAATGATACTAGATCCCAAGTCTTATTGGCCTCTAATGCAGCCATCTCCTCATCCATTGTTGCATCCCAATGAGCATGACCAACAGCCTCCTCAAAACATGTAGGCTCAACATCCTCAACTAGTTTCACCATATAAGCATAATGGTGAGCTGCATAACCTTCAAAACCAAATCTTTTAACAGGGTATCTCACCCTGCTAGACCTGCGTACCACTGGATCACTCAATGGAGTCTTTGCATTAACCCGTGCTCTTTGCACACCTGGAGTCCTCACTGAAGGAATGCCAAGCTCATCATCCAAGTTCTCTAAGCCACTGGAGTCTCCATCAAGAACTGCATCAATGCCTTCTGACACTTTATTCTTTCCTTTGTCTTTACCTGTAGTGCTACTAGATGCATCCGAAGATGTAGAGGTACTCCTTAGTCTCCCAGACCAAGGACTACCAGATGATGTCTCTGATCCAGTAAGAGTTCGTGATTCTTGCTTTTCAGCCTGCACATGAGTGTCATGATCATCATCATCATCCAATGCATCACCACTAGATGCATACCAACTGCTCATTTCATCAAAGATGACATCCCTGCTCACTTTGAACTTACATGTGACAGGGTTGTAACAGTGATACCCTTTCTGCTCTAAAGAGTATCCAATAAAGACACACTTTTTAGCCTTTGGATCCAGTTTCTTCCGCAACTCATCTGGCACATGAACATACGCAATGCAGCCAAACACTTTCAAGTGTGAAACATCAGGCTTCTTACCTGTAAAACATTCTTCGGGGGTCATACCATGAACTGCGGCTGTGGGAGTTCTGTTCATAATATAAACAGCAGTATGAACAGCCTCAGACCAAAAATGCTTAGGCATATTCTTTTCAGCCATCAAGGCACGTGCAACTTCTGCAATATGCCTATTTTTCCTTTCTGCAACCCCATTTTGCTGTGGGGTATACCTACATGTGAACTGTCTCTTTATCCCATGAGACCTCAGAAAATCACTGAACTCATTTGAGAGGTACTTTCCCCCTCCATTTGACCTCAAGCACTTTACTTTCAAGCCTGTTTCTCTTTCAACTGCAGCCTTGAAAGTTCTAAAGTGCTCAAAAGCTTCACTCTTTTCCTTCATAAAATATACCCACAGCTTTCTAGAACAATCATCAATGAATGTGACAAAGTATGAACTGCCTCCAAGAGATACATTTTGTGTAGGCCCCCAAATGTCTGTATGCACAACATCAAGGATATTTCTGCTTACATCTCTGTCATGTGAAAAGGGTTGTCTTGCCTACTTACCAAACTGACATGCTTCGCATACCTTATGAAATTCTGCAACTTTAAATATAGGCAAACCTATAACCAACCCTTTAGACTGCATTAATTTCAGCCTTTGCACATTTGCATGTCCAATGCGTTTGTGCCAAATTTCAATGTCTGCAACAACACCTTTTCCTTTGGCATACATAGCAGCATTCACAATAGGAATTCCAGCATCCAGAGTAAACATACGTCCAACTCTATTTCCCTTTGCTACCAACCTGCACTTGTCATTGAAATCTTCTACAAAGCAGCCCTTTGCATTAAATCTGACTTGCAGCCCTTGCTCTATCATTTGACCGACTGACACCAAGTTCTTTGTAATAGATGGCACATGTAATACACCTGAAAGACTCTTTGTCTTACCATCATGCAAGGACAAGGAAACTTTTCCAATGTGTGAAATTGGGTGGCATGAATCATCACCCGTCTGCACATAACCTGCATTCTGCAAATCCTGCATCTCTCCAAACCATTCTGCATGGCTGGTCATATGATTGGATGCACCTGAATCAACATACCAAACATCTTCATGTGTTCCCTTGCCTCTAATAGCATTCAGCATATGCTGCATAACAAACAAACGTTCATTTTTGTCTTCATTCTGTCGTGAAGACGATGCATAGTTTCCTTGCTGCAACTTACCACTACGGATATCATTTTTCTTAGCATAACATTGGGCTGCAATATGACATGTTTTGCCACAGTAGTGGCACACAATACCAGAGTTGTTAGAACCTCTGTTCTGCCATCCACCTCTTCCTCTAAAGCTCCCCCTACCTCTAAAGTTACCACGACCTCCTGAAACCTGCATATCGCCAAATTGCTGATTCAATCTATTTGCTGGTTGTCACTACCACGTACTGTACCACGGCCTCTTGAAGAGAACCTGCCACGTCCCCTTCCTGAACTGGAGTAGAAAGCTTGGACCTGTTCACCACTTCTTTCAGATGTCTCACTCTGCATGTTGATCTCTTCAGTGATCATAAGGGAGACCAACTCATCGAAATCTGGAAATGGCTTTCTGACATATACGGAAGTTACAAAAGACTTCCAATCCTTTTCATTGTTAAGTCCACCCAAGGTAGACGACACCAAATCATCATTATCGGGCATTGCATCCCCCCCCATCTACAGAATACACAGCGCTCTTCGCGCACACCAAATCTCACTGCAATCTGAGATTTTTGCTCTGCCATGCTTCCGGTGCCTCCACAGGCACTATCCAAGAGAAAGAGTGGAAGGATGGGAGAGCTTCTTACCCGTGGCTTGTCGAACCTTGCTTCTTCTCCTTTGCTTCAACCTTCGAAATCAGCCTCTCTCAGTGGTGCGGCTCTGATACCATGTCAAGAATCGCGTGGTGGGGGGAGTTGCTCAAGATGCTGCGCCGAACACACACAGAATGCACAAGGAGAAGCTCACTCAAGAGAAAAGAAGAGAGATGGAGGCCAAAACGTTTTCTTGCTGATTTCTTCTTCTTCTTTCACACTCTTTACAATGTACACAAAGTATAGATAAGATGCAACATAAAGGAAAGTGGCCTACTAAGTCAAACAATGCATAACCGACTACACTAGTCGACTGGCGCTATAACTATGCCAGCTGTAAATAGGTGTAACAACCTGAATATAATAAGTAATAAGTTAGTGGCCATGTGTGAGTCATAATGACCACCGACGTGCTAAGTGTAGACGTGTGGACCCATCTAACCAGGCGGTCCATCATCCATATCCACATGTGTTGAGCTTGCCATCTCAACATGAAGGAACCAATGCTTAACTGGCTAATTAAGGAAGATGTTTTATGCGTGTCGAAACTAAATGTGGTAGGTAATTAGACAACTAAAGCAACCCTGAGGAAAGTGCGGTGGATGTGGCCATGGGTCCGTCCTACGGATGGGTAGTCCCAGTTGGCCAGGAACTTTTCTCAATCGAAATGGATAGCAAGGAGCTGAACAGCAAGGGCACTGACCTAGGGTTTAGGTTACCAGAATCTCGACTTATGTTGTTTTAGGGGAACGGAATGGGACTATGCCTTATGGGCAAAGAGGCTGAGCCTTGCATCCCTCTCGTTTCCCATTCTCCTTGAACCAAGTGCAGCATGAATCCACTTCGACCCTAAGGTTTCTGCGTAAAGTGGTTCGCCTGGGGTTTGACGCTAGCTGTCGTTTTAAGAAAGTGACCATTAGGGAAAACCCTAATTCAGGTCCGTCCTAAGTGGAAACGGTCGGAATACTTCAACTACATGGCAGAATCGAAAAGTCCTAGATTGCAAACCCGGTAACATTCCAAGGGAGTGCCGGCGGAGCCTTCTAGACTGTCTTCCTGATGGACTGCTAAGACGTGTCCTGAAAGGGAAAAGGTGGACACGTTACAGTTGGTATCAGAGCGAACCAACGAAGGATCTGTCTTGATAGGAAAACTTAATAAGAAGAAGTAAAGCAAATGTTGCTGTTAAGAACATTTCCTTACTTTCGATACTGTCTTGCAGAATTATGAAGCATGGAATCTCAGTGGATCCGGCCAAAGTCAGAGATGTTCTAGAATGGCCAATACCAACAACTATCAAAAAAATAGTGTTTTCTTGGATTGACAGGATGGTATAGGGTCTTTATCAAAGACTATGCTTTGATTGTAGCACCTCTGACGGATCTACTAAAGAAGCAAACATCCATTGCATGGTCAACTGCCGAACAATCTAGCTTTGATAGATTAAAGCAAAGTTTGGTATCAGCACCTATCCTGAAACTTTTGGACCTCAGTAAGGAGTTTGAAGTAGTAACTGATGCTAGCACGCTTGCCTTAGGATGTGTGCTTATGCAAGAAGGTCATCCTATAGCTTACTCTTCAAGAAAACTGAAGAGCCATGGTAATAATTATGCTACCCATGATCTCGAACTCTTAGTTGTCATCCATGCTCTCAAGCTTTGGAGACACTACCTGTTCGGTAACAAGTTTAACCTAGTGATGGATCATAAAAGTCTCAAGTGGATCTTTACCCAGAACGAGCTCAACATGAGGCAACATCGGTGGATTAAAGTGCTGGAAGAGTATGATTTTGAAATCAAATACCGACCTGGAAAGGAGAATGTAGTTGCCGATGCACTCAGTCGCAAGGCATTCCATTAGGGCCAAAAACGCTTCAAAAATGGCACTTGTAAGAAAGTGATTAAGTTGCTAATTAGTTGAGGTTTAGGAAGAATAAAACCTCTAAATTTGGTTGTCCAGATGTGATTAATGAGAGAATATTTGGTTCATTGAAGAGGTCGGCCATTTATTGCCCTCATCTTTTAATCCAGGTCAAGGGTCACCTTTTCGACCGTTTATTGTCTTGGAACTCGAGAGATTTTGTATTTTCGAGATTTTCGTACGAACTTCGCATTTGTTTGCTCCCGCATTTTCTTTCTACACACTATTCTCTTTTACCATTCCTTTTGTTGCACTTGCTTCCTATCACTGTGAGATTCTTGCTCGGTTCATTTGCTAGAATGTCTAGCAATACTACTTCAAATAACACAGGCGCAAGAACATGTAAATACAAGCTATCTATTCAGCTAGATCCGACTTACACATCTTGGAGAAGTATACATCATTGAGTATTGATAGATGAGATTGAAGCCAACAGGTTGCGAACACAAGGAATGAAGCATATAGATTTGTGGGTGGATGGAAATATCTATCCCAGGGATCCTTCTACAGGTAAACCACCTCCTTTTTTGAATGTCCATGACTATATAAGATATGCTGGAGAAGGTTACAATGGAATGCTTGGCTACTGTATGAGGTTATACTCTGCATCTTACACATATATAGCTCAAGTGCACGAAATGAAAAAAGCACTAGAAACTACACAAACAAATATTTTAGAGTTGACAAGTCAGATTGATATTTTGAAAAATGTTAACAATTCATTGCAGGATAAGCTAACACGCTTGAGAGAAACTCCAGTAGGATTTAGAGAGAGGAAGAGACCATTAAAAAATATAACCAGCTTGTGTGAGAGAGCAAAGAAAAGGAGACTAAATCTTACAAAGAAATATGTCTCTAACATACTAGGCATAAATATCCGAGAGAATGAGGAAAGAATCAAACTTTTGAAGGAAACCATGAATAAGAAAGACATTTTGAGGATTCTTAAGTCACCAGAAAATGTGGATTTGAGAGGTCCAACTCTGAGAGAGTTAGTGAAGGATTTAAAAGGCACAGTGAAAGCAAATGAAATCGTAGAGACATGTGATACTGTGGGTATAAGTCGAAAAGGTTATCATGCTATCTCTGGATTATGGTTTAAAAATCTTAAACGCAATAGGGTAACTATATTTGGATTGCCCCGAGCCCTTGCAGTTTCGACTGCAAGAATTTCCATGAATCGCAAGATTCCACATGTTTTTGGAGATTACATTCACATCGAAAGGTCTATGTCCTATGAAAAACAAAAAAAACAGGCAAGTTTTGATTACAATGAGTTTAACAATATATGGGTTGATCTAAAAAGGTGCAAATTGCAATGGTTCACATGTATAAAATCACAGTAGAAGAAAGTTATGGTGTTCTAAAGTTTGCCTTGAAGTTGGATGAAGCACAGATTCAAAAGGGACAGAAGATGGAAAGAATTAGCATTTGCCTCATGAACATGGCATTGGGCCATGGCAATGGCGAGGGCAAAGCTCCATTGCATAAGATCCAATCCGAGATGGAGATTTGGTGGATTGGTGCAGCCCAGGTACCAATTGAAAATCATCAAACGTTGAAATGGTTGTTCAACCATACATGTATTCCAAATATCATTAAGTCTCAAAGTGAAGGCGAAATGTTGGTAGTTGATGGGGTTGGTAAATTAATGTGGAATGGCATATGAGTGCTGATTTGAAAACTATCAAATGTATGCTTGGAATATGTAATGGTGCAAATGCAAAATATCCTTGCATTTATTGCATGGAAAGTATTGGATCCAAAGATTGGAGAAGTTTGCGACCAGTAAGAAGAGCCCCAAATAGAGACTCTATAGATTTGAGTAAATTTAAAAACATAGAAGACATCTGGGATCCCATTCTTTCCATCTCTCTTAAGAATGTTCATATTTGTACTTTGCATGCAGAGATTAGAATAATCGATAAGCTTCTCAGGTTGCATCTTGACTACGCATATTCCATTAAGCCATTATCTTTATCAGATGAGTGTATTGATAAATGCGAGGCATTGCTATCGAAAATGGTATTTCATGGGGGCCAAGTTCACTTGAGAAAGGATCCAATACTTTCAGGAAAAACAAGAGATATCTTGGCCGATGTCTCTATGGGAGGCTCAAAAGCTAGACGATTCTTAGGAAACCATTCAGGAAGGCAGGTGAATGCGGCTTGGGAGTGTTGGAGAGAGCTATGTGAGATCACAACAAATGTTGCAAGCACGCCGAGGCTTGCGTTTCTTAGAATGGAGGTCTGGATACACCTTGATGTTTTTCTGAAACTCCTCAGGCAACATAAGACAACATATACATATGCGGAAGAGTTCAAAAGATCAATCACAAAGCTTGTTCAGGCGATAAAAGAGGCATGGGGAGAAAAAGATATCACTTTTTATCTGGTAAAGTAATAATTATTTAATATGGGCTTATTTTGATAGGTTTTTCAATTGGTATAAAATTTGTGTTACTTTGTATTGCAGCATATTCTTCATATTCATGGACCTTTCTTTGTGGAGGAGCATGGCCCATTAGCAACTTATAGCAACCAAGGCATGGAAAAATCCCACTATCAAGCACGCACAAGTTATTTTTGAAGTACAAGGCATTGGGGAGGAGTTACAAAAAGCAATGCTTTGGAGGAGCTATTCAACTGGTTTTTTCGACGACAACTTCAAAGAATGCAAATAAAAGACGGCAATGACACATGAGCAATCACACTTTTATATATAAGAAAGAATATATACAAAGCTAGTTTTCCAAAACTCTCACATTCTCTTCCTCCTCAGGAATCTTTCCTCTATAACATAGAAATTTTTTTCTCTTGTAGCCAGCTATAGATTTTACATCAGTTCGGTCTGCAGCTAAGGCGTAGGATGAAAACACCAAAAAGTATCCTGCTCTAGAAGCAGAGTAACCTGGACCGTAGCCAAAAATCCTAATTGCTGCAGTCTTTTCCAAAAACATTACTTTGTGGGCATTATATTGTAATCCTGAGAAACCTAGAAGCCTTGTAAGAGCTTTAATACAAAGTATGGGCCATGCTGCATCCTCTGAGAAACTACTATGAAGTACAAAAAAGGAATCAGGGTCAATCCTAGCCAAGTAGTGGCCGAGTGCAATGTCTTTGAATGTGTTACTAGCAGCTCTCGATCCTTTGCCACGCCCCAAGAAGTTATCTGTATCAGCAATCTCCAACTGCAAATAAAACCCATACTGAATGAGCATGAAATGTAAACCTACCAATGTGTAAAAGCAAATTCAAAATTATCTTACCACTTGATTTTCATCGTACTCCAATTTAAATGGATTCCATAAATTAATTGATGATGCTGTCTCATTGGTGTTAGTCAATTCTTTAACATATTCAGACTCCTCTCTTCCAAAATTGGAAATCCCGAGTTCGCTTTGAATGCGATCGAAGTCCTCATCAGTAATACTCAACTCTTTCTCAAATTCTTTGGCCTTTTCAAAAAAAAGAGAGAGGGCCTCACTAGCATCAATAAACTTATCATCTAGAGTTTCTTTATCAAGTTTCAGAATCTCTTCCTTTGATTCATTTTTTGTGTCAATTATCCCATTTGCAGCATCAGAAGCCTCTGCAATAATTGCAAGACAATAATCTTCCCTGAGATTAAAAAGTTTTTGAATATCTGACAGTAAAATGTACTCCTTGTCCTTGAAAGGTATACATGGTAGGGAAGGAACAATATGGTGAGAACTCTCATCAGGTTGAGGGTTTGTATCTCCTTGGCTCTCCTCAATGATAGTCTCAGCTTTGAAGTGAGCAACATCCAAATTCTCAGCAATAGAAGCCTCAAAATCTGTATCTACAACCTCTTCTATTTCCTTTTCATCTACCAGATCATCTAACATGCAAAAGCTGGCAGACTTTGCTCCTTCCAACTGTTGCTCCTCAGCTTTCACAGGGTATTTAACAAGGGTGAAAACAATAAAAGCAGCAGATTTTCTCATCATCTTGCAGTTTTTGGAATGAGTGCAGCAAAATATGTCTCTTGAATAAAACCTCTCCAGAGAGTGGGCACTGCACTTTTTAGTAAATACTGACTTTTCATTTCCTGTTGACCCAATGGGAACATGGACATATTCAATTGTGCCAACTTCAACAGAAGGACCTGCAAGATTTTCAAACTCCAAAAAGTCCTCCACAATATATTTTTCACAAGATTTCAGAACTTTGTCAAGTTCCCAATCAGGATTAAACACATTTTTCACAACTCCATAGAATGAGAGATCCATTCCATTCTGAAGCATAAAATCAAGTAGCCTCTCTGATGGAGTGATATCAGTGAGCTCTGATACTCCTTGACCTCTCACTACCGACGTTTGCTTCCCTGGAGATGTACTTGGCCTTCTCACACTGGTGGTAGAGGATGGAGAGGAAAAGGAATGCACAGGCTCATCACATGTTGATGCCCTTGAGCCTTTTGAAAGCCTTCTTCTTTTACCAGTTCCTGGAGAAACCTTGGATCCTAGGAATTCTATGGGTTCAGATATGTTTACAACTTCTGTCGATACGGCGCGATAAGAGAGAAATGATTCAGACGGATAGGCCCCCTCGCGCCATATCGGTGATTCCAGTAAGAAGCGAGAGAGCCACAACGGTGGTCACACGAGCTTGGGCAGAATGAGCTTGAGAGGAGAGCTGAAAGAAGACTCTGCAGAACCTCCAAAATGACGCGAAGAGAGGAAAGCGAAGAAGGCAAACAGTCGCTCTCGCGCCGTATTAGCAATACAAACAAAGGTCCCAAAAAAACCGAAAAAAGCCGTACGGATAAGGGACACACCCTTATGTAGGCGCAGAATTATGCCACCTGGCAGTATCTGTTGGTCTCCAACACGTGGCAGTAGCCGTTGGCCAACACGTGGCCGATAACCACGTGGCAAACAAGTGGACCGGTCATTACTTGACACGTAGCATATGGATCATAAATGCAGATACGTGGCACAATCAGCGTCGGACACGTGTCCGACACGTGTCATGATTGACGTGGGTATATAAGTGGTAATTTTTCCTACGTGTACACTTTTCATTTCTCGAGCTGTTCTGCCTTGCTTGCCGATACGGTGCGATACAAGACTTGCGTCTTCTCCGTTTCTTATCTCTCGCGTTGTATCGGTGGTCTTTCGGCTGAGTCCTTTATTCGCTAGTAAAAAAGAGGTGTGCCGATACGGAGCGAGGGCGTCCGAACGCTGTTCTCGTTTCCTCCATATCGCGCCGTATCATTAGTTTGGTCTCACCAATACGGAGCAGGTCTATTAACATTCCGCTTGTCTCATTGCCAATACGAAGCGAGGGCGTCCATACGCTGTCTTCGTTTGCTCCATATCGCGCTGTATCAGCATTTTGGTCTCACCCTTGTGTCATTGCCAATACGGAGCGAGGGCGTCCATACGCAGTCTTGGTTTCCTCCATATCGCGCCGTATCGGCATTGTGGTCTCCAATACGGAGCGAGGGCGCTGTTCCATTTTGCTCGTTTTGTTCATATCGCGCCGTATTGGAATTGCTCATTCCGTTCCTTTTCGTGCCAATTAGCCTGTTTGGTTTACAGATTTTTACTATTTTAGTTATTGTCCTTCTGGTTGTTATTTTTGCTTTTCTGGATGGCAAGGACAAAGCAAACTGCAAGAAGAGTGTATCTGGATGGGAAGGACAGTGGGGGTAGAAGAAAGTTAAAATTTGATGAATCTGAGGAGGAGCCCTCTTCCAAGTTTACTGAAGCTGGTCCATCACAGGCCCCAGAGCATTTTACAACAGAAATCCCCCCTACACCAGGTGTTGGCCTTACATCTTCTATAAATGTTTCTTCTCCTGAAGTTGAGGAAGCAAAGGGTGAGGCTTGCCCTGTGAAAGATTCATTCCCTACAATGGCACCTGAGCCTACATCTGCTGAAGCCACTGAACCTCCCAAGCCACAAAAGAGAAAGAGAAAGTCCAGGTTCTTCTATATGCAGAGATGTTTCAGTGAGATCAGGAAAGCCCAGAGAGCACAGCATGTCATTCCAAAAGCTGCTTTTATAAGGGTCGTTAAAGAGATCTCTGATAGATTGTCTCAAGTGGCAACTGTCTCTGGTCTAAATAAGAAGTGGCAACTCTCAGCCATTCTTGCCCTGCAAGAGGCCGCAGAAGATTTTGTTATTGATTTCATGAACGACGCTTACATTGCTGCCGCCCATGCTCATAGGATCACCCTTATGAATAAAGATTTCAGCTTCATCAGCAGAGTCAGGTATAGGTTTGACAAAGTGCTGAGGCTCTTGCCTTCCAATGATCAAAAAGCCCTTGAAATCCTTAACATTCTCCCAAAATTGTCCAGGAAAGAGAAAAAGCTAAATGTTGAGGATGTTACTCACCTTTACTCTACAAGGGGTGCCACCCAGCAGGAGGCTTTCTTGAGTGAAAAAAATCAGGAGGTGTTTGAAACTGAAGACGATATTTACAAGAGGAAAGCCGCATCACTTGCTCCCGTCAACAGCGAGAGGATGGGCAAAGTGTATGGGCAGATTCTTGTGAATGTTTCTGCGGAACCTGAGGAGGAATATCTTAGTATATCTCCCGAGGACAAGCCCATGTTGGAAAAAAGGGATGTCCAACTATCTGACTCCGTGGTTTTTTGTTGCATAAGGTAAGGTTTATATTTTTTTTTGCGTAAGTTAAGTCTTATAGGTTCAAGTATATTTTGGATGAAATTTGTATTGAATAGCTTTTGCTATTGTCTGCAGGGCATTGGTCTCCTCTCTCACTCTCGATATTCGAAGAACCATATACATTGTTGATCCACTTCTCTCTGTGGAACTTTTTGCAAAATCTGGTTCTAATATTTCACCATTTTTTCGTAGCTTCGATAGTGTGACAAATTACCACATCTTTTTCCCTTATGTAGAAAGGTATTTTTCTTTTTCTGTAGAGGAAAATTTATATTCATTTGCTTTCACCCTTCTACTCACCTCTTTTATGAATTTGCAGAGGGCATTGGAGTCTCATCTACATTAATTGTCTTTCAAGGGAAATTATCTTTATGAATTCTCTCAGCGGTGTTCATGGTCAAGCACGAATGTATGTTGAAAGAAAATTACTTACTTTGATTTTATTTATAAAGAATATTTTGAACTTACAAAGCTTCCTTTTGCAGTGCTGGTAGACTCGTTTCTACATTTTTGGATACAACATACGAGGATCTTGCTGATCCTCAAAGGCCTTATACTTTTCTTCTACAAGAAGTTCCATTGCAAAGCGATGCGCATTCTTGTGGATGGAGAGTTATCTCAAACATTTGCAGAACAGTGGATTCAAAGTTGTTACAAATAGAAGGAGTGAATGTAAGTTAATTTCATTTGATGTTTGTGTAACCCTTATCATGATTTCTTTTCACTAACTTATAACATTTATTCTTACAGTGTAGAGACTATCCTGAATCATATGTTTGGTGGATAAGGGAGAGATGCATCGAGCTGATTCTAGACAAGGCAATCACACCATATGATCCTGACTCCCCTCTTCCTTCCAAAACTTCAATGGCCAAGGGCACAAGCAAGGGAAAGGTCAAGGGAAAGGGTAAGGACAATGGCAATGGTAAAGGCAAGGGCAAGGGCAAAGGCAATGGGACCACTGCTGCAGAGTCTAAGAAAAAAGGAATGCCAATGCTCTCTCCTCTTAAATTTGATCCATCCCCTCTTAAGCCCCAAGAAAAGAGACTACCTAACACAATATTAGTGAGTTTGGGAATCTCCCAATTCCCATTTTAAGAATACTAAAAAGGTGGCACCGGGATAACATGCCCATAAGTTTCTCAAAACCATATGATGTGACCTATCATTCGAAAGCGCTTGAAAAATGGAATCTATTGAGCTATAGAGCGCTTGATTTGGAGTTATAGTGTTCAAGTTATGACAAATCCAAAGATTTGACCACGTTTCCCAAACTTATGGGAAATTCCCATATTCCCCAATATGGTGTTACCTGTAAAGGTGAAATTTTTTCAACAATCAAAGAAAGGCCCTGTGAGAAAAAATATCTTTGAAGAAATCGATAAAGAATGAAAATAGCAAACATAAGCATACACGAGCCTTATTATTTTGGCTTTGTACATTTTTATGCAATTTTTGTACCTCATTGTGTAATGAAAATTTTCACTTGTAAATCGAATGTAATGTACATTTTATTTATACACATTCGAAAGGCAACTTGCTTCATGATAGCTTATGAGTTCCCATTAAAAAATATCTTAAGGACAGTCTATTAAGATAAATTCCTGGCAAGTTTTCATTCTCAAGGCTCAAAACTCACAATTGTGGGAGACAAACAACTCGTACAAAAGAAAGAGCGCTTGGCTCTTTTACCAATTGTTACACCATTCACTTTGAACTTATATCTAGGGGATGTATTGTCTAGCAATTCCAAGGTATCCCTCACATCTTTCAGACTCCAATTGGAAGTAACATTCACCTTCTTTACTTCTTCATGCGGCAAAACGTGCACCGCAAGTTTATATGGTGTGTAATCTATATCGGAATCCAAGGGAACCCAAATACCCAATCTTAGTTTGTATCTCCTGTAATCAAAGCCCAAAGCAAGAGTTTGGCGAGGGACACTGTAAGCCAAAGCCAAGGATTGAGGGCATGCACTGTACCTCAAGATATCACCCTTATGGTCGCACTCTCTAGATTTCCAATGCGTCCCTATAGTGTTGTCCAAATCCTCTTCCGAAAAGTTTCTACTTAGCCAGGATACCTTCGTTCTTTGTAAATTTGCTATTTTGAAGCAAGCCACGAAGATATGGAGGGGTACAAACCATGATAAACGTATTCTTCTTGAGATCCTTCCAGCTGTCATGGACTTTTTAATATCCTGAGATATTTTGAATTTGAAACTCTGCACCGTTACCTTGTCAGGAATCTCCCCGTTTAGAGATGAAAGACTTGGCAATGGCAAATCTTCGATATCCCCATACCTATCTGCTTTAGAGGGAACCACATACTGTGCATAATATATAAAAACCTTGCATTCACTATAAAAAGACACAGTTTGATTGGCATAAATAATGTCTGCCAATACCTTATGAATGGCATGGAAAGTCCCACTTAGGCTTTCCACAGGTTGCCATTCAATACTTGTTGACGGAAAGATATCTACAATGACGAACCGTTTGTTAGAACTTTCATAAATGGAAAAGAATTATATACGTTATTCAACTTATAACTTACAATGTGTTTATTGGGGAACACGTTCATTTGGAGGCAAGTGCATATCCTTGGCCATGTAAACATGTTGCACCTTGACAAACCAGCCTTCGGGCATAATTTTGAAGGCAATGATACGCCCCTTCCAGTGATGTTTTATATCTTCTCGTTTTCTTCTTTTCACCTTATGAGAGCCCTTGCAAGATGGCAGCATGGTAACCCAATCGTTTACAGCAAAGGTTTTGGGCTCAAAATTTCCATCTACTCCCTGGCTATAGACTGTGCAAGAGTGTATTAAACGAGAAGGGCGCCTGGAGGAAGCCATGAAAAGAATGAAAGCGCAGAGAAAGAAGCTCAAAGAGGGGTGAATGAACTAAAAAGTAGCGCCAAGAACCCAAATGAGTATGTATTGGGCGCCAAAAACAATATTGAAAGATCTCTCGACTTTCAAAAAACTCATTATTAATTTCATCACATCTCTGTCACGTATTTTGTCAGATTTGTAAGTAAATAACGTCTTTGGGACTCCAAAACATGTCAGACTTTAGGGGTTTTGGCTAAAAAAGAAGAGAGAATCACGAAATGGACTCCACTATCTCTAAAAAAGAGGAGACAAGAATACCATATTCTTGCACACGTGGCGAACTCTCTTTGGCCCTTTCCTTAATCCCGTGATTAACAAAAGTGCATTTTTTGAAGCGTTTTTGGCCCTAATGCCTTAATTCTCTAATCTTGCAAAATCCATCAGTAGCTAGATCTTTAGCCACAAAGGTATCCATGCCAAACAACCCAATACTTGAGCTAGTTAGAGAAGAAGCATGCCATGATCCAACCTATCAAAAGATGCTAAGGGAGATCCCTATCAAGGATAAGGACCAAAAGCTACATGCTAAGTATCATGAATTCTCTATCAATAATGGACTTGTCTACTATAGAATGAGATTATGTATACCGGCAAGCCAGTCACTCAAGCAGAAGATACTTTGGGAAGCTCATGATTCCCCTTTCTTAGGACATCCTGGCTATGCCAAGACCCTCA
Organism: Lygodium microphyllum; assembly: GCF_053477565.2. Classification (NCBI taxonomy): domain Eukaryota; kingdom Viridiplantae; phylum Streptophyta; class Polypodiopsida; order Schizaeales; family Lygodiaceae; genus Lygodium; species Lygodium microphyllum. The sequence continues at coordinate 129,199,154 of NC_141138.1, forward strand.
ATGCAGTCAGGAAGAGCTACTATTGGGAGAGGCTTAAAGGTGACATTCTCAAATATGTCGCTGAGTGTTTGTCTTGTCAACGTATTGAGGCCGAACATGTCAAAATGCCTAGAAAGTTGCAACCACTTGACATTCCCCAAATGAAATGGGAATTCATCAGTATGGACTTTGTTGTTGGCCTACCCCAAGTTCAGGGAGGATACAACTCCATCATGGTTGTGGTTGGTATGCTTACTAAGGTTGCACACCTTATTCCTATTAAGGCAAACTATAAAGCCTTGGACATTGCAAGGATGTTCATCAAGTAGATATTCAAGCTACATGGGTTGCCCAGAAGAATCATTAGTGATCGTGATTCTCTCTTCACATCACACTTCTGGAGAGCTATCTTTGAAGCCATTGGGACTCAACTCTGTTTTATTACAGCTTACCATCCCCAAACCGATGGTCAAACGGAATGAGTAAACCAAGTCATCGAGGATATGCTAACGGCACACTACTACCGTGAACCAAAAAGGTGGATTCAATACTTGCCACTGCTTGAGTTTTCCTACAATACTTCTTACCAACAAAGTATTCAGATGACCCCTTTCCAAGCATTGTATGGGCATGACTGTCCAAGTCCTTTAAACTTCTCAAATCCAACCTTGAGAGTTGAAGCTTCAAGGCAGATGCTGGAAGAGATGGATGACCAAATGAAGTCAATAAGACAGGACATCCAAGCTGCCAAGGATTGATAGAAGGCATATGTGGATTTGAAATGTCAAGATAGAACCTTCGATGAAGGAGACATGGGCTTCATTCGCGTACGCTCGAAGAAGAGTTCCCTATCCTTCGGAGATTGCAAGAAGCTAAGTCCAAGGTATTGTGGACCATACAAGATCCTCAAGTGCCTAGGGCCCAATGCTTATAGACTACAACTCCCTGAGAACCTAAAGGTTCATAATGTATTCCATATCAGCCTACTGAAAGAGTATGTACCTAACCCTAGCCATGTACTGGATGTCCAACAAGTTGTAATGCCTAACCAAGGAGTCCTTGAGCTACGGCTTGACAGGACCTTAGATGTTAGGGAGAGACAATTGAGATCCAAAACCTTGAGAGAATGCCTCGTCCAGTGGAAAGATTATCCCGAGGAGGATGCCACTTGGATGGATGAAGGCACTTTCAACCAACAATACCCCCAATTCTTCTCGAGATGAGGACATCTTGATTCCTCCAAGGGGGAGAGAATGTAATATTCCCGCTCAAAAATATTATCAAACTTGACTCCCCGCACGTCGCATAAACCCTGTGCAAGGTTATCTTCCGCATTGTAGTTGCCGGCAATTTGATCCGCAACCCGCACGCGCAAAAACGGGAGGTCCGCATTGGAAACTCGAGCCAGGGGGTTCAAATCTGCATAACCGTGGGGAAACACCCTCTTGGGAGGGGGCTAAATGGATAATGTTCAATTTAATGCAAATTCTTTTGCTAATCCCCCCAGCCGATGCGTGGCTGGAGGGAAGGGAATGGGAGAAGGAGGAGATGTGGTGAGTTGTGGACTGCATGAGGGGGGGGAGGGAGCCATCCACAGGCCACGTGTGGGGGAGCTTCCCTCTCCCCCCCTTGGGCTATAAAACCCCCCCCCCAGCTTGGAGTAGAGAGGGGAAAAGGCTGCGTGGAAGAGGACGGGATTGAAAGGCTGCCGTGCAAGAAGAAGCTGCCGCCGTGCTGCTGTGGGGGCCACCGCCTATCATGGAGGGCGCCAAGATCGCCCCCAACTGCCGATGCAGCACGCTACCGCCATCACGATCAATTATCCCCTATCGTCATTAACATTCTTCCCTCCCCCTCAATCATTTCCTTTGACCCACGTGCTTCCTAGGGAAGAAAAAGGTTCCTAGAACCTTTTGGAAGCTTCTAAAGAACAAGGCTTAAGGCCTAGTGCACACGGGTTCCACCCTGGTGTTAAAAACCTTCCCTTAAAGCCTCCGTTCCCGTAGCTCCATTCGTGAGAGCCCCTTTCCGCAAACCTCCTCGTAAAGCCTCCATTTCTGTAGCTCCATTCATAGAAGCCCCAAATCCCACAAGCTTGCTCGTGAAAAACCCAATTTCCGCAAGCCCTCACAAAGCCCCATTCCCGCAAGCCCTCGTAAAGCCCCATTCTTGCAAGTTCTCGTAAAGCCCCAATCCCATAAGATTTTTTTTCCCAAAAGGCCTCCCATAAGCCCAAGTCTCACAAGCGCCGTCCTTTTAAAGATCTGAAGTTCGGTGAAGGTATCTCCTACGTACAAGGGAGGAGGGCAAGACCTTGAGGCTGCTTATCAAGGCTGAGGAGATTCACCGATCGTGTAAGGGCAAAGGCAAACCGGAAGTCCGTAATCACGCCTACGATGGCCCCCAAGAAGTCGCAAGTCACGCCTGTGGGAGGTTCTTCTCCTAACATTCACGTGGACATCTCCCCGAGCCCACAAACCCAGGTTTTTACTATTTTGATTTCACACAAAAGTAATGTATTAAGCATGATAACTTCATGGATTAGGAACCACCTATGCATGTTCAAATTCACCTAGCCTAGTTAAATGCAGTTGGAAATAAATTGACTATTTGAACAATTACTAGAATTAGCTCGTGACATGAAATTGGGCCATTGGTATTTTCAATATAAAGAAATTGTCTATCCATCTAACATCCTTAATAGTATGTTGCCCTGTTGTGCATTTCAAAGTGACGAGCCTAGAACACCTATTGCCTATCATTATAAGGTTGAAATTATTAAAGTGCACCTTTGACTAGACATGGAAAGATTAGGCGTATGCCGCATTTTTAGGCAATATCTTCATTGTAATGATTCATTAGGGAAAGTCGTTAACACCCGTAGGAAATAACAAAGCATGGAAATGATTCTATGAGCTTGCATGGAATAGGTTAACTCTAGCTTTAATTGGCATGAATTTCATTTAACTATGTTGTAGCTAGAAAAGGATTGCATGTTGCACATTTGTTGTGCGCGAAAATTCATTCATCAAGAGTTGTATTTAGGGAAAGGTTGCATGGTTTATTAAAGTATGAAATTCTAAAGCTTAGAAAAAGAGTTATAGGTATGATTCTTGAATGTAAAATCCTAGTAGGTCCTATGTAAGATATCCTTCAATTTATCATGCATTTTGATTTTAAGAAGGAACGATAGGGTTATTGCAAATCTAGTGGTACTAGAAGCAATGAATCACGTGTTTACGTGAATTGTGACATGTTGCAACTAGTTTTCTCCTTTAGATCAAGTTAACATCTCTAGGAATGGTTATCCTTGTTGCAAGACGAGTAGATCAAATTATCTAAATCACCTAACCTGCAAGGAATTCGTATAGGCATGGTTCAATCGATACGATAAATACCCCAAGTGCTAACTAGGGTTTAGCTCTGGCCTAGTTTCGCACTTGTTGCCAAGTCGAAACCCTCATACCCAAAGGTCCTACCCACATTCACGGAATGTTGGGTCAGGTGGATGCTCATACAAATAATGATCTAGGGTTTCTACCCTAAGGGTTGTTCAAATGCTAACACTCCGATTGAGTTGGAATCCCTAGGACCGACCATTGTCGGCCTAGTGCAATTAGGATTGGGTTGGGTAAGAAGACACCCTGAACCGGCGTCTTGTCTAATCATAATTCCTTGACCAGAAAACACCGTTCAATGGATAAAATGACCCCTTGGAATAGATGCGACACTTGTGCGACAAGATGCAACGTCACATGGCCTTGTGGTTTGATCAGAAGAGAGTTTTGCCATTCCTTGGAATGAGATTGGTAGGTTCTTGCGCAAGTTTAACTTGCAAGAGGATGAGTAGTCATCCTGTTATATCACCTTTCTTGAGGAAAATTGCCAAGTTCAGGAAAGTTAGGTATTTTCTTGGAAGCAAAGGATCAATCAATAATTTGGAGCGACATGGTCGCCAGGATTTACTGTTAATTTATGAAACCTAAGGGTTGGTTAAGTTAGGTTAACATGATATGGCCCTAACCCAAGGAAAAAAAGGTGAACAAAAAACCCTTGGGGATCTTGCCAAGTCGCAATTGATCCCGGATTGAATGTTGGATGCATCCAGAGAGAAGGATTTACTCCTTGAAAGTTGGCAAAAAATAATCGACCACTGGAATTGATTGTGCTTGTAACAGTTTAGAAGCACTATTTGCATTGTTTGCTCAAGGAACTAAAGGATGGAAAGATATTTAATCCTGCAAGTTGAAGGCGTGAAGGGAGAGGCAGCTTGAGTTATGCCCGACTGTCTACCTAACCCTAACCAAGGGGATTATTAGCTGGGCTGGTGGGAACGTGGACAAAACTCGCCGCGTGAGGTCTCTCCATTGAGCGCTACTTGGAGCAGGAGGACACTTGGGTGCTAGGGGGGGCTCTGGCCGTAAATCCCTTGCCTTCCAGGCCCTGTAGAAGAGGCTAACATTACTCAGGATTGAAACTTGAGGCCCGCATACTAGTCTACATGCAAAATCTTAGATTAGAAATCCCTATGGATTGCTGGATAGCCTTCGGGCGGATTATGGATTGCCTTCGGGCGGATTATGGATTAGCCTGCGGGCTGGACTTTATGGATGTATTCCAAAGATAAATACGATAACCTGTTGAAAAGGAACTTGTTTGAGACTATTTTTCTATGTCAAGTACTAAGATTACGTGAAGGAACCAGTGCTTAACTGGCTAATTAAGGAAGCTGTTTTATATGTGTCTAAACTAAATGTGGTAGGTAATTAGACAACTAAAGAAACCCTGAGGAAAGTACGGTGGATGTGGCCATGGGTCCGTCCTATGGATGGGTGGTCCCGGTTGCTTTTCTTAATCAAAATGGACAGTAAGGAGCTGAATAACAAGGGCGCTGACCTAGGGTTTAGGTTACCAGAATCCCAACTTATGGTATTTCAGAGGAACGGAATGGGACTATTCCCTCTCGTTTTCCATTCTCCTTGAACCAAGTGCAGCATGAATCTGCTTGGACCCTGATGTTTCTATGTAAAGTAGTTCGCCTGGGGTTTGACGATAGCTGTTGTTTTAAGAAAGTGACCATTAGGGGAAACCCTGATTCAGGTCGGTCCTAAGTGGAAACGACCGCAATACTTCCACTATGTGGCAGACTCGAAAAGTCCTAGATTGCAAACCCCGTAACATTCCAAGGGAGTGCCGGCGGAGCCTTCTAGACTCTCTTCCCGATGGACTGCTAAGACGTGTCCTGAAAGGGAACAGGTGGACATGTTATATCTATAGAACACATACGACACATCAATGAGTTCCAATCATAGAACATTGATCAGACGATCTTAGATTTTGAGTAAACGGTAATAAAAGTGTATATCAATCATGTATTGTATTCACAAACTACTTGAATATCATATACAAAAACATTGGATGTAGCCATAAAATTTATTACAAGGAGGTGACATCTCATCACAAGTAGGATGATCTTCAATACGAACGAATGTCCAAAGCTAGTGCGAGCTGAAAATGGTCCACACGGAGTCGCATCCAAATGAAATGTGATGATTCTCAATTTTCTAAGAGTTTTAATATTAGACCCACTTACAGATCAACCACTTGTTGGATTCCACACATATTTTCAAGAATGTGGACAGCTTTCTATGGGACCACATCATAGGAAAAAAAGACATTATAGTCACATGAATGGATTTGAAGGAGGTAGGCAAGATGGAGGCGTTTTGTGGATGGCCGTAGTTAAATGATGATGGTCGCTTGCAGCTACTGTTGAGTGATGAAATGACTTGTTTTTTGGCTGATTTTTGTTGTTTTTGAGAGCTGAATGGTTGATTTTATGAGATGATTGATTGGTTTGGAAGTGTTTTGAGAGTGTTTTGGATAGGTTGGAATGGTTTAATTAAGCTCATGATGTTTATTAGTAGAGATGTGAAGTTCTGATGATGTTCTGATATGTTCTGATAGGTTCTAATTGGTTCTGTATACCTTCTGTATACCTTCTATTTTGTTCTGATTGTCTTCTGTATGAAGCATGGATTGATGATTGATGAAGATTGAGATCTTGTGAAAGCTTATTGAATAGTTTTTGAGAGTTTGGAATGGTTTGAGTATGAGTTATGAGGTTTTGATGACCTTCTGTAGACCCTTTGTCTCTGCTCTATCTCTGTACTGTAATTGTTCTGTCTCTATTCTGGTACTGTACTGTGACTATTCTGTAGACCTTCTGTATGCTTCTGTAGGTGTTCTGTAGAATATATGTGTAGCTTGGAAAAGTTTTCTAGCCTTGGAAAGAGGTGAATACAAGTGCAAAAGAGCTAAAAGAAGTGAAAGAAGTAGCTACTGAAGACTCAAGTAAAGACTGGAGTGAAGTAACAGTGATGAGCTATGAAAGGACACTATAGTGGCTCTGGTGACTCTTCATATCAGATATACCTCTTGGGAGGGGTATCCACGACCTAAGAAGGATTATTGAGAGTGATTATGAAAGATTTTAGGGAGGAGATGATGTATTATTGATGGAGAGAGAGAGAGAGAGAGTCAGAGATAGCCAAATCTACTAAAACAGAGTGATTGTATATGAGAGATTGAGAGAGAAGACTATGAAGATATTGAAGATTAATACTATGTGATGTATTTCCATTAAAAGATGGTGTATTCCTTTGCTTTCTTTGTTCTATTGATGAATTTTGTGAAGATATTGAAGAATATGGTTGATTCTATCAAATCTGTGGGAGATCTACATGATGTTGCATGAAGATTTGTTGTGCCTGGTGTTCTTTTCTTCATTGTGATCATATAAAACCTAATAAAAAAGCTTGTTGATGTTACAAGATAGATTTTCTTGCAAGAGAATTCCCTTTTCCTTGGTGTTCCTCTTGGGGCTCCATGTTTTTGGTGCGCAGCCAAGGAAACTTGCCATCAACAAGCACCAAAAGAGGCTGAAAATAAAGGAAATGGCATTGCCAAGAAGAGAAGAATTCAATGGATATTTATAAAGTTCCTTCTTCCACTGAAGAGTTGGAATTTCTCATAATCAAAGCTACTTTCCACAAGAAGTTCATCCCACAATGGCGGAAATATATCACCATCATGATACATGCTCTATGTGGTGGACAATTTCCTCTTCCTGTTGAAGCAGCAGTTTCCAGACATCATCAAATGGGAGATTGTGAAGAAGCTTCAGGAGTCTTGGTCTGTGGAGGTTCACAAAGACAAGAAGGAAAAGAGTTGGAATTTGTTCGTAGATGCTCAACAGCAAGATACATGGGATGCTTGGTGTACTGATAATCTTCTATTTGTCCAATTGGCAACCCACTGGAAGTTGGTAGACAGAGTGTTTTTCACAACATACACTGTTGAAACTATCAGAAGCTGGCATTACTATGATGATGGCACCACCACAATGCTCAAACGTATGCATTTTGACACCTTCACAACCGAATACCTTCCTCTGTGCAGTGGCATGAAAGCAGAATTCAGAGACGTTGGAAAGGAAGAAGTAGAAGAAATGTTGGCAAGACAGTCCTCCAGAGATTGAAGCCTTCTGTTAACCCTCTGTGGAGCACTAACAACAAAGTGGAGCCAACCCCCTGATGAATGATGCAATAAAGAGGCAAGCGTTAGAACAAGTCCAGAGGTATGTGAGAAGAGAGAAAGCAAAAATCAAGGCTGAGAACGAGCTCGCAGCAGAAGTCGCCTTTGACGCCCTTGTGGAACTCTTTACAGAAGTCCCAATGGCACATCAAGCCCTTCCTCCTCCTGTTGGAGGCCCACTTCCAAGCCAGATCTGTCCTGGAAATATTGATGACAGGCCAGCGAATGTAGTCCCATTGCCAATTTTTAAGGGAGAGTACAATGAAGACCCCGATCTTCATGTAGCAGAGTTTATGGTAGCATGCGTGGCTAACAATGCCCGAACCCCTGAGCATTGGTTAGCAATATTCCCCGCCACTTTCAAGGGCGCAGCGTTTCAGTGGTATGAGAGACAAGCAGCAGGAACTTTTGGCACATGGGACACCTGAAGTTGGCCTTCCTCACTAAATTCAGGCGTGAAGGTTTTGAAGAGCAGATGCAAGAGGAATTTATGAATTTAAGTCAGTCCTCTGGAGAAAGAGTAGAAGCTTATGTCTCACGAATGGAATCCATCCTCAAGAGATAGACTAACCATAATCTAGATGATGGCATTCAGAAGGGGGTGTTTCTCAGAGGATTACAACCAGAAGTTCGTAAGTTTGTAGAGCTGCAAAGACCAGCCACCCTGCAAGCTGCAACAAAAGGTGCAAGGCTGTACGATGAAGTGGAAGCTAGATTGGCGATGAATCCAGGAAGAGGATTCCTACCTCCTTTGATGCCAGGAATGATGTACCCACCAAATGCAGTCCCAAGGACAATCCCCTACCCCTACCAACAGATACCCCCAGTATCATAGTACAGTGCACCAAATCCACAGTGGCCACAATTCATGCCTCAAATGATGGTTCAACCACAACAACAATGGTCCCAACCAATTTCCCCAATGCCAAATCAGCAGCAACAATGGAACCCTACCAACTGGAGCCAACAACCAATAGTTCAAACATGAGCTCTGAATCAGAATCAGAACAGAGACCCCTCTACACCAGCCCAACCTGTTTATATAGTGATTACAGAGACTCCTCAAAACCCTACTGCCAGTACCTCAGGAGGAGAAAGCTTGAAGGATTACTTATCCAACTCAGTTGCAAATATCAAAAAGGAGTTGATGGATGTGATTATAGAGCAGCTACAGACGCTGAAAGTGAATACTGCTAGCATATTCAATGTTGTAGGAGTAGGAAGAGATGTGATGCGGTCAAATACTTGGTGTGGTAAGTGTCATCAAGCAGGCCATTTAGCCACTGAATGTACATGGAAACCAACCATCCCTAGAGCTTTCTATTCCTACTGTTTGCGGAAGAACCATACAGAGGATATTTGCTCTCTGAAGGAGATGCATGATAGGAGAAGAAAGGAAGAAGACGCAAGATTCAACTTGCTGGAATCCAAAATGACAACACAGGATATTGGACCCAAGCCTAGAGAGTTTGGTCCTAATTTCGGTTCCAGAAGATTTCCCTCTCAAAGTTACAGAGGAAGACAGTCTGGCGGTGGTCAGAGATCAGAAGTGGAGTGTTACAGATACGGAGAAAAGGGACACATTTCACCAAATTGTCCAAATCCTAGAAGGTCAGTGTATTATCAGCCCTTATGCAGTCGATGCAAAGGAGAAGGCCACACTGCAAAAGACTGTCCAAGCCCAGCCCCAGTGAAAAACAGTGCTATTGATAGTCCGGCCAAGGCCCAAGAGCCTACTTCCAATTTAGTGGAATTGGAAGTTGTTGCCATCACGCGTGCAAAGAAGAAGGAACCACCTATCCAGAAAGAAAATAATCCTCCTGCCAGAACAGTGAAGTTCAATCTTCCACCAGAAGAACAGAATAGAACAAAGCCTGACAGTGCCGTACAGAGCACCACAGTGCCACAAAGAGTCATAGAGATAGTTCCAGAGATAGGACCAGATGTCCAGGAGATAGAAGAGGAGGAAGTGCCACAAGTGGCAGAAGAAGTCCCCATGATGCCCCTATTGGAAGAACAAAGGAAAATGAAAATGGGTGTTGCCCCATTCCCTAACCGGTTAGAGAAGCCACTGGATCCTATTAAGGAATACGATGTGGTCAGAGATCTAGATACCTTTAAACCAAACCTCACATTTCGACAATTATTGATGTTGTCTCCCAATTTCCGAAAAAGGTTCAAAAGTATACTGACAAGAAGACGTGGCTTAAGGATTGCTCCCTCAAGTACAACAAAGTCCAACAAAGCTCTAGAGCCTGTCAAAGAAGTGGATGTGGCTAACGCCTTCCTAGATCTGGGTACCCCAGAGACTGGTGTGTGGATAGAAGGCTGTTTCATTGCAAATGCACTGATTGATGGTGGTTCATCAGTGAACATTATGACGGATGTGACAATGAAGGATCTCGACCTACAAGGTGTGCAATCAACCCAATGGCTCATCAGACTGGCGGATCAGAGCAGAATCAAGCCTTTGGGTATTCTCCCATATGTGAAGACTACAGTGGCTGGAAAAGATTATTGGCTAACATATCTGGTGGTGAAGCCAAACTCTTATGGTACATCCTACCCTCTGATACTGGGCATACCATGGCTTTTTGAAGCCAGAGCAAGGATGGATTGGTTCAAAGGAACCTTGATCTTGGGTAGAGGGCCCAATAAAGTAGTGCTGAAGCTATATGGTGCTCAAAAAGGACATGGATCCACCTCCTTGGAATTATCTTCTGACTCCCCTAATGAGGCTACAGATGGAACATCAGCAGACAAAGATGCTGTTAAACAGATCCTTCCCAAGAAAACAGTGGCACATTCCTTAATAGTGGATACTGTAAGCCGACTCCCAAACGATGCAAAGTCCCTATCAATGGGTGAATACTTCCTGCCTGAACTAGGAATGATTTCTGAAATCACTTCTGACAGTGAGATAGAAGCATGGATGTACTGCTCTCCCTGTTACATGGCCATAACAGAGCCAGAGACAGAGGCAAAAGATGAAATAGAGAACATGTTCTTCTCTTACAGAGCTCCTACAAAGCCGGAGCCAGAGACAGAGACAGAGACAGAGCCAGAGGCAGAGCCAGAGCTAGAGACAGAGACAGAAGAGGATGGAGATGATATGGAAGAAGAAGGTTATGAAAGTGAGCCAGAAGAATCTATCCCACCCGAAGAGGTTACATATGAAGAAGAAGTTCCAGAAGCATCAGAAGCAAACGAGCTCATGCTGTGGGACAGAATGGAGATGGTACCATTTGGTCTGGTAAATGAATCTTCTCATATGCAAAATCTTTATAAAAAATGGTTAAAGAAGAACAAGCCGTCTTTCAGTAGTGGCTCATGCTGCCCTCACCCACCTTTGCCAAGAAAATATGATGATGATGCACCATGCCAACAAGCACCAGTCTCACAAACCCAACAGGCATCAGAGGGTCCATGTTATGTGACATTCCTGGACGTGTCATCAGAAGATGAGTCTTCAAGCCAAGAGGTAACTAATCGTGAAACCAAACCCGAAACGGCTCTAATCCCATTTCAACATCTCAAGGAGCAACCTAAGTCTCCACCAAAAGGAAGAAGTTGGTTCTAGTGGGACATCAGAAGAGGACACCACTCCCTTGAAGGAGTCGGATCTGTATCCAGAAGCAGTCCGTGGGACCTTCATCCGTGAAGTAAAAGGTGAAAGGCAGTTAAATTTTTTGGATGCAGATGGCACGGAACACCACTTGAAGGTGGGTAGCAGCCTCCCAGAAGAGGAGTTGTCAACTTTGTACAACTTGTTGAAAGAGAATTTGGACGTGTTTGCATGGTCCTACAAAGACCTAAAGGGGATTGATCCCACAATATGTCAGCATCATATTGACTTGGAGCCTGATGCCAAGCCAATACGGCAACGACAGAGGCGAATGAACCCGAATTATTCCACATTGGTGAAAGCAGAGCTGCTGAAGCTTCTGGAAGCCGAGTTCATCTATCCAATGGCAAATAGTGAATGGGTTTCACCCATCGTGGTTGTACCCAAGAAGAATGGCAAGCTTCGTATATGTGTGGATTTTCGCAAGTTGAACTCCAAGACAAAGAAGAATCACTTTCCTATCCCTTTCACAGACCAACTATTGGACACAGTGGTAGGACATGAGCTTTATTCCCTTCTGGATGGATTCAGCGGATACAACCAAGTGCAGATAGCAGAAGAAGACCAATCCAAAACAACCTTCACCACAGAATGGGGGACCTACGCTTATCGAGTGATGCCGTTTGGGCTCTGCAATGCACCTGCTACTTTCCAGCAAGTCATGATGGCCACATTCCAAAATCATCTACACGACTTTATTGAGGTATACTTGGATGACTTTTGTGTCCATAGTTTGATCCGTGAAGACTAGGGACACCTGGAACAATGTTTTGATTGATGCCGGGAGTATGGGATTTCCCTCAACCCCAAAAAATGCATCTTTGGGGTCTCTTCTCGATTTCTGTTAGGCCACATTGTCTCTGCACAAGGGATATCAACAGACCCTGCAAAGATCGAAAAGATTGCAGCTTTGACAGCACCCACCAACCTCAAACAGTTGAGGGGATTCCTCGGCCATGTGGGTTACTACAGAAGGTTCATAGCTCATTTTGCAACAAAGGCAACCTCCTTGCACAAGCTTCTAAGGAAAGATGCGGAGTTTGTTTGGACGGAAGAATGTGACAAAGCCTTCAACACTTTTAAGTAGTGTCTGATTGAGGCACCCATTCTGCAACCTCCTGATTGGACGAAAGAGTTCCATGTACACACTAATGTATCTATTGAAGGTTTCGACGCAGTTCTTTGCCAGAAGGGCTCCTCGAAGCTGGATCAACCCATCTATTATGCAAGCCGAAAAGTCACTGATAGGGAACGAAACTATACAGTGACAGAACTGGAGTGCTTGGCAATGTTATTTGCCCTAGAAAAATTCCGCCACTATCTGCTATCTACCCACTTTAAATTTTATGTGGATCATGAGGCCTTGTCCTTCCTGATGAACAAAGCAGATGTGAAAGGATGAATGATGAGATGGCTCCTTCTATTCCAGGAGTTTGACTTTGAGGTAATTACCAAGCCTGGTCGTTCCCATGCTCTGGCTAATCATCTGTCGCATATCCCACAAATTGCAGATGAGGAGCAGGATGATCCAGACCTCCCTGATGCTTCCCTATTCCTGGTAGAAACTGTAACCCCCTGGTATGTAGATATTGCCAATCTATTGGCAACCCAACAGTACCCTTCTGGTATTTCTAGTCGGGAAAGAAAGAAGCTTATGTTAGAATCAACCCCCTACACCCTGTTAGGCGGTGCACTGTATAAGAAGGGCAAAGATGAAGTGCTTAGAAGATGTGTTGCAGGAGATGAGATTGGGATTGTTTTGAAGGCTTGCCATGACGAGCCATGTGGAGGCCACTTTGCAAGAGAAGCCACAGCTAAGAAGGCTCTGCTAGCAGGATACTGGTGGCCTATCATTCACAAGGATGCCTATGATTATTGTAAAAGATGTGACGCTTGTCAGAGAATGGGGAAACCTACCAAGACCAGTGCCATGCCACTGCAACCTATCCTTCCTTTGAAGCCAATTTTGAAAAGGGGGGAATCGACTTCATAGGTCCAATCAACCCTCCTACCAGAAGGAAGCAGAACCGATACATCCTTGTATATACGGATTATGTCACAAAGTGGTGTGAAGTTAAAGACCTAAAGCGGGACAATGGTAACAACGTGGCCCTGTTCATGCACGAGAATATCATCACCCATTTTGGCAGTCCCTTAGAGCTGGTAAGTGACAGAGGCACTCATTTCATTAATAAAGTCATGGAAGAGTTGACAGACTGTATAAGATCCGCCATCGCAAGTCCACTCCTTACTACCCAGAGCCAACAGCCAAGTCGAGGTCACCAATCGCATCGTCTGCTCGATTCTGACAAGAACAATTGCCGTACATCGTCGTGACTGGGATGATCGACTTACAGAGGCCCTCTGGGCGTACAAAACCTCCCATAAAGCAGCAACAGGACAGACACCCTTTCAGCTGGTGTATGGTACAGAAGCTATTTTCCCTATTGAACTGGAATTACCCTCTTTGCGAGTAGCTATCCAAGAGCATTTGGGGGACGATGATTCACTGCAACACCGTCTCCTGCACCTGGAATGTTTGGATGAAACTCGTAGGATGGCTCTACAGTGCATGGAAGCCACGCAAGCTCGACGCAAGGCTTACCATGACAGCTTCATCAAGCACAAGGAGTTCAAAGAAGGTGATTTGGTCTTAGCCTATGATTCGAGATTTGGCAAGTTTCCTGGCAAGCTCCAACAGCGGTGGATGGGCCCATATAAGGTACTTGCCGTCAACCCTAATGGCTCTGTCCAAGTGCAGACCGTTGATGCCTCTGATGATCCCTTCCTGATCAATGGATATCGCCTGAAGAAGTACTTTCCTCCTTGGGGATCTTAACAATCATGGTCACCTGATCCTTTCCCCCGTTGGCGTGGCACTGTCATTCTTATGATGCTACTTCTGATAGCCGTTCTTCAGCCACTCCCGATGAGATGGACGCAACCCTCTGTCCCCTCAACCCCACCTTCCAGCCCTCATCTCTTATCCTCTATTTTTCACCAGCGACAGTGGCGAGGTGGGTTCTGACAAGTGGTATTTCTACCATTCCCCTGCTTAATTCGAAGAAAAAAAGAAAAAAGAAAAAATATATACATATCGGTCATGGGAGAAAAGGACTTAGGTCCCTGTCATGCCGACCTATTCTTCGAGAAAAGGTGGAGACACCCTCAGAACTAGAAAAAAAAAGAAGAAAAAAAACAACAACAAAACAAGAAAAGGAAATTAAAAAAAACAAGAAAAAAGAAAACAAGAAAAAAAAATCTGTTATGGGAGAAAAGGAAGCAATTCCCTGTCATAACAGGCCTCGCTACAAGAAAAGGTGGTAAACACCCTTGGGCGGGAAGCTGGCTGTGGAAAAGGTGGCAACACCCAGCAGTCCAGAAAAAGGATTCATCAATTGATATCCCCAGGATCCAGTTCCGAAGCTGCCTCCCTTGGTACGCTGTGTCCTGGGTCTTTCTGCAGAGTGTCTAACTGTCCTCTAGCAGACGACATGTCCTATCCAACCCCACGTTCGATCTGATGGCTACCTCCCTAGGTATGCCTCTTCAACAAACTGACGACGTGCTCTTCATCAACAAACAATCGAGTGACGCTCCTAACCGGATGGGAAAGTGAGTATGGTTGCCCCCTGTAACTATCAAATGAGTGTGAGACAGAGAGTGGGCCGAGTGACCAGTCTTTTCCCTTCAAATCAAATGAGAGATGAGAAGTGTGAATGGAGTGTTGCACGCACGGGATGGGCCTCTCAATGCACAAAGCACAATCTGTTTTTGTGCACTGCACCATAAGGCTCCCTGGCCTTCCTTCTCGCACCGTATACCAGCACAGGGCGGGATGCACAGTTGCACCATCAAATGCGCATAAGGCATACAACCTTTGCACAAGTGACTGTGAGGATCACATCAATGGGTTTCAGGAAATGGCTGCCCTCCTGTATCTATCAACAGAGTATGAGACAGAGGGTGGGCTGAGTGTGACTAGAGTTTCTTCAATCAATTACCGAGAGGAGAGATTTGAGGGACGTTACGACACTTGGAGTCAGGTATGTTCCCGTTTCCCTATGCATCCACGGGATGGGTCTCTACTGTCATCACAAGACACATCACCCTATTCTGTACACTGCACTGTAAGGCTCCCTTGCCTTCCTCCTTGCACTTATGCCAGACGAGTTGGACGCACTAATTCACCATCAACTGTGCACCCTGGCATACTCCCTCTGCACCATTCCCTTGTCGATTTCTAAACCGGGTACGAGATATGGGTTTCAATCATTATTCCTCGAGTGATATTAGTCATGGGGCGAGTGACAGTTCTTTCATTCCATTTAAGTGACTGTGAGTTGAGTGCAACATTCCTCATCATCGATGAATTTTCTGCGATTCCTTCAACTAGCTACCTCTCTGGGTGTTGCCGCATGGTCCCTGCCATGACGGATGTGTGCTGTGAAGATGCCTTGGTACCTCCTGCAGCCGACAACGGCACAGGACGTGCCATCGACAATCAACCTTGATTCTCGACAATATGGGCCAAGTTTTTCTAACCCTACACCTTCTGTTTCTCAGTGGCGTTCATGTTTTAAGTATGGGGACGTTAGCAGCTGGTCTGTTGTGTGGTCCTAGGTCCCTGTTGCTCGGTTAACCCTATCCGTTATGGTTTTAAGTATGGGGACGCGTCCCTGCGTGTCTACATTGCATACCCTTTTGCATGTGCCTCAACCTGCTAATGCCTCTATGCCATGCCTTGCTTTTACCCTGATGAGGTCCCTTTCCACCCACCCGTCCGCTGTCACCCCTCCCTTGGGGCTGTTCCTCCTCCATTTCTCTTTTTTCCTTAAAAAAAGTCTTGAGAAACCGCAAAAATGAATATTGGACAAACCGTACATTGAAATGACACAGAGTAAAAAGGAAAAATGTCAGGGAGAAAGTGTTGTCAGGGCTATGATGTCAGATCACGGTTCCGAAGGAAGAAAAGCGCGTTCACATGGGAAACCGGCTAATGTGTGCAAAATGCTTTAAAAATTAATAACTCGAAGACCGTGTACCGGAATAGGGGTAGATAAAAATGAAAAATGGTCAGTTCAAAGGGATGAATAGGGGTATAAAGCTGGATTGTGTTTTTTTGACCTTTTTCCATGTGAACCTGCCCTGTTTGCATCGGAATTCCAATTTGATTTGGCAGCCGTGTCCCCTGTGCCTTCCCCTACCTTTTTCCTTTTTCCTCCACCCTCTTTTTCCTTCTGTATTTATTATTATTAATTTTTCAATGTGTTTTCGGGTGTATTTTTGGTGTTTTTCGCATGTGAACCCCTCCTACTTCCGTCCAAACTGTGTTCTAACATGACCACCCTATGCCACCGCTTCCTGCGGACATTTTTCCTTTTTACTGCATGTCATTCTGGCCAACGGTTCGTCTCATATTAATTTCCGATCCCATTTTCGGGTCTGTTTTTTGGATTTTTCTCATGTGAACATGTCTTATCTGAGTCGGAACCATGTTTTGATGTGATAGGATTGTCGGGCACGTCTTTCTGCGCATTTTTCCTTTTTCCTGCACCTTGTTCCGATGCACAGATCTTCCGATATTAATTTTCATTTGCATTTTTTGACCATTTTTTGCGTTTTTTGCATGTGAATGCCCTAACTTTCCCCCGGAACTTCCGTTGCATATTTTCCCTGTCTTCCTCCTGTCGTCTTGCCCACTTTTTGTTTTTACGACATTTTGTTTTGATGACCGGATTGGGAGATATTAATTTTTCTTTATTTTTTTGTGTTTTCGCGCGACTCATCTCGCGCGTGAACGTGCCCGTTTTCAATTTCCCGCGTCTCCACGCGCCCCGGTCGTGTCCGCGTGCCCCGTCCTGACATTCCGGTACTATTTCGATTCCGTCACGGCAAATTATTTTACCCCGCCCCGCGCACGCGCGCGGGACGGGGGTACCCCTTTCTTTTATGGCAGTCGCCTATTCTCCCCCGTGGGCCCCCACCCATTCCCCTATAGGCACCCCATGGTCCCCCCCTCCTCCTACCCTTCCCCCCGCGCACCCCCCCATTTACCTCCCAGGCGCCCTTTAACACCCCCCTCCCATGGGCGTACCCTCACACCTACCCTTCCCCTCCGGCGCCCTTTACCACCCCTAACCCATGGGACCCCCGCCCATTTCCTCCCTTGGCACCTCCTCTGGGCCCCCCCCCCCCACCTTCTTGACCACCCCCATGGGCTCCCCTACCCAACCCTCCCCAATTCCACCCTTCCCTATCCCCCCCACCCTTCTCTCTCCCCGACCCCTTCCCCCCCCAACTACCTCCCTCCCTCTCTCCATCCCTCTCCCTGCGTGCCCTCTCCACCTCCTTCACCCCCATCTCCATCTCCTTCACCCTCCTCCTCTGCTCCTCTCCTCCCCTCCCTCCTCCACGCCTCCTCCTCCTCCACTTTCATCTCCTTTTCTCCCTCCCCTCCTCTTCCTCTCCTTCCCGGACTACGCAATGCCAACCGTTTGTACCTTGTTGATTCCATTTATGTGCCCTTAAGCCCTGATAATAGTGATTGCTTTGTTAGGATCAAATGTTATTTCCTTGAGGAGCTGTCCAAATCATCGTCATATTTTAAAAGTCTGTTTGTCGTTTGTAGTGGCTCCGTTTACACTTCCAGATATTCGGTGTTTATTTGCAATCTGTTTACTTTCCTATGTTTCAATAGAGTTGACCCTCTTTGCAGCCTTAATGATAGCGGTTTGTGAGAAGTAATTATCTGGGCCCTTGTAATCTACCCTGCTTCCGGTGCCTCCACAGGCACTATCCAAGAGAAAGAGTGGAAGGATGGTAGAGCTTCTTCTCCTCCCTCCCTCCTTTCCCGCCCTCCCTGCTCCTCTCCTCCCTGCCCTGCGCCCTGTCCTCGACACCCGCCCCAGTATGGCCTTCCCCCTCCTCCACGACGAGCACCCGCCGCCTCCCTCTGCCTCTTCGTGGCACCGCTGCACCCGCCTGGTGGATGCCACGTGCCCCGCCGCCGGGTGCTCCTCCCTGCCGCCATCTTCGCCGTCGCGCCACCCCTCTGGCCGTGTGTCGCCGACGCCTCTAGCCGCTGTCGTCCTCTCTGCGCCCCCTGCCGTGACGGCCCTGTGCCCGCGCCTGCTGCCCCGCCTCTGTGGCCGCCGACGTCACGCCCTCTGCCGCCGAGCCCCGCTGTCCTGCGCTCCTGCAGCCGCCGTCCTATGTCCTGTCCCGCCCACCACATGTTACACACAAACCCCCCTACCTCCATCTAAGCCCCCCTTCCCCCCCACCATCCCATAAACCCACCCAACCTCCCTCTAAGCCCGCCCCCCCCCGCTCCACCGTCACACACCAAAGCCCACCCTACCCCCACCCAAGCACACCAAACCACCCACCAAACCCCCTCTAAGCCCCCTTTCCCCCCCCACAGTTCCACGTGTCCTACCCCTATCCACCACCCCCACCTCCCTGCAAGCCCCTTTCCCCCCAAGGCACACCCACACCTACCCACCCCCTTGTAAGCCCCTGTCATACCCGCAGAACCGCCTCCTCCTAAGCCCCTGTCCCCCCCGCAGACAACCGCAGACACAAGACAATCGCAAAACCCGAGACAAATGCAGCACCCGCATGCACCTTTTCTCAGCCCTTTGACACACGCGTGAGTGGTTGATTGTGATTGTTCGTGTTCGGGTGCGAGAGACTGTTAGCGGATGTTCACGCGCGGGGACGCGCGTTAGCTGGTTCGTGAGGTGGTGTGCAGCCGGCTGTTCACACGTAGCTCACACGCAGTCTATTTCTGGGTATATTCCCGGATTTTTAATTCAAATACCCGAAAACCTTCAAAATACATTGCAAAATTATTAAAAAATCATTCAAAAATACTTAAAATTAAAAAAAATCCAAAAAAATCTTGAAAATTTCCCAATCTTTCTATAGTAAATTGCACTATTTTTTTGAACTAAAAAATTTCAGGAAAAAAATTCAGACCATTTTAAAATTAAAGATTCTTTTAAAAATACCCAAAAAATGAAAATAATTCATTAAAAATGGTAAAAAAATTCCATTTTAATTGCCAAAAAAAAATCCTAAAAATTCCCTTAACATTTTTACTTATTTTTGGAATATTTTCTAAGCTGTCAAAATACTTCATTAAACACCTAAATTCATTTAAAAAGAACCTCTTTCCTTTAAAATACCAACTGAAAAATCTAGAAAAACATCCAGATACCTTGGTTCTTTTTGGATTGCTGACTTCTATTTTGGGATTGAGAAGAGCGCATTCATTGCATTCACATACACCCACTACCAGATATTTTTCCCTTTTATATTTTTATTTTTTCTCGCTACCCCAAAATTCACAGTTAATTATTAAAATGAATCCTGAACACCACCATGGCACGCGAGCTCGTGCTAAACACACCATTTTTTAATAAAAATAAACCAATCGTTCACTTAGCACACGCTAAGTGCGCTTAAGAGGCACTTTAATATTTTTAATAAAAATGAACCAGCCGTCACAAGAGCACGCGCTGGCAAAAAAGCGCTCCACATCACCTTAATTTTTAATAAATGAATTTGCATTTAGAGACCCAGTCTGGGTATCGAAGTCCGGGATTCGGATTAAAGCACCGCTCTAACCTAATAATTTGTAATTAAAATTTTAAGAAGGAACCACCGTTTTCTTGTTAAGGTTTATCACTTAATAAAAATTCACCCATTTCTTAATAATTTATTAAAATGAACCTTTCATTAAATTAATTCCCCCTCATTGCACTTATTTCCCCTTTTTAATAAACTCGTTTCGTGGGATGGGTACGTGAAGTCTTCGGAGTTGTCTCCATGGTCAAATCTGATTATCAAAGTTGTGGTTTTGATATGTGTGGGTTGTTGTTATGTTTTTGGTTCAGTGTCTTTGTTACGGTTAAGGGTACGGTGTGTAGTTTTTTTTTTCTTTTATTGCCTGATACGGGGATTTGGGTGTTTGCATGTTGCATAGCATGAAGCTTTCGGTCGCATATGTCTAGAGGTCATGTCGAATTTTTTCTAGGCTGTGGTTTGCTTGGGGATAGTTGGTCAAGTCACGTTTTACCGCTTTGGTTGATATCTTATCCTTGGTTTTTGTCTGTTGCTTTGCAGGCATTCTCTTTGTTTGTTTGTGTTTGTGGTGTGTGTGTAACCATCTGAATGGCGCTTCATGCTCCTTCCCCTATCCAGTATGTCCCACTAGTCAGTAGGGATTACTCTTTCCTACTCACTTTTGAGCCTCTCATGAAGGCGGGACTCGCCACTTTCGTGGCTACCTCCTTTCCATTGCTTCCAGAGGATCCATCGATGTGTGACGAGTTTCTGGCCTCCTACAGCAAGAAGTCGGGACTGGTCCAGGGTACTTCCATGACTTTGACACCTCGAGGCCTCGGGAAGGCTCTGTCTCTTCCCTCCAAAGGTCAACCCTTTGTTACAACTCGCCAGCTTTTCTCTAACGAAGAGATTTTGAAGCTGTTACAAAAACAGACCAGGGAAATTCTGGATGTTAAGAAGGTGATCAACTCTTCAGGAGTTTCCTTTTCTATGATCACTGATCCTGTGTGGAAGTTGGTCTGTCAGTTTCTCCAAGACAGGTTTATGCCTACAAAAATGCCATCCCATTACTTGTCCAAAGAGCTCTTTACAGCTTCAAGGATGGTGTTAAAAGGAGTAGCTATTGATTGGAGCACTTACCTACTCACTAAGATGGATCAACATTTCGTCAAATTCACCAGGGGCAATGTTACCAATGTCACCTATGGATCGTACTTGTCTGCCTTCTTGACCTACTCAGGTTTATAGAAGAGTGTGCCTCCACCTCCTCCATCTGATCTAGTACCTCCTCCTCCACCTTTAGATGAGTCACAACCAATTGATATAGAGGATTTGGATTCTCCGCCTCCCCTAGTCATACAGCGCAAACGCTTGAAGTGGGTAGCAGATAAAGCTCCTTCAGTTCTTCCTTCAGTGCCCATTCCTGCTACCTCTGGCAGTGATCTCCCTGGTTATCTCACATGTAATAACCTGTTCAGAGCACATCGAGAAGGTTTCGTTGGACATATCAGTCCCCTCACTGAACAGTCTAGTCTCGGGAGATGCCATTCCTTTCCTATGTAAAGACATTCAGAGTTCCATTGAACTGTCAGTGATAGCCTGTGTTCAACAGTTGTACGCTTCCTTTTATGAAGAACTGATGTAGTCTAAGGACCAGTTGCATAAGGCAACATCCGAGTTAGCCTCTGCTAAGGATACCCTAGCAGATTTGTTTAAGCAGATGGAGCAACAAACCCAACTGATTGAAACCCAAAGAGATGCGATATCTTCTTTGAAGATTCAGTTAATAGAGGCTCAATCAGAGGTTACTAGCCTCTCAGAGGAGAAGGAGAGGATGTCCAAAGAAGTGCAAGAGTTCCAAACTCTTTTAGATGTCAAACTTTCAGCCTTACAGACTGCTAATGACACAGTGGAATCACAAGCTTCCCAAATCAAGCAGTTGCAAGATCAACTGGCAAAGTCACGGTCTGTTCCTCCAAGCCCTCATGTTCCCTTGATCCCTTCTCTCTCACAGCAGGACTTGGCAGCTCTTCAAAGACAGGCTACCTTATGTTCCTTATTCCAGGCCAAGGTGGAAAGATTGCAATCTCGAATGGATTTGCTATGGTCTTCATTTGAGCAATTCCACGAATATGTTCCTCCGGACCATTCTTTCTTCGTCCACTATCAATTACAGAAGTTGGCCTTCTACATGAAGCTTTCCACGATGGATCTTCCTCTTCCAGAGGATGGTTGAAGTGGGGCTTGGTCTCCTGAGTTGCTGACAGAGGTGGTCCGTATGGTGTTTGAAGATTCTGTCACGACCGATACCATGTTGATGTCATATATGTATCTACGAGGAGACTTGTTGATTCCAGATGAAGTGGATATGGCTTGGTATGTGGGAGACATGGTTTTACAAGCTGTTTTGTATGTCAACCATTTGGAGTTGCAAATAGATGACATGTTTCAGAGTTACTCCTCCAAAGTGGCTACTTGCCCTGATAATTCCTGGCATACCATGATTGATTCTGTGGTCCTGAATCAAAGACAGAACACAGCCCCTACCTATGTCCAGAGCACTAATCAACTGAGGGTGGATCTCTTAGCTTATCTTTCCAAACATAATCCATTTGATTCTACCTTTTTTGATGCCTATCAGAGAAGATCTATCTTAGGTCCTTCTGTTCCTACCCTACTGTATTACCAACAAATGGCTCACCGTTATGATATATATCTTTTCCTCTATCAAACCAATTCCACAACCATCTTACACCTTCTTTTCCAACCTCAATCTTTTCCTCAAATTCCCATATTTACATACTGTTCTTTTATCGAGGATAGAGTATTTTTCCCTTCTCCACCATGTCCTTCTCCATCCATTCATGTACCTTCTACCTTTCCTATTTATCAGTTAACACCCTTCCTAAGTGATTCCCTACAATTTTCAGCCACTCCTTTAAATTATTCCTCCTTTTATGATTTTGCCTACCCATCTCTTCATCCACTTTTCCTTATTCCACTTCCATCTTCTACCACTTCTATATCTCAACCACCTCAGTTGGTTAGTGACTATGACATCTTTGATCATCAGATTTCTAAAAGAAGGGGATGGAGCTCGAATGATTCTCTTACAGGACCTCAGATAAACTGGCTTGCTATCTGGCGTATATGCATAGGCATTCCCATAATGATCAAAAGGCCATTCCAAAACTTTGTATGAATGTCTGTGAATATTGACTCCCACCAGTTGGATGTTCTATATTTTCATGCCCTATATTTGCCTAGCAGATACCTTGTTCTGTTGAAAAGGATGTGCTGCCTTCAGTTTTTTCAAAATCCTCCCAAGACATTTGTAGATGAATCCTTATCTATGGATCGTTTCCAAAATCACCAATTCAAGAGGGATCATCTTCATTGATACCTTTGCCATGTATGGTGGATGATTTTTAATGATAAAATCTCTCTTTTTGGAGGAGTCATTCAGATGGTTGTGTGGTGTGTAGTGTTTGTGTTGTGGGTTAATTTATGTAATAAGATCGTGGTGGTTGCCTATTTGATTGGCTTTCGTGCGAGTTACATTTTGGAGAATTGTGGTGATGGGGTCGTGGTTGGATAGTTGAAGATGCTGATGCAGAAGAAGAAGAAACCTCTTATATCCTTTACAAGTTTGTTGTGATTTCCAGTTTGATAAGAAGTGTTAATGTATAAAGGGTTTTCCTTTCGTTGTATTTTTTGTATCAGATACAGGTTATAAGTTGGGGTTGTGGTTGGATGGACTATTTTTGAAGAGATATTGAAGATCAAAGTTGAGCTTTTGAATGAACTTGTATTTCCTTTTTCCTGGGTTGCGAGGACGCTTCCTTATTAAGTGTGGGGATATGTTGAGTGATGAAATGACTTGTTTTTTGGCTGATTTTTGTTGTTTTTGAGAGCTGAATGGTTGATTTTATGAGATGATTGATTGGTTTGGAAGTGTTTTGAGAGTGTTTTGGATAGGTTGGAATGGTTTTATTAAGCTCATGATGTTTATTAGTAGAGATGTGAAGTTCTGATGATGTTCTGATTGGTTCTGTATACCTTCTGTATAGCTTCTGTTTTGTTCTAATTGTCTTCTGTATGAAGCATGGATTGATGATTGATGAAGATTGAGATCTTGTAAAAGCTTATTGAATAGTTTTTGAGAGTTTGGAATGGTTTGAGTATGAGTTATGAGGTTTTGATGACCTTCTGTAGACCCTCTATCTCTGCTCTGTCTCTGTACTGTAACTGTTCTGTCTCTGTTCTGGTACTGTATTTTTCATTTGTGGCAATTTGTACTACCGATCGCGATCGTAGGATACCTTACTCCAAAAATACATGCTGCGATTTACAGGTTGTTAAATTTAGTGCAATGGCTCTTACAGAAGGAGAGCAAGTCATCTTCTATTGAATCCGCAAGGCGGGGAGCAATTGAGATGGTCTGTCTTGTTGAGAAATACCTGCCCACTAGCATGCTCAGGATGCAAATCCACCTTCTAGTACATCTTGTAGATGAAGTGGAGATTTTTGGACCTATCCATATTCTATGGATGTTCTTCTTGGAGCACTTCATGAAAAACCTAAAAGGCTTTGTGTGATAATGATCTCCGCCAGAAGGTAGCATGGCTTAAGGTTGGTTGGTGTCTAAGGTGTTAGTGCATATTTCACAGTGGCTACCAATGGTGGATTTAGAGAACAATATGCTATGATTGCTGAAGGATGATGATAGATTGAATGGAGATGTAGTGGTTCGAAATGGGGTAGAAAAAATAATGGATGCTAATGGAGGAGAAAGTGAATAGTTTTGATATGTTGCACCATGTCTCCATGGAGACATGGCTCGCTAGGTATGAGCAAGCCAAGAAAGATTGGAAAGAAGCGCGATCTCAATTTTGATGTAGTATGCACCACTGATTGATTTGATATCCCAAGGGCATGGAGGAGATACCGCGGTTTATGTCAATGTGATGGTTGCGAAGGCACAGAAGTCTCAATTGAGGAGTGGGAATTCTCGAGGAGATGTAGTCCAAAGGTGACAACGTGTTTAGGGTTTGTCATATCTAGATTTTATATATGATAATTAATTGATTATTTCAATGTATAGTATAAAATATATAGTGCGGCGTGGTCGCACGGATGGCATTTTCCCGTGGAGCATATCGACAAAATGTGCTCCACAACAGATTGTGGTATCATGGCAAAGTTCAAGA
Organism: Lygodium microphyllum; assembly: GCF_053477565.2. Classification (NCBI taxonomy): domain Eukaryota; kingdom Viridiplantae; phylum Streptophyta; class Polypodiopsida; order Schizaeales; family Lygodiaceae; genus Lygodium; species Lygodium microphyllum. The sequence goes on from NC_141138.1 coordinate 129,224,138, forward strand.
AAGATAGCCAACGAGGAGCAACGAATCCAAACATCATTTTAGATGAGATGGAGCATTTTAGGAACTTGCAAAGTATTATCACAGTGGATTACAGTAGCTTCTCCATGATCCTATTGGATTTGCAGTGGTTCAAGGTGGTACTTGAAGGAGCTAGAGCAATAATTCAACGAGGTCTATCTAGATTTCTCAAAATAGATTCTGAAAAAAGATGAAAGAATTCATGCGACACGTTTGTAATGCCGGTCCATTGTAAACATGTGCATGAACTCATGTTTTTTTAAATTTTATAACAACATGGTTCATGTCACAAAAGTTAAATCTCTATTGTACGTGAATTCAAACATGTAATTTTATATCAAAACCCCTGACAACCTCGATGGTGGTATGTTGTACCTTCAGCCCCCCGAAGTGCAAGAGTATATGATAAAAGCAATGTTTCTAGCGTAGATGAGGACAATATGTAAATAGAGGGGTCAATATTACAAGGGGTGGAGGCCACCGAAAGCTTGGAGCATGTAGAGGAGCCAGAATCGGGTAACAATGATGGAAATATAGGAGTCCAAGAATTCTTTGAGAACGAGGTGGACTTATCCTTTTATGGCGACCTGTCTATCGACCTTCCAATGTATGTGAAGTTATGAAAGGAGATTGACATGGAAACGTAGGGTACTTCATACTTGGAGCATCCACCTAGTCAATTCGTTGATGAATCACTTATAAGGGTATATAAGATATGTGTTTTAAGTTAGATCATTCTTTTAAGATTTATATTACCATGCTTTGCTTGATTTATATTGATTATACAAACAGTAATTTTTGTTTGTGCAGGTGACCTTTGTGGATACTTAGATCCGCATGATGAGTCGAGGGATGAGCAATAATGAGCTGTAGTACATCTTCACACGCATGTCTCTAGATCAGATGCCTCAATTCAGAGATATGGCAGACCATGAGCTGTCTTGAACACCATTAGGCCATTTTGTTAGATTTACTTCGGTACGCTTTGATACTTCAGTTTCTAGTAGACGAGATTGATGCTCCAGACTTGGGCTGAATGGAGGGAGTGGTTCTGGGGGATGCTGCGGAGACGTAGATGCAGTGAGCCCGCAGTCAGGGCTCGGGATACATATGCTACTCCTCGCTCTCGTGCATGTTTGAGAGAGCATAGCTCAAGTGGTTCTTGCGGAGGTACTGACGCAATGTCTCCATCTCATCGTTCTGCTGGAGTTGCATCACCTATGGGATTTGTCACACATGGAGACTTCTACTCCAGTCACTCCAACTTTTGCTCAGTCGTCTGTACGTGGCACCCCTATGGGTGCGATTCGAGAGATACTACTCTCATAGGTACATCATATGTACATGGGTCTCCTAGATATGCCCAAGAGCGTGGTCGGAGGTGGGAGAGGCCACATCTTAGACATACCCCAGATGGGTATGGATACCTTACAGATGATAGGATAGGAGCCATAATCATGAATGATGAGAGGAGGAGAGTGATGGCTCATATGAGAGAGTTGTGCCAATAAGTTTTTTGACACAACATCTTGGATTATTTGAAGAATATACCAAAGGGGAGCAAGGACTACATAGTGGCATCCTTGTATAAGGAGTTTCTGGTACTCGCCACAGTAGATAGGTTTTCCACAGACTGGATGATGGTGTGCATGCATGTGTACATGTCACACAGACGATCGGATGCACACAAAGGCACTTAAAAGTGGTGTCACTAAATTGATTACTTATTACCCATTCTCTATTTAATAAATTGATACCAATAAATCACTTTTCTTTAAGTGTTGATGATGATCTAGCATGGCCATAAGACCATTTAGAGACTACTATTCCTAGTACATCACTTAATGGGGTGATCAGAGTACTGTGACATGGATATCTGGTACAGGTAGTACAAGTTATGAAGGGAGAAAGAATGTCTGCCAAGTGTAAGAGTGTATACAAGAACCAAGTAGTTACACGTAAATGAAGATTGATTAAGTTCTAAGAAGAGGAAGTGCATTAGCATTGTGTATATGTATTTATGTGTGCATCTAGGGACGCATGGGAATGTTTACTTGTGTATAATGAGCATTGCATTCATTTGGGGTCATCCTCTCCCTTGCAAGTCAAGGTTTAAGGTCTTTTCTTTCTTTAAAAAAGACAAGACAAGTAATTCTGTCACTAAGAAAGAGGAGAGACATGATCCTCTAGAGTGAGGAGAGAAGTGATTATCTATTTCTAAGGTCTAAAATGACACAAGCTTTTGTGTGGAAGTCAATCTTAAGGTTGAGGTTCAAGGAAATTTAATGAATTCTCCTTAAGGTGGTTGCATGGACCACAAGTTAAGAGTACAAGTTTGAGAAGCTGTTCTTTTAAAAAGACATAGTGAATTCATTATTAAAATACCTCGTGATAGAAATACGATCTCTAAAAAAGCCATGCTAGTGTTATCAGAAACAACGTGATCTACAACTTTTGTGTTGGATGCTTTTTCATCCGAGCAACACACAGAGAGATATCTCAAAATTGGTGCTGCATAGTAGGTCTTGGAACAACAACATCTTGCATAAAGATCAACTCAAGTCTCTTTCCAAGAAGAGAAGCTTTTGAAAGCTTATAAAAGAGGAGGCTCTCCTTGGGTGTGAGAGAGGTGAAGAAAGCATCAATTTGCAATCAAGTTCCAAGAGGAGAAGAGAAGGTGCAAGTGCTATGTAAGCTCTATTGAAATCAAGTGCTACAAAAGCTCTCCTGAAATCAAGTTCCAAGAGGAGAAAAGAAGGTGCAAGTGCTGCGGAAGCTCTGTTGAAATCAAGCGCCAAGAGAAAAGCCCTACACATATTGTGTAGGAGAGAAGGAGACTAAAAAAGGATCAAAAGCTGCCAACTTCCAAGTTGTGCAAGTGTTAGCCGATTGTATACCGTACAAGGAACCGTAATCTTGTCTCTCGGTCAAGACCTACAAGCAAGAATTGGTTTATGTGTAATGGAGGAGCTTGCTCCTTATCAATAATATAACTCCACAAGGAGGGGGGAGTGGCCCATCTTCCAGTCCTACTATATTGTCAATTTCTCTATCTCTATCTCTCTCTCTCTCTCTCTGCATCTTTCTTTTCTCTCATCTGTTCTCTCTCTATGCCATCATAATATTCACCATACATATTTTAAGTATATAAGAAAGTTGAGCATGTATCTTAGATATTATAATCACCGGGGCCTTAAAGCCCTAGTAGTTAAATGTAGATGACTGGCGCCGACTCAGAGAGGAGGCTACAGATTCTCCAGGACATTGGAGGTAGCAAGGCGAGGCAGGGAGGCCACTACTGAAAGATCGAGTGGTCCATAATCTTGGGAGTGGTGGCCACAGGACTTATCTGGAGGACTTCGTAAGTTTATCTTTTGTTCTGCTTGCTTATTTTATTGCAATATCCCTTGTACTGCCAATCATATTTCTAACAGTTCTATTTTTTTTTTTCATTGCAACAATCCATTACAAACTACGATCCCACCGGTCTAGAGACTCGATATGCAGAGAGGCAAGGTCTCACTGCATTGATCAATCGATTGTATGGACGCAGTGGCCAAGTAAGCCACTCATCTTTCTTGTCTGTAGTTACTAATTTTAATTAAAATGCATTATTGTATGGTGGATTGATGCGTAGTTGTTTCTTTTTTTGCAAAGTACGTTCGATGCTCCTTTGCGGCGGGACAAGCTTTTAGATGGTGAGGATCTATAGCTCACCCTTGGATCCTGGCATGCACATCCTCTTCTTTTTTGGTCATGTGATTTATGTAGGTATTTTCTATGCATTACGTTATTATCATCCTTTGTATCTTCCCATGATTGTACAATTGCTTTCATTATGCAATCTTCTATTTATTTTATGTATCAGTCTTAGGGATTCAAGTACACTTTGCCTTCATTTTGATGAGCATTGTACACTTTACTGGTACTCTTTTGTATGGCCCAAATAAAGCACATAGAGTGCCCTGCCACAAATTTTTTTTCCCTGTAACAGTTGCTATTAGCGTTACAAATTTACTACACGTGTCGCTATTAACATCGCAAGTCATCGCTATATGCATCACTATGCGATGCTAATAGCGACGCATATAGTGACGACGATAGCAACTATTCTATGACATTGCTAATACCAACGTTTTTTTGCGATGACGAGGGCAAATTTTTTTATGAACATTTTAATCACTTTGAATGCCAGTATGAGGCCTATATCTTGTAGTGCATATCATGCTCTACAAATAAGAAAATGATCAAATGTATGATTATCCTAGTAATTTAGCATTTTCTTATCAATTGCATCTCAAGAAGCGTAGACTAATACCCCCTTGTTTGACTACCTAGTGAATGATTACATGACAAAAGACGTAACCACATAGTAGTAGATAAACAATGTAGAGTGTCAACCAAAAGACAACTTGCATATGTGCATAACTACAAGAAATTTTGTGGAGTATAAGTAGGGAAGACAAACTCAAAAATAGAATTTATGGGGACCCATACATCTGAAGACCTAATCAGATGATGTAGGGCGTACCAATGGGAAATCCTTAAGAAGATTGCCATATTCATGAAGTTTAGCGAGAGCAATATAAACACAACACAAGTACATAAAGGTACAGGCACATAGTCGTGCGAGAGAACTGAGTTGCATTGACTAACTGCATAGATCCATGAATGTTGGACCAAAAGTTTGCAAGCATAAGTGCATGTTGATGGCATGGCATGTAAATACTCATCATGTAGGCACGAAGGAACTGGAGGAGAGGAATTGTGAGTAGTTTTGAATGATGAGTTGCACTAATTGATTCGAACTTGTTTAGAGTGAAGAGAATTAGAAGAAGAAGAAGAAGAAGAAGAAGAAGAAATGAAGCAAGAAGTAGGTTGCAATGATATTAATATGGTTGATACAAAGAAATGATGTCCTAGTCCGATGATGATTCACGAAGCTACTTAGGTGGGACAACATAATCTAGGGCAGGTGCGCCCATGCCAACCCATGTATAATGATGACCAGGTCAAAATAGTGTTGTCATAAGGGGCAATTATATATTTCCAAGAATAATTTAAACATGCAGGGTGCATGCTATTGAGGATGGACATGAGTACTAAGCTGGGGCGGAGTATACTAGCACGTTGGTTCAGGTACTACGTAGAGCAGCTAGATAGGGGGCGCAAGGGTCGGGATTCCCACCGTAGCTACTGGCGGGGGGAAACTTGGCCATCGCACCTCCGCTTGGGATGGGCCCAGACAGTTGATTGTTGGAGAGGTCACTACAACAAATACACATAATATGGTTTATATATAAGGATGATGTAACCATTAGAGCTAGTCCCGAACATTTGACCAACTCTAATTCTACAACTGATGGGCCAAGGGCAGCTTCAATGATAGTATCTGAGAGAGAGAGAGAGAGAGAGAGAGAGAGAGAGAGAGAGAGAGAGAGAGAGAGAGAGAGTATGTACAGGAACTGGAGGTTGGACAGGTGTTGCAGCTGCGGGGGGATCTGACCAGTCAGTGCATTGTTGAAAAGGTGCAATGCGACGAGCTTGCTCAGCTTCCCAATCTCCGCTGGTATTGGCCCAAAGAAGTGTAATATATCAAATATTATTTTTTTCCCTTTCTCGGCGGCGCGTCGTGCTGGAAGGAGGGAAGGGGATAGAGGAGCGAGCAAGCTCCTCACTAGACTTGCTCAGCTTTACAACCATGCAAATGGACACGTTGAGGGGGGAGGATTCCCTCCCCTCCCCTATATAAATGAGGGCGGGCCGCAGGCTAACGTTGAGGGAGAGAGAGAAGGATAAAGCTGCTGCCGCCCTCGTGCAAGATTGAAGGAGGGAGGACTGCCTCATCACCACTCTGGCCGGACGAGGCTGTTGAGCCGCTGCTGTCGCCTTCGTAGCTATCGAATGGCTGGTTACCCCCCCTGCCACGTTAGAGAAGCTTCCTAGTAGAAGATTCTTAAGGGGGAGCTAATTAAGCCCCCTTTCACCCCCTCATACTCCTTTTTAACACACCCCCCTAAGCCCCTTTTTATTCCCCCCGTGTCCCCATTATTTCTTTCTTTCCCCCCCCCCCTCCCGGTTTTATCCCCTTTTATCCTTTCACCCCCCCTCGGGTCTTAAACCCTTAACTCCTTCCCGTGGGGCCATTAGACCCCCACTCCCCTTGGCCTCAAAAACCACAAATCTCCCCCCCCCCCCCCCTGTGTTTAACTTATTACCCCCTTCTTGTGTTTTTTACCCCCTTTCACCCTTCACCTTTCCCCTTGCGTTGGAGCTTACCCCCGTGTGTCCATAAAGCCCTTCAAGATCCCTTTTTTTTTTCCCTTTCAAGGCCGTTCATATGTTTGCAAAACCACACTCACACACTCTTCTTTTTTTTACTGTGTATATACCCCGGCTTTGTAAACCTTTCCCTCCCGAAGAAGCTAAGACCTTAAAGGTCTTATTACCCCCTTCTCGTGGTCAATCCCTTAACGGCTCCTTGCCTCGAAAGAAAGAAGAAGAGTATTGAAGTGGCGGTAGAATTCCGAAAAGGAGTGTAAAGCTACCTTCACATTCGAAGGATTACAACTGCAATGCCGCCTAAGAAAGTCCAAGGAGTAGCTGCGGGAGGTCATCTCCCGGTATCCATGTGGGTATCTCACCCCAAAACCAGGTTTTTCCTTCTTGGTTTTATATCGGTTTTAATTCAATCATGCAAGATGAATTGTTAGGGACAAGATATATTTTGTCCTAGTTATTTACGATGAAGGAATTTAGTTTAATTGAACATGCAAAATGGATAATGTATAAAACATAGTTTTCCTTCAAATAGCATTATGCATTGAAACGAATTATGAGCAAGATTATTTACCCACTAAAGTAGTATATTTCGACTAAATCTTGAAGGTATAAAAACTGCATCTTGCACCACTAACCCCTATTTTTTTTACAACGAATCATCATAGAAGGTGAAATTCATGAAAGGTTTCTTACGTTGCTTAAATTCTAGGAAGTTATCATTTCTAACTGCATATCTTAGCAAGGAAAAGATTTTTTATTTGGCATGAGATTTGTTCGCAAGGAAAAAGGAAGATTAATTGAATTTACCTAACCTCAAAGCAATAAAGTTTAGGACTGAAAAATCAATTGTCACATAGATAACAAATCGTGCCGAGGTGATCTTGATATTACCTTCTAAAAGTTAGCTAAATTAATATAAACTTAGAAATACCTATGCTACGAAATATGCATTGTGAAGGATTCAAAATTCAAGAAACATTTATACCTTAAATACTTGCTCACCTTCCCTGATTGTAGGGTCAATAAATCATAAACGTAAAAGAACTAGGGTTTGTCCTTTGTAACTCCATTATCGCATAGTACGATACAGGACTTGCGCGTCAAGTACAAAGTCATATGGTCTTGTGATTGATTCACAAGAAGAAAGGGCATAAGAGTTGATAAAAAGTTAAGTAGCTACATTGTTTACGAGATAGCTGAATTAAAGATAAGCTATCATCGATTATCGTATAATAACGTTAATAAAATCTTTATTCAGGCACAACCCCAGGTACAGGTTCCTAATTCGCCTCCTACATCAAGTACTGCTGTGATCCAGGAGAAGAAGTTCCTTCTCAAGCAGATTAAGCCACCCAAGTTTGACGGGAGAGGCAGATTTGTTCAGGCTGATGCTAAAATTTGGAGTGAATCCATGGAAGATTACTTTGAAGCAGCCGGTACTGTACCCGCCAATCAGGCTATGCTCGCCAAGTTAAAACTCACTGGCGAAGCCAGATTTTGGTGGAAGCAATGGTGCAGGGATCAAGGGATCGCAGAGGGATCCGTTACCTGGAGAAGTTGAAGAAAGTCGTACAGGCTAGATACTTACCACCTGCATATCGCACGCAGAAAATGAATGAGTTCTACGAGCTACAACAGCTAGGACTCACTCTTGACGCATACTACTCTAAATTTGTCTCACTTTTAAAGTATGCGCCACAGATGGACATGACACAGCAGGTGTCCAAATTTTGTACGGGTTTAAATCCACCAGTAAATACTCATCTCGAATCTATGCGTCCATTAGATCTTCAGGATGCACTCATTCGAGCAATGCCTATAATTCAGGAGGTACAAGCTAGACCAAGGGGTAACAAAACTTGGTCCTATAATGACCCGAACAGAGGAGCATTCAGACCTCAAATGAAGAGAGTTCAAGGTCATAATCAGGGACAAAGAAAGAAAGCAAGGATGAATAACGTCAACAACTTTGTTCCTACTCAAACTAATGGCCGAAACCTCCGTTGTTTCCACTACAATGAACCCGGTCACTTCAAGAGGCAATGTCCCAAGCTTGGTGGAGGACATCGCCAAGCGCCTTTCCAAGGAATTGGCCGTGGTCAAGGAGCCGCTACCTGAGGAAGAGGAAGAACCGCCTGCATTGCCAATAGGCAAAGATGCGAAGAAGAAGAAGAGCAAGATCCGACCATGGAAGCAGAATTCGAAAGAGCGTCAGTCCATGCCGCTTTACATAAGAAAGGGCTGAATCACCAGTTCTCGGTGATTCAGACACCGTCGGACTATCAAGATAAAGGTTTCAAGACCTTGTTTGATTGTGGCAGTACTCATTCCTTTATCTCACCAGCATGTGCAAAAAGATTAAGAATAGCCACAGTAGAAGAACCTACCCGCTTGTGGAATTGGCAAATGGTCGTGAGGTTACTTGTACCAGGCAAACTGCTAAGGTGGAATTCTTTCTGGGAGAAAAGAAGACTTCGATTAAATTCAGAGTCATGAATTTAGGTATCCATGAGTATCTACTCGGAATGGATTGGCTTAAGCCCAACGACGCCCACATTCACTGTGAAAAGGGTCAAGTTTCCTTTCGAAACTCTAAAAGGGAATTAGTCACAACACAAGGTGAGGCAGGAGTGCCAAGAATCCAATTGGCCAAAGTATCTCGGATCATAAAAGGAGTCAGAAAAGGATTACATGTTTACTTGATCAAACTCAACAAGTTAGATCAAAAGCAAGAGTCTCATGAAGGACCTTCTTGGCTAAGGGAATACGCGGACGTATTCCCCGAAGAGTTGACCAAACTTCCGCCTCAAAGAGAAGTAGATCATGAGATTAGGTTAGTACCTAGAGCTGCGCCAATTGCAAAGAGACCTTATAGAATGTCCATACCAGAAGAAATTGAGTTGAAGGAACAACTCAAGCTGCTGTTAGATTAGGGCTACATCCGGCCTAGCAGTTCACCATGGGGAGCTCCAGTACTATTCCAGAAAAAGAAAGATGGGACACTTCGACTATGTATTGATTACCGAGGTTTGAATCAATCAACAGTCAAGAACAAGTATCCTATTCCTAGAATAGATGAGCTTCTTGATCGTCTTCAGGGTGCAAAGATCTTCTCCAAGATTGATCTCAGGTCAGGTTACTATCAAATAAGGATCAAGGAAGAAGATATCCCAAAGATGGCCTTCAATACAAGATATGGGCACTTTGAGTTCCTAGTTATGTCATTCGGGCTTACGAATGCACCTGCCACCTTGAATAGATTAATGCAGGATATCTTTAGGCCATATCTTGATGATTTCGTATTTGTCTTCTTCGATGACACTTTAGTCTATTCTAAACGGGAAGAAGATCATGAACCTCAGCTTCATATTGTCCTTGAGACAATGAGGTCGCATAAGCTGTATGCTAAAATGAAGAATTGTGCATTCTTCAAGCGTCAGATTGAATATCTGGGATTCATGGTATCATCAGAAGGAATATCAGTGGACCCAACCAAGGTCAGAGATGTGCTTGAGTGGCCAACAGTAGTATCCGTCAAAGAGATACGTAGCTTTCTTGGATTGACAGGATGGTATAGGGTCTTCATCAAAAACTATGCTTTGATTGCAGCACCTCTGACAGATTTACTGAAAAAGCAAACTTTCATTGCATGGTCAACTCCCGAATAGAATAGCTTCGACAAATTAAAGCAAAGTTTGGTATCAGCACCTATTCTAAGACTTCCAATCCTCAATAAGGAGTTCGAGATAGTAACTGATGCTAGCATTCTTGCCTTGGGGTGTGTACTTATGCAAGAAGGTCATCCAGTAGCATACTCTTCAAGGAAATTGAAGAGTCATGAAAAGAATTATGCTACGCATGATCTGGAATTACTAGCTGTCATCCATGCTCTAAAGCTTTGGAGACACTAACTGTTGGGTAACAAGTTTACTCTAGTAACCGACCATAAGAGCCTCAAATGGATCTTTACCCAGAAGGAGCTCAACATGAGGCAACGTCGGTGGATTGAAGTATTGGAAGAATATGACTTTGAAATCAAGTACCGACCAGGGAAAGATAATGTAGTTGCCGATGCACTTAGTCGCAAGGCATTCCTAAATTCCCTAATCTTACAGAATCCATCAACGGCCAGATCTCTAGCTACAAAGGTATCTATGCCAAACAACCTTATACTTGAGTTAGCTAGAGAGGAAGCATGCCATGATTTGGCCTACCAAACAATGCTAAAGGAGATCTCTATCAAGGATCATAATCAAAAGTTGCAAGCTAAGTATCATGAATTTTCCATTGATAATGGACTTGTCTACTACAGAACAAGGCTGTGTATACCAGCAAGCCAGTCACTTAAGCAGAAGATAATGTGGGAAGCTCATGATTCCCCTTTCGCAGGACATCCTGGCTATGCTAAGACTCTTAATGCAGTTAGGAAGAGCTACCATTGGGAGAGGCTCAAAGGTGACGTTCTCTAATATGTCACTGAGTGTTTGTCTTGCCAACGTATCAATGCCGAACATGTCATGATGCCAGGGAAACTGCAACCGCTTGACATCCCCCAAATGAAGTGGGAATTCATCAGTATGGATTTTGTTATAGGCTTACCCCAGGTCCAGGGAGGATACAACTCCATCATGGTTGTGGTTGACATTCTTACCAAGGTTGCATACCTTATTCTAGTAAAGACAAACTATAAAGCCTCCGACATTGCAAGATTGTTTATCAAAGAGATATTCAAACTACATGGTTTACCCAGAAGAATCATTAGTGATCGAGATTCTCTCTTCACATCACACTTCTGGAGAGCTATCTTTGAAGCTATTGGGATTCAACTATGTTTTAGCACTGCCTACCATCCCCAAACGGATGGCCAAACAGAGCGAGTAAATCAAGTCATCGAGGATATGCTTAGGGCATACTGCTGTCGAGAGCCGAAGAGGTGGATTCAATACTTGCCATTGGTTGAATTTTCCTACAATGCTTCGTACCAACAAAGCATTCAGATGACCCCTTTCCAAGCATTGTATGATCATGACTGTCGAAGTCCCCTAAATATTTCCAATCCAACCTTAAGGGTTGAAGCTTCAAGACAGATGTTGGAAGACATGGATGATCAAATAAAGTCAATAAGACAGGACATACAAGCGGCCAAGGATAGACAGAAGGCATACGCGGATTTGAAGCATCAAGAAAGGGTCTTCGAAGAAGGAGACATGGTCTTCATTCGCGTATGCCCTAAAAAGAGTTCTCTATCCTTAGGAGATTGCAAGAAGCTAAGTCCAAGGTATTGTGGACCATACAAAATCCTCAAGTGCCTAGGACCCAATGCTTATAGATTGCAACTCCCTGAGAACCTAAAGGTTCACAATGTATTCCATATCAACCTACTGAAAAAATATGTATCCAACCCTAACCATGTACTTGATGACCAACAAATTGTAATGCCTAACCAAGGAGTCCTTGAGCTAAGGCCCGATAGGATCTTAGATGTTAGGGAGAGACAATTAAGATCCAAAACCTTGAGAGAATGCCTCGTCCAGTGGAAAGATTATCCCGAAGAGGATGCCACTTGGATAGAAGAAGACACTCTTAACCATCAATATCCCCATTTTATCTCGAGATGAGGACATCTCGATTCCTCTAAGGGGGAGAGAATGCAATATATCAAATATTTTTTTTTTCCCTTTCTCGGCGGCACGTCGTGCTGGAAGGAGGGAAGGGGATAGAGGAGCCAGCAAGCTCCTCGTTGCAGCTTGCTCAGCTTCACAACCATGCAAATGGACACGTTGAGGAGGGAGGATTCCCTCCCCTCCCATATATAAATGAGGGAGGGCCGCAGGCTAACGCTGAGGGAGAGAGAGAAGGATAAAGCCGCAGCCGCCCTCGTGCAAGTTTGAAGGAGGGAGGGCCGCCTCGTCACCACTCTGGAGGCTGTTGAGCCGCCGCTGTCGCCTTCGTAGCCGTCGAATGGCTGGTTACCCTCCTCTGCCACGTCAGAGAAGCTTCCTAGTAGAAGCTTCTTAAGGGGGAGCTAATTATGCCCCCTTTCAACCCCTCATACTCCTTTTTAACACAGCCCCTAAGCCCCTTTTTATTCCCCTCATGTCCCCATTATTTCTTTCTCCGCCCCCCTCCCTCCCGGTTTTATCCCCTTTTATGCTTTCATTCCCCCCCCCCGGTCTTAAACCCTTAACTCCTTCCCGTGGGGCCATTAAACCCCCACTCCCCCCTCCCCCTCCCCCCCCCCCCCCCCCCCCGTGTTTAACTTATTACCCCCTTCTTGTGTTTTTCACCCCCTTTCACCCTTCACCTCTCCCCTTGGGTTGGAACTTACCTCCATGTGTCCAGAAAGCCCTTCAAGATCCCTTTTTTTTTTTCCGTTTCAAGGCCCTTCATATGTTTGCAAAACCACACTCACACACTCTTCTTTTTTTTACCGTGTATATACCCCTATAGGGCCTTTTTAGGCTTTGTAAACCTTTCCCTCTCGAAGAAGCTAAGACCTTAAAGGTCTTATTACCCCCTTCTCGTGGTCAATCCCTTAACGGCTCCTTGCCTCGAAAGAAAGAAGAAGAGTATTGAAGCGGCGGTAGAATTCCGAAAAGGAGTGTAAAGCTGCCTTCACGTTCGAAGGATTACAACTGCGATGCCGCCTAAGAAAGTCCAAGAAGTAGCTACGGGAGGGTCATCTCCCGGTATCCATGTGGATATCTCACCCCAAAACCAGGTTTTTCCTTCTTGGTTTTATATCGGTTTTAATTCAATCATGCAAGATGAATTGTTAGGGACAATATATATTTTTTCCTAGTTATTTACGATGAAGGAATTTAGTTTAATTGAACATGCAAAATGGATAATGTATAAAACATAGTTTTCCTTCAAATAGCATTATGCATTGAAACGAATTATGAGCAAGATTATTTACCCACTAAAGTAGTATATTTCGGCTAAATCTTGAAGGTATAAAAACTGCATCTTGCACCACTAACCCCTATCTTTTTTACAACGAATCATCATAGAAGGTGAAATTCATGAAAGGTTTCTTACGTTGCTTAAATTCTAGGAAGTTATCATTTCTAACTGCATATCTTAGCAAGGAAAAGATTGTTTATTTGGCGTGAGTTTTGTTTGCAAGGAAAAAGGAAGATTAATTGAATTTACCTAACCTCAAAGCAATAAAGTTTAGGACTGAAAAATCAATTGTCAAATAGATAACAAATCATGCCGAGGTGATCTCGATATTACCTTCTAAAAGTTAACCGAATTAATTTAAACTTAGAAATACCTATGCTACGAAATATGCATTGGGAAGGATTCAAAATCCAAGAAACGTTTATACCTTAAATACTTGCTCACCTTCCCTGATTGTAGGGTCAATAAATCGTAAACGTAAAAGAACTAGGGTTTGTCCCTGAGGTTCTTAAAGAAAATAATAAAAGCTAAGAAACCCTAGGACTGACAAACGTCTGTTTAAAGGAACTGAAACGCATTGTTTTTGTAACTCCATTATCGCATAGTACGATGCAGGACTTGCGCGGCAAGTACGAAGTCATATGGTCTTGTGATTGATTCACAAGAAGAAAGGTTGAATACCCTCAACAAGGATGGCGGATCCTTACGCAAGTTATCTTGCAAAAGGATGTATTCTTTGATATGCTTCTAAGGAAGGAAGGTTAAAAACCGGAAACTAAAGTATCCAATGAGCTTTAGGGTTGAGCAAGTTGGGTTAATAGGGTACATCCTAATCTAGAATATAAAGGATCTTGCCAAGCTGCAAGGTACCCCAGATGGAGTGCTAGATGCATTCAAAAGGAAGGATTCCTTCTTTAGCAGTTTGCCAACAACAAGATCGATTAATGGAAATGTTTGTGCTTGCTAGAGATTTTAGAGAACTGTTTGATTTATGAATTACAAATTAAATGAATATCTATACTTCAGGTTGAAGGTCTGAAGGGAGAGGCAGCTTCAGTTACCCCCAACTGCCAGCCTGACCCTAACCAAGGGGGCTGTTGACCACACCGGGAACGTGGACCGAACCCGCTGCGAGAGGTCTCTCCATTGAGCTCTACTTGGAGTAGGAGGATGCTTGGGTGCCAGGGGGGCTCTGGCCGTAAATCCCTCACCTTCTGGGTCCTGCACAAGAGGCTAACGTGACTTGGGATTGGATCCCGAGGCCCGCATACTAGTCTATGGGTGGAAACTTGGAATAGTGATCCCTGTGGATTACTGGATAGCCTTCGGGCAGATTATGGACAAGCCTACGGGCGAAACTCCTTGTATTTCAAAGAAAAATATGATGATATGTTAATAAAGAACTTGTTTGATATTGTTTGTCTATGTCACGTGATAAGATTACGTGAAGGAACTAGTGCTTAATGGTTTCATTAAAGAAGCTGATTGTTACATGTCCAACTAGCATGTTAGATAATTACCTAACTAAAACAAACCGAGGAAAGTGCGGAGGATGGGCCATGGGTCCGTCCTACGGTTGGGTGGTCTCGGTTGGTCAAGAACTTTTCTCAAATCTCGAAGAACAGCGGGATGATCGTCAAAGGACACGAACAACAAAAGCGTTGACCTAGAGTTATGTCTTAACCGATTTACATTGTTTTAGGGGAACGGAATGGGACTATGCCTTATGGCAGAGAGGTTGAGCTTTGGATCCCTCTCGTTTCCCATTCTCTTTGAACCAAGTGCGGCATGAATCCGCTTCGGACCTGGCATTTCTGCGTAAAGTAGTTCACTTGGGTCCGACGCTAGTTGCTGTTAGGAAATGACCAATCACGAAAACCCAAATTCCGATCAATCCTAAGTGGGAATGGCCAGAATACTTCCACTACATGGCAGACGCGGAAAGCCCTAGATCGCAAACCCCATAACATTCTATGGGAGTGCCGGGTAGAGCTTTCTAGACATCCTTTCCAATGGACTACTAAGACGTGTCCGGGATGTTACTAGTGGACACCTTACAAGAAGTCGTTGCAAAACAGCTCCCTGCAATATGCGATATTGTACAATACAAATATGTCACAATATTCTTGCTTCTGTATATAGCTAAGTTCTTTAGAGAAAGTCCTTTCCAAGAAGTCGGAAGGAGCACATTTAACTATTAAAAAAAGGTGGGCGGAAAGAAATGTCACACACAGTACAAGATTAGCATCCATACATACAGGTATTGCAACAACGACAGGTTCCCCACACGAGGAGAGATCGTTCCAGAGATACCCATGGCGCCAAGGCTCTTGCGTTCATCGCATGATATATTCAATTAATCATGTCGGCCTGTAATATAATACTTCTAAGAAGAACACTGAAATACAGTCGCGCCATGTTCAACGGGGCGCGCGCTCTTGCAGATGATGGAACTAGGCCGACACTAGTTAGTGATTATACTTATAGTCTAACGACTTTGTTGTTGTCGTCGCAGTCCACGCGGACGAAGGTGCAAGGATTGGCGGCGTTGGCGTCCCAATCGGCCATCGCTCCTTGAGGATCTAGCAGCCCATTCTTGAACGCCATGAGAGCATCCATTGTGCCAATGCCGCAACCATACGGTCAGCCAACACGACATCGATAATATCAGCCCAAGCAAAAAAGATCTATTGTAGTACACAAGGAACTTTCAATCGTTCCCCACATAGGCAATTTGGTGAAATATAGGAAATTCTCCAATATTTCCTATGTAGACAAGTACGTATTCCCCATCTATAACTAGGAAATTGCATTCCCTACATCTTATAATAGGGAATATAGAGCATTCCCTACATTCCTTTGAAAGTCCCTACGTTCCCTACATCTTATAATTGGGAATATAGAGCATTTCCCACGTTCCTTTGAAAATCCCTACATAAGGAATTATAAGGATGTGATTCCCTACTTTTATTTAGTAGGGAATTAAAGGTACAATGAGGATAAGATAAAGATGATGTTTATCACAATTCTCTATTTCTCAATTCAAGTTGATAATGATGGTTTTGAGAAGGTAAGGACAAAGGTCACAAGAAACTCTAAACCACTTACTATATAGAAAGTTCACATTATAACTAGGAAGATTACTAACCAAACTAGGAAGAATGTACAATTTTAAAGTTATAACTAGATAATTTTGCCATCACTAGTCTCTTCTAACTAGTAAAATCCTTTTCCTAGATATTATCTAGAAAATTGAAGCCCTATCTAGCAACATTATCTTGCAAGTTATTGTATAACTAGTAATAATATCAACCTAATTAGAAAATTTTACTTTTTACTAGTCATAACTAGCAAGTACTATCCTCTAACTAGGGAATTATAGATATTCTATCAAGTTAACTTGGAACTCATGATTTTTCGAGGTATAATTAGTAAATAAATATTCATTGATTAGACATTTACATTTGTATAATACTTACTCACAGCTAAGCTTTTCACATTGACACAAAACCAAGACCACAATTGTTGAAAGGTAATCATAATAATAAAAAAGAAAATTAAAAGAAAGATGTTTAATACACATGAATAACACAAACTGTGTGGCCCCAACAATAGAGTCATTGCATTTAGCAACAATAACACTTACAATGTTGAGCAAAGTACATGGCCACATTGACCAAGCATATATCATGGCCATGACATCCATCTTATTGCAAAGCTCATGATTATATTAGTGAGAAAAAAGCATATTGCACCAATGGATTAAATAGAAACTCCACACACTAACATCATATTCCCTACTGTCCAAATGAGCAACAAGAGCAAACATTCAAAGTGCATGACAAGAAAACCACACAACCATATATACCCTATCATGAAAATTAGATAGCCATATTAAAAAGGAAAGCACATTACCAAGTGCATGACCATATTGGTCATGGAAGTGTACATGGAAAAAAAGAACCACCAAGACAAAGCGTGTAGCCATATTGAGAAAAAGCTAAATTGCATTGCCCAAAACATGTGGCTATAGAAAATAAAGCAAACTACATTGCTAGTTGTATGATGAAATATTATCACCTTTCAAACTAGCACTAAACTTATAAACTTCATGTCTTAACACAAAAATATAAGTAGCAAGGATTCTAGTGATTGCCAACTATTGTAGCTAGCTCTATGTGGAAGCTTGCAACATGATAGATGGGAAGCTACTTTAAGGTTCACTATGAGGTGACTTGAATAACAAGAAGGCTACACCTAAATAGCCTTACAAGGGTGGAAGTATATTACCTTTACAAAGAACTAGTGCTCCAAAACAAAGAAATCCTCATTGGATATTCTCATTTTATTAGGGTTTGAAGTTGAAAAATTCCATAGAAAAGTATCGATGGGAGCATATCAAATTCTCACCAATCTCAAAGGTAGGTGAAATAATTCAAACAATGTAGAAACTCTTGCAAATTCTCAATGGAACATTGAAAGTGCATCATAATAAAAGGAAAACACAAGAGGAAAAGAAGAACAAATTAAGATTGGAAAAATTTTGAATTTATCTTTTGAGAAAAAATAAGAGAGCTAAAAGAAAGGCATGCTTTTTGTGCTAAGAACATGCTCAACAAGGCCAATATTAAAATAGAGTACTATAAAAAGCAAGGAGGGGAGGAAAGCATGTTGGGCTATTCTCTCCTATACATCTTAAACCTTCCATGTTGGGTAAAAAACCATAGGTTTGAATCTCTACAAGAGAGGCTAAACCCCTAGAGGATCTTAATGTACTCTCCGTGAGGATTTCAATCATGCTATGCATTTGGCAATTCAAAAATTATGATGTGTGCAATCTTGTGTAGCTACTTCTCCTATAGGCACCTATTTGGATAGTATCATCTTGTGGTCATAACAAACATCAAGTGTAACATCCATGACAAGTCTATTTATGCTACCCTCTAATCCCTTCTAACTTGCTCTAGCCCTTATTCATATAAGTCAAGCCTTAGATTGGAACAACTCAAGAAAATTCATGAGCACTATCATATCCCTTCTCTACCCTTAGAAATAATAGACACATGAATTTTTAGCAAGACCATTCATATATACTTGTGAAGATCATATCCCAACGACTATATTTATGGCCCCAAAAATTATTATTACGAATATTTTAAAATTACTCTATGAAATTATCATTTTGTCTAATTATAACAAATATTTTGAAATTATTCTCTAAAATTATTATTTTTCATGGAACAATCTGACAAATTTTTTATCATTGTAGTTCAAGCCATTGGCATTTCCATCCCAATATGCCTTAGCATCCTATAAGATGCCAAAATACTCACTAGTGGGTTGGGATCCCATGATCTTTTAGGAGATAGGTGTTTTTCATTACATGAGTTCTTGAGAAGGAAAAAGGCCAAGTGACCCTATTATATAGGATACCTTTAATGCTGAGGGAAGCTTATCATGGCTCTAAGTTAATAAGTTCCCTAGTGTGTGTTGTTGACAGAAGTAGTGTAATCACATAAAACCCAATCTTATGGGATTGGAAGCTCACATCCTAGGCTAGACAATTGTTTTCTCTGTAGGGAGATGGATTTTATACTACTTCATGGAATGGTGTTTTTATATATTATCTTTTGTGCAATAGAATGTTGTTTTCCAAAGTGTTTGTCATGTGCTAGATGTTGTGTTAATGGACCCTATGTAACATGATAATAAAAGGAAGCTGCTTTTTTATGTTGTAATAGTATGGTACCTTTGCTAATTAGATAAGTAAAATAAATCCCATCAAGGAATGTGAGAATACCTCAATCCTGATGACCAATCATCTATGGCTAGATGGACCTAATAATTTGGGTAGCTTTTCTAAACATTAGATGGAGTTATTAATACATGATCCTCCAAATTCAGTAGGACATATATGAGGCTCAACTTCATTTTTGGGGGGCTAATGTGAGATGATGCCTTATCCGCAAGGGGATCAACATTGTATTCTCTTCCACTTCTCACTCTCTTTGAACCAAGTGCATGTTGGAAACTGCGAGGAAGACAATAGACGAAAGGAAGAGAGGAGAGAAGAGAGATATGAGACACTAGAAGTGGAACCTCAGAAGTGTGTCACTATATAGCGCCCCAGGTCCCCTCTATATATTCCTATCATGTGTGCTCAGTTTACATACTTCTGGGGTTCCACTTCTAGTGTCTCATATCTCTCTTCTCTCCTCTCTTCCTTTCGTCTCTTGTCTTCCTTGCAGTTTCCAACATGGTATCAGAGCTGCTTGCATCCGATTAGAAAGAATTGTCTGCTTGCATCCGATGAGAAAGAATCGTCTGATGATGAGGAGCTAGACTGGACAACAGGGCCGATTGGTCGCAATTGAGAGCTAGGCGAGCTTCCTCTCTCTGCGCTAGATGTCCGACCAGAAAACCCTACCTGATGCTGCTCCTCAACCTACCTGGACCGAGCGTGCTGTGCTCCGGTAAACCGCTCCAACAATTCAAAGCGCAGTTTTCTAGCCTCCCAAGCCTCAGGAGAGATGCCAAATGTATCAGGCCCCTCTGAAAGCCCTAGGATGTTCAAAAGCTAATTGAGTTCCTCCTTGCTGCCCTGTCCATCGACTCTGAAGCTCCACGAGAAGTCACAATTCAATACGCGGAAACGCACCGAATCTGGCGTTCCATGAGAGGAGGGGGACGAATTCGAGGGGATTAAATCTGCATTTTTTATCGCATTGCTTCTCCCCAACTTCGGCTTGACAGGAGAAGATGGCTTTGACAAGAAAGCCATGGTTGTCACACTGCCACTAGGCTTGAACGCGGTCGTGAACGGGATCGCCCTCCTGGGGGCCTTCGTGGGTGTAACGTGTCAACTGGTATCATCCAGGACACGTCTTAGCAGTCCATCGGAAAGGATGTCTAGAAAACTCCGCCCGACACTCCCATGGAATGTTACGGGTTTTGCGATCTAGGTCTTCCCGCATCTGCCACATAGCGGAAGTATCCTGGCCGTTCCCACTTGGGATCGACCGGAATTAGGGTTTTCCTGATTGGTCATTAGCTAACAGCAACTAGCGTCAGACCCGAGTGAACTACTTTATGCAGAAACGCCAGGTCCGAAGCGGATTCACGCTGCACTTGGTTCAAGGAGAATGGGAAATGAGAGGGATGCAAGGCTTAAACTCTCTGCCATAAGGCATAGTCCCATTCCATTCCCCTAAAACAACGTAAATCGGGTAAGACGTAACTCTAGGTCATCGCTCTCGTTATTCGTTTTGATGATGATGATCATCCTGCTGTTCTTTGAGATTTTTGAGAAAAGTTCACGGATAACCGGGACCACCCAACCGTAGGACGGACCCATGGCCCATCCTCCACACTTTCCTCGGTTTGTTTTAGTTATGTAATTATCTAACATATTAATTTGACATATAACAATCAGCTTCTTTAATTAATCCTGTTAAGCACTGGTTCCTTCACGTTGTCGTATTGCTGCGCATTCGAGGTGTGTAAACCACCCAAAAGTTGTGCGTGTGATTTGATACTTTGTACATATTTAGTTGTTGTGTTTGTACTTTTGTTCTGCGTGGGTAATAAAGTGAAGAAGGGTTTGGAGCAAGAGGAACTTATCAATAATGTTCTAATTGGCATGCCTTGCCAAGTGGTCAGTCAATTTAGGTGAGGAGGTTTTGATCAACAGTTCACAGGAGTTTCGCATTATGCTCAATGGAGAATGAGGGTGATAAGTATGAGTATATGTGGGAATCTCATGACTTCTTTGAGAAGATGAAGAGGGGCAAACAAAACATCGATGTGGTTGCACCTTTTCAGCAGAATTGAATGTAAGATTGGATGCCAAACATACTGTATATGGCAAGCAACAATGCAGCCAAAAGAAAGTGTTTGAAAGAGTTGTGGGTTATGTTGAAGTACTAGGCAAGGCAATGTCTGAAATCTGCAGGCAGATATACAGTGTGAATGAAGTCTTTAGGCTACATAAACTTCCTACATTCTATGAGACATGCAGGGGCTCAACGGCATCAATTGCTGTTTTTGGTAGGGCTGTTTTTAGGAGGACAGAAAAAGGAAAAAGCTAAATTTGAAAGCGAGAGGATGGGACGAAAAGGGAAGTCGAGGCTAATCTGAGGGGAGATAGAGGAACAGAGGATGGGAGGGGAGATCTACGAGAAGTTCAGAGAGGGGATGGGGGACTTGTTCTTCAAGAGCTGAACGTATCAGAAATTGAATTGAAGGTCGTCATCTGGAGGGCAAACATTGCCCAGTCGACGAGAGAGGGAGAGTTCAGTTCCTTAAGTAAAAAACAATAAAGGAGGGATAGGTCTGTCGCTGAACCTGTCGAGCAAGAACAAAAAGATGAGGATTGACTGAGGAGGAGGCACGACCGTTCCTCTTGAACGCCGCTGTGTTCGTTTCATTGACAACTTCAGCTCTGGAACCCGTGGAGCTGCCTCTACTGAGTACTTTCTGAAAGCAGAATATGCAGTCATCTTTCTCTATAGAAGAGAATCTGTTCATCCCTTTTGCAGATTTCTACCTGAAAACGTCATTTTTTCATGCTTTGAACCTAATGCTAACAGCATCAAAGGTGAGTTAAAAAAATCGACTTGTTTGTATCACATCTGGAGGCCACTGGTTTTCTGGGGACTGAAATCCTTCGACAAGAGGAGCTGGTAGAACGAGGATGCTGTGGTGAAGAGAATTCGAGACGAAGAAGAGCTAATAGGAGTTGAAGTCGAAGGAGGAAGACTGAACATTGATGAACATACTGAAGGAAACGCCAACCTACAGTCGAAGAGGGGAAAAGTTGCAGCAGAAAACAAGGACCTAAAGAAGAACAATCGTGCGAAGCCTAAAGGAAAGAAGGCAAAGGTGACGAGAGGAGAGAAAATAATGCGATGATGAAGAACCGATGAACCGATGGAAAGCTACCCCTTTCGAGGGCGCACTGCTCAAAAACCCTCCTTGTCAAGCTTCGTGAGGGACATCTGTGGAACCACAGGAAAATTGGTCATCGCTCCGAAGGTTGAAACCTCCTACACCGTCCATTCAGCACGCCATTGCGATGCTTACGACCCACTATCAATGATAATTGCCAATGACTGTTGCATCAGACGCAACTACTTGCGACATTAAATTGAATTTATATCCTGGACCTACTGTGAAGAGACCTTGCAACTCTGCATGTCAGGAAGTACTTTACTTTGAAAACTATACGAGTGACCCAGATGCTCCTAGGTCTATACCAGATATGTCTCCACAGAATGATAGATCTTGCAGATTGAAGTGACTCTGTCTGGTGGAGAATTGCAGAGGGTTGCTTTATGTTTGTGCCTCGGAAAGCCTGCAGACATATATCTTATTGATGAACCAAGTGCTTACCTTGATTCAGAGCAGCGAACTGTGGCAACAAAAGTGTTCAAACGCTTTATCTTGCATGCTAAAAAGATTGCATTTGTTGTTGAGCATGACTTCATTGTGGCAACATACCTGGTTGACAGGGACATTGTGTATGAGGGAAAACCATCAGTTGACTGTGTTGCAAATACACCACAGTCTCTCTTGACTGACATGAACCTGTTTTTATCGCATCTGGATATTACTTTCAGACACGATCCCACAAACTATCGGCCTCGTATCAACAAGGTGGATTCTATAAAAGATAGGGAGCAGAAGTTACTCACAAGCCCAAGAAGTCACAACAGATAGGGAGTAGAAGTTACTCACAAGCCCAAGAAGTCACAGCAAACCACCACAGCATCTCAACCAACAAAAGCTTCTTTGCTAAAAGACTCTTCTTCAACATCTTCTGTAATAGACTCAGGGAAGGCAAGCGGAGATGGGAGGACAAATTTTTTCTCTCTAGGCTCTGCTGTTCCACTAGGAGGAGGGAGGATTTCTGTAATTTAAAAACAGGGCGGATCTGGATAACTGGAAAAATTGAACTACAGAGGTAAAAAGAGGGAAAAATTGAAGATGATGGATGGGAAGGAGAACCCAACAACTTTAAAAGGGAGATTCAGGACATGAAGAACAGGGGAGCTGAGGGGAAACAAAGTATCAGAGAGCTTTGGAAGACGAAGATGCATATGAAGAAGAAGTATGCTTAAAAATGTATTTACACAGATGGATAGGTATCCTGAAATTGGAAAGCCTCTTGTCACAGCTTCTATATCAAAATCTTGTGTATTAGTCTTTTGATACGGCCTTGTA
Organism: Lygodium microphyllum; assembly: GCF_053477565.2. Taxonomy (NCBI): domain Eukaryota; kingdom Viridiplantae; phylum Streptophyta; class Polypodiopsida; order Schizaeales; family Lygodiaceae; genus Lygodium; species Lygodium microphyllum. The sequence goes on from NC_141138.1 coordinate 129,247,565, forward strand.
TCAATTTTGTGCTTATCAAGAAAGCTTTAAATCTATTTTATTATTATCCTTTCAAAGGTGTTTCCTACGCAATCCAGAGGCTGCTCGGGTTTCTTCTTCTTGTACCTTGTATTTATTATTGGCAGAAATAAAACAGAGTCTTGGCATCATTTTCTCATCTTGATTATTTGCTTGATTGATCTTCTATCCTGAAATTAGTCAAGATCCTCTGTGGTTGTGACATTGCTTTCACAAACCCTTCGACATCTTTGGTGAACCCGACGTGAAAGCGTCGCAGAAATTTCAGGATGGGAGATACTTCAGCCTCTATTTCAGCTTCTTCTACAATTCCAGCTGCGTCTACTTCAGCTCCATCAATGACTGCTGCGTCAAGTACTTCAACGGAGGATCTAAAGCAGATTTTGCAGAATATGTCCATGTATATGCAGCTCCAAAATCAGCAAACACAATTGTATATGCAGCAGCAGCAACAATTGCATCAACAGCAGTTGTCTCAGCAAAGGCAACTCTATTCGGAGCAGGAGAATGCAAACAGCGCGACTGAGGCTATTGAAGCAGTTGAGAGTGAGAAGAAGCTATTTGACGGGCGTAATGTTTCAGCATATTTGAAGACATATGAGATCAAGATGGGGTTTTTTGGAGTTCCTGCTGGACTTATGAGTAAGTACTTCCTTCGTCTTGTCACACCTGCTTTGAGGACAAAAGTGACTGATCTTTTTATTCAAAATACACATTGGCAAGATTTTAAGAAGGCCTTGAAAGAAGAATACTTCCTTGAGGACTTTGGTATGGCTACTCGGCGGTCATTCCGAGAGTGGGTCTACATGCCAAACAAAGGTCTCGCTGCTTCGGAGTTGATTCGAGAATTCGAAGAGAGGTATATTCAGCTTGATGCCATTGAACAAAGAGCATTGGATGTTGAAAAAGTTGAGCTTTTCTTGCAAGTTGCAGATCCTGCTCTTCAAGAAGAATTGGGTGAGCTTCTTGAAGATCGCACGAAGCCTATGGGTCTTAAAACTGATTGGCAGGATGCTCAGGATGCAATCTCGACTTTTACCAAGAGGAGGATATGGAAGACTCGCCTACAGAATGGTTCCATGACACCTACACCATCATCTGCCCCTATGCCTACTTCTATCCCTGTTATTTCTTCTCCTCCTTAGCCAGTTTCTTGGCCTATGCCAGTCCCTACTGTTGCCACTCCACCTATTCCTCCTGTTCCATGACCGATGCCTACACCTTCTGCTCCAAAACCATCCGCTCCATCGGTACCTACTTCTCTTGATGACATAATCAAAGGCATCACAGATTTGACACTGGAGTCAGTCAAAGCGGAGTTGGTGGGAAAGTTGAAGGAGCAGTTTGCTTCGACTGCACCTACTGCTTCTTCTAGCGCTCCTACTGCACCCAGGAGTGCTCCTAGTGCACCTAGGAGAGATCGGAGATGTATTTGGTGTGACAGTACGGACCATCAACATTGCAGGGATTGTGACCCTTTCCAGGATGCAAGGAGGCAGAATTTGGTATATTGGGGGCAAGATGGTAAGATTTGGTTGACTGAGACAGGAGCTCCACTTGCTACCAACTCTGGTAAAGGTGGAATGAAGAAGTTAGTGGAGGACATGGCTGCGCGTACTTCTTATGTGACAGCTAGAGGTGATGCTTCTGCATATGGAGTACAGATTGAGAAGGGATCAGAGACTCAGTCCGCACTATGGACTTATGCTATGGAGACTGCAAACAAGGGGAAAATTCAGCAAACTGTTTTGACTAGTGCATGCTCTAGCATCAGATCAGAGATAGGCTGGGACTCGCCTGTTGACATGTATTCTATTTATGTTTATTTGGCTAAATCTCATGGTGCAGATGTATTTGTTGAGGAAAAGCGTAAGAGGGATGAAGAAAATCCAAGTGCAGCTAAGAAGACTAGAGGGGGTGAATTTGTTACTCCACCTACTGCAGGACCGTCTTCGAGACCAGGGCTAGATCGACAGATGGAGGATGCTCAAAAGAGAGAAAAGAGGCAAGAGCCTAGAGAGAGAAAGCAACCAGGATTCAGATTGATGTCCGATATTGAGACATCTACAGACATGAAGAAAATCTTTAATGATAAGATACTTGGCAGTGAGGTGACTTTCACTATTTCTGAGATTTTGGGCATCTCAAAAAGAGAGTTTCAGGATCAGTTTCAGGAGGTCTTGAAGAGGAAAAGACATGCATTGTCTACCACTGATACACAGGGAGTTTTGATTGGGGAGTTGGATGAGGATGAGGATGAAGTTATGGTTGATAATGCTTCTGTTTTTCCGTAGGTAGAGAAGAGGGTTCAGCCTATGCATTATGCTGAAATTGATGAGCCTGTCATGATACCGCGTAGTCACTTTTCGCGGAGCCATTGGGCTAGGGCAACTACAGAGACGATGGTGAAGATTGGAGAGAAACAGGTGCCTTATGTTGCATTGGTTGATCATGGTTCAGAGATTAATCTCATAGTTCGTGGAGTTTATGAGAGTAACAGATGGCCTATGGATGTAGAGCATGGGTGGCGTATGAGAGCCGCTAATAACACTGCAGGTGATTTGTATGCTGCCTGTCCTAGTGTCAGGGTATCTATTGGTGATGTAGAGGAGGATTTTCATTTCTTTGTGCAGGATTCATGCTCTTATCCCATAATTCTTGGTCAGCCATTCATTACAGAGATGCGCATGGAAACTAAGGTCATGGATGATGGATCTGCTTATGCACGGATTCGCAGTAACGATGGTATGAGAGCAGTTCAGTTTATGACTGTATGTGTGAACCATGTTAGGAACAGGGATACTCTCAGAGATGCACCCTTGCCCACTGTGAGGGATTCGGGTTTTCATTAGGTACCGCCGTTTCGCGAGACGACGGTGGTACAGAGGAGAGGAGATTGGAGTTCTCGCCTCCTGGCAGCAGTGTTTTCTCCTCCGGTTATGTTGGGATTTCAGCAAACAGTTCAATGAGTTATCAGAAGACTTCTAGGTTGCCTAGAGCTGCCAGGCAGTATATATGCAGGAAGGAGAAAAATTTGAAAAATGCAGGAATTTTGGAGGATGATGAGCACATAGATGGGATGTATGACAGTGTGATTTGTGCAGATACGATGACAAAGATGGGAGATATGCTGAAAACTGATATGCTGAATTGTCACGGTAATGTATTAGTGCAGTCCCTGGACATGTTTCATGAAATTGCAGATTTTATGTCACAGATTGAGTCAGAGGCTGAGGTAACTCAGCAAAGAGTGTTGAGTGATGAAGAAATTCAGCAAACAGAGTTTCCAGCTGATTATGATCAGCTTTCAGAGAGACAGAGGGCTGAAAATTTTCAGCCAACAGAGTTTACTGCTGAAATATTTCAGCATTCAGAGTTTGGGGCTGTTTCTATGCAGTCCATAGAGCAGAGGGCTGAGAATATTCAGCCATTGGAGTGCAGAATTGCTGATTTACAGCAAGGTTTATGTAATGCAGAAGAGCATAATGAAGCCAGGGTTGACACGAAATACAAAACTGTGGATAAGAAGGTGAAGTCGGTTGCTGTACCGCTTCCACCTGACAGTGATCAGCAAATAGAGAGGGCTGCTAAACAACAAATTTTGAGGAATCCGGAGCATATTGGTCATAAATTTTCAGCAGAGACTCTTGCTGAATTGAAAATTGGAAATGGTGATTTCTTGTTACCCATAGAGAAGCAATGCTTTCAGGAGATGCTTGAGCGTCATGGAAGGGGATTTGCTTTTTTCCCACATGAGATTGGATATGTGAATCCTGATATTGTTACTCCTATGGTCATTTTTACTATTTCTCATATCCCATGGAATCTCCGACCTATTCCAGTGCCTAAAGCACACTTGCCAAAGCTGATTGATTTATTGAATGAGAAAATCAGGATGGGAATCCTTGAGCCTTCATCTGCACCATACTCAAACAGGTGGTTTACAGTTCCAAAGAAGAATGGTACTCTCCGATTTATTCAGGACATGCAGCCAGTGAACAGAGTTACGATCACCCCCTCTAATCCTGCGCATCCTCCGGATGGGCCAACTACTCATGATCATTATCATCAAGATCCACAAACAGATCAATCTCTTCGTTATGCATTTCCGGTAAATCAACAAGATTATCTGTCATATCATCTGTCTCTTCCATTGGAGTTTCTTCTCGTTGCTCTTCTCTTGAAAATTCTTCCAATGCATATTCCTCATCATCCCTTTTCTTGAAAATCTTGATTCTTTTTCCAGCAATAGGCACTCTAAGCACTGCCCCATCCAATTCAGTCAGCTCATATGTTGCATTATCAAATACATGTCCAACTATGTATGGCCCAAACCATCTTTTCACCATCTTCCGAAGTGCAGTATGCTGATTTTCAAGGCTGCTATCAAAGACCAATACCCAATCTCCCTCTTCTATTGCTCTTGGCCGCAAGCGATGCCTGCTGTCAAACCTGTCCTTATTTCTTAGTCTAGCAACCTTCAACCTGTCAATAGCTAGCTGAATATCCTTAGGTCTCCTCTCCAACTGTCGAATCCGAAGAGCTAAGAGCTCTTCTCTCGTCAAATCCTCCTGCCAAGGTAAAACTGACCAAGTCAAAGCACAAGTCTCAATCGGCATAACAGGTTTCTGACCATACATCAACTCTGTAGGCATATATCCTGTGGTAACACTATGAGTCGTACGATCAGCCCATAAAGCAAATGGTAGAAGTCTTGGCCATTCTCCAATCCGTCCTCTACATGCTTTGGCTAATGCTTTCACTATCGACGGATGCCCTCTTTCACTCTTTCCATTTCCCTCTGGATTATATGCTGTGGTTAGAGCCAACTTGATTCCTAGCTGAGAGAAAAACTCCCTAGCTTCATCTGCATCCAATTCACCACGATCCGCAGTGATCTTACCCACACAACCATACCTGCAGAAAATTTCCCCCAATAAGAACTTACACACTGCACTAGTGGTCTTCGTTCTCAAAGATCTGCCCTCAACATGATTGGTAAGATCCTCTCTAGCCAAAACAATGTATCTCATCTGCCATAAACCCATAGGCATGGTAACCAAATCAACTACCCACTTATAATGAATGCATAGCGGATAGGTTGGATGAAGCTCATCTCGATGACGCACTACTGAATACATCTGGCAGTCTCTGCAAGTCTCAACAAAGTGAGAAACATCTCTGTACATGCCTTTCCACCAATATTTCTCCTTGATTTTCTCATAAGTAGCCCGTACTCCTCTATGACCAGCCCAAGGACTCTCATCAAACTCCCTCATCACCTGTAACTGTGTCTCTCTATCGCAGACAACCCGCAAAGGTAATCCGCCTCTTTTCTTCGGATGTTTCCAAAGAAATCCATCCTTGAGAAAATAACCATAAGCTTTCCTTCTGATCTTCTTGAACTCTTCATCCGTCCATTCATCTCTTTTGTTTAGTGTACTAAGGTACCTGCCAATCTGCAACCAATCTCCAACATAGAGTTCTTCTATGAAAGCCACAATATCATAGACATGACAAACATGATCAACCATAGTGGCTGAAATTTCTGCATCATCCTCTTCTGCAAGTAGAGTCTCCTCATAATCATATCTGGCTCTAGACAACATATCTGCCACTGGATTATCCTTCCCTGCTATGTGTTTAAATTCCGGATTTAATGACTTGATGTATGCAATCCATCTCAACATGGCTATATCCGGAGTAGAGCAACTCGTGATCATGCCAATCAATGGTAAGCAATCTGTCTCTACCACAACTGAAGCTCCAATAAAGTACTCCTTGTCACATTTGAGAGCCGTGACAATCCCCAATAACTCCCTCTTGATTTGCGGATATCTCCTCTGTCTCTCGTTTAGGACTTTCGCCCCAAACCGAATAGCATACCTATTTCCATCTGCATCATCTTGACCCACAGCCCAACCTATGCCAATTGGACTTGTGTCAACTGTCAATACAATAGGCCTTCCACAATTATAGTCCGCTTTCCTGAGAGTAGGAGCATTCTGTAATAACTTCTTCAAATTTCCGCATGGCTCTAGTGTGGCTCTCATCCCAATAGAATTTCTGCCCCTTTCGAAGCAGCTGATACAAACAATCTGCTATGTGTGCAAAATGAGGTATCCAAATCATATAAAACACACAAGCACCAATGAATCTCCGTACCTCTGAAGTAGTAGAACAATACTCTGCAATCTTGCCTATAGCATTCACCTTATCAGGTGAGGGTTTCCTGCCATAATATCCACACATATGCCCAACAATAACAACCTCATTCACTCCAAAAATAGATTTTTGCCCTGAAAGTGTCAAGTTCACTTCTTCTAACCTGGCGAAATCTTCTCACATGCTGAAATATGATCAGCCACAAATTATCTGCATCCTTGCTCATTTAGACTCTCATTCTTCTCTTCTTCTGCACACCCCTTAATGGGCACATCATCCAAGAAAGGCATAGTAAGCTGAGGTATGTAATCACGAAGGACCTTATGCATGGCATTCATCATATGCGCAACAGAATTAGTGGCACCTTGAGGCAAGGTACACATCCTGACAAGCCCAATAGGAGTTCTCATGGTGGTTATGTCTCTGCTTTCCAAAGCCAGCTGAAACTGATCATACCCTGAATACAAATCACCTAAAGAATAGATGGCACGTCCAGCAAATGCCTCTGCAAACTCATCCACAACTGGACGTAATCTTATCACGTGACATAGAAAAACAATATCAAGCAAGTTCTTTTTTTTAACATTTCATCAATTTATCTTTGAAATACAAGGAGCTCCGCCCATAGGCTTGTCCATAATCTACCCGAAGGCTATCCAGTAATCCATAGTGATCACTATTCCAAGCTTCTGCCCGTAGACTAGTATGTGGGCCTCGAGATCCAATCCCGAGTCACATTAGCCTCTTGTGCAGGACCCGGAAGGCGAGGGATTTACGACCAGAGCCCCCCTGGCACCCAAGCGTCCTCCTGCTCCAAGTAGAACTCAACAGAGAGACCTCTCGCGGCGGGTTCGGTCCACGTTCCCGACGTGGTCAACAACCCCCTTGGTTAGGGTTAGGCAGGCAGTCGGGGGTAACTGAAGCTACCTCTCCCTTCAAGCCTTCAACCTGAAGCATTAGATATCTTTTCATCCTTTAGTTCCTTGAGAAAACAATGCAAACAGTGCTTTCTAAACTATTACAAGCACAATCAATTTCAGTAGTCGTTTATTTGGCCAATTGCTAAGGAGTGAATCTTTCTCTCCGAATGCATCCAGCACTTGATCCGGGATCAATTGCGACTTGGCAAGATCCCCAAGGGTTTTTTTTTTTAAACCCTTATATCCTTGGGTTAGGGCCATACCCTATTAACCCAACTTAACCAATACCTTAAGTTCTATTAGCAGTAAATATGTTATTCCAAATTAGTGATTGGTCTTTTGCTTCCAAGCAATTATCTAATCCACTTATCTTGGTCACCTTTCCCAAGAAAGGTGCTATATCAGGATGACCACTCATCCTCTTGCAAGATAAACTTGTGCAAGAATCTGGCAATCTCATTTCGAGGAATTTGGCCATTCCCTTGTGGTCAATCCACAAGGTCATGCAACTCTGCAACTTGTTGCACAAGTGTCGCATCTAATCCATGGGACTATTTTACCCATCGAATGTCGTCTTCTAATTACGAAATCATGATTAATAGGAAATAGGGTTAGGGTGTCCTCATATCCAATCCATTTCTGATTGCACTAGGCCAACCTTGTCGGTCCTAGGGTTCCAATTCAAACCGAGTTTCATCCTTTTAGCGAGCGACCCTTAGGGTAACAACCCTAGATCGTTTCTCGCAAGTATGTCCTATTTTCGCTACATTTCGTGAATGTGGGCAGGTCTTTAGGGTATGAGAGTTTCAACTTGGCAATAAGAACAACTAGGTTACGTCCTCAACATTCTAAATCCTAGTTAGCACTTGGGATATGTTGCTTTGATTTAACCATTTCTAAGCGTGTCCCTCACGGTTTAGGTGTTTAGGGTAAAGCAATTTACTTGTCTACTCTTGAAGATATTTACGATACCATTCTCATAATCACATGATTCATTGCCTGCATATGACTAGATTTACCAACCCTAACTTTCCTGGTTAAGATCAAAGCGTAGGTCAAGTTACGGCATAATTTTTTTACTGACCCCTCTAGAACATGCATTTCATGATTTATGTTGCTAGGCTTTTGGGGTTTATATTAAAATGGACCATGCAGCCTTTTCCTAATTTTATTTCTGAATGAATTATTCGTAGGCTAAATGAGCATTACACCAACTTTTGTAACTACTTACGTAATTGATTGAGATTTATGCCAAAAAACCTAGAGCTAACTTATTCCAATTTACAATCCATGCCACACGCAAATTTCTAGAATCACTTCTAGGCTCTTCTATTTTCTACTCGATTAATGACTTTCCATAATGAATCATTCAATGAAGATTTGTCTAAAAATGCAACATGGGATTAATCTTTCCATGCCTAAACGAATGATTTTGACTTTATAAAGATGATCTTTAGTTTATCTAAATTCGTTACTTTGTAATGCATTAAAAAAACCACTTGCTAGGAATGCATAGAGATCTTATGCTCTTTTTTTTTGCATTCGTTTATTTGAAAAATACAAATGACTGATTCTTTGATCGTAAGCTATTTAGCCAAAGTATTTCAATAAAAAAAATTGCAACCTAATTTCATAAATTAACCATGCATAATTGCAATATTACGACGTAAATCAAAAATAGGAAGAAAACCTGGACTTGTGGGTTCGGTGAAATGTCCACATGAATGTTAGGCGATGATCCTCCTGCGGTTGCGCCTTGTGTCTTTTTAGGGGCCATCGCAAATGTGGCCTTTCGGTCTTGGATGCGGCTTTGCGAAACTCCCTTTGTAATTCACCCGTCCCTTATGAATGTTTTTTCATTCCTTTCGTAAAACTTCCAGTGCGAATTGAATACACGGACAGTGGTTTAGCCCTCGGGCTAATTGGGAGATTGAAGGAAATCCAAAGGGACAAGCTTAATGAGCCTTTTTAAAGGCCTCCAATAGGACCCACAAAAATGGGGTATTAACTGGACTTTTAACGGATTGGAAAAAAGGGGGCAAAAGGGTATAAAAAGTCCTTAAAAGGGATATCTCCGTGGAGGCGAAAAGAAACCCACGGAAAAAGGTTTAAATCCCGGGAAGGGGGGGTAAAAAAACCCTTTTAATGCAAGGCTTATCAAGCCACGGGAAGGGGGCGTTTCTTGAATCCCAAGGGGTAGTTTTTAGGATGCTCTAGGTGGGTAAAAAGGGGGAAAAAGGGGGAAAAAAGAAGGGGTGTAGAAGACCCTTAAGAGTGGATTTTGTATGGGGCACAAAGGGTATGAAAGAGGCACATGAAGGGGCTTTGGATTCCCGGGGTAGGGGGTGTTTTAGCAAGCCCATATGAACCAGGGCTAGGGGGGAAAAGAAAAGGGTATGAAAGGGGGCTTAGGAAGCCCCCTTGGAAGCTTCTAGTAGCTCCAGAGAGCTTTTGCACGTGGAAAGCTTACGTGGAGGAGAGGAAAAAGAAAATGATTTCTGGGCGACAGTGGCGCGATTCCCATGGTGGCGTCAGCAGTCTCTCCCTCCTTCACGACTGCCTAGCGTCTCCACTCATCCTCTCCCTCTCATGGTAGCAGCAGCGTCTTCTCTTGCTCCACGGCCAACCTGTATCTGGCTATATCCCATGGCATTTATATAAGTGAGGGGAGGGGGATTCTCCCTCCACTCTCGTGGCATCACGCATGCCTTCGGCCCCCTCCATGAGCTCCAACGTGGTGCTCTGTCATCACGCCTCCCCTAGCTCTCGACAGGTCATCGTGCCTCCCCTAGCTCTCCACAGGTCATCGCGCCTCCCCTTTCAAGCTCCAGCAAGGAGCTTAGTGGTTCTTGCTAAACCCTTCTCCTCCGTGAGGAGAGAGGGATTATTTTAAAAAAATTTGCTATTATCTAACTTAAGAGGAGATTCATACGCGGGAATATTACATTCTCTCCCCCTTGGAGGAATCGAGATGTCCTTATCTCGAGACAAACTGGGGATATTGATGGTTGAGAGTGCTTTCATCTATCCAAGTGGCATCCTCTTTGGGATAATCTTTCCACTGGACGAGGCATTCTCTCAAGGTTCTGGATCTTAGTTGTCTCTTCCTAACATCTAAGATCCTGTCAGGCCTTAGTTCAAGGACTCCTTGATCAAGCATTATAACTTATTGGTCATCAAGTACATGGTTAGGATTAGGTACATACTTCTTCAATAGGCTGATATGGAATACATTATGAACCTTTAGGTTCTCAGGGAGTTGCAGTCTATAAGCAATAGGTCCGAGGTACTTAAGGATCTTATATGGTCCACAATACCTTGGACTTAGCTTTTTGCAATCTCCTAAGGATAGAGAACTCTTCTTTAGACGTACGCAAATGAAGACCATATCTCCTTCCTCGAAGATTCTATCTTGACGCTTCAAATCCACGTATGTCTTTTGTCTATCCTTGGCAGCTTGGATGTCCTGTCTTATTGACTTTATTTGATCATCCATCTCTTCCAACATCTGCCTTGAAGCTTCAACCCTCAAGGTTGGATTTGAGAAGTTTAGTGCACTTCGACAGTCATGACCATACAGTGCTTGGAAAGGGGTCATCTGAATGCTTCGTTGATAAGAAGCATTGTAGGCAAATTCCACCAAAGGTAAGTATTGAATCCACCTTTTTGGTTCACGACTGCAGTATGCCCTAAGCATATCCTCGATGACTTGATTGACTCGGTCTGTTTGGCCATCCGTTTGGGGATGGTAAGCTGTGCTAAAATAGAGTTGAGTCTCAATGGCTTCAAAGATGGCTCTCCACAAGTGTGATGTGAAGAGAGAATCACAATCACTAACTATTCTTCTTGGTAGCCCATGTAGCTTGAATATCTCCTTGATAAATAATCTTGCAATGTCTGAGGCTTTATAGTTTGTCTTTACTGGAATAAGGTGTGCAACTTTAGTAAGCATGTCAACCACAACCGTGATGGAGTTCTATCCCCTCTGAACTTGGGGTAGGCCAACAACAAAATCCATACTGATGAATTCCCATTTCATTTGGGGAATGTCAAGCGGTTGCAATTCGCCTGGCATCTTGACATGTTCGGCTTTGATACGTTGACAAGATAAACACTCGGTGATATATTTGAGAACGTCATTTTTAAGCCTCTCCCAATGGTAGCTTTTCCTAACTGCATTGAGAGTCTTGGCATAGCTAGAATGTCCTGAGAAAGGGGAATCATGAGCTTCCCACAATATCTTCTACTTAAGTGACTAGCTTGCGGGTACACATAGCCTCGTTCTATAGAAGTCAAGTCCACTATTGATAGAGAATTCATGATACTTAGCCTGCATTTTTGGTCCTGATCCTTGATAGAGATCTCCCTTAGCATTGTTTGGTAGGCTGGATCATGGCATGCTTCCTCTCTAGCTAACTCAAGTATTAGGTTGTTTGGCATAGATACCTTTGTAGCTAGAGATCTAGCTGTTGATGGATTTTGCAAGATTAGAGAATTAAGGAATGCCTTGCGACTGAGTGCATCGGAAACTACATTTTCTTTTCCTGGTCAATACTTGATTTCAAAGTCATACTCCTCCAACACTTCAATTTACCGACGTTGTCTCATGTTGAGCTCGTTCTGGGTAAAGATCCACTTGAGACTCTTATGATCAGTCACTAGAGTAAACTTGTTACCCAACAGGTTCAGTTTCCTTGAAGAGCATGCTTCAGGATGACCTTCCTGCATGAGCACACATCCTAAGGCAAGCATGCTAGTATCAGTTACTACCTTAAACTCCTTACTGTGGTCTAGAAGTTTTAGGATCGGTGCTGATTCCAAACTTTGCTTCAACCTATCAAAGCTAGTTTGTTCGACAGTTGACCATGCAATGGACGTTTGCTTCTTCAGTAAGTCTGTCAAAGGTGCTGAAATCAAAGCATAGTCTTTTTTTTTTAAATGAAGACCCTATACCATCTTGTCAATCCAAGAAAGCTGCGTATTTCTTTGACAGTTGTTGGTATTTGGCCATCCTAGAACATTTCTGACTTAGGCCGGCTCCACTGAGATTCCTTCTGCTGATATGATGAATCCTAGATAACCAATCTGATGTTTGAGGAATGCACATTTCGTCATCTTAGCATACAGCTTGTGTGACCTTATTGTCTCAAGGAAAATCCAAAGTTGGGGTTCATGATCTCCTTCCTGTTTGGAATAGACTAGAGTGGCATTGAAGAAGACAAGCACGAAGTTATCAAGATATGGTCTAAAGATATCCTGCATTAACCTATTGAGGGTGGCAGGCGCATTCGTAAGCCCTAATGACATAACTAGAACTCAAAGTGTCCATATCTAGTGTTGAAGGTCGTCTTTGGGATATCTTCTTCCTTTATTCTTATCTGATAGTAACCAGACCTAAGATAATCTTGGAGAAGATCTTGGCACCCTGAAGACGATCAAGAAGCTCATCTATTCTAGGAATATGATATTTGTTCTTGACTGTTGATTGATTCAACCCTCTGTAATCAATACATAGTCGAAGTGTTCCATCTTTCTTTTTCTGGAACAGTACTGGTGCTTTCCATGGTGAACTGCTAGGATGGATGTAGCCCTGATCTAGCAGTTTCTTGAGTTGTTCCTTCAGCTCAATTGCTTCTGGTATAGACATTCTATAGGGTCTCTTCGCAATTAGTGCAGCTCCTATTACTAGCTTGATCTCATGATCTACTTCTCTTTGAAGCGGGGAGTTCTGTTAACTCTTCAGGAATTACATCCATGTATACCTTTAGCCATGAAGGTTCTTCACTAGACTCCTGCTTCTAACCTAACTTATTGAGCTTAATTAAGTAGACAGGTAGTCCCTTTCTAACTCCCTTTTTAATCCGAGATGCTTTTAGCGAATTGAATTTTTGGCTTTCCTGCCTCACCTGGAGTTTGTAACCAATTTCCCTTCAGAATTTGGAAAAGAACTTGGCCCTTTTCACAATGAATGTGGACATCATTAGATTTAAGCCAATCCATTCCGAGTAGACACTCATGGATACCTAGGTTCATGATCCCGAATCTGATCAAAGTCGACTTTTCCTCCTAGTAAGAATTCCACATTACATCACATATCTACTTCAGCTTTTAGCCAAGTGATCAAGTCACTTTTCTTTGTTATCAATATTCACAGTCAAGACAATCATTTTCGTTGATTTAAAAAAAAAGTTTTATTCCATTCATATCGGCATAGCCTTTCGAGATACAATTATTTCTTGGGGCGATGGAACAAGTTGATACATTAATTCGAGGAGAATAAGATGTTGTTGCATTCAGCTACAGGAACTGAGTAGTAGTACGGATTGGGGTCATTGATTTTCAGGAATTGATAGTTCATTGGAAGATTATGGTATCTTTTCCTTTGATATCCATTCTTCTCATGACGTCCCAACACCTTGATTCGGTCGGCAGGGATTCTTCGAATCACTTCCCCGTACACATACTTATTCTGGTTAACCCTTCGACCTCCGACCTGTAGGGTCGCGTTTGCGTGAGCCTCAACAAAGACGAACATCTTCACGATCTTCAAATCCTCCATCCACTTGATTCTCTTCAAGTTAATTTGAAGGTACGCAAGTCGATGGGCAGCTATGTAATAGATCCCTGAAACACCCATCCATCTCCGTTCCACGTACACAAGCGATGGATTGTAAATGCGGTCTAGGATGTTCATCATCTCAACCCTTTGTCGATAATCCGTGGAATGCATCACGGTCATAAACATGACTCGGAACACTAAGAACCTGTTCCATGCTTCATAATTTTGCAAGACAGCATTGAAAGTAAGGAAATGTTTGGGACAATAACATTTGCTTTACTTCTTCTTATTAAAATTTCTTAAAAACAAGTCCTTTGTTGGTTCGCTCTGATACCAACTGTAACGTGTCCATTAGTATCATCCAGGACACGTCTTAGCAGTCCATCGGAAAGGATGTCTAGAAAACTCCGCCCGACACTCCCATGGAATGTTATGGGTTTTGCGATCTAGGGCTTCCCGCGTCTGCCACGTAGCGGAAGTATCCTGGCCGTTCCCACTTGGGATCGACCGGAATTAGGGTTTTCCTGATTAGTCATTAGCTAACAGCAACTAGCATCAGACCCAAGCGAACTACTTTACGCAGAAACGCCAGGTTCGAAGCGGATTCACGCTGCACTTGGTTCAAGGAGAATGGGAAACGAGAGGGATGCAAGGCTCAACCTCTCTGCCATAAGGCATAGTCCCATTCCGTTCCCCTAAAACAACGTAAATCGGGTAAGACGTAACTCTAGGTCATCGCTCTCGTTATTCGTTTTGATGATGATGATCATCCCGCTGTTCTTCGAGATTTTTGAGAAAAGTTCCCGGCTAACCGGGACCACCCAACCGTAGGATGGACCCATGGCCCATCCTCCGCACTTTCCTCGATTTGTTTTGGATATGTAATTATCTAACACATTAATTTGACATATAACAATCAGCTTCTTTAATTAATCCTGTTAAGCACTGGTTCCTTCACGTAATCTTATCACGTGACATAGAAAAACAATATCAAGCAAGTTCTTTTTTTTAACCTTTCATCATTTTATATTTGAAATACAAGAAGCTCCGCTCGTAGACTTGTCCATAATCTGGTCGAAGGCTATCTAGTAATCCACAGTGATCATTATTCCAAGCTTCTGCCCGTAGACTAGTATGCGGGCCTCGAGATCCAATCCCGAGTCACGTTAGCCTCTTGTGTAGGACCCAGAAGGCGAGGGATTTACGACCAGAGCCCCCCCGGCACCCAAGCATCCTCCTGCTCCAAGTAGAACTCAACGGAGAGACCTCTCGCGGCGGGTTCGGTCCACGTTCCGGACGCGGTCAACAACCCCTTTGGTTAGGGTCAGGCAGGTAGTCGGGGGTAACTGAAGCTGCCTCTCCCTTCAGGCCTTCCGCCTGAAGCATTAGATATCTTTTCATCCTTTAGTTCCTTGAGCAAACAATGCAAACAGTGCTTTCTAAACTATTACAAGCACAATCAATTTCAGTGGTCGTTTATTTGGCTAATTGCTAAGGAGTGAATCTTTCTCTCCGAATGCATCCAGCACTTGATCCGGGATCAATTGCGACTTGGCAAGATCCCCAAGGGTTTTTTTTTTTTTAACCCTTATATCCTTGGGTTAGGGCCATACCCTATTAACCCAACTTAACCAATACCTTAAGTTCTATTAGCAGTAAATATGTTATTCCAAATTAGTGATTGGTCTTTTGCTTCCAAGCAATTATCTAATCCACTTATCTTGGTCACCTTTCCCAAGAAAGGTGCTATATCAGGATGACCTCTCATCCTCTTGCAAGATAAACTTGCGCAAGAATCTGGCAATCTCATTTCAAGGAATTTGGCCATTCCCTTGTGGTCAATCCACAAGGTCATGCAACTCTGCAACTTGTTGCACAAGTGTCGCATCTAATCCATGGGACTATTTTACCCATCGAATGTCGTCTTCTGATTACGAAATCATGATTAATAGGAAATAGGGTTAGGGTGTCCTCATATCCAATCCATTTCTGATTGCACTAGGCCAACCTTGTCGGTCCTAGGGTTCCAATTCAAACCGAGTTTCATCCTTTTAGCGAGCGACCCTTAGGGTAACAACCCTAGATCGTTTCTCGCAAGTATGTCCTATTTTCGCTACATTTCGTGAATGTGGGCAGGTCTTTAGGGTATGAGAGTTTCAACTTGGCAATAAGAACAACTAGGTTACGTCCTCAACATTCTAAATCCTAGTTAGCACTTGGGATATGTTGCTTTGATTTAACCATTTCTAAGCGTGTCCCTCGCGGTTTAGGTGTTTAGGGTAAACCAATTTACTTGTCTACTCTTGAAGATATTTACGATACCATTCTCATAATCACATGATTCATTGCCTACATATGACTAGATTTACCAACCCTAACTTTCCTGGTTAAGATCAAAGCGTAGGTCAAGTTACGGCATAATTTTTTTATTGACCCCTCTAGAACATGCATTTCATGATTTATGTTGCTAGGCTTTTGGGGTTTATATTAAAATGGACCATGCAGCCTTTTCCTAATTTTATTTCTGAATGAATTATTCGTAGGCTAAATGAGCATTACACCAACTTTTGTAACTACTTACGTAATTGGTTGAGATTTATGCCAAAAAACCTAGAGCTAACTTATTCCAATTTACAATCCATGCCACACGCAAATTTCTAGAATAATTTCTAGGCTCTTCTATTTTCTACTCGATTAATGACTTTCCATAATGAATCATTCAATGAAGATTTGTCTAAAAATGCAACATGGGATTAATCTTTCCATGCCTAAACGAATGATTTTGACTTTATAAAGATGATCTTTAGTTTATCTAAATTCGTTACTTTAATGCATAAAAAAACCACTTGCTAGGAATGCATAGAGATCTTATGCTCTTTTTGTTTTTCATTCGTTTATTTGAAAAACAAAAATGACTGATTCTTTGATCGTAAGCTATTTAGCCAAAGTATTTCTATAAAAAAAAGTGCAACCTAATTTCATAAATTAACCATGCATAATTGCAATATTACGACGTAAATCAAAAATAGGAAGAAAACCGGACTTGTGGCTTCGGTGAAATGTCCACATGAATGTTAGGCGATGATCCTCCTGCGGTTGCGCTTTGTGTCTTTTTAGGGGCCATCGCAAATGTGGCCTTTCCGTCTTGGATGAGGCTTTGCGAAACTCCCTTTGTAATTCACCCATCCCTTATGAATGGTTTTTCCTTCCTTTCGTAAAAGTTCCAGTGCGAATTGAATACACGGACAGTGGTTTAGCCCTCGGGCTAATTGGGAGATTGAAGGAAATCCAAAGGGACAAGCTTAATGAGCCTTTTTAAAGGCCTCCAATAGGACCCATAAAAATGGGGTATTAACTGGACTTTTAACGGATTGGTAAAAAGGGGGAAAAAGGGTATAAAAAGTCCTTAAAAGGGATATCTCCGTGGAGGGGAAAGGAAACCCACGAAAAAAGGTTTAAATCCTGGGAAGGGGGGGTAAAAAAACCTTTTTAGTGCAAGACTTATCAAGCCACAGGAAGGGGGCGTTTCTTGAATCCCGAGGGGTAGTTTTTAGGATGCTCTAGGTGGGTAAAAAGGGGGAAAAAGGGGGAAAAAAGAAGGGGTGTAGAAGACCCTTAAGAGTGGATTTTGTATGGGGCACAAAGGTTATGAAAGAGGCACATGAAGGGGCTTTGGATTCCCGGGGCAGGGGGTGTTTTAGCAAGCCCATATGAACTAGGGCTAGGGGGGAAAAGAAAAGGGTATGAAAGGGGGCTTAGGAAGCCCCCTTGGAAGCTTCTAGTAGCTCCAGAGAGCTTTTGCACGTGGAAAGCTTACGTGGAGGAGAGGAAAAAGAAAATGATTTCTGGGCGACAGTGGCGCGATTCCCACGGTGGCGTCAGCAATCTCTCCCTCCTTCACGACTGCCTAGCATCTCCACTCATCCTCTCCCTCTCACGGTAGCAGCAGCGTCTTCTCTTGCTCCACGGCCAACCTGTCTCTGGCTATATCCCATGGCATTTATATAGGTGAGGGGAGGAGGATTCTCCCTCCACTCTCGTGGCATCACGCATGCCTTCGGCCCCCTCCATGAGCTCCAACATGGTGCTCTGTCATCACGCCTCCCCTAGCTCTCGACAGGTCATCGTGCCTCCCCTAGCTCTCGACAGGTCATCGTGCCTCCCCTTTCAAGCTCCAGCAAGGAGCTTAGTGGTTCTTGCTAAACCCTTCTCCTCCGTGAGGAGAGAGGTATTATTTTAAAAAATTTTGCTATTACCTAACTTAAGAGGAGATTCATATGTGGGAATATTATAGTGGGGCAGCTTTTCTTCGACTGGCTGGGCGACAAGCTGGGCTACAAGAGGGTCTACGGCAACACGGCCATGCTTATGATCTTCAACTCCATCGCCTCGAGCCTCTCCTTGTTGTAGAAATGCAGGCAACAGAAGAACCTGTGTATGGTTCGACACTTAACACGCCTGTATGCTTGCATGCGGCCTCGATACTCATCGATTCATCGGCAACTACCTTGTGCCGCTCCTTGTCGAGTGTGGTGCCCTGTGCGATGCCCTGTAGATCTTTGGCAAACTGCCCCATCACGATGTCTACTCCTGGACATCCCTTATCTCTACCGCTGCAGAATGTGGAGAAGTGCCCTATCACAATGTGTACTCCTAGACTTCCCTTATTTTCTGCTATATCAATTATGAGGAAACAGAGTATGCTTTCCATCTGTACCAGAAAATGCCTGTCACAATGTGTACTCCTAGACTTCCCTTATTTTCTGCTATATCAATTATGAGGAAACAGAGTATGCTTTCCATCTGTACCAGAAAATGCAAGAGGCTTGCATACAACCTAACAATTATACGTTTCTTGCCTTGCTCAAAGCTCGTACTAAGCTACAAGACATGGAACGAAACAAAGGCATACATGTTGATATTGTTAAAAATGGACTGGAAAATGACCAATACATTGGTAACAGTCTGATGGATATGTACGCTAAAGGTGGCTCACTTCTTTGTTCTGATTCAGATAATCGATTTTGTTTCAAAAGTGGGATGAGGTTGGTTTCCTGATCCTGGGAAACTCCCATGAGATCAAGTGCAAGTGGTGGAACTTCTTGTTGAAGGTGGACTTGAGAGTTTTGGAGCACTTGGTCCAGGAAGATAATGTTTTGTGGAACTCCGATGATACACTTTTGGCTGACAGGGCGATCCAGGAGGAGTATATTTCACCCAGGACGTCTTCGGTAAAAATTGTTTCAGTACAACACATTCAGTAAGAGCACAGATTTGCTAAGCGCACCTTTGACTATCTTGCCATGTTAAATGGATCTGATTCTACCCTGAGGTTACATGTGAGCATACCTTACAATGTTTACTTGTATGATTAGATGTGTTGTATGTCATTGTACAGGTTAGTGAAGGCATACATCTTTTCTAGGTCTGATTCAGATCATTGATTAGTTTCAAAAGTGTTGTTTGATTTGTTGCAAACTTCTCACAAAGTCAAATGCAAGTGGTGAACCTTCTTGTTGAAGGTGGGAACTTGGGGCGCAACTAGTAAATAGCTTGAGACATATGGTACCGAGGAAGCATGTAGTGTGTTTGGAAAGCTTCCTTTTTGGGATATAGTTTCTTGGAATTCTCTTATCTCAGGATATGCTGAACATGGCCTTGGTAAGGAAGCACTGGGTTGTTTTGAACAGATGCAATTGGAAGATGCACCTCCAAATGTCATCACACTTAACTGTAGCTTCAAGGCTTGTGCTGATATGCAATCCATTGAAGTAAGCCAATGACTAAGCACTTATGTTTTCAAAAAGGGACTGGAAACAGACGAGCTTGTCACCACCACAATGGTTGGCGTGCTTGTCACCAACACAATGGTTGATATGTACGCCAAGTGTGGCTTACTTGCAGAAGCACAGGATGTGTTTGCTAAGCACGCGCAGAGTACAGTCTCAAATGAGGGCATTTGATGCATTATGATAGTGTATAGTTTAGTGGTAGATTGATATGTCTACATTGATATTCGAGGGGCATCACTCTCGAATCTATCATCATTTTGTTTACTGATATACTCAATTGCAGCATGATGATGTCCATATTTGTGTATAGAAAATAGAAATGACCATCTCATGTGTTTCTGTGTTTTTGGTGTCATTAGATGTTTTCCGCACATTTTTCCCCTCCTTTCCATAAACTTTGAGAAATGCTGAGAGTGTGTGCATGCTTCATCATATATCAATTAAACAACCGATGGTGTTTCTTACACTATAGAGGTGAAGATTGGCAGATTTTTAGTTGCAATATATGTAAATAATTGTTGCATCATTACTAGTTTGACAATTCTGATACGTTTCTCTCTCTGTTGAATCTCACAGGTTGCAGGTCAGGAGACATTTGGTACACTTGGAGCGATAGTACAGAGTAGGATAGGGACTCGTCAGGTTGGGTTTCTGACAAATTGACATGTTGCAGTTGATTTGGACTACCCCAACCAGAAGATGTTCCATCCACTGCCTCCAAATGTTGGACCTGGTGTTTATTTGGGTGCAGTGGAAAGGGTAATGTCTTTTATTACAGATGAGCGGTGGTATGGCATTTTTACAAGTGTGAATCCAGGTTTCCCTCTTTGCTACTTGTTTTTGAGCTGTCTGTTGTTAAGGCATTCTTTATTGTCCATTTTATAAACTTCTCTGTGAGTTGAAAGAAGAATTCTGGTTTCCATTTCTTGATATGACAATATTGATACTTGATGATGTTTGCTCATAGGGCAGAGACATTTGTGCGAGCTGATGGTGCTTTCATTCCATTCAGGGACAATTTTGATGTCTCCAAAGTCACAACTACTATCAAAGGGGTAGGTGAGATGGGAGATGTTATAACTATTGACTTGCAAGCAAGCATCAACGGCATCGTGGGGAGGAGGGTAATAAAAGTTGGCAGAAGCTCAGGGCTAACAAAAGGAAGCATCATGGCATATGCCTTTGAGTACAATGACGAGAAGGGCAATTGCTTTTTCACTGATTTCCTGATTGTGGGCAAGAACCAGCAGGCATTTGACATGCAGGGAGACAGTGGCAGCCTGGTACTGATACTTGAGGAAGGCAAGAAAAAGCCTAGCCCTGTGGGAATAATATGGGGAGGCACAGCGAATCATGGGTGCCTGAAACTTCAGAATGGAGATGCACTTGTGAATTGGAAAAGTGCAGTGGTGTAACGTGTCCACTAGAACCCTCTAGGACACGTCTTGGCAGTCCATCGGAAGACTGTCTAGAGAACTCCGCCCGGCACTCCCATGGAATGTTACGGGTTTTGTAATTTAGGTCTTTCCGCGTCTGCCACGTAGCGGAAGTGTCCTGGCCGTTTCCCACTTAGGATCGACCGGAATTAAGGTTTTCTAGTTTGGTCATTAGCTAGCAGCAACTAGCGTCAGACCCGAGCGAACTACTTTACGCAGAAACGCCAGGTCCGAAGCGGATTCACGCTGTACTTGGTTCAAGGAGAATGGGAAACGAGAGGGATGCAAGGCTCGACCTCTCTGCCATAAGGCATAGTCCCATTCCTTCCCCTAAAACAGCGTGAATTGGGTAATAGTTAATTCTAAGTCATCGTTCTCGTTACTTGTTTTGGAGATGACGATCATCCTCTGTTTACCGAAGACTTTGAGAAAAGTTCCTGGCTGACCGGGACCACCCATCCATAGGACGGACACTACAAGATATAGACCTTATAGCGACGTTTAAAGCGACGAAAATACAAACAACAAAATTTGCCCCCGTCGTCGCAAAAAGCATCGTTATTGACGACGCCATGGAACCGTCGCTATATACGTCGCTATTTGCGACGTACATAGCGACGCAAATAGCGACGCATATAGCGACGGTTACAGAAGTTTGCGACGCTAATAGCGACGACAATAGCGACGCCTGCAGTAAATTTGCGACGCAAATAGCGACGGTAACAGAGAAAAAAAAAATTTTGTGGCAGGGCAGCAAGCTGCCCTGCCACATATAGCACTGTGTGCTGTATGAGAGCCATACAAAATAGTTTCTGCACTGCTGCATACAAAGCGTTTGCAAACAAAGAGAATCTATACTGAAATCATAAAACTGATAGATGAAATAAATACATGATATCGCATAAAATGCGATTGGTACAATCATAAAACAATATCACTAATACATAGAAAATGTCTACATAGATCGGACGACTAAAAACTAAAGGTATGTGAGTGCTAAGGATCCGAGGGCGAGCTACAAATCGTCGTCCCCCGAAAGCTCTTCCCGCTGTAAAGGAGCATCAAACGGATTCTGCAGAAAAAGAAACAACATATCAATCCACCATACAATAATGCATTCAAATATCTCATGGTAACTACGGACATGAAAGATGAGAGACTTACTGGGCCGCCGCGTCTGTACAATCGGTCGATCAATGATCTGAGACCGTGCCTCTTTGCATATTGAGTCTCAAGGCCTTGCGGATCACGATTTGTAATGGAGTGCTGCAAAGAAAACAAAATGCTAACTGTTAGAAACATGATTGTCAGTACAAATAATATCTCAAAAAAACAAATAAGCAAAACAAAAGAGAAACTTACAAAGTCCTCCAAATATGTCCTGTGGCCGCCACTCCCAAGATGATGTACCGATCCGGCCTCGATTCGTGCCCTCGCCGCCTCCCGCTGCTGACTCCAACGTCCTGGCGAATTTGTAGCCTCCTCCCTCAGTCGGCGCCAGTCCTCTACATCTAACCACTCGGGCTTTGGAGCCCCACTCTTGATTGCCTTGCGTGCGTCGGATGGTCTATGTGACATGTATGCACGCATGCAATCCATCATCCACCCCGTAGAGAATCTATCCACTGCGGCTGGCACCGGGAACTCCTCGTGCAAGGATGCTACTATGTACTCCTTGCTCCCCTCCGGTATGTTCCTCCAATGATCCAGGACGTTGTGCCGAAAAACTTGTTGGCACAACTCCCTCATGCGAGCCATCACCCTCCTCCCCTCATCATTCATGATGATAGCTCCTGACCTGCCATCCACTAGGTATCCATAATCCCTAGGAGTGTGCCTCGTATGGGCCCTCTCCCATCTCCGTCCACGCTCCTGGGCATATCCAGGAGACCCCTGAACATCCGGTGTACCGACGGGGGTACCCTCTCCCGGAGTGCCACTGAAAGGGGTGCCACCAAGGGGGTGCCACCAAAAGGAGTGCCACTAGAGGGGGTGCCACCAAAAGGAGTGCCGCCAAAATGCGTGACATCTGCCGACGGCTGCGCAAAAGCCGGAGTAACTGGAGTGGACGTCCCCACAGGTGTGACAAATCCTGGAGGTGACCGAGCTCTAGCTGAACGACGAGACGGAGACACCGCGTCCGTGTCTCCACAGCAGCACCCCCCTGATCCTCCTGCAGTCGCAGTCCCTCCCTCTGGCCCAAGTCGCGAGCGTCGAGATCGTCTGCTCGAAGCTGAAGCATCTGATCGCACTGAAGCTGATCTAGCAGAGCGCCCTGACGAAGAACGAGACAGCTCCTGATCTGCTATCTCTCTGAATCTCGCGAGCTGATCTGGAGACATACGTGCCATCATCTCCTGAAACTCCTCATCGCTCATCCCTCGACTCATCCTGAAAATATCGATACCTGCAGAGATAAAAAATAATGTTAGAATAATCAATTGAAACTATACAAAGCGCATTAATATAAATCATTTTTGAAAAATCCATCTTAAAATGCATATCTTATCTACCTTTATGGAAGATCTAAACAACGAATTGAGTAATACAATTCTCCAAGAATGAAGTATTCTATGGTCCCATGTTAATCTCCTGACATAACTCTGCATACACTGGAAGGTCGATAGACATGTCACCACAAAAGAACGAGTCTGCCTCGTTCTCAAAAAATTCTACGACTTCTGTATTTCCATCATTGTTAGCCGATGCGGGCTCCAAGCTTGCGGTGGCCTCCACCCCTTGTAATTTCGATCCCTCTATTTGCATATATTCTTCATCTATGCCTGGAACATCGCTTTGATCGTATACTCTCGCACCTCGAGGAGTTGAAGGTATAACATACCACCATCGAGGTTGTCGGGGATTTGGATAGAAGATTACCTGTTCACAAACACTTACAAACCGTCTTCAAACCATTGTGATATAAAGCATGTCGTATTACAATTAGCAAGCAAATGACTAGAAGATTACCTGTTCACAATGTGCCGGCAACACAAAGGTGTCGCGCAAATCCATCCATTTTTTTTCGGAATCTATTTCGAGAAATCCAGATGGACCTCGTCGAACCGTTGCGCCAGCTCCTCCAAGTACCACTTTGAACCACTGCACATCGAATATTATCATGGAGAAGCTACGGTAATCCACCGTAATAATACTTTGCAAATTCCCAAAATACTCCATCTCATCCACAACCGTGTTCGGATCCGTTGCTCGTCGCCGGCTCTCTTGCTCAAACCTTGCCATGACACCACAGTCCATTGTGGAGTGCATTTTGTCAATACGCTCCACCCGAAAATGCCGTCCGCGCGACCACGCTGCACTATATATTTTGTACTACACATTGAAACACTCAAATTAGATGTAGCAAACAAATTCAGATACGACACATTCTAAACCCCTCATTACCTTTGGACTACATCCCCTCGAGAACTCCCACTCCTCCGTTGAGACCTCTGCCCCTTCGCTGGATGCTGCGATCAAGGCTCCATGCAACCATCGTGTTGAAATAAACCGCGGCATCTCCTCCATGCCTTCGGGATATCGAATCGGTCGGTGATGCGTACTGCGTCGGAATTCAGCTCGCGCTTCCTCTCGATCTTGCCTTGCAATCTGGTACTTGGCGAGCCACGTCTCCATGGAGGCATGGTGCAACATACAAAAGCGATTCACCTTCTCTTCCATTGAGGCATCCATTCTTTTTTCTACCCCATTTCCAACCACCACATCTCCAGTCAGCCTGTCATCGTCCTTGAGCGTCCATAGCATTTCATTCTCTGGTTCCACCGTTGGTAGCCATTGTGAGATATGCACTAATGCCTCTAACACCAACCAACCCTCCGCCATGCTACCTTCCGGATGAGCTCGTTGTCGCACAAAGCCTTTCAGGGTTTTCATGAAGCGCTCCAGGAAGAACATCCATCGCGTATGGACAGGTCCGGCAATCTCCACTTCGTCCACAAGATGCACAAGAAGGTGAACTTGTATCGTGAGCATGCTAGTGGGCAGGTATTTCTCAAAGAGACAGACCGTCTCAACTGCTCCCCGCCTTGCGGATTCAATAGAGGACGTCTTAATCTCTTTCTGTGAGATCCATTGCACCAAAGTCGACAGCTTGTAAATGGCCCCGCGAATTTCTGGAGTTAGGCATCCCGCGATCGCGATCGGTAGGACAAACTGCCACAAATGAGAAAGCATTAAGAATAATGGTCACTTTTCAAATTTCAAAATGTCCACGCTAATTAAAATCCATTCTGTTCACAAACCTGACATATCTTATGCCAATCATGGGATTTTAGCCCAGACATTTGGTCATCTTTAGAAAATGCGGACCTAAGAGAATGCATCATACCCGTCGGAGTGCGGATAGACTTGATTACTTGCTTCACAATGCGCTCTTCTTTGGTAGACAAAACCCAGGGAGCGCGAGGAAGCTGCACTCCCCCTTCAGCACTCGACTGCGGCCAAAGCGCCTCCATCTTACCTACCTCCTTTAAATCCATTCGTGACCCTATAGTGTCTCTCTTTCCTATGATGTGGTCCCATAGCAAGCTGCCCACATTTTTGAAAATATGCATGGGATCCAACAAGTGGTTGACCTATAAGTGGGTCCAATATGGCAACTCGTAGAAAACTGAGAACCCTCGCATTCCATTTGGATGTGATTCCGGGTTTACCATTTTCAGCTCGTACCAGCTTGCAGCGTTCATACGTGCTGGAGGTCGTCCAAGAAAACCTTCCCTGAGTTCATGATCCTCCGGCAAGAAAGTGGCGTGTCCTTGATATACCATCTTCTTCATGGTTCGTGACCTTCGGGAGTCTAACTGTGGCCCACACAATGGACATGCATGATAACCTGAGGTAACGAGACCTGCAAGGCGATCCACGACCTAGTGAATACTTGATTGACTGAAATAAAATATAGATATTACCGGCGTGAACAAAGGTCTGCTCACCTGAGCACTCTCCCAATCCCGGAAAGTCATGCATCGTCCACATGAGAATGGCTCGAATGTTGGCTGACCGCCGACCATCGCGCCTGCTCATATCTTGCACCGTGACCCCCTCCTCCCACAAAATCTTAAGCTCATCGACTAATGGACGAAGATACACGTCCATATTTTTTACTTTGTAGCGGCCCGGGACGAGCAAGCTAAGGATGAGATGTCCTTTCTTCGTAGAAAGCCATGGAGGAATGTTGTAGTTGACAAGCACTATAGGCCACACACTGTAAGAAGTCGAGCGCAGACCGAATGGGTTCACACCATCCATGGCGAGACCGAGCCGAAGATTCCTTGGCTCTTGCGCAAAGCCTGGGAAGGTAGAGTCAATGTGGCTCCATGCGCGCGAATCTGCTGATATTCGTTGCACTCCATCCGTAGACCTATTCTACACATGCCACGTTGTCAAGCTTGCCATGGCAGACGTGCGAAACATGTGGTTTATGCGGGGGATGAGCGGAAAGTGTCTGAGGACTTTTTGAGGGATGGTCTGCCCTTGCAAGTCCTGTCGATACCTGTGAGCACCACACTTTGGACATGTCTCCATAGTCTCGTATTCATCTCGAAACAATATGCAGTCGTTGATACATGCATGGATGTTATTGTAGTCCATGCCAAGCTTCCGTAAAACATGTCGTGCATCATCACGAGACTCAGGCATGGTGTTTGCAGGTGGCAATATATGATATTTCAATAACCTGAAAAAATCATAAAACACCTTGAAAAATCCATCCATATTTACAATAATACTGGTTTAAAAAAAACAATGAAGTCTGTATGCAAGGTACCTGAATAACTCAGTCACACTCGTATTGCTCCAACCGTATTTTGCTTGCACACTTAAGAGTGCAAGCAATGTCTTCAACCGAGATACTCGGCACCCATCATATAATGGTATGGATGCTTCCTCTCTAAGCGGGTCAGATGTCTCAACATCCATGGGAATCAATGCATCAATCATTGCCTCCATCTCGGGCTCCAAGATTGTAGGCAAGTCGGGAAGGTTGTCTGTCTCCTCTGGCATTGACGATATAGATGGGCCTTGCGAGTGGTCTATTGGCTCCTGCCATCCATCCATCGCACGTCCACGAACTCTTCTAATTGGCCGCAAAGGGTGCACTCCCCCTTGGGTCGAGACATCACCCCCCTGGACACAAAATTTGCCAATAAGACCCAATCTTATTGTGTATGGTTTTCAATTAGCTTGAGAGTACAATGCATGAAAAATGCTAACTTGAAAATACCGTTTGCTGAAAATCTGCAATCGCCTGATCAATAATCTCAGGTTGAAACTCGCCAAATCGTCGTACGTGTTCTATAGACAATCGGCGTTTTCGTCTAATTGCCAACTTGCATTGAGAGCAAGGACATGGGACACGCTGATTAAGATACGACTCGCGGTCTTGAACAATAGGACCTTCTTCGTTTGCCATCTTATCTACATTACAGCAAACGAGGCTTAAATGGATAGCTTTATGGAGATGTACGTCAACTTGCAAGTTGACCATAAACCTTGCATTGTATATAGTAGTCGAGAGATTTTCCGATGTTATATCTTGGCCTTGTATCATGCTCAACGATTTGTTTGTCCCGGTAGATAATTTTTTGTTATATCTCGGCTTTGAGTATAAGTAATCCATTTTAAAATTAATGCGCGCCATCTATGAAATTTTACAACTATAGTAATAAAATTTATTTCAATCAATTCTACTCATAGTCATAAGACCTGAGAGAAATTATCCTATACTCAATTTAAGGGATCTCCACTTCTATAACAATAATTTTGGGTTAATTTTGATGAAGTACGTGGCCGTATGCAAAGCACATTGCATACCATTATCGATACGTATATTATCTTAAATTTCATTCCCTTCTCTCTCCCTCTCCCTCTCCCTCTCCCTCTCCCTCTCCCTCTCTTTCTCTCACCCTCTCCCTCACCCTCTCGTTCTCTTTCTCTCCCTCTCTCATTTCCTCCCTCCTCCTCCCTCTCCCTCTCCCTCCCTCTTTCTCCCTCTTTCTCCCTCTCCCTCTCCCTCGCTCCCTCTCCCTCCCCCTCCCTCTTTCTCTCCCTCTCTCATTTTCTTCCCCTCCCCCTCCCTCTCCCTCTCCCTCTCCATCTCCCTCTCTTTCTCTTTTTCTCCCTCTCCCTCTCTATCTCTCTTTCTCTCTCATTTCCTAAACAAGCAAAAAATAAAGTGATTTAAACATCCTCCAAGCAAAAGGGAGAGGGAGAGATACAATGCACTCTCCCTCTCTTTCTCTTTCTATCCCTCTCTCATTTCCTTCCCCTTCCTCTCCCTCTCACTCTCTTTCTCTCTCATTTCCTCTCCTAAACAAGCAAAAAATAAAGTGATTCAAACATTAAACAAGCAAAAGGGAGAGGGAGGGAGAGAGAGAATGCACTCTCCCTCCTTCTCCCTCTCTTTCTCTTTCTCTCCCTCTCCTATTTCCTCCCCCTCCCTCTCCCTCTCCCTCTATTTCTCTTTCTCTTTCTTTCTCTTTCTTTCCCTTTCCCTCTCCCTCTCCCTCTCTTTCTCTCTTACTCTCTCGTTTCCTCTCCTAAACAAGCAAAGAAGAAAGTAATTTAAACATTAAACAAGCAAAAGCGAGAGAGAGAGAGAGAATGCACTCTCACTCTCTTTCTCTCCCTCTCCCTCTCTTTCTCTCCCTCTCTCTCCCTCTCCCTCTCCTTCTCTTTCTTTTCCTCTCCTAAATAAACAAAAGAGAATGATTTAAACCTTCAACAAGTAAAAGAAAGAGAGAGGGAGACTCACCAATGAGATATGGCGAGCGTGGGCGGCTTCTCTTTGCAACGAGGGCTCCTCCTCTCCTTCGCGAACAACGACGGTGGCGGTGGCGGCGGCGGCGGCAACAAGTCTCTTCCTCCTCTTCTCTCACAAAGCCTTGGCTCTCTCCCTCGCTCTCTCTCTCGCTCTCGCTCTCAAAAGACGAAGAAAACAAAATGAAAACGGCGCTCTGGTTTCGGCCGCGCTTTTTTTCCCTGCGGCGTCGCTATATGCGTCGCTATTTGCGTCGCAAATGCGACGCAAATAGCGACGCATATAGCGACGCCAATAGCGACACCAATAGCGATGCCAATAGCGACGCCGATAAACGCCGTCGCTAATCGGCGTCGCTATTGCCCCAGTCCCTTGTAGTGGGACCCATGGTCCATCCTCCGCTCTTTCCTCGGTTTGTTTTAGTTATGTAATTACCTACCACATTAATTTGACAAATAACAAACAGCTTCCTTGATTAGCCCTGTTAAGCACGGGTTCCTTCACGTAATCTTATCACAGGACATAAAGAAAACAATGTCAAACAACTTCTTTATTATCATTTTATCTTTTTATCTTTGAAATACAAGGAGTTCCGCCCGTAGGCTTTTCATAATCCGCCCGAAGGCTATCCAGTAATCCACCAGGGATCACTAATCCAAGCTTCTGCCCGTAGACTAGTATGCGGGCCTCGAGATCCAATCCCGAGTCACGTTAGCCTCTTGTGCAGGGCCCGGAAGGCGAGGGATTTACGGCCAGAGCCCCCTCTGGCACCCAAGCGTCCTCCTGCTCCAAGTAGAACTCAACGGAGAGACCTCTCACGGCGGGTTCGGTCCACGTTCTCGGCGCGGTTAACAACCCCCTTGGTTAGGGTCAGGCAGGCAGTCAGGGGTAACTGAAGCTGCCTCTCCCTTCAGGCCTTCAACCTGAAGTATTTAGATATCTTTTCATCCTTTAGTTCATTGAGCAAATAATGCAAACAGTGCTTACTAAACTGTTACAAGCACAATCAATTCCAATGGTCGTTTAGCTGGCAAACTGTTAAGGAGTGACTCCTTTTCTCCGAATGCAACCCGCATTCGATCTGGAATCAAGTGCAACTTGGAAAGATTCCTATCATTCTTGGGTTAGGGTCATACCCTACCAATACTTTAGGTTTTGTTATGGTAGATTCCAGCGACCATGTCGCTTTAGTTTATTGATTAATCATTTTCGTCCAAGCAATGCCTAGCTTCCCTTAACTTGACAAAGTTTCCCTAATTAGGATAGAATAAAAGGACGACTACCCTTTTCCCCTTGCGAGTTTAAACTGGCGCAAGAACCTGCCAACCTTAATCCACGGAATGGCAAAACTTCTTACGATCAAACCGCAAAGCTAAGCGACGTTGCAACGTATTGCACAAGTGTCGCCTCCATTCTAAGAGATCATTTCACCCATTGAATGGCGTATTCAGGTTACGGAATTAACTTCAGGCGAGTAGCAGGGTTTAGGGTGTCTTCTTACCCAACCCGTTCCTAATTATATTGGTCCACGGTCCTAGGAATTTCCAACCCAATCGGAGTTTCATCATTTGAACGAATGATCCTCAAGATAAAACCTTAGATCATTTTATGCATGAGCATCCAATTGATTCGACATCTCGTGAATGTGTGTAAGATCTTTGGGTTTGCGGGTTTTGACTTGGCACCCAGTGTAAAACTAGGTCGAATTCCTATTGCACTAAACCCTAGTTAGCACTTGAGATATCTGTCATATCGACCCAACCATGTCCATAAGAATCCTTGTGGTTTAGGTGACTTAGTCAACTCAATATACTTGTCTTGCGTCACTGATGAACCTTTCCTAAAGGTAATAAACTAGATCTAGTGGAGATTAATAGTTACCAATACGTGGAAACATGCGATTCACTGCTTCTACGCATCACATGGTTCACAATAACCCTATCCTTCCTTGGTAAGGTAAAAATGCCTGATAACCTGGACACTAACTTTCTTAGGTCCTACTAGGACTTACATCAAATAGTCATGCCTACAACCTTATTGTCTTTACTTAGAATCTTATGCTTTGACTCCTAAATGCGGCTCCTAATGAATGACATTTTTTTTTTGCATGATGACTATGCAATACGCAACGTTCTCCTAGCTACAATGAAGTTCATACAAAACTACAGCTAGTGATAATTTATTCCATTCTACATGCCACTGCAAGCCCATAAGATCATTTCCGTACTCTCTTCTATTTCTTTCCGGATAATATCTTATGGGTGTTAACTTTTCCTCATGAAATCATTACGAGGAGGATGTTGCCTAACATGCGGCACATACTTATTCCTACCATGTCTAAGAAGAAAAAAAATGCACTTATAAATTCCATTTCTTTGCCTAAGTAATATATGTTTAGACTCATTACTTTGATAATGTACCAAAATAGCATCATGCAGCTAGTCTCCTAAGGCGGCCAACCCGTTTCGAATTCATGACATACTTCAACCTTGCCTAACGTTTCAAGAGATACTTTATCAAATGTCCTTTTACCACTGCCACATGCATTAAAAATAAGCGTAAAATGCATTCTTCCCTATGGAACTAAGCGCCCTAATCATTTCTTTAAGCGAAAATAAACTTGAAGGAACCTGGACTTGTGGGCTCGGGGAGATATCCACTTGTATGCTCGGAGATGAACCTCCCGCAGTCGCACCTTGTGATCTTTTTGGGGCCATCGTAGATGTAGAGGATTTGGGCTCCGGGTTTTGTCCTTACCCCTTTATGGCTCTCAAAATTTCCTCCGAGTCTTGGCAAGTAGTCTCAAAATATGTTTACTTCTCCCCTATGTAGGAATACCCCTTTGTAGGGTATGGATTTTAAGATCCCGGAAAGCTCGTGGAAATGGCTTATGGGAGGTCTTTATGAGCTTCACCCTCTCCTCTTCAAGGGTCCGGGGGTATGAATAGGCCTTTGGGGGATGTAGTGGGAAGGGGGGTTAAGGAAGCCCCCCCTTAGAAGCTTCTTTACGTCGAGGGGGGGGGTCGTGATCCAGGCGGGGCGGCGGATTGTGGCGGGCTGGCGGGCCGTGGCGGTGCTATGGCGGCTAGCGGACTGAGGCGGCAGTGCGGCGGCTTTCCCTCCAGCAAGGCGAGCTCCCACGAACACGGCGACCTTCCTCCAGCGGCACCGCGACCACTCTCTGCACGGCCACACTCTCCTCTCACCCCTTCCTAGGGGGTGTTTATATAGGCATTGGGGGGGGGAGAAGGCCTCCACCACGTGGCCCCCCTTGCATGGGTTCCCCCCCCTCCCATGCAGGCCACGACTATCATCTCCCCATCCTCCCCACACTCCCCCTTCTCCAGCCATGCATCGGCTGGAGAAAAAGGGGAAAAAATAAAAAAAATTTGCCTTGAATTATTCATATTGCCCCTCCCAAGAGGGTGTTTTTGCGGGAGTTTCGATTTTTGAACTTCGGTTTTAATTTACCAATGCGGAGGACCCCATTTCTCGCGTGCGGGTCACACATTACACTGCCAATAATTTCGATGCGAGAGATAACCTTTGCACAAGGTTTACGTCGTGTGCGGGACGTCAATATTCACGGGTGGGAATATTACAAGTGGACCCACAGTCACAACATCATCAATGGATCATCAGACTGTGACGAGGAGGATAGATTGGATGAGGAATCAAATGTAGCAGCTATTAGGAAATGCGCTGAAATTCAGCAAGCCATATCCATAGGAGCCACATCGTTTTTGCTGACAGAGTACAAGTATTTGGTTTATTTCATGGGCATATTTGCTGTTGTTATTTTCTTGTTCCTGGGATCTGTGAAGGGGTTCAGTACTAAGCCCCAGCCTTGTAGATACGATCCAAAGCAAGAATGTGCCCCAGCTCTCTTTATAGCGATTTTCACTACAGTTGCATTTATATTGGGAGCTTTGACGTCCATAGTGTTAGGATTTTTGGGCATGATGATTCGCAACATATGCGAATGCTCGCACAACTTTGGAAGCCAGAAAAGGGATAGGCAAAGTATTCAAAATCGCCTTCCAATCAGGTTCGGTGATGGGTTTCTTACTTGCTGCTAATGGCCTCATAGTTTTATGCATCACTATAAAACTATTCCAGCTTTATTACAAGGATGATTGGGAGGGCCTTTTTGAGGCCATCACTGGCTATGGGCTTGGATGCTCATCCGTGGCTCTATTTGAAAGGGTTGGAGGTGGAATCTATATAAAAACTGCAGATGTTGGAGCAGATCTTGTTGGAAAAGTAGAAAGGAATATCCCAGAGGACGGTCCGCAAAATCCAGCGATCATTGCTGACAATGTGGGTGATAATGTGGGAGATATTGCTGGAATGGGTTCAGATTTGTTTGGCTCCTTTGCTGAAGCTCCTTGCGCAGCTCTTATTGTGGCTTGCATGTCATCATTTGGCACAAATCATGACTTCACTGCTATGTGCTTCCCTCTACCCATTAGCTCTATGGGCATTGTGGTGTGCCTCATCACAACCTTGTTCGCAACTGATGTGTTTGAGATCGCAAATCTAAGGGATATTGAATCTACACTGAAGAGACAATTGCTGATATCTACCATCTTAATGGCATTCGGTGCAGCTTTTGTTTGTTGGCTGGCACTACCATCCACGTTTTACATATATGATCCTAACGGTGGTGCAAAGATGGTTCAAAACTGGAAACTATTTTTTTGCGTTGGAGTAGGGCTTCGGGAAGGGTTGGTAATTGGCTACGTTACAGAGTATTTCACCAACAATACATACAGACCAGTCTAGGATGTTGCTGATTCTTGCAGGACAGGAGCTGCTACCAATGTCATCTTTGGTTTGGCACTTGGCTACAAGTCTGTAATTGTTCCAATATTTGCTATTGATGTTGCCATCTATGTCAACCATACCCTAACAGCCATGTACGGGATCACAGTTGCAGCTCTTGGAATGCTTTGTACCATTGCCACCTGTCTAGCCATAGATGCATATGGTCCCATAAGTGATAATGCTGGTATCGCAACCGGTCTCTGGATGACCATGATACTTCTTACGCATCTCTCCACAAGAAGCGCAGCCGCAATATAGACTATGAGGCCGCGAAGGCTTTCAAGATGGACAGATTCCTCAACCATAGGACTTCTTCAAAGCCCAGCTTGCGGCATCAACAGCCCCTAGTTGACAGCACTCCGCTCTCTAAATTGATCTCCGTGATCCGCACTTTGGGGGAGCGCTTTCTCAGATTAGAAGAGATGAAACTGCAGATGCAGAGAGAGTCTGAGTGATTTCGTGATGATCTGGAGGCGAGGCGTACAAAGATGTTCCTAGAGTCCTAGAAGCAGATTGCTAAGATGTTTGCTTGGGCTCTGAGCAGCAGTAAGAAAACTGATGAGCTCTTGCTGATGATTGTCGGTATTTTGTTCATCATTTGATTATTCTAAATGTTTCTTTCTTCTAGCTGATTTTTGGCTCTTCATGCTATGTTTCATATCATTTCATCTATATTACAGCTAATGCGTTGAAATTATTCCACGCTTTGTTTATAAGAAATGTTTCGAGTTGATGGGATGATATTTCATTTCATTCTTATTCCAGCTGTTGAAATGTTCTAGCTTGTAACGTGTCTACTAGAATCCTCTAGGACACGTCTTGGCAGTCCATCGGAAAGGCTGTCTAGAAAACTCCGCCCGGCACTCCCACGGAATGTTACGGGCTTTGCAATCTAGGTCTTCCCGCGTCTGCCACGTAGCGGAAGTGTCCTGGCCGTTTCCCACTTAGGATCGACCGGAATTAAGGTTTTCATGTTTGGTCATTAGCTATAGCTACTAGCGTCAGACCCGAGCGAACTACTTTACGCAGAAATGCCAGGTCCGAAGTGGATTCACGCTGCACTTGGTTCAAGGAGAATGGGAAACGAGAGGGATGCAAGGCTCAACCTCTCTGCCATAAAGCATAGTCCCATTCCGTTCCCCTAAAACAGCGTAAATCGGGTAGGATGTAATTCTAGGTCATCGTTCTCATTATTAGCTTTGATGATGATGATCATCCCGCTATTCGTCGAGTGATTTTGAGAAAAGTTCCCGGCTAACCGGGACCACCCATCCATAGGACGGACCCATGGTCCATCCTCCGCATTTTCCTCAGTTTGTTTTAGTTATGTAATTACCTAACACATTAATTTGACATATAACAAACAGCTTCTTTGATTAGCCCTGTTAAGCACTGGTTCCTTCACGTAATCTTATCACGTGACATAGAAAAACAATATCAAACAACTTCTTTATTATCATATTATCTTTGAAATACAAGGAGTTCCGCCCATACGCTTGTCTATAATCCGCCGAAGGCTTATCCAGTAACCCGCTAGGGATCACTATTCCAAGTTTTTGCCCGTAGACTAGTATGCGGGCCTCGAGATCCAATCCCGAGTCACGTTAGCCTCTTGTGCAGGACCCGGAAGGCGAGGGATTTACGGCCAGAGCCCCCCCTGGCACCCAAGCGTCCTCCTGCTCCAAGTAGGGCTCAACGGAAAGACCTCTCGCGGCGGGTTCGGTCCACGTTCCCGGCGCGGTCAACAACCCCCTTGGTTAGGGTCAGGCAGGCAGTCGGGGGTAACTGAAGCTGCCCCTCCCTTCACGCCTTCAACCTGAAGCATTTATACATCTTTTTATCCTTTAGTTCCTTGAACAACAATGCAAACAGTGCTTTCTAAACTGTTACAAGCACAATCAAATCCAGTGGTCGTTTAATTGGCAAACTGTTAAGGAGTGACTCCTTCTCTCCGAATGCATCCAGCATTCGATCCGGAATCAATTGCAACTTGGCAAGATTCCTGTTGTCCTTGGGTTAGGGTCATTCCCTGTTAACCCAACTTAACCAATACCTTAGGTTTTATTAATAGTAAATCCCAGCGGGCATGTCGCTTTAATTTATTGATTAATCATTTGCGTCCAAGCAAATACCTAACTTCCCTTAACTTGGCAAATTTTCCCTAATGAGGGCGATGTAACAGGTTGACTACCCATCCCCTTGCAGGTTAAACTTGCACAAGAACCTGCCAACCTCATTCCAAGGATTGGCAAAACTTTCTTGTGATCAAACCACGAGGCTATGCGACGTTGCAACTTATTGCACAAGTGTCGCCTCCATTCCAAGAGATCATTTCACTTTTGAATGGTGTTTTCTGGTCAAGAATTATGATTAGACTCGAAGTAGGGTTTAGGGCGTCTTCTCACTCACCCCAATCCTAATTGCACTAGACCGACAACGTTCGGTTCTAGGGATTCCAACTCAAACCAAGTTCTAGCACTAGGTCGAATGATCCTTAGGGTAGAAACCCTAGATCATTAATTGCGTGCGTGTCCCGTTGGCTCAATTTCTCCGGGAAGGTGGGTAGGACCTTTGGGTTTGAGGACTTCGACTTGGTGTCCCATTACGTTACTTGGCCACATCTCTAACGTGCCAAGCCCTAGCTAGTACTTGAGGTTTTTATTGAATCGGCTAGCTATGCCTATACGAAACCCTAGCAGTCGTGATACTACAAATGACTTAGGTAAATTGACCTACTTGTCTTTTGACAAGGACAATTCTTTCCTAGAGATGATATACTTTATCTAAAGTAGGAAAATAGTTGCAAAATGCTACAATACATGTAAACCTGTAATACATTACTTTCACATGCCATAAGATCCGCAGTAGTCCTATCCTTTCTTTTTAGTTAAAGTCAATAGGCAAGATAATTTGAAGAGTAATCTACATAGGGCTTACTAGGATTTAGGTCAAGGGATAATACCTACAACCTTGTGTCTAAGTATTTGCATTTCATGCCTTTATAAGCCATGCAATCATTCCTAAATGTTACATGATGAAATGAAGTTTGCGAAAGTAAAAGTGCGACCCTTAGATACAACAACATCGTGAGTGAAGTTCATGCAATGCTAAAGCAAGAGTCGATTTAATCTATTTGCAAGCATCATCCTCCATGCCACTTATAAGATCGGGGTTCTTTATCATGCCATGAAACAGAAGTTAATAAATCCCTCACGCGAATCATAACGAAGGGAGTTATTGACTAAATGCAAAATACTCTTTTCCTACATGACCAATGCACTTTAACAATTTGCCCTTTTACCCTAGGTCATATGTGGATTTCACTTTGAAAATGCACGACAAGACCGTTTGCAACTAAGTTCATAGGGAGAATAAGTGCTTTTCATTCATAACTTTGTAGATGCATGACATGCACGGATCCTTTATCTATAATTATCGAATGTACTATTATCACTACCCATGAATTAATGATAACGTAGTATGAATTTCCCTATGGAGTTAAGCGTATTTAGAACATCTCTTCATGTGGAAATATATTTACGGAACCTGGATTTGTGGATCCGCGGTGATATCCACGTGTAAGTCTGGGGAAGAACCTCCGGTGGGTGCGCCTTGCGTCTTCTTGGGAGCCATTGTAGACGTGATTACGGACTCCGCAGATTCCCTCTAGCCTTTACTCTTGCTCTTCGAGACGGCTAGGAGGTCGATACCTTCTCCTCGCGTAGGAATAGGAGTTTCCCGAACCCGGTTTTAAACCCGAGGAAGGGCATGCAAGAACAAGGCCCAAGGCCCTTATCTTTTAGAAGATTCTAGGGAAGCTTCTTACTCTGTCCACAGAACGTGACGTGGAAGGAAAGAGGGTAATGATTGGAGAAGAAGATTCGACAACGAAAAGGGGAGGGGGGGTGATTAGGACAATGGCGGCGGCGCTATGGCAGCGGCTTGGCGGACTGGGCGCAGCAGGGCGGTGATTCTTTGCGGTTGCAGTATGGAGTCCTTCCTCTCTCCCTTTGTACCTCGCTCTTGAACAGCACGGCAACAGGCAGTCTCACGCGGCCTCTGGCCTACGGCGATGGCAGCAGACCTCCCCTCCCTCCCTTCACCCACACGGCGTCGTAGCAGCATGCCGCCCTTTCCTTCCTCCCTAGAGGGAGTGTATATAGGTGGGGGGAAAAGAAGAGCCCCACATGTGGCCCCCTTGCATGGGTTTCCCCTCCCTTCTCCATGCAGTCCACGAATTCTCAAGTCCCATCCCCCCACACTCCCTTTTCTCCAGTTGTGCATCGGCTGGGGAAAAAGGGATAAAAAAAATAAAAAAATTTGTCTTGAATATTCAAATTGCCCCTTCCAAGAGGGTGTTTATGTGAGACTTGCGGTTTCGAACTTTCGGGTTTGATTTACCAATGCGGAGGACCCCATTTCTCACGTGCAGGTCACACATTACACCGCCGATAATTTCAATACGAGAGATAACCTTTGCACAAGGTTTACGTCGTGTGCGGGAAGTCAATATTCACGGGTGGGAATATTACATAGCTGATGTTTCATTATTATTCCAGCTGTTGAGTTATTCTAGCTGATGTTTCATTGTTTCCAGTTGTTGTTTGTCTATTTTCAGTTGATTCGTCTATTCAAGCTTATGTTTATTCTACTTGATGTTTTATCTATTCTAGCTAAGGAGCTAATGTTGCAGCTAATGTGTGCTCACTTGATACACTTCTGGGATTCCACTTCCGGTGTCTCGTGTCTCTCTTCTCTTCTCTCTTCCTCCGTTCCTCGTCTCCCTCGTGCACTGTTCAACAGAAAGTCTGTAAGATGCTTCAAACCAGAAGGAGAAGTTGGTGAGCCCATAAAAATATGAACAATGAATTCCTTATTTTCACCTCCTCAATTTACTATTAGATGGTGTAAAGAATAGGGCAAAAAAGGTATGCGTGTTTTGATGTCTTGATGTTTTACAAATGCGTGTTTTGATGTTTTACAAATGTCTCTTATGTTTCTAAACTTTGGTTTATTATGTGTACATAAAGGTAACAAAATCACAAATGATGGTACAAGAGATAATGGAACAATGAAAGCTAAGGAGGTCATTGGCCCTAATGTCTCTTCAAATCACGATACAGGTATATGTCTTTATTTCTACTAAACTTTGAAAATTAAAATTTGTACATATTTTACATCTTGCTTTATTAGGTGATTCATTTTGAGATTAACTAGCTTTAATTAGTCTCTTTGTCTAATTTAAAATGCTCATAGTTATTCATATTTTTAAACTTTGAGTAATTGTGTGTATATATATAAATATAGATTAAAGAACAACAAAAGGTGGGAAAAGAGGTAATGTAAGAAAGGGAGATTAGGAGGTTACTTGCAATAATGTTTCTTCAAGTTAAGATGTAGGTACCAACTTTAAGGATCAAAAACTTGTACAAATTTGGTGACCCAAATTGATACAAAATATCTAATTACTTTCTTTTGTGTTATTGAAATTTTTCATAACCTTGTATTATCGTGAGCTTTGGTTAACTCTATGTATATATAGGTAAACAAGTTACTAAAGATGACACAAGAGACAATGCAAGAAAGGAAGACATTGAGATTGCTTGCCTTAACACTTCTTCAAGCCAAGAATTAGGTATTACCAGCTTTCTTATGTTGATAATGAGTCATTTTTTGAAATGGTTATACTAACTAATGATATTTGATCACTTGAGTATCAATAGGAGTGATACGCATACCATCATATGATGATATCTATCGGCCACCCATGTTGAAATTTAGAGAAGAGGGTAGACAAACATTTATTACTTTGCAACATATTGGAGATTTAAGGGATAAAACAATCAAGACACACATGTTGCTTAATTAGTTTTTAGTTCTATGCTCCTTTAAAATTATTTGCATTTTTCTTTTGGTTGCTAGAAGTAGATGTTGATGTCTTAATTTGTTTAATCTATTTTGATAATTAGATGTATGTTATTGATCCTTACTTAGAAATGATGACATTCTCTATATAATTTTCTAGTTAAAATTTTATTGTGCAATTTCTTGTTTGATATTAGCATGTCTAAGAGGAAGGGCAAAGTAGATAAAGTGATAAGGAAAAAAGAGAATTTCCACGGAATTCCCTAGTTGAAAGTACATATAAGTAGGGAATGTAAAAAATAGGAAAAATGAGAGATTTCCTAGTGAGAGCACCTAGGGAATTACCTCTAGTAATTTTTTCCTATATATGAAATATTTCCTATATAGGAATTATTCCTTACATAGAAAATTTTGTATTTTCCTATGTAGGAAGTATTTTCTACATAGGAAAGGTCTTATGTGATTCCCTACTTATTCTCACTAGGAAATGTCCCATTTTCCCTAGTTTTTACTATCCCCACTTATATGTATTTTCAACTAGGGAATTCCATGGGGAATTCTCTTTTTTTCCTATATGGGGATCGATTGAAAGCTCCTTGTGTTTTATAATCGACGCCATCTCGAAAGCTCGTGACTTCAGAAAAAAAAGCTTCAAAAAGCTTCAGATAACATTGTCAATGATTACACTTTTCTTGCTCTTAGCTTGAAAAAAAAACCTTCAGAAAGCATCGTTCATTGACGTCAATCATAACGTTATTGAGAACGTCCTGCTATGATCGCGCTGCTACTTTTTCTTCTTCTTCTTTATTCGAGAAAGGTTTGTTTGTTCTGAGATGAAATGGAAAAGGCGTCCTTCTTATGACTTTCCTCAAAAAAGACAATGAATCGCACCTTTAATATTATCATCTTTAAGTGTTACCATTTTCGATTAAAAAGACTAAACGATTATTTGATTGTCCTGCTGAAATGTGTATTGAGCTTTTAGCACTACTAGCTATTGGGTATGCATCGACATCTCTAGCAACGCTTACACGTCATAAAGCAATGCCACATTGCATCGCAGGTGATGTCGCTACTATTCGTCGCATATGCGAGCACTTTACCGAGGCACCTAGTGACCCTTTACTGTCGCTATTGGTATGAAAGTCCTTAGAAAATTGTGTGTCACTTAAGTGACGACAAGCATAGCATAAACAATGATGAACATTGCTTAAGCGACGCCTTGCCCTGATGACTAGAAATTGATCCATTTTTTGCCAATGAGATTTATATATACATACTCAAAATCATGTGTCTCTATCTCTCTCTTTCACTAGCTCTATCTAGTGTGCTCTCTCTCTCTCTCTCTCTCTCTCTCTCTCTCTCTCTAATTTGGCACCCCCTTCCTTGCACTTGTGATTGCTCTCGGTGCTTGCATTGTTTCCATTCCACATAGTATTGCAGAGGTTGGTTAGGCTAGTGCGTAAGCAATACAAATTTACACTTTTGACCTAAACATGAATTGTGGTAAACAACACTATCTCTCTTTTATTGTTAATTTTTGAAATTGAAACTTTAAATTAAATGAAAACTAGACTCTTGTGTTTGTTTATTGAAAATAAAAATTAAAATATATACAGAGTATTGTAGTGGAACATCGAACATGCAAAATGCATGTACCTGAATGCATGAGCCCGATGGCTCATTAGATTCCATTTTTAGTGTGCTTTTTAATGATAGGTTACATTATAGGGTTTTGATAAATATATAGACATATTTATCAGTTTCCACTTTTCATATACAAAATTAAGCATTGAAAGAATCCCAAGTAAGGACTGGACCTTCCCACGTAGGTATAACTCCCAAAATGGCTTCAAGATTTCAGTTGTGGAGACATTCTTGATGTATGACCAAATGGGAATAAAAAGAGAAGAGGACGCCTAGAATAAGGGCAGGTTCTGAACTAAACTTGCACAAACCACATTGGTGGATCAGGCAATGAGCAGTTCTCCCCTAGCTCATGTAGGAGTTATGTGTTCATTGCACCATTTGTTGCTTTATAGAGACTAAATCGGGTCATCTTTTGCCACCTACTCTACCAAAATCACCCAATTTCACCCCAGAGCCATCGTTATGAGGATGACTCATTGAATCTCCAGTCTTCCAATGCAACTCCAATAGAACAAGTGTTCCAAGCTATGTCTAGTACGGTGGTTCAAATCAACAATACTAATCAAGCCCTTCTTAGTTATCTATCCACGAAAGGCTCCCACATATGAGCCTGACCCCAATCTGCATCCCAAAGCATTTCCCGACCTTCACATAGAAGATTTTTTGACATGGTTAGATAATTTTGAGAACGTTGTTAGCTATCAGCAATGGCTTGATACCCGCAAAGTAATGGAGGCCCCACTCTACTCAAACACATAGCCGCAATGTGGTTTGTCTAGCAGTAAGAGGATGCTATCAAAAAAGATTGGGTAAATCAAAGATCTTTGTTAATTCAAAATTTTGCTAATCACAATGTCATGCAGACTACTCTCCAACAATTAAAAACATTGACCCTACAATAATTCGAACTAGTTGCACAGTTTGCAATTAAGCTAAATCAACTATTACTGCGTGCTAATCCCACCATGTTTGAAGAAATGAAGTTGTTCTTCCTTTGTCCTGGCCTTCACCATGAGCTATCTCGCCAGATTTGCAACCAATGCCCAACTTCCTTTCACACAACAATCTAGATTGCACAACAAATTGAAAGTACAACACACAATGCAGAAAATAACATCTTGGTAACACATATGGTTCCTCCATGACAAGTGTTTGATCATCAGCCTACCTCCATGGACATCAACATCTAAAATGCTCAAGTCAGTAATCACCGTGACTTGCCACTTCGGGATGCATAAGGCTGCCCAAAATGTTTCTAGTGCAACCAATATGAACATATTTGCAAGCATTGTCAATGACTACGAGCAAATCATCAAGTACAAAACACTCAATTCCAATTAGCTAATGCGGCAACCTTACCAGAAATTTTGAATAATATCTAAGCGGGTGGCTGATGGAAGGGCACCCCCTGTAGATTCATGCTTCAGCAACTTTTGTATGCATGGTGTGTCTAATGTTGGCCAAGATCTTTGACACACCCCATGAAGCACTTTTAGATTCAAATAGTACCATATCCTCTATTAGCCAGAATTTAGTAGAGAATTTAGGTATTTTCGTAAGCACAACCACTCTCATCTCCATATTATTTGGAGATAATAAAGAAGTATATCACTCCCACACTATAGCCCATTGCACTTGTCATGTATCACACAAGACATTCACACATGATTTTTATTATTTGCCAAATCAATTATTTCCTTTAACTCTGGCTTGTGACTAGTTTGTCAAAACTTGATCCCGTTTGCACTTTGATATCCAACACTTGGCTTTTCCCCAAGCTCTTCCCATACCCATGATGTGTGCTTCACGAGGCCCCAACTTTGTCCAGACACAAAGCACATTAGTTGATATAGTTGTACGCATGAACGATATTCATTCTCTACTAAAGTTCCCTAGGCTCTTTCTCAAACCTGAAAAGACCACCATAATTAATCTTCCAATCCATCACTCCATTAATATGGGCAATGCTTCCCTAGTCTACACGGGATCTTGGCGACGGTCTTCGTTGGAACAAAAAAGGATTAATGACACTGTTCAAGACATGCTCAAAAAGGAAATTATTCAGCCTTCATGTAGTGATTGGGTTTTTGAGCCTCATTTAGTGAAGAAAGAAGATGGCACATATAGGTTTTGCATCTACAGTTGTGTCAACTCTTGTATATACATAGAGATAGAACGAAAGAAAGAAAGAGAGAGATTATTGCAGACTTACCATCCGATACATTAGCTTGCTAAATTATGAGCCAAAAATAAAAACAAGAAAATTATAAATATTGTAAATTATGAGATGCCAAGTATCATACCTAGGTTCAACCTTTTTGTCCCTACTTCATTTGACTCGGTACATGTCGGTGTAACTTTGCGGTACCTTAACTAATAAACATGAAGACGAAGAAAACTTTTTAGTGTTAGATTTGATACTTGATACTTGGTACTTGATTTGATATCTCCTTAAG
Organism: Lygodium microphyllum; assembly: GCF_053477565.2. NCBI lineage: Eukaryota > Viridiplantae > Streptophyta > Polypodiopsida > Schizaeales > Lygodiaceae > Lygodium > Lygodium microphyllum. Next base: position 129,291,030 of record NC_141138.1, read on the forward strand.
CTCCTTTGTCGACCAAAAACGTCCATCAAAATAACAGATCCTTTTGTGCTTCTCGGAACCCAAATCTGAAGGCTTCGTTGGCTAAGGGGGGGTAAAACCCCAACACACCTCCAAGGCACCTAGTCATAGATCTCCCAGATCACTCTTTCTTCCTCTTCCAGTTCAAATTGTAGTTTTGAGCCTATCAACAGCGATCACGATATGTGCGATTTTTCCCATCCTTTTTTTAATGAAAAATACAATAACTAGCTGAAAAAGTAACTTACTTTTTCCATGCCATCGTAATCTAGAAGCTTTTCTAACTTTTTTGAATTTTTACAATAAATAATATAAAAAATAGGCTAAAATTATCCAAAAATCTAGTATTTTTGGACCATTCATGCCACTCACACTAGTACTAATGACTCAGATCACATTGACTCTCTTGATCAATAAGAAAGTCCGATGATGATGCACTCTAGAGTTTTTCACACCATGTCCACATAGTGCCATGACATAGGAGGCAAGGAATTTACAGCCAGAGTCTCCTTTGCATCCAAGCGTCCTCCTACATACAAACTAATCCACGGAGAGACCTCTCGTGGTGGTTTCGGTCCACATTCCCATCACAGTTATTTGGAACCCCCTTGGCTAGGGTTGGCGGCCAATTCAGGGTAGCTTGGTGCGCCCTCTATGATTTCAACATGATTCATTATTCAAGTTCCTTTTGTGAGCTGGGTCATACATTCCTTTCATAGACAATGATTCTAGATTCACAAGCACAATCAGTAATGAAGGTGAGTACTCATGACATCTGCTAAGGTGGAGTTCCCATCTTTAAATGCTTAGTGATACCCTTCTTGGGTCTTTCTTGCCTTGGCATCAATTTCCATTATCTTTTGAGAGATAAACAATACCCTCTTTCTGAACCCACTCCTATGTAATAGGAGTGAGCAATTATGTTATAGTTTTGGATGGTAGCTTTCCTGGGTTACTAACCTTTGGTTCTTAAGGTTCCGGTCTAGGACTTCAATTGGTTAGTTGGTAACCATAGGCAAGGGTCATTTGCCACAATGCAAAGATAACATCATCACCTCTACAACAGATGCAAGCATCATAGGTACAAGAATCAGAGTGATGACTATGGCCATGGATAGGTCCAATTTTTGCATTAGCAACCACATGCTATTATATTATGCATGAATTTGACCATCATGGGGTATTAGTTGTGTAGAGACAAAAGCCATCTTCACTCATGTAAAAAGACATCATTACATTAGGAAAAAATGAACTCACAAATAGGTCCTTAAAAATAAGATAGTTTAAGATGTGGGCCTTTTGGATTGTCCAATAGAAAGGCTAGATGTTGACATCCATAGAGGGTGAATATTCTCTCTCCAAATCTTGGGTTTTTAATTTAAAAAAGGGATAGTGGGGGATTTTAAAAAATGAAAAAATGAATAGTACACAAAATATGAGTGAGTTTCTCTCACCTCATATTTCTCCCCCTTTTATTTTTGGTTTTTTTTCCTCTCACAAAATTAGTTAAACCCAAAAGTTGAGTACCATACCACAAAATAAATAGTACACAAAATATGAGTTTCTCTCACCTCATATTTCTCTCCCTTTTCTTTTTGGTTTTTTTCCTCTCACCAAATTAGTTTAACCCAAAAGTTGAGTACCATACCACTTTCGCTCTCTTCTCTATACTGGTGAGTTTTCTTCTCCATTGAAGCTCCTTGGTGAGAGTAATTAGGATTTTGAGCATTCTGCTTACCTTTGAACTTTCTTCTCCATGAAGCTCCAGATTTTGAGCAAAACACATGTGCCTATCTCTCTTTGTATTTTCTCTTGTTTGCTAATTTTTCAATAGGGTTTGATGTCATTCATTACTGTTATTGTTATTTTATTGCAGAGGTTATTTTGGCTAGGAGGCACATGTGCTCATCTCTCTCTCTCTCTCTCTCTCTCCCTCTCTCTCTCTCTCTCTCTTTCCCCTCTCTGTGTTGTTTCTTTTTTATGTTGTATTTTCAGTAGAATTTGATGTTGGTTCTAATTGTTGTTTTCTTGCAGAGTTTATTTGGAGCAAGAGGCGAAGGTGTTAATCTCTCTCTCTCTCTCTCTCTCTCTCTCTCTCTCTCTCTCTCTCTCGTTTTTTGTACTACTATCTTTTCAATGTAGCATGATGTTAGTTCTAACCTTTGTTATTTTATTGCAGAGATCATTTTGGGTCACATTGCATAAGTGCTCATATATATCTCTCTCTCTTTCTCTCTCTATGTTTTCTATTTTCTATTGTTTTTTTAGTATACCTTAATGTAAATACTAACTCTTGCTATTGTCTTTTGTAGAGATCAATTTGGGCAAGATTGGAAAGGTGCTCATTTCTTTCCTTGATCTCTTGCATACTCACACACTCTCTCTTTCCTCCTCTTTGCATTTTCCCTTCTCTACTATCTTTACAATAGGGTTTGATGCTAGTTCTAACTTAAGGATCAATTGTTATTGCAACACTTAACACAAGGTAGAGCAAAGATTCTGTAGCTTGATTTACGAGTAAAATTTTCATACTTTATGGTACCAAAATTTATTCATTTGATTTGAAACTTTTATGTTTGATGGGATTGATGTTTTCTTTTGTCCATCATCTGCAATGGGTTTTGTTATCAGCAATGATTCAATCTTATCTTTAGTAGATCAGCTTATAAGTACATTGGCCCTATTTTGTATTGCTTCTATTCATGTAGTTATCTAGATATTTTTTGTTAAAAGGGATTCATGCGAGTATTTTTTTGTACATGCAAGTATTGTACAAGGTTTAGGTGAAGCACATTTTTCTAGATCGACTATTTTGTTGTGTTGAGTGATTCCTTTGTGCTGGATGATATGGATATGCTAGAAGTTGATGGTTTAAAAATCCTCTACTTTATTTATTTTGTGTGTCCATTCGGATCTCCATGCCAATTGGCAATGATTCGTGAAACTCTTGTATCATATCATCCATATAACACACAATGTTTTGAGTCATAGAATATTTCATGTGTTAATCCAATGTGTCTATTAAAATTTGCATGCCATGTGGCTACTATCCTTGTAACAACTAGTATATAATTCCCACGTTTCATACAATGTATTGAGTAAAATCAGACTTCTATTCATTATAATGAAATTTATTTTGGAAAATTTCTCTAAGTATTATTGTGCTATTCTTTCCATTATATTTAATGTAAATGGTATGATTAAAGTCCTGCCTTGAAATTGAATCTTTACTTTGTGTCAATGTATATATCCACATGTGTTTCGATATTGATGTTTATGTCTGTTTACAAAAGTGTAAACATCTCTTAATGCCATGTTGATTTGTATGGCATATTGGTGATTACTAGAGAGACTTAAAATGCTTAGTGTTTAGGAGCTAATACATACTTCTTTACATCTAATGCCTAGGTTATAATGCCTGAGAGAAGAACAAGCATTCTCTCAATAGAAGTACGTTTAAAAAAAAGATGAATAAGGAAATTGGATCACTGATACGTATCATTGCTCGTCTTGGGTATATATGTGTCATCCAAGTATGAAGAAAGCTTTCAAGGTGAAAGCATTTGCAATTACAAATGTATCAAAGCACTAGAAGGGTAAAAAAAGCTCTCAGACAAAGGAATATTGATTCTCACCTTGCAGTAATAGAGGTGTTGGTACAATATGTATTCATGCAAAAATAAATACATATTGCGTCCATTGTGCCCTTTCAACAAAACATTGCAATACCCTTTGGGTTGCTGTGATGGCAAAATGTCGAGAGTTTCACAGGTTCCTTTTAAGTGTTAACACCTTGAAATTGGTAGTAGCAACATTTTGCACATGTGTAGCATAAAAATTTCAAAAAATATATTAAACTCTATGAAGTCAAGCATTATCTCAAAGAATGTACATCTAAGCTGGTTCATACCAATTGTAATTTTTGCACACATATTCAAGGAATATAAGGGTTTGAGACGTACCAAAAGCATGTACGTCATAAAATTTGCATTGGAGGATTATGTAATAAGGATTCTAGGTAAAAACTGGACAGAAAAATGACTCACAGTCCTGACACAGTGGAGTGTCGAGTCACAACAAGCGACATGGTTTTCAAGTAAAATTTTTCTCTCTTCGTTGACTATTATCTTACTTTGGGATGGACCAGCTAACTTTTCTTTCCAATTATAGGTACTTTGTCACATGACAAACTTTATGCCTAGTGTTCAAGTATCGTAGAGGGAGGATACTCAAGGGTGAATGGTTGTACCTTGATCAAGACATGCGTGAAAGTGCAGCTATGGATGTTACTATCATTTGTGAGGGCCACAAGTCCCAAGTGTTGCAAATGTAGAATGATTGGCCCTTAAGTATAATGCACTACGAAATTACAATGTTAATGCCGAATCCACCTAGTAGCTTCTATTTTAAACTAGCTGATAGGAAAATTCAAAGTCAAGATGAGGATATTGTTACCAGTGGAAAGTGTATGGCTCCACATATTTTATAGATTGTAGAGTCTCCCTAGAAATCCCAACACCACAAATTGTAATATCAACACTTATAAATTTTCAAATTTTTTTGCCACTAAAATATTATCACTTGCAAATTTGCAATATTTGAAACATTAGGAAAAAAAGAACTTACAAATGGGCCTTTTAGCCCCCTCTCTCTCCTCCTTTAAAAAAGGAAAAGAGGAGGGAAGGATAGTAAAATAATCATCTTCTCTCTCCACTTTTGCAAACTTGTTTTGCCTTTTTTATATTATCTACAAAGATATACTCAGATTCCTTCTCTCTCCTCATTCAAGAAGTCTTTTTCAACCAAATTTCATATTAAAAAAGGAGTTAGTTACGAGAGTGTGGTGCTTTGTTTTGAATGCAAAATGATTAGTAGATATGAGGTAATTGATTTTGTAATGGAGAACAAGGAAAATGAAAATTTTGAAGTTTCTTTTAAGATATTTTAGGGATTTTTTATATTCTGGTAAAAACAAACCAATAAGTTAAATTTCATGTTTTTTTGAAATATTTTTGGAGGTAAAATTAAAATGTCTAAAATATGAAAAGTCTTGGACATCCCTACCCTCTAAGCTTTTTTTCCCCATATCTATATTCTCTCATGGCTCTATTGTGACCTCTTCTCTGTGTTTATGCAACCTTCATTAACATAGCGAATTACTTACACCCTCATTTCCCTTGGCACCTTGTGTTCCTCTTTGTGCATCTCCACTCTACCTCCTATGACAACCAAGTAGGCTCATCATTTCTGTTAATAGTAAAATGAATACAAGAAAGAAGGAGCTGCTTATTGAGGTAGCGATTGAATACGCCCCATTATTCAAAAGAATCTAGCTTACCAACGTCAATCCTCACGTTTTGTAGAGTTACATGCAAACGGGATTGAAACATGTCGACTCGTGGATTGATGGGAGAATCTACCCAATTGACCCCTTAAACATTAGACCCACAACTTTCTCAGGAATCACAAATTTGCTGAAGTATGTATGCAAGGGTGAAAATGGGTTTCTCAGTTACACTAAGTGGCTCAATGATCGAGCGTTCAAAGTATTTACAACTTGCATAGCAACCAATTATCACGATGTGATGGCTACACATCAAGTTCATATACAACAGCTTGTAGGACAAGTGATACAACTAGATGAGACTATAATTCAACAAAAAAATCAAATTATTTCAATGCAAGACACTATCCATGACATTGGTATCTCATATGAGGAGACACAGGCACAATTGGACGACCTGAGAAAGATCAAGAGCAAGATAACACAGGAGCACATACAAAAGAAGAAGCCAATCAATAAGTTAATTGTGAATAGAGGTCAATGGATGCTACGTATTAGCTAAGAATGAGAACCTAGGTGAGGGTTGAGGTTGGATCATGTATTAGTAGATTGCTGAAGGAAAGTACATTGGAAAACACTTTGAGAAATCCTAAGTTTAAGGCTGTGAAGGAAAAGGTGATTGATTGCACATTAGAAGATGGGTCAAATGAGTTCTCAGTTGTGGATGCACAATCCATTTGTGACAGGGCCGATATTAGCACAATGACTTACTCAAAGAATTCAAATGTGTGAAGATTGGGTTTGATCATGTATTGAAGAGAAATAGAATCACGTCTTCCTTAACCTTCAAAGTTAATAGAGGCCCGATGGCAACTTAATAGAAAGGTTTTGGAGCTGATAGGAGATCCCATACATGTTCAATATGTCGAAACACTAAAGGTTAGGACCAAAAATGCATATGAGGTGAGGTTCACCAAACTCAACAATTACTATTTAGATTTGTACAAGGTACAATCGACGATGGTAATGTACTACAATATGTTTGTTGAGGAATGTAATGGTAAATTGCAATTTATTATAAAATTATATTCTGATGAATAGAGATTTGCAATTCGCACTACAAAAGAAATGCCCTACAGACGCGCACTGTATACGCGAAATAGTGGGCGTGTTTATAGTGCGTTTATCAGCATTCACGCTAGTATATAGAACGCGTCTATATACCCGCGTTTTTAAACATGCCTATAGATGCAAAAATAAACGAACATATATTTTATTTCTCATAAAGTCCCTAAATATGACCAAATATATTAACAACTAGTATTATTTTGAATACACTACAAACTTTACTTCTTTCTGAGTATTACAAATATACATCCAATTATTCAAAGCTAATTATATATGCTACAATGAATGATCAATCTCATCTTCAATGAGATCGGCCCTTGCTAGACTATCTACCTCTAGGTCTATGTTACCAATAGGCAATGAAACAAATAAGTGATCTATCTCACTGTCAGATGTATTGCTATGCTCAATTTCTTCTTCATCATCTGCACCCATAATATTGTTATCCTCTTTTGCGCTTCCTTGAACAGTCTCGCGGGGATCATTTTGCACTGCATCATGTATATCATCAATCATGGCATCATCATGTGCATCATTATTGATTGTTGGATTGTGATCAACTATCTCTATGTTGGTAGCATTGCCATATATTGGTTTTGAATGATTAGATATGGGGATGACGTGCCACTATCGGTTATTGTTTACCATTGGGTGATACACAACCTGCATTTAAAAACCAAAAAGTAAGCAACTTAGATATTTATTGTATTTTGAGAATGTATCAAGAAGTAATATATATAAAAATAAATAGCTTCTAATATACATGCTCGCATTGTTGAGGTAGTGCGAATGTGTCATTCTTGCCTTGGTGAAATTTTGTAGAGTCAATCACTACAAAACCACTTGGATGACGTTTGATAGTGCAATGCTCACCCGTTGTTACTACTTCTTCAAACCGTTTCACATCTAGTACATATATAAAAAATCGCCTAAAGTCAAGCTTCAAAATATCTTGGATCAAACCACAATAACCTTCCATGGTGCCATTGGTATTCTGGAAGTTTGCAAGGATACCACAATCCTGGGTATTTCTCTTATCATCTATACGTTGAGTTCAAAAATGTTTGCCTTCACACCAAATAGCATTGAACACTGTGCACTAGTAGTACATTATTGAGATTATATTAATGATTTAGTTAAAGATGAAATATGTGAAATTATTATATCATATATAACTAAAGATAATTTAATTCTAAGTATGTCTCACCTTTGATAAGCAACCTCGTGTGTATTCCCACTCCTCTTGCGATATATCCATCGCCTCCTCTTTTTCTATATTCTCCATTTCTTCATGTAGCCAATCTATATCAATATGACGTGGAAGCGCACTTAAATGTTCTGGATATGGGACATTACGTCAATGTCTAGAATGAAATTCTTGTCTTTCTCTTACTCTTCTTACCCTTGCTTCTTTATATAGTGTCATCCATTCGCTCAATACTTCGCTGTTAAGCTTACAAAATACATTTAACTTACAAAGTTCCTTTTTCATTAGCACTTTGCTCCTTCCTTTTCCTTGAGGTATTATAGAGGTCATCCTCAAATCTTTATCATCTTTCCATAGTCGTGGTAAAGAGGGGTCCACTTTAGTAAGATATTCAGAGATTTGTACAAGGGATGATTGCACTAACCAACCCTCAGCCATGCTTCCCTCAAGCCGTGCATTTTGCCTTACAAAACTTTTTAGGGTTTTCATAAAGCACTCTAGAAAAAACATCCACCTTGCATGAACTACCCCACAAATTGCGATCTCATCAATCAGATGTACGAGTAAGTGTACTTGAGTAGTCAAAATGGAGTGAGGAAAAGTTTCCTCCACCAAACAAACCACCTCAATGGACAATACTCAATCCTCTTGCAACGTATTTGGATCGATTTCCTTCAAACTCACAAATCTACCAACATGCAATTGAGAACGATGATTAGTTTTGTCCATAAATTCAAGCGGGTTTACTATGTGATGTACGTAATATGTAAACTAAAAAATAAGTATAAAGTATACATACCTCGCGAGCTCACCCATCTTGTAAATGATATCATGCACATATTTCAAAACACAATGGGATATGCTAGTAGGAAGGATGAACTGTATGTAAATATTCATACATTGTTAATTAGTCTACATAGTTACTCCACTAATTAATATATTTATGGCTATGAAAATCCTTACCTGAATCATTTTGTGCCAATCGTGAGACTTTAAACCGGTTAGGTGCTCCATACCTCTTTTCTTTTTCTTTATGGAGGCTCCCTTGAGACATCTCATATATCCTGTGGGAGTTCGAAAGCTACATATCTGCTACTTCATTATCTTTTCTTCGGTCTTCGACAACATCCAAGGTGCGGTAACTCGATCTTTCCTCTGGGTCCGATTCGTGGCCAAGCTCGTCTCATACGTCCAATGCTACGTAAATCCTCCCTTACATTGACACAATCACGAGCCCCGATTAAGTGATCCCACATATAGAGGAAACATTCTTGAATATATGTATGGGGTCCAACAGGTGATTAATAATCTTAAGTTCAGTCCAATATGGGAGATAAAAAAATATAGAGAATCTAAGGCACAAACAATATATCATTTCTTGTTCTCATAGTGGAGTGTACTTTAAAGACAAACAAAAGAAGTACACTAGTTACCGACTCATGCCCAGTGGAGGATGATCATTGGCGTGTGTCCAAGTGTCCTTCCAATCTTGAATGGTCAGAGATTGTGAAGTTCTTCCATTAGTGGGGGGTGCATATTTAGGATGGTCAATAGGAAGAAAACCATGATGATTGTCATAGAGAACCTTCTTCAAGCGTGTTGGTCTAGAAGAAACCAGAGAGGGACCGTAAATTGGACATGCATGATATCCCGATGTAGTTAAACCTGTAAAAACAAGTGGGTTAATGATGACATATATTTAATGAAGGGTAAGAATGAGTAAAATAGAGTATGCAACTACCTAAACACTCTCCATAGCTTGGAAAGTCATGCATGGTCCACAACAACATGCCCTTTAAAGTGAAACCTCTCGAAGACAATGATGCACTCACATGTTGCACCTCGATACCTCTCCATAGCATTTCTAGCTCCTCGATCAAAGGCTCTAAGTAAACGTCCATGTTTTTTACTTTGTGTTTTCCAAGAATAAAAAGGGACAACATTACATGTCCTTTTTTTATTGCCATGGACGAATGGATATTATAGTTCACCAATACCATTGGCCATACACTATATGAGGTGCTTTGGATGCCAAATAGATTTATTCCATCTAATCCTAGACCAAATCTCAAATTTCTGGGCTCTTCTTTGAAAGTAGACCACAAATTGTCTACGTATTGCCAAGCTGGTGTGTCTGAAGGAATTATCCACTTTCCATCACTTGAATGGTGACTAGCATACCATGATATGAGTCTTGCAATAGATTCACACTTAAACATAATTTGAATACATGGAATAATAGGAAAATGTTGCAAAACCTTACAATACACATCCATTGATTTCATCTCCTGGTTGTATCTTGGTTCACCACAAATAGGACACTGTCGTGCCATGATCCCCACGAAACAAGATGCAATCATTGACACATGCATGGATTTTAACGTAATCGAGACCTACAAGTGATGTCAAGAAATGCCTTGCTTACTCCCTTCTTGTTGGTAATTTATTTTCATTTGTAAGCATTTGTGACAATAACCTGCATATATTGTGCAAACAGAGTTAACAAACCACGAATATTGTCTAGAAGCATTTATGAATTAATATCAAATGATACATACTTCAATAATACATTCAAGCTAGCATTACTCCATCCATAAATGGTTTGTAAGTTCAGTATCTCGAGAGATGCACGTAGAACGGAGCAGGTGCAACCTTCGTACAATGGAGTTTTTGATGCTATGTGTAGCGGGTCATCTGTCTCTCTAGTGGCGCCCTCCCCCCGAACCTCATGGGAAAATAAATCGTGCACCATGTTGTCCAAAATCTTTTCCTCCAAAACTTGATGGGGCATTTGAAGAGGGCTGCTATCATCATCATCAGTCTCTACTCTTCTTAAGGACTCTACCTCTCCTTGCGTCGATGCTTCGCAGCCTCTCGACGCCCTAGAGGGACCATTTGAGGATGTGGTACCGCATCCTACTCAAAAAAAAATGAGGTTTTGTTTAATGGTGAAGACGTAACATAGACCAATAATATTTATGCAAATAAAGAAATAAAAATTACTGGGTCTTTTTCTTGGTCCCACTCTCCGTACATGCTGAGGTGTGACATTGTGATTCGACGTGCTCGACAAAAACATCCTTAACAACGATCATACATACATTTGATTTTCCATCGTAGCCAAGCATCTCGATTGTGAAGACGCAATGTCTCATCCTCACTGGAGGATGTACTGTTTGTTAACTCAACATGTCCCATACTAGTAGAAGATGACGACATAATTACACCTGAATCATAAGAACATATATGATTTCATTTGATATATATGTCATATTCCCTAAACGCATTGATACTTACAACATGGAGGCAATCATTTTGATATTGAAAGACTAGGAAAGTCATGTTGATCCAAAAACAACCAAAATCTAGCATTTAATCAGTTTAATTGTAACTGCGCATCTATCAGCGCATGTAATATATCTTATCTACGTAGATACATGCGCAATTACATGCGCTTACAGACACGCCACGCAAATATAAAAAAAAATAAAAGAAGTTGTGGCTTTCTTTTCAAACCAGTGCTTTCCTGTGTTTTTTGTGCGTTTTCTGCAGTTCGAGCTCGACATCACTAATCATGTCTATCTATCACTTCATGAAGACAATGAGGGAAGGAAATAAGAGTAAAAAGAGGACAGGAGGAAGGAAGAGCCAAAGAGTAAAGAACAAGAGCCAAACAACAAGGAAGAGAAAAAGATTCAAGCAACTTACCAAGGGAAGGAAGAAGGAAAACAAGGAGCTTGCAACCTAGCCGCCACCCATCGGAACAAGCAAAGAAGATGAGTTCTTTTTCTCTCTCTCAATCTTGTTTGCTTTCTCTGTCTATTTGTCTCTCTCTCTCTCTCTCTCTCTCTCTTTACATGCTATAGACTGTCATCTATGGAGGTTTTCTTGTGCGTTTTTTATAACAGTTTGCAAAATATGGTCCGACTGTGCGCGTTTGTCAGTGCATCTAGATGACAGTGTAGACGCATGTATAGACGTAGCAATAGACGCGCTGACAGACACGGGTATAAAGGCAGCATGTAATATGCTTTATCTACATAGGGTAGTAATGGATTTTTGCTTGTGTAGATATGGAATCTTGGATCTTCCAGCACTGATCCTGAGTTGGAACGCATGAACAACACCTTAGTGGAGTTTTCTAGAGGTGTTAGTAGCTTTTTTGGAGGTTTTTCGAACAAGGAGCAATTCATGGGTGAGATGACAATTATCTTGGTCGCCCTCCCACTACAGAGGAGGTTTTTAGTGTCATGTCTAGGACACCTATCACATTTTTGCCTAGCACTGCCACACAAACACCAAACCTTGGTACACCTCTACTAACAGGTACTCCACGCACTATGCATACACACAGATCGGCTGATGTACAGGGATCAGCTGAAGTATATGGATCGGTCGAAGCACGTGCATCTATAGAAGCACGTGCATTGAGTGAGGTAGAGGGTTGTGCCCGTCGAGGGAGAAGGGAGAGTCATGTGGAAGGATGAGGAGATTGAGGTCTTTGTGAGGGTTGCCTAGGAGGTGGCTCTCGATCACCCTCACTGGGAAATGAGAGAGGTGAGCCTCCACAAATGTACTATTCTGTCAGATGTTGGTGTGGTATCTTGCATAACCCTGAGGGGAGGGAAGTGATAGCCTGCTCAACAATGTGAAAGACTCGGCCACCTGCTCAACAATGTGAAAGGTTCATGGTGGAATATAATACAACAACTCGAAAAGAAGGCTAAGTAATAATAAAGGAAGTTGTGGGCCTTATTAGTCTTACTTCGACGAAGCCAAGATGCAATAGGGCTCTATCCTTCATAAGGTAAAGGTAGTGGAAAAATAATTCGATGAATGGTTTTTTGTCGCCTTGTCTTTGTACTTCAGGGATAATGTGGAGAATATTAAGCAATATCAAGTCGCTCCTACAACTTCCACCTTAGTGCTATCTCGGACATCTAGTTCATGCTTGCTCACTGATGAGTATCTTAGCACCAAAAATAATGACCTTCAGTTGGAACGATACATATGAAAGTATAGTTTGTACAAAGCTATGAAGCTTAAGTAATATCTCTTTCTCTTCCCTACTCAATGGTTTTATCTCAAAATCCTCAACACTTGTCACAAAATCATATTCCTGTGGAATATCAAAAACTGATACATGACAACTATCTGACAAGATATGAAGGTGCAATTGATGACGAGCATTCTATCTAGTCATCATGGTGAATGGAATGGGGTGACAAACTTGTTGGAGTAATCAAACCTGTAATGGTTTGGGTGATGGAACCTTATTACTTGGAAGTGCCCTATCTATACTATCAAAAACACTTTCAACTCGCTTCTCTTTTCATGGATATTCATGACAAATTATGCTCTTTTGTGATCAAAATTTGAAGATATCTTGTGAATTCATTCATTGAACTTCATCTATTCTATTCCTGGTGTGTAACAATCAAGAAATCTATGTATGATAACATATCAAGAAGATTGAATTTTTTGCTTCCACTTCTGCTTATCATGCCGACATATGTAATCGATGGAATGAGAATCCTAACCATTCTTTTACTCCATGTATTTATCTTGATTTGAGTACTTGTCTTATCTTTTTCTCCCATCTTGCCAAGCATCCCTACGGCGAGCGACTTTCATCATGAACTCCCATTTGTATTATTTCGTGCGACAATGCGCTTTGCATGGATGGTGGCTAGCTGTGTATCATCAAACAAGTCAATGAGAAATCCCTCTACAACCATTTGCAAGGCCTCCATAGTTGCAGCAATCCACCTTCCTGCTAGTGGGCCATCCCGCACTCGATATGCTACAAAGACACATATCACACATGAGTAAAAGTATGCCCAATAGTTTATATAATTCATACAATTTTAAAATATTAACTTAGTATGCACCATGTAATGTGTGATAGAGTTTTTTTTTCCCACACCTCCACTATGTTTTCAATGAGAAATCCCTCTGCAACCATTTGCAAGGCCTCCATAGTTGTAGCAATCCACCTTCCTGCTAGTGGGCCATCCCGCACTCGATACACTACAAAGACACATATCACACATGAGTAAAAGTATGCCCAATAGTTTATACAATTCATACAATTTTAAAATATTAACTTAGTATGCACCATGTAATGTATGATAGAGTTTTTTCCCCACACCTCCACTATGTTTTCATAGAAGTTATGCACAACATCGATAAATTCTTTCTTATCTTCATTGTTAAACACCATCTTGCAAAGTAAGGGAGCCAATTTATGAAGACTTATCCAAACCTTAGCTTTGGCCACCCTTTTTTTTCCTCCATTATTTCGATCAGGAACTACAAAATGTAACTTTTTCCGCCCATCCTAGTCCTATGACCTACAAACCATGATATTCCCTTCCTCATTGATGGGTGCTAAGAGAAACTTCCTAGCCTTTACTCCTCCAAATCAAGGATTTTTTGGCAAGTTAATAGATTTTCTTGATCTCTTCTCATCTTTTTCAATCATCACTTGATGCTTGTGTAGCCCAATTTCTAATAGCAATCGCTCCACATTTCTACACGTTGCAATGGCTTCTTTTTTTGGTTGCATTCTATAAGCAAAGAAAATGTATTCATATAAAAGTTTCTCCATGATTCTGACAAAAGCATGCAATGAACAAATGTGAATACAATCCAATGGAATGTTGAAGATGGGCTTCCAAATGGGATCTTCTCTATTGCGTGTTGGTGCAGCACTTGTCACCCTTTGCCCATTCTTCTTCCCGTTCTTTCCTTCCACCCTCTTTGTCAAGCAATATAGCCATGGATTCTTTGTATTTGCACCATTGGAGATTCTACACATGCATTTTAAAGTTTTCAAGTCTCCTACAATATGCCATTCAACCAAATATTGACCATACCCTTCAATCAAGAGCATCTCACCATGTTCTTGATGATCGATGATGCTTGGAATGCTTGTGCGCATAAAGAACAACTGCAACACCTCAAATGTATCCTTAAGAACTTCAAATGCAGTGAGCCACCACACATGGTGCTTGGATTGAACACTAAATTTCCATGGGTTGTTCTTGTTGACACTACAATAAAAAGGCTCCATACACGTGCTTGTAGACGCAATATTTGAACTGTGTTAAAAAATGTTGGGCGCGTTTATCATGGCGCACTACAAGATATAGACCTTATAGCGACGTTTAAAGCGACGAAAATACAAACAACAAAATTTGCCCCCGTCGTCGCAAAAAGCGTCGTTATTGACGACGCCATGGAACCGTCGCTATAGACGTCGCTATTTGCGTCGCTATGTACGTCGCATATAGCGACGGTTACAGAAGTTTGCGACGCTAATAGCGACGACAATAGCGACGCCTGCAGTAAATTTGCGACGCAAATAGCGACGGTAACAGAGAAAAAAAAAAATTTGTGGCAGGGCAGCAAGCTGCCCTGCCACATATAGCACTGTGTGCTGTATGAGAGCCATACAAAATAGTTTCTGCACTGCTGCATACAAAGCGTTTGCAAACAAAGAGAATCTATACTGAAATCATAAAACTGATAGATTAAATAAATACATGATATCGCATAAAATGCGATTGGTACAATCATAAAACAATATCACTAATACATAGAAAATGTCTACATAGATCGGACGACTAAAAACTAAAGGTATGTGAGCGCTAAGGATCCGAGGGCGAGCTACAAATCGTCGTCCCCCGAAAGCTCTTCCCGCTGTAAAGGAGCATCAAACGGATTCTGCAGAAAAAGAAACAACATATCAATCCACCATACAATAATGCATTCAAATATCTCATGGTAACTACGGACATGAAAGATGAGAGACTTACTGGGCCGCCGCGTCTGTACAATCGGTCGATCAATGATGTGAGACCGTGCCTCTCTGCATATTGAGTCTCAAGGCCTTGCGGATCACGATTTGTAATGGAGTACTGCAAAGAAAACAAAATGCTAACTGTTAGAAACATGATTGTCAGTACAAATAATATCTCAAAAAAACAAATAAGCAAAACAAAAGAGAAACTTACAAAGTCCTCCAAATATGTCCTGTGGCCGCCACTCCCAAGATGATGTACCGATCCGGCCTCGATTCGTGCCCTCGCCGCCTCCCGCTGCTGACTCCAACGTCCTGGCGAATTTGTAGCCTCCTCCCTCAGTCGGCGCCAGTCCTCTGCATCTAACCACTCGGGCTTTGGAGCCCCACTCTTGATTGCCTTGCGTGCGTCGGATCGTCTATGTGACATGTATGCACGCATGTAATTCATCATCCAGCCCGTAGAGAATCTATCCACTGCGGTTGGCACCGGGAACTCCTCGTGCAAGGATGCTACTATGTACTCCTTGCTCCCCTCCGGTATGTTCCTCCAATGATCCAGGACGTTGTGCCGAAAAACTTGTTGGCACAACTCCCTCATGCGAGCCATCACCCTCCTCCCCTCATCATTCATGATGATAGCTCCTGACCTGCCATCCACTAGGTATCCATAATCCCTAGGAGTGTGCCTCGTATGGGCCCTCTCCCATCTCCGTCCACGCTCCTGGGCATATCCAGGAGACCCGTGAACATCCGGTGTACCGACGGGGGTACCCTCTCCCGGAGTGCCACTGAAAGGGGTGCCACCAGAGGGGGTGCCACCAAAAGGAGTGCCACCAGAGGGGGTGCCACCAAAAGGAGTGCCGCCAAAATGCGTGACATCTGCCGACGGCTGCGCAAAAGCCGGAGTAACTGGAGTGGACGTCCCCACAGGTGTGACAAATCCTGGAGGTGACCGAGCTCTAGCTGAACGACGAGACGGAGACACCGCGTCCGTGTCTCCACAGCAGCACCCCCCTGATCCTCATGCAGTCGCAGTCCCTCCCTCTGGCCCAAGTCGCGAGCGTCGAGATCGTCTGCTCGAAGCTGAAGCATCTGATCGCACTGAAGCTGATCTAGCAGAGCGCCCTGACGAAGAACGAGACAGCTCCTGATCTGCTATCTCTCTGAATCTCGCGAGCTGATCTGGAGACATACGTGCCATCATCTCCTGAAACTCCTCATCGCTCATCCCTCGACTCATCCTGAAAATATCGATACCTGCAGAGATAAAAAATAATGTTAGAATAATCAATTGAAACTATACAAAGCGCATTAATATAAATCATTTTTGAAAAATCCATCTTAAAATGCATATCTTATCTACCTTTATGGAAGATCTAAACAACGAATTGAGTAATACAATTCTCCAAGAATGAAGTATTCTATGGTCCCATGTTAATCTCCTGACATAACTCTGCATACACTGGAAGGTCGATAGACATGTCACCACAAAAGAACGAGTCTGCCTCGTTCTCAAAAAATTCTACGACTTCTGTATTTCCATCATTGTTAGCCGATGCGGGCTCCAAGCTTGCGGTGGCCTCCACCCCTTGTAATTTCGATCCCTCTATTTGCATATATTCTTCATCTATGCCTGGAACATCGCTTTGATCGTATACTCTCGCACCTCGAGGAGTTGAAGGTATAACATACCACCATCGAGGTTGTCGGGGATTTGGATAGAAGATTACCTGTTCACAAACACTTACAAACCGTCTTCAAACCATTGTGACATAAAGCATGTCGTATTACAATTAGCAAGCAAATGACTAGAAGATTACCTGTTCACAATGTGCCGGCAACACAAAGGTGTCGCGCAAATCCATCCATTTTTTTTTGGAATCTATTTCGAGAAATCCAGATGGACCTCGTCGAACCGTTGCGCCAGCTCCTCCAAGTACCACTTTGAACCACTGCACATCGAATATTATCATGGAGAAGCTACGGTAATCCACCGTAATAATACTTTGCAAATTCCCAAAATACTCCATCTCATCCACAACCGTGTTCGGATCCGTTGCTCGTCGCCGGCTCTCTTGCTCAAACCTTGCCATGACACCACAGTCCATTGTGGAGCGCATTTTGTCAATACGCTCCACCCGAAAATGCCGTCCGCGCGACCACGCTGCACTATATATTTTGTACTGCACATTGAAACACTCAAATTAGATGTAGCAAACAAATTCAGATACGACACATTCTAAACCCCTCATTACCTTTGGACTACATCCCCTCGAGAACTCCCACTCCTCCATTGAGACCTCTGCCCCTTCGCTGGATGCTGCGATCAAGGCTCCATGTAACCATCGTGTTGACATAAACCGCGGCATCTCCTCCATGCCTTCGGGATATCGAATCGGTCGGTGACGCGTACTGCGTCGGAATTCAGCTCGCGCTTCCTCTCGATCTTGCCTTGCAATCTGGTACTTGGCGAGCCACGTCTCCATGGAGGCATGGTGCAACATACAAAAGCGATTCACCTTCTCTTCCATTGAGGCATCCATTCTTTTTTCTACCCCATTTTCAACCACCACATCTCCAGTCAACCTGTCATCGTCCTTGAGCGTCCATAGCATTTCATTGTCTGGTTCCACCTTTGGTAGCCATTGTGAGATATGCACTAATGCCTCTGACACCAACCAACCCTCCGCCATGCTACCTTCCGGACGAGCTCGTTGTCGCACAAAGCCTTTCAGGGTTTTCATGAAGCGCTCCAGGAAGAACATCCATCGCGTATGGACAGGTCCGGCAATCTCCACTTCGTCCACAAGATGCACAAGAAGGTGAATTTGTATCGTGAGCATGCTAGTGGGCAGGTATTTCTCAAAGAGACAGACCGTCTCAACTGCTCCCCGCCTTGCGGATTCAATAGAGGACGTCTTAATCTCTTTCTGTGAGATCCATTGCACCAAAGTCGACAGCTTGTAAATGGCCCCGCGAATTTCTGGAGTTAGACATCCCACGATCGCGATCGGTAGGACAAACTGCCACAAATGAGAAAGCATTAAGAATAATGGTCACTTTTCAAATTTCAAAATGTCCACGCTAATTAAAATCCATTCTGTTCACAAACCTGACATATCTTATGCCAATCATGGGATTTTAGCCCAGGCATTTGGTCATCTTTAGAAAATGCGGACCTGAGAGAACGCATCATACCCGTCGGAGTGCGGATAGACTTGATTACTTGCTTCACAATGCGCTCTTCTTTGGTAGACAAAACCCAGGGAGCGCGAGGAAGCTGCACTCCCCCTTCAGCACTCGACTGCGGCCAAAGCGCCTCCATCTTACCTACCTCCTTTAAATCCATTCGTGACCCTATAGTGTCTCTCTTTCCTGTGATGTGGTCCCATAGCAAGCTGCCCACATTTTTGAAAATATGCATGGGATCCAACAAGTGGTTGACCTGTAAGTGGGTCCAATATGGCAACTCGTAGAAAACTGAGAACCGTCGCATTCCATTTGGATGTGATTCCGGGTTTACCATTTTCAGCTCGTACCAGCTTGCAGCGTTCATACGTGCTGGAGGTCGTCCAAGAAAACCTTCCCTGAGTTCATGATCCTCCGGCAAGAAAGTGGCGTGTCCTTGATATACCATCTTCTTCATGGTTCGTGACCTTCGGGAGTCTAACTGTGGCCCACACAATGGACATGCATGATAACCTGAGGTAACGAGACCTGCAAGGCGATCCACGACCTAGTGAATACTTGATTGACTAAAATAAAATATAGATATTACCGGCGTGAACAAAGGTCTGCTCACCTGAGCACTCTCCCAATCCCGGAAAGTCATGCATCGTCCACATGAGAATGGCTCGAATGTTGCCTGACCGCCGACCATCGCGCCTGCTCATATCTTGCACCGTGACCCCCTCCTCCCACAAAATCTTAAGCTCATCGACTAATGGACGAAGATACACGTCCATATTTTTTACTTTGTAGCGGCCCGGGACGAGCAAGCTAAGGATGAGATGTCCTTTCTTCGTAGAAAGCCATGGAGGAATGTTGTAGTTGACAAGCACTATAGGCCACACACTGTAAGAAGTCGAGCGCAGACCGAATGGGTTCACACCATCCATGGCGAGACCGAGCCGAAGATTCCTTGGCTCTCGCGCAAAGCCTGGGAAGGTAGAGTCAATGTGGCTCCATGCGCGCGAATCTGCTGATATTCGTTGCACTCCATCCGTAGACCTATTCTGCACATGCCACGTTGTCAAGCTTGCCATGGCAGACGTGCGAAACATGTGGTTTATGCGGGGGATGAGCGGAAAGTGTCTGAGGACTTTTTGAGGGATGGTCTGCCCTTGCAAGTCCTGTCGATACCTGTGAGCACCACACTTTGGACATGTCTCCATAGTCTTGTATTCATCTCGAAACAATATGCAGTCGTTGATACATGCATGGATGTTATTGTAGTCCATGCCAAGCTTCCGTAAAACATGTCGTGCATCATCACGAGACTCAGGCATGGTGTTTGCAGGTGGCAATATATGATATTTCAATAACCTGAAAAAATCATAAAACACCTTGAAAAATCCATCCATATTTACAATAATACTGTTTTAAAAAAAACAATGAAGTCTGTATGCAAGGTACCTGAATAACTCAGTCACACTCGTATCGCTCCAACCGTATTTTGCTTGCACACTTAAGAGTGCAAGCAATGTCTTCAACCGAGATACTCGGCACCCATCATATAATGGTATGGATGCTTCCTCTCTAAGCGGGTCAGATGTCTCAACATCCATGGGAATCAATGCATCGATCATTGCCTCCATCTCGGGCTCCAAGATTGTAGGCAAGTCGGGAAGGTTGTCTGTCTCCTCTGGCATTGACGATATAGATGGGCCTTGCGAGTGGTCTATTGGCTCCTGCCATCCATCCATCGCACGTCCACGAACTCTTCTAATTGGCCGCAAAGGGTGCACTCCCCCTTGGGTCGAGACATCACCCCCCTGGACACAAAATTTGCCAATAAGACCCAATCTTATTGTGTATGGTTTTCAATTAGCTTGAGAGTACAATGCATGAAAAATGCTAACTTGAAAATACCGTTTGCTGAAAATCTGCAATCGCCTGATCAATAATCTCAGGTTGAAACTCGCCAAATCGTCGTACGTGTTCTATAGACAATCGGCGTTTTCGTCTAATTGCCAACTTGCATTGAGAGCAAGGACATGGGACACGCTGATTAAGATACGACTCGCGGTCTTGAACAATAGGACCTTCTTCGTTTGCCATCCTATCTACATTACAGCAAACGAGGCTTAAATGGATAGCTTTATGGAGATGTACGTCAACTTGCAAGTTGACCATAAACCTTGCATTGTATATAGTAGTCGAGAGATTTTCCGATGTTATATCTCGGCCTTGTATCATGCTCAACGATTTGTTTGTCCCGGTAGATAATTTTTTGTTATATCTCGGCTTTGAGTATAAGTAATCCATTTTAAAATTAATGCGCGCCATCTATGAAATTTTACAACTATAGTAATAAAATTTATTTCAATCAATTCTACTCATAGTCATAAGACCTGAGAGAAATTATCCTATACTCAATTTAAGGGATCTCCACTTCTATAACAATAATTTTGGGTTAATTTTGATGAAGTACGTGGCCGTATGCAAAGCACATTGCATACCATTATCGATACGTATATTATCTTAAATTTCATTCCCTTCTCTCTCCCTCTCCCTCTCCCTCTCTTTCTCTCACCCTCTCCCTCACCCTCTCGTTCTCTTTCTCTCCCTCTCTCATTTCCTCCCTCCTCTTCCCTCTCCCTCTCCCTCCCTCTTTCTCCCTCTCCCTCTCCCTCGCTCCCTCTCCCTCCCCCTCCCTCTTTCTCTCCCTCTCTCATTTCCTTCCCCTCCCCCTCCCTCTCCCTCTCCCTCTCCATCTCCCTCTCTTTCTCTTTTTCTCCCTCTCCCTCTCTATCTCTCTTTCTCTCTCATTTCCTAAACAAGCAAAAAATAAAGTGATTTAAACATCCTCCAAGCAAAAGGGAGAGGGAGAGATACAATGCACTCTCCCTCTCTTTCTCTTTCTATCCCTCTCTCATTTCCTTCCCCTTCCTCTCCCTCTCACTCTCTTTCTCTCTCATTTCCTCTCCTAAACAAGCAAAAAATAAAGTGATTCAAACATTAAACAAGCAAAAGGGAGAGGGAGGGAGAGAGAGAATGCACTCTCCCTCCTTCTCCCTCTCTTTCTCTTTCTCTCCCTCTCCTATTTCCTCCCCCTCCCTCTCCCTCTCCCTCTATTTCTCTTTCTCTTTCTTTCTCTTTCTTTCCCTTTCCCTCTCCCTCTCCCTCTCTTTCTCTCTTACTCTCTCGTTTCCTCTCCTAAACAAGCAAAGAAGAAAGTAATTTAAACATTAAACAAGCAAAAGGGAGAGAGAGAGAGAGAATGCACTCTCACTCTCTTTCTCTCCCTCTCCCTCTCTTTCTCTCCCTCTCTCTCTCTCTCCCTCTCCCTCTCCTTCTCTTTCTTTTCCTCTCCTAAATAAACAAAAGAGAACGATTTAAACCTTCAACAAGTAAAAGAAAGAGAGAGGGAGACTCACCAATGAGATATGGCGAGCGTGGGCGGCTTCTCTTTGCAACGAGGGCTCCTCCTCTCCTTCGCGAACAACGACGGTGGCGGTGGCGGCGGCGGCGGCAGCAAGTCTCTTCCTCCTCTTCTCTCACAAAGCCTTGGCTCTCTCCCTCGCTCTCTCCCTCGCTCTCGCTCTCAAAAGGCGAAGAAAACAAAATGAAAACGGCGCTCTGGTTTCGGCCGCGCTTTTTTTCCCTGCGGCGTCGCTATATGCGTCGCTATTTGCGTCGCAAATGCGACGCATATAGCGACGCCAATAGCGACGCCAATAGCGACGCCGATAAACGCCGTCGCTAATCGGCGTCGCTATTGCCCCAGTCCCTTGTAGTGGCGTCTACTGCCGTGTCTAAAGTTTCGTATCTAAAAGCGCGCTTATAGTGAAACTTACACTCGCATATTGACATGCTCTGTAAATATATAATCATATTTATAAAAAAGTAGATATATTCATATTCTACGTCTATACACGCGTGTAACTGCGCCTCTAAAAAGACGTGTACTCTGCAAATTTTTGACGATAATAGATGCGCATTTTTCCTACAATTTAGACGTGCTGATAGACGCGCAAAACAAAGGTATGAAAAAAAAACCAGAGAGCATGTGGCTTTGCAAGCCACATGCTCTTTGGTTTTTTTCCCCCCATCAACATCAAATTGTATGCTTAGGGAAAACATAGAAAGATTATTTCGAAGATTTTTGTACTGAGAACAAAACAATGTATGTAGAACACAAAATTTCATATATATAGATGAAACGTTTTTACATTATGAGTTCTAGTGCTTGTGACCTCAAGTATGGTCATGGTCGCAAGCACTAGCTGAAATTAATACATATCAAAAATGAAAACTACAAGCCAAGGGGAGGCATGCATACATGGGGCTCCTCTATATCTCCTCAGAAGAGCCATCATCGTCGCTACTACCACCGCTGCCACTGCCAGTGCCGTTGCCGCCACCGCTACTGCTAGTCCCCCCTTTGCTATCCTCAACTGCATTAGGGTTTGCCTACACAGAGAATTAATATATATAAATACCATTACAAACAATAAATTAGAGTTACCTATACTTTTCATGTAACAAATAAAACATACCTCTTCTGGTTGTGGAATCCTCATGGCATGATTATATTGCTCCTTCGTGATGAGTCCCTCCTTGTAGAAATGCTGCCAAAGTGGACGTTCGCTTATGACCTGGATGGTAGCCTATCTCTTTAGGAGTAGGCATCCTACCAATGATATGATACTACAAAACAATTTGAACATACAACGTATTGGAACACACTACATAATGAATTGAAACAAATTACAAAATTTAATTTAAAAAAAGAAATCAAATAATACTTATAAAATCAACCTCCCATGACTCCCTACCACCCGATCCATAATGCGATGATCCCATGGTTGCCATCTGGATACGTTGCGCCTCTGCATGTTGGCAACTTATCCTTTTCTCTGCTGCTCTCTTCTTGGCCTCTTTCCACTCCCTGTGGTGGCAATTGGGTGGTTGGCCATATCCAGGGCGCCCCTTCTGTTGTCTCCGTAGTGACTCCTTGGCACATGTCATAAGATCAGACCTCTTGTTATGAAGCGTGTCTCTCACCTTTGATCGTCCCCAATCATCTGAGAATCGTGAACTCTCGGGATTAGGGTACCTTCTATATACTTTCCGCAGCACCTCTTGCCACAAACCATTTTTTTGGTGATCGAGAGCCACCTCCTAAGCAACCCTCACAAAGACCTCAATCTCCTCGTCCTTCCACATGACTCTCCCTTCTCCCTCGAAGGGCACAACCCTCTACCTCACTCGATGCACGTGCTTTTGTAGATGCATATGCTTCGGTTGATCCATGTACTTCAGCTGATCCATGTACATCAGCTGATCTGTGTGTATGCATAGTGCGTGGAGTACTTGTTAGTAGAGGTGTACCAAGGTTTGGTGTTTGTGTGACAGTGCTAGGCAAAAATGTGATAGGTGTCCTAGACATGACACTGAAAACCTCCTCTGTAGAGTTGGAGGGCGACCAAGATAATTGGTCATCTCCCCCATGAATTGCTCCTTGTTCGAAAAACCTCCAAAAAAGCTACTAACACCTCTAGAAAGCTCCGCTAAGGTGTTGTTCATGCGTTCCAACTCAGGATCAATGCTGGAAGATCCAAGATTCCATATCTACACAAGCAAAAATCCATTACTACCCTGTGCAGATAAAGCATATTACATGCTGCATCTATACCCGCGTCTGTCAGTACATCTATTCCTACGTCTATACATGCGTCTACACTGTCATCTAGACGTGCTGACAGACGCACTGACAGACGCGCACAGTCGGACCATATTTTGCAAACTGTTAAAAAAACGCACAAAAAAACCTCCATAGATGACAATCTATAGCATGTAAAGAGAGAGAGAGAGAGAGAGACAAACAGACAGAGAAAGCAAACAAGATTGAGAGAGAGAAGAAGAACTCACCTTCTTTGCTTGTTC
This sequence comes from Lygodium microphyllum, assembly GCF_053477565.2. NCBI lineage: Eukaryota > Viridiplantae > Streptophyta > Polypodiopsida > Schizaeales > Lygodiaceae > Lygodium > Lygodium microphyllum. The sequence continues at coordinate 129,315,585 of NC_141138.1, forward strand.
CGATGGGTGGCGGCTAGGTTGCAAGCTCCTTGTTCTCCTTCTTCCTTCCCTTGGTAAGTTGCTTGAATCTTCTTCTCTTCCTTGTTGTTTGGCTCTTGTTCTTTACTCTTTGGCTCTTCCTTCCTCCTATCCTCTTTTTACTCTTATTTCCTTCCCTCATTGTCTTCATGAAGTGATAGATAGACATGATTAGTGATGTCGAGCGCGAACTGCACAAAACGCGCAAAAAACGCAGGAAAGCACTGGTTTGAAAAGAAAGCCACAAATTTTTTTATTTTTTTTTAAATATTTGTGTGGCACATCTGTAAGTGCGTGTAATTGTGCGTGTATCTGCGTACATAAGACATATTACATGCACTGATAGATGCGCAGTTACAATTAAACTGATTAAATGCTAGATTTTGGTTGTTTTTGGATCAACATGACTTTCCTAGTCTTTTAATATCAAAATGTTTGCCTCCATGTTGTAAGTATCAATGCATTTAGGGAATATGACATATATATCAAATGAAATCATATATGTCCTTATGATTCAGGTGTAATTATGTCGTCATCTTCTACTAGTATGGGACATACTGAGTTAACAAACAGTACATCCTCCAGTGTGGATGAGACATTGTGTCTTCACAATCGAGACACTTGGCTACGACGGAAAATCAAATGTATGTGTGATCATTGTTAAGGATGTTTTTTTCGAGCACGTCGAATCACAATGTCACACCTCAGCATGTACGGAGAGTGGGACCAAGAAAAAGACCTAGTAATTTTTATTTCTTTATTTGCACAAATATTATTGGTCTATGTTGCGTCTTCATCATTAAACAAAACCTCCTTTTTTTATTGAGTAGGATGCGGTACCACATCCTCAAATGGTCCCTCTAGGGCGTCGAGAGTCTGCGAAGCATCGACGCAAGGAGAGGCAGAGTCCTTAAGAAGAGTAGAGACTGATGATGACGATAGCAGCCCTCTTCAAATGCCCCATCAAGTTTTGGAGGAAGAGATTTTGGACAACATGGTGCACGATTTATTTTCCCATGAGGTTCGGGGGGAGGATGCCACTAGAGAGACAGATGACCCGCTACACATAGCATCGAAAACTCCATTGTACGAAGGTTGCACCTGCTCCGTTCTACGTGCATCTCTCGAGATACTAAACTTACAAACCATTTATGGATGGAGTAATGCTAGCTTGAATGTATTATTGAAGTATGTATCATTTGATATTAATTCATAAATGCTTCTAGACAATATTCGCGGTTTGTTAACTCTGTTTGCACAATATATGCACGTTATTGTCACAAATGCTTACAAATGAAAATAAATTACCAACTAGAAGGGAGTAAGCAAGGCGTTTCTTGACATCTCTTGTAGGTCTCGATTACGTTAAAATCCATGCATGTGTTAATGATTACATCTTGTTTTGTGGGGATCATGCATCTGCACGACAGTGTCCTATTTGTGGTGAACCAAGATACAACCACGAGATGAAATCAATCGATGTGTCTTGTAAGGTTTTGCGACATTTTCCTATTATTCCATGTATTCAACTTATGTTTAAGTGTGAATCTATTGCAAGACTCATGTCATGGCATGCTAGTTACCATTCAAGTGATGGAAAGTGGAGAATTCCTTCAGACACACCAGCTTGGCAACACGTAGACAATTTGTGGCCTACTTTCAAAGAAGAGCCCAGAAATTTGAGATTTGGTCTAGGATTAGATGGAATAAATCCATTTGGCATCAAAAGCACCTCATATAGTGTTTGGCCAATAGTATTGGTGAACTATAATATCCATTCGTCCATGGCAATAAAAAAAGGACATGTAATGTTGTCCCTTTTGATTCTTGGAAAACACAAGGTAAAAAACATGGAAGTTTACTTAGAGCCTTTGATCAAGGGGCTAGAAATGCTATGGAGAGGTATTGAGGTGCAAGATGTGAGTGCATCATTGTCCTCGAGAGATTTCACTTTAAAGGGCATGTTGTTGTGGACCATGCATGACTTTCCAAGCTATGGAGAGTGTTCAGGTAGTTGCATACTCTATTTTATTCATTCTTACCCTTAATCAAATATATGTCATCATTAACCCACTTATTTTTACAGGTTTAACTACATCGGGATATCATGCATGTCCAATTTGTGGTCCCTCTCTGGTTTTTTCTAGACCGACATGCTTAAAGAAGGTTATCTATGACAATCATCATTGTTTTCTTCCTATTGATAACCCTAAATATGCACCCCCCACTAATGGAAGAACTCCACAATCTCTGACCATTCAAGATTGGAAGGACACTTGGACACACGCCAATGATCATCCTCCACTCGGCATGAGTCGGTAACTAGTTTACTTCTTTTGTTTGTCTTTAAAGTACACTCCACTATGAGAACAAGAAATAATATATTGTTTGTGCCTTAGATTCTCTATATTTTTTCGTCTCCCATATTGGACTGAACTTAAGACTAATCACTTGTTGGACCCCATACATATATTCAAGAATGTTGCCTCTACATATGGGATCACTTAATCGGGGCTCGTAATTCTATCATGCAAGGGAGGATTTACGTATCATTGGACGTATGAGACGAGCTTGGCCACACATCAGACCCAGAGGAAAGATCGAGTTACCGCGTGCACCTTGGATGTTGTCCAAGACCGAAGAAAAGATAATGAAGTAGCAGATATGTAGCTTTCGAACTCCCACAGGATATATGAGATGCCTTAAGGGAGCCTCCATAAAGAAAAAGAAAAGAGGCGTGGAGCAACTATCCGGTTTAAAGTCTCACAATTGGCACAAAATGATTCAGGTAAGGACTTTCATAGCCATAAATATATTAATTAGTGGAGTAACTATGTAGACTAATTAACAATGTATGAATATTTACATATAGTTCATCCTTCCTACTAGCATATCCCATTGTGTTTCGAAAGATGTGTGTGATATCATTTACAAGATGGGTGAGCTCGCGAGGTATGTATACTTTATACTTATTTTTTAGTTTACATATTACCTACGTCACATAGTAAACCCACTTGAATTTATGGACAAAACTAATCATCGTTCTCAATTGCATGTTGGTAGATTTGTGAGTTTGAAGGAAATCGATCCAAATACGTTGCAAGCGGCTCGAGTATTGTCCATTGAAGTGGTTTGTTTGGTGGAGGAAACTTTTCCACGCTCCCTTTTGACTACTCAAGTAAACTTACTCGTACATCTGATTGACGAGATTGCAATTTGTGGGGTGGTTCATGCAAGGTGGATGTTTTTTCTAGAGCGCTTTATGAAAACCCTAAAAGATTTTGTAAGGAAAAATGCATGGCCTGAGGGAAGCATGGCTGAGGGTTGGTTAGTGCAATCATCCCTTGTACAAATCTTTGAATATCTTACTAAAGTGGATCCCTCTTTACAATGGCTATGGAAAGATGATAAAGATTTGAGGATGACCTCTATAATACCTCAAGGAAAAGGAAGGAGCAAAGTGCTAATGAAAGAGGAACTTCGTAAGTTAAATGTATTTGTGTGCTTAACAGCGAAGTAATGAGCGAATGGGTGACACTATATAAAGAAGCAAGGGTAAGAAGAGTAAGAGAAAGGCAAGAATTTCATGCTAGACATAGACGTAATGTCCCATATCCAGAACATTTAAGTGCACTTCCACGTCATATTGATATAGATTGGCTACATGAAGAAATAGAGAAGATGGAAAAAGAGGAGGCGATGGATATATTGCAAGAGGAGTGGGAATACGCACGAGGTTGTTTATCAAAGATGAGACATACTTATAATTAAATTATCTTTAGTTATATATCATATAATAATTTCACATGTTTTATCTTTAACTAAATCATTAATATGATCTCAACAATGTACTACTAGTGCACATTGTTCAATGCTATGTGGTGTGAAGGCAAACATTTTCGAACTCAACGTATAGATGATAAGAGAAATACCCAGGATTGTGGTATCCTTGCAAACTTCCAGAATACCAATGGCACCATGGAAGATTATTGTGGCTTGATCCAAGATATTTTGAAGCTTGACTTTAGGCGATTTTTTATATATGTACTAGATGTGAAGTGGTTTGAAGAAGTAGTAACAACGGGTGAGCATTGCACAATTAGACGTCATCCAAGTGGTTTTGTAGTGATTGACTCTACAAAATTTCACCAAGGCAAGAATGACACATTCGCACTTTCTCAACAATGCGAGCAGGTATATTAGAAGCTATTTATTTTTATATATATTACTTCTTGATACATTCTCAAAATACAATAAATATCTAAGTTACTTACTTTTTGTTTTTTAAATGCAGATTGTGTATCACCCAATGGTAAACAATAACCGATGGTGGCACGTCATCCCCATATCTAATCGTTCAAAACGAATATATGGCAATGCTACCAACATAGAGATAGTTGATGACAATCCAACAATCAATGATGATGCACATGATGTGAAGTGGTTTGAAGAAGTAGTAATAACAGGTGAGCATTGCACAATTAGACGTCATCCAAGTGGTTTTGTAGTGATTGACTCTACAAAATTTCACCAAGGCAAGAATGACACATTCGTACTACCTCAACAATGCGAGCAGGTATATTAGAAGCTATTTATTTTTATATATATTACTTCTTGATACATTCTCAAAATACAATAAATATCTAAGTTGCTTACTTTTTGTTTTCTAAATGCAGGTTGTGTATTACCCAATGGTAAACAATAACCGATGGTGGCACGTCATCCCCATATCTAATCGTTCAAAACCAATATATGGCAATGCTACCAACATAGAGATAGTTGATGACAATCCAACAATCAATGATGATGCACATGATGTGAAGTGGTTTGAAGAAGTAGTAACAACGGGTGAGCATTGCACAATTAGACGTCATCCAAGTGGTTTTGTAGTGATTGACTCTACAAAATTTCACCAAGGCAAGAATGACACATTCGCACTACCTCAACAATGCGAGTAGGTATATTAGAAGCTATTTATTTTTATATATATTACTTCTTGATACATTCTCAAAATACAATAAATATCTAAGTTGCTTACTTTTTGTTTTTTAAATGCAGGTTGTGTATCACCCAATGGTAAACAATAACCGATGGTGGCACGTCATCCCCATATCTAATCGTTCAAAACAAATATATGGCAATGCTACAACATAGAGATAGTTGATGACAATCCACAATCAATGATGATGCACATGATGATGCCATGATTGATGATATACATGGTGCAGTGCAAGATGATCCCCGCGAGGCTGTTCAAGGAAGCGCAAAAGAGGATAACAATATGGGTGCAGATTATGAAGAAGAAATTGAGCATAGCAATACATCTGATAGTGGGATAGATCACTTATTTGTTCCATTGCCTATTGGTAACATAGACCTAGGGGTAGATAGTCTAGCAAGGGCTGATCTCATTGAAGATGAGATTGATCATTCATTCTAGCATATATAATTAGCTTTGAATGATTGGATGTATATTTGTAATACTCAGAAAGAAGTAAAGTTTGTAATGTATTCAAAAAAATACTAGTTGTTAATATGTTTGGTCATATTTAGGGACTTTATGAGAAAGAAAAAATATGTGTGTTTATTTTTGCATCTATAGGTGCGTTTAAAAATGCGGGTATATAGACACGTTCTATATACTAGCATGAATAGACGCGCTGATAAACGCGCTATAAACACACCCACTATTTCACATGTACAGTGTGCCTCTATAGGGCCTTTCTTTTGTAGTGCAAATTGTAAAGCTCTATTCATCAGAATATAATTTTATAATAAATTGCAATTTACCATTACATTCCTCAACAAACATATTGTAGTACATTACCATTGTCGATTCTACCTTGTACAAATCTAAATAGTAATTATTGAGTTTGGTGAACCTCATCTCATATGCATTTTTGGTCCTAACCTTTAGTGTTTCGACATATTGAACATGTATGGGATCTCCTATCAGCTCCAAAACCTTTGTATTAAGTTGCCGTCGGGCCTCTATTAACTTTGAAGGTTAAGGAAGAGGCGCGATTCTATTTCTTTTCAATACACGATCAAACCCAATTTTCACACATTTGAATATCTTTGAGTAAGTCATTATGCTAATATCGGCCCTGTCACAAATGGATTGTGCATCCACAACTGAGAAATCATTTGACACATCTTCTAATGTGCAATCAATCATCTTTTCCTTCACAGCCTTAAACTTAGGATTTCTCCAAGTGTTTTCCAATGTACTTTCCTTCAGCAATCTACTAATACATGATCCAACCTCAACCCTCACCTAGGTTCTCATTCTTAGCTAATACGTAGCATGCACTGACCACTATTCACAATTAACTTATTGATTGGCTTCTTCTTTTGTTTGTGCTCCTGTGTTATCTTGCTCTTGATCTTTCTCGGGTCGTCCAATTGTGCCTGTGTCTCCTCATATGAGATACCAATGTCATGAATAGTATCTTGTATTGAAATAATTTGATTTTTTTGTTGAATTATAGTCTCATTTAGTTGTATCACTTGTCCTACAAGCTGTTGTGTATGAACTTGATATGCAGCGATCACATCGTGATAAATTTTTATGGTTGCTATGCAAGTTGTAAATACTTTGAACGCCCGATCATTGAGCCACCTGGTGTAACTGAGCAACCCATTTTCACCCTTGCACACATACTTCAGCAAATTTGTGATTCCTAAGAAAGTTGGGGGTCTAATGTTTAAGGGGTCAATTGGGTAGATTCTCCCATCAACCCACGAGTCGACATGTTTCAATCCCATTTGCATATAACTCTACAAAACGTGAGGATTGACGTTGGTAAGCTAGATTCTTTTGAATAATGGGGCGTATTCAATCGCTACCTCAATAAGCAGCTCCTTCTTTCTTGTATTCATTTTACTATTAACAGAAATGATGAGCCTACTTGGTTGTCATAGGAGGTAGAGTGGAGATGCACAAAGACGCACACAAGGTGCCAAGGGAAAGGAGGGTGTAAGTAATTCGCTATGTTAATGAAGGTTGCATAAACACAGAGAAGAGGTCACAATAGAGCCATGAGAGAATATAGATATGGGGAAAAAAAGCTTAGAGGGTAGGGATGTCCAAGAATTTTCATATTTTAGACATTTTAATTTTACCTCCAAAAATATTTCAAAAAAACATGAAATTTAACTTATTGGTTTGTTTTTTGACCAGAAGCTAGAATATAAAAAATCCCTAAAATATCTTAAAAGAAACTTCAAAATGTTCATTTTCCTTGTTCTCCATTACAAAATCAATTACCTCATATCTACTAATCATTTTGCATTCAAAACAAAGCACCACACTCTCGTAACTAACTCCTTTTTTAATATGAAATTTGGTTGAAAAAGACTTCTTGAATGAGGAGAGAGAATGAATCTGAGTATATCTTTGTAGATAATATAAAAAAGGCAAAACAAGATTGCAAAAGTGGAGAGAGAAGAGAATTATTTTTACTATCCTTCCCTCCTCTTTTCCTTGTTTTAAGGAGGAGAGAGAGGGGGCTAAAAGGCCCATTTGTAAGTCCATTTTTTTCCTAATGTTTCAAATATTGCAAATTTGTAAGTGTCAATATTTTAGTGGCCAAAAAATCTGAAAATTTATAAGTGTTGATATTACAATTTGTGGTGTTGGGATTTTTAGGGAGACTCTATAATTTATAAAATACGTGGAGCCATACACTTTCCACTGGTAATAATATCCTCATCTTGACTTTGAATTTTCCTATCAGCTAGTTTAAAATAGAAGCTACCAGGTGGATTCTGCATTAACATTGTAATTTCCTAGCACATTATACTTAAGGGCCAATCATTCTACATTTGCAACACTTGGGACTTGTGGCCCTCACAAATGATAGTAACATTCACAGTTGCACTCTCACGCATGTCTCGATCAAGGCACAACCGTTCACCCTTGAGCATCCTCTCTCTATGATACTTGAACACTAGGCATAAAGTTTGTCATGTGACAAAGTATCTATAATTGGAAAGAAAAGTTAGTCGGTCCATCCCAAAGTAAGATAATAGTCAACGAAGAGAGAAAAATTTTACTTGAAAACCATGTCCCTTGTTGTGACTCGACACTCCATTGTGTCAGGACTGTGAGTCATTTTTCTGTCCAATTTTTACCTAGAATCCTTATTATATAATCCTCCAATGCAATTTTTATGACATACATGCTTTTGGTACGTCTCAAACCCTTATATTCCTTGAATATATGTGCAAAAATTGCAATTGGTATGAACCAGCTTAGATGTACATTCTTTGAGATAGTGCTTGACTTCATAGAGTTCAATATATTTTTTGAAATTTTTATGCTACACATGTGCAAAATGTTGCTACTACATAATGACCATTTTATGCTATTGAGATTCGATATGTGCATAGACTCAAGGGTTCCATATTCTTGACCCCCCTTGGGAAATATGTACTTGGAGTCACCGAGAAAAACCAGGTCCTCTCTATAAGCTACTTAGTTGTATGCCCTCAAAGAGCAATCTACCAATTTCAAGGTGTTAACACTTAAAAGGAACCTTGTGAAACTCTTGACATTTTTCCATCACAGCAACCCAAAGGGTGTTGCAATGTTTTGTTGAAAGGGCACAATGGACGCAATATGTATTTATTTTTTCATGAATACATATTGTACCAACACCTCTATTACTGCAAGGTGAGAATCAACATTCCTCTATCTGAGAGCTTTTTTGACCCTTCTAGTACTTTGATACATCTGTAATTGCAAATGCTTTTACCTTGAGAGCTTTCTTCATACTTGGATGACACATATATACCCAAGATGAGCAATGATACGTATCAGTGATCCAATTTCCTTATTCATCTTTTTTTTAAATGTACTTCTATTGAGAAAATGCATGTTCTTCTCTCAGGCATTATAACCTAGGCATTAGACGTAAAGAAGTATGTATTAGCCCCTAAACACTAAGCATTTTAAGTCTGTCTAGTAATCACCAATATGTCATACAAATCAACATGGCATTAAGAGATGTTTACACTTTTGTAAATAGACATAAACATCAATATCGAAACACATGTGGATATGTACATCGACAAAAGTATAAATTCAATTTCAAGGTAGGAATTTAATCATACCATTTACATGAAATATAATGGAAAGAATAGCACAATAATACTTAGAGAAATTTTCCAAAATAGATTTCATTATAATGAATAGGAGTCTGATTTTACTCAATACATTGTATAAAACGTGGGTATTATATAGTAGTTGTTACAAGGATAGCAGCCACATGGTATGCAAATCTTAATAGACACATTGGATTGACACATGAAATATTCTATGAGTTGAAACATTGTGTGTTATATGGATGATATGATACAAGAGTTTCACGAATCATTGCCAATTGGCATGGAGATCCGAATGGACACACAAAGCAAATAAAGTAGAGGATTTTTAAACCATCAACTTCTAGCATATCCATATCATCCAACACAAAGGAATCACTCAACACAACAAAATAGTCGATTGAGAAAAATGTGCTTCACCTAAACCTTGTATAATACTTGCATGTACAAAAAAAATACTCACATGAATCCCTTTTAACAAAAAATATCTAGATAACTACATGAATAGAAGCAATACAAAATAGAGCCAATTTACTTATAAGCTGATCTACTAAAGATAAGATTGAATCATTGCTTATAACAAAACCCGTTGCAGATGATGGACAAAAGAAAACATCAATCCCATCAAACATAAAAGTTTCAAATCAAATGAATAAATTTTGGTACCATAAAGTATGGAAATTTTACTCGTAAATCAAGCTACAGAATCTTTGATCTATCTTGTGTTAAGTGCTGCAATAACAATTGATCCTTAAGTTAGAACTAGCATCAAACCCTGTTGTAAAGATAGTAGAGAAGGGACAACACAAAGAGGAGGAAAGAGAGAGTGTGTGAGTACGCAAGAGATTAGAGAAAGAAATGAGCACCTATCCAATCTTGCCCAAATTGATCTCTACAAAAGACAATAGCAAGAGTTAGTATTTACATTAAGGTATACTAAAAAAAACAATAGAAAAGAGGAAACATAGAGAGAGAAAGAGAGAGAGAGATATATGAGCACTTATGCAATGCGACCCAAAATGATCCCTGCAATAAAATAACAAAGGTTAGAACTAACATCATGCTGCATTGAAAATATAGTAGTACAAAAAATGAAAAAGAGAGAGAGAGAGAGAGAGAGAGATTAACACCTTCACCTCTTGCTCCAAATAAACTCTGCAAGAAAACAACAATTAGAACCAACATAAAATTCTATTGAAAATACAACATAAAAAAGAAACAATACATAGAGAGGGGAGAGAGAGAGAGAGATGAGCACATGTGCCTCCTAGCCAAAATAACCTCTTCAATAAAATAACAATAACAGTAATGAATGACATCAAACCCTATTGAAAATTTAGCAAACAAGAGAAAATGCAAAGAGAGATAGGCACAAGTGTTTTGCTCAAAATCTAGAGCTTCATGGAGAAGAAAGTTCAAAGGTAAGCAGAATGCTCAAAATCCTAATTACTCTCACCAAGGAGCTTCAATGGAGAAGAAAACTCACCAGTATAGAGAAGAGAGGGAAAGTGGTATGGTACTCAACTTTTGGGTTAAACTAATTTTGTGAGAGGAAAAAAAACCAAAAAGAAAAGGGGGAGAAATATGAGGTGAGAGAAACTCATATTTTGTATACTATTCATTTTGTGGTATGGTACTCAACTTTTGGGTTAAACTTTGTGAGAGGAAAAAAAACCAAAAAGAAAAGGGGGAGAAATATGAGGTGAGAGAAACTCATATTTTGTAAACTATTCATTTTGTGGTATGGTACTCAACTTTTGGGTTAAACTTTGTGAGAGGAAAAAAAACCAAAAAGAAAAGGGGGAGAAATATGAGGTGAGAGAAACTCATATTTTGTGTACTATTTATTTTTTCGTTTTTTTAAATCCCCCACTATCCCTTTTTTAAATTAAAAACCCAAGATTTGGAGAGAGAATATTCACCCTCTATGGATGTCAACATCTAGCCTTTTTATTGGACAATCCAAAAGGCCCACATCTTAAACTATCTTATTTTTAAGGACCTATTTGTCAGTTCTTTTTTTTCCTAATGTAATGATGTCTTTTTACATGAGTGAAGATGGCTTTTGTCTCTACACAACTAATACCCCATGATGGTCAAATTCATGTATAATATAATAGCATGTGGTTGCTAATGCAAAAATTGGACCTATCCATGGCCATAGTCATCACTCTGATTCTTGTACCTATGATGCTTGCATCTGTTGTAGAGGTGATGATGTTATCTTTGCATTGTGGCAAATGACCCTTGCCTCAACAAAGCCCCCTTTCCTCACTACCATAAGGACAATAGCCAATGCATTCTCGTTGTTGAAGGGAAATCACATCGAGCCACAAATCCATAGAGGATTAAAGCTCAAAGCAAGATGGAGAAAGTTTCCAATTGACAATAGACTAGAATTACCAAGGTTCGTAAACACCATGAACCACTACATATTCCATTTTATGTGAAAGGTACCATCAATGCAAACATAATTCTAGACAAAAGGATAAGGATCAAAATGTGTAGCCAAGGATTCCTTGAGCTCTGGCCAGATAGAATCCTAGATGCTCGGGAAAAGAAATTGAGGAGTAGAACCCTCAAATAGTATCTCATCCAGTGGAAGGACTATCCAGAAGAGGATGCCACATGGATTGACGAGAGTACTCTCAACCAATAATACCCCCAATTCCTTTCGAGATGAGGACATCTCGATTCCATAAGGGGAGAAGGATGTAATATTCTGCCATGCGAATCTTCCCTTCCCTCTTTTTAATGATTAAATCGTTTGAAATTTTTTTACGCAACCTCCCTATCGACACCGTCAGCTAGCGGAGGGAGGGGGAGTGGAACTCCCAGTTGACGTAGCTGAGGGAAAAGGAGTCAATGTGGCAGGCAGAGGAGGCCTAAGATCAGGAAGACGATGATTGCCATGGGCGGAGGGGCACACGTATGCCACCACCAAACTCAAACTATCTCTCCTTCTCCTCCATAAACTAATACATGACGGGAAGGCTGTTCTAGCCACCTGAATGGAGGGAAAGGAAGGGGGCCCCGTGTCACCACCCCCACCTCCCCCCCCCCAAATTATTACTGCCCCACCCCTTTAAACCTCACCCCTTAAAATACCCGCCCTCCCCCTCCTTAAGCAAGGAAAAAAAAGGAATGCATCATTCTCCTTTCCCCCCACTCCTATTACTAAGCTTGAGAGAGAGAGAGATAATGTGTGTCTGTGAGAGAGAGAGAGAGAGAGACAGAGACAGAGACAGAGAGAGAGAGAGAGAGGGAAGGGGGAATCTAGAGTAAGAGAGGAGGAGAGAGAGGGAGAGAAGAGGCCCAAGGACAATTTCTTACTTGGATGAAGCCTTGAGCACCCTCTCTTCCCATTGACACTTCCTGAGATCTCTCCATTGATTGCCTTTAAGTGGACAAGGAGATCGTGAAAGTTAAGACAAGGCATAGGGAAATCCTACACCAAGGAGTCCTCCAAGAGAAATGAAAGATGCATTCTAAGCTCTGAAATGGCCCCAAAGTGTAAACTCTCTCAAGTAACTGGAAAAACCGTGACTACAAAAGGAGGAGTGTGCAAAGATGCCGCCATCAATACAAACGTGTTATGGGTGTAAACACTAACTCGACACTCCAAAATCAAGTACTACTACCGTATCTATTACTTGAAACGGAACATTTAAGCATGGACATCTTTAGGACGAAGTCATCCATGAGTTGCCGGTATACATAAATATTCCATATAGGTCAATTGCATCCTGTAGACCATTGGAGAAAATTAACTCGCATTTACAATGAACTCATGCAAACTCGCACTTAAATACTTAATTGGTCATACCTTATGAATTGCATAAATCCAATAGAAGGAATTTTCATGAATGGGGATCCGCATCGTATCATCAACTCAGGAAAGATTTGCATCTAGATTTGCATGGCATCATGTATAGCCTCAGTTGTACCACATAATAGGGATGCATCTAAAAAGATAGATTTAAGATGCGTATATGAAATGCTAAGCTTCATTGCAAGGGCCAGTTTGGTAAATGAAATCCTACATGATAAGTGAGGCTAAGATTTAATTTGACTCAACTAGGATTCTAATTGCAAATAGGTCAAGTTTTCCTTACGACCATATTTTGACTTAGAGTCAACATACTCTTTGGTCTCCATCCCAATAACTATCCATGATGAGTCCAAAATACTCTTGGGTATATCCTTCTCAAAATATGATATATCTCAAAGCTAACACAAGTAAACTCGAATGGCGTATCCACAATAAGAATGGCCATTCGCCACGTTACATTCGATGTTCGAAACTATTTAAGGATTGTAAATGGGCTTAGTTTACGCTTGACTTGCGAGAGGAATGAAATAAAGCTTAGAACCCTAAAAAAACATAGAACCCTAAAAAAACTCTAAGGTGGGAAAATGGTTACCAACTAACCAATTGAAGTCCTAGACCGGAACCTTAAGAACCAAAGGTTAATAACCTAGGAAAGCTACTATCCAAAACTATAACATAATTGCTCACTCCTATTACATAGGAGTGGGTTCAGAAAGAGGGTATTGTTTATCTCTCAAAAGATAATGGAAATTGATGCCAAGGCAAGAAAGACCCAAGAAGGGTATCACTAAGCATTTAAAGATGGGAACTCCACCTTAGCAGATGTCATGAGTACTCGCCTTCATTATTGATTGTGCTTGTGAATCTAGAATCATTGTCTATGAAAGGAATGTATGACCCAAGCTCACAAAAGGAACTTGAATAATGAATCATGTTGAAATCATAGAGGGCGCACCAAGCTACCCCGAACTGGCCACCAACCCTAGCCAAGGGGATTCCAAATAACTGTGATGGGAACGTGGACCGAACCCACCACGAGAGGTCTCTCTGTGGATTAGTTTGTATGTAGGAGGACGCTTGGATGCCAAGGGGACTCTGGCTATAAATTCCTTGCCTCCTATGTCATGGCACTATGTGGACATGGTGTGAAAAACTCTGGAGTGCATCATCATCGGACTTCCTTATTGATCAAGAGAGTCAATGTGATCTGAGTCATTAGTACTAGTGTGAGTGGCATGAATGGTCCAAAAATACTAGATTTTTGGATAATTTTAGCCTTTTTTTATATTATTTATTGTAAAAATTCAAAAAAGTTAGAAAAGCTTCTAGATTACAATGGCATGCAAAAAGTAAGTTACTTTTTCAGCTAGTTATTGTATTTTTCATTAAAAAAAGGATGGGAAAAATCGCACATATCGTGATCGTTGTTGATAGGCTCAAAACTACAATTTGAATTGGAAGAGGAAGAAAGAGTGATCTGGGAGATCTATGACTAGGTGCCTTGGAGGTGTGTTGGGGTTTTACCCCCCCTTAGCCAACGGAGCCTTCAGATTTGGGTTCCGAGAAGCACAGAATGATTTGTTATTTTGATGGACGTTTTTGGTCTACAAAGGAGTTTAAGGAGATATCAAATCAAGTACCAAGTATCAAGTATCAAATCTAACACTAAAAAGTTTTCTTCGTCTTCATGTTTATTAGTTAAGGTACCGCAAAGTTACACCGACATCAAATTGAATATTTGGGCCATATAGTTTCTACCGAGGATCTCACTATTAATCCTAAGAAAATTCAACATTAATTAGTGGAGTAACTATGTAGACTAATTAACAATGTATGAATATTTACATACAGCTCATCCTTCCTACTAGCATATCCCATTGTGTTTCGAAAGATGTGCGTAATATTATTTACAAGATGGGTGAGCTCGCGAGGTATGTATACTTTATACTTATTTTTTAGTTTACATATTATGTACATCACATAGTAAACCCGCTTGAATTTATGGACAAAACTAATCATCGTTCTCAATTGCATATTGGTAGATTTGTGAGTTTGAAGGAAATCGATCCAATTACGTTGCAAGAGTCTCGAGTATTGTCCATTGAGGTGGTTTGTTTGGTGGAGGAAACTTTTCCTCGCTCCATTTTGACTACTCGAGTACACTTACTCGTACATCTGATTGATAAGATCGCAATTTGTGGGGTAGTTCATACAAGGTGGATGTTTTTTCTAGAGCGCTTTATGAAAACCCTAAAAGATTTTGTAAGGCAAAATACACCGCCCGAGGGAAGCATGGCTGAGGGTTGGTTAGTGAAATCATCCCTTGTGCAAATCTCTAAATATCTTACTAAAGTGGACTCCTCTTTACCATGACTATGGAAAGATTAGTCGTGGTAAAGAGGAGTCCTTTTTATGAATATTTGAGGATGACCTCTATAATACCTCAAGGAAAAGGAAGCAGAAAAGTGCTAATGAAAGAGGAACTTCGTAAGTTAAATGTATTTTGTGTGCTTAACAGCGAAGTAATGAGCAAATGGGTGACACTATATAAAGAAGCAAGGGCAAGAAGAGTAAGCGAAAGGCAAGCATTTCGTGCTAGACATAGACGTAATGTCCCATATCCAGAATATTTAAGTGCGCTTCCATGTCATATTGATATAGATTGGCTACATGAAGAAATGGAGAATATGGAAAAAGAGGAGGCGATGGATATATCGCAAGAGGAGTGGGAATACGCACGAGGTTGCTTATCAAAGGTGAGACATACTTATAATTAAGTTATCTTTAGTTATATATGATATAATAATTTCACATGTCTTATCTTTAACTAAATCATTAATATGATCTCAACAATGTACTACTAGTGCACATTGTTCAATGCTATTTGGTATCAAGGCAAACATTTTCAAACTCAACGTATAGATGATAAGAGAAATACCCTGGATTGTGGTATCCTTGCAAACTTCTAGGATACCAATGGCACCATGGAAGGTTATTGTGGCTTGATCCAAGATATTTTGAAGCTTGACTTTAGGCGATTTTTTATATATGTACTAGATGTGAAGTGGTTTAAAGAAGTAGTAACAACGGGTGAGCATTGCACAATTAGACGTCATCCAAGTGGTTTTGTAGTGATTGACTCTACAAAATTTCACCAAGGCAAGAATGACACATTCGTACTACCTCAACAATGAGAGCAGGTATATTAGAAGCTATTCATTTTTATATATATTACTTCTTGATACATTCTCAAAATACAATAAATATCTAAGTTGCTTACTTTTTAAAAAAAAAATGCAGGTTGTGTATCATCCAATGGCAAACAATAACCAATGGTGGCACGTCATCCCTATATCTAATTGTTCAAAACCAATATATGGCAATGCTACCAACATAGAGATAGTTGACGACAATCCGACAATCAATGATGATACAATCAATGATGATGCACATGATGATGCCATGATCGATGATATACATGATGCAGTGCAAGATGATCCCCGCAAGGATGTTCAAGGAAGCACAGAAGAGGATAACAATATGGTTGTAGATGATGATGAAGAAATTGAGCATAGCAATACTTCTGACAGTGGGATAGACTGATTTGTTTCATTGCCTATTGGTAACATAGACCTAGAGATAGATAGTCTAGCAAGGGCCGATCTCATTAAAGATGAGATTGATCATTCATTGTAGCATATATAATTAGCTTTGAATGATTGGATGTTGTAACGTGTCCTCTTCGTATCATCCAGGACATGTATTAGCATTCCATCGGAAGGGATGTCTAGAAAGCTCCGCCCGACACTCCCATGGAATGTTCCGGGATTTGCGATCTAGGTCTTTCCGCGTCTGCCATGTAGCGAAAGTATCCTGGCCGTTCCCACTTAGGATCGACCGGAATTAGGGTTTTCCTAACTGGTCATTAACTAACAGCAACTAGCGTCGGACCCAAGTGAACTACTTTATGCAGAAACGCCAGGTCCGAAGCGGATTCACGCTGCACTTGGTTCAAGGAGAATGGAAAATGAGAGGGATGCAAAGCTCAACCTCTCTGCCATAAGGCATAGTCCCATTCCGTTCCCCTAAAACAGCGTAAATCGGTTAAGACATAACTCTAGGTCATCGCTTTCGTTATTCGTTTTCTTTGATGATCATTCCACTGTTCTTTAAGAAAAGTTCCCAGCTAACCGGGACCACCCAACCGCAGGATGGACCTATGGCCCATCCTCCGCACTTTCCTCGGTTTGTTTTAGTTATGTAATTATCTAACACGTTAGTTCAACATGTAACAACCAGCTTCTTTAATTAATCCGTTAAACACTGGTTCCTTCACGTAATCTTATCACGTGACATAGAAAAAAAAACGATATCAAACAAGTTCTTTATTAACATATCATCATTTTTATATTTGAAATACAAGGAGTTCCGCCCGTAGGCTTGTCCATAATCTGCCCGAAGGCTATCCAGTAATCCACAGTGATCACTAATCCAAGCTTCTGCCCATAGACTAGTATGTGGGCCTCGAGATCCAATCCCGAGTCACGTTAGCCTCTTGTGCAGGACCCGGAAGGCGAGGGATTTACGGCCAGAGCCCCCCCTTGCACCCAAGCGTCCTCCTGCTCCAAGTAGAGCTCAATGGAGAGACCTCTCGCGGTGGGTTCGGTCCACGTTCCCGGCGCGGTCAACAACCCCCTTGGTTAGGGTTAGGCAGGCAGTCGGGGGTAACTGAAACTGCCTCTCCCTTCAGACCTTCAACCTGAAGTATATGTATTCATTTAATTTGTAATTCATAATTCAAATAGTGCTAAAAAAAACTCTAGCAAGCACAAACATTTCCATTAAAATCGATCGTGTTGTTTGGAAAACTGCTGAGGAATTATTCTTTCTTTTTGAGTGTATAGCACTCATTCCCAAGGTGTCTTGTAACTTGGCGAGATCCTTTATAGTCCGGGTTAGGGCGTACCTTATTAACCCAACTTGGTCAACCCTAAAGTTCATTAAATACTTTAGTTTCCGGTTTATAACTTTCCTTATTTAGAAGGATATCCACGAATACGTCCTTTTGCAAGATAACTTGCGTAAGGATCTGCCATCCTTGTTGAGGTTATTTACCCTTTCGTCTTGTGAACCAGTCACAAGACTACATGACTTCGTACTTGTTGCACAAGTCATGCGTTGAAATAATCCGTTTAAGTTTCTTTAAGCTCACGTATGTCGAACCTAGGGTTTCTTTTTAAGAACCTCAGGAACAAACCCTAGTCGTTTATCGTTACAAATTTATTGACCCTACAATAAGAAAAGTAGTCAAGTGCTTAAGGTATAAACGTTTCTTTGGTCTTTAAATCATTTCCGAGGCGTATTTTTCTCTTCAGCATGGTATTTCTAAGTTTAGATTGGTTTAGTTATCTTTTGGAAGGTAATATTGATCACCTCGTCACGATTTATTATCCTTGTGATAATTGATTTTTCAGTCGATGAATTTAATTTAACCTTCCTTTTTCCTTGCAAACGAACTCATGCCAAATAATAATCTTTTCCTTGCTAAGAAATGCAGTTAGCAATGATAACTTCCTAGTAATTTGAGTAACGAGAAAAAAAAACCTTTCATGGATTTCATGATGAATCGTTGCTAAAGGAATAGGGTTAATGGTGCAAGATGCAGCTTTTATATCTTCAAGAATTTAACTCAAATATACTTCTATAGTAAGTAGATAATCTTGTTTGTAATTCGTTATAAATGCATGATGCTATTCGAAGGAAACTACGTTCTATACATTATCATTTGTTCAATTAAACTGAACTCCTTCATTGTAAATAACTCGAAAAAAAAAATATATCCTATCCTTAACAATTTATCTTTACATGATTTGACTTAAAACCCGATATAAAACCAAGAAGGAAAAACCTGGTTTTGGGGTGAGATATCCACATGTATACCGGGAGACGACCCTCCCGTAGCTACTCCTTGGACTTTCTTAGGCGGCATCGCAGTTCGATCGTGAAGGCAGCTTTTACTCTTTCTTCCGGATTTCCACCGTCTCTCTTTCGAGGCAAGAAGTCGATCAAAAAGTTGACCACCGGAAAGGATAATAAGACCTCTAAAATCGTAGCTTCTTCGGAGAGAAAAAAGTTTGTAAGCTTAAGGGATAAAGGATCTATAGGATATAATCACGGTGGAAAGATTATGTGTGAGCGTGGCTTCACAAACATCTATGAAAGCCCTTGGGATATCTTTGGCAATGGAAGGATTTGGGAGTTTTTCAAACCCAAAGGAAAAATTGAAAAAATAACACAAGGGTTTATAGTTGGGAAAAAAGGTGTGTACGGGGTTTAGAAGGGCTTAGGAGTGTACAAAAGAAAAAGAACATATGAGGGTAAAACACGGGGTCAAACACAAGACGGGACTTACGGTTTTAGGCACGCGGATTAAGGGTTTTCTCCTCCTAGAGTAAGGTGAGTTTTAAGGGACTTGGCTTTAATGCACTCCGGAAAAGGGTTAATCGTACCCCGGAAAAGGCTTAAGTCTACCCTGGAAAAAGGGGTTAATGCACCACGGGAAAGGGGGCTTGGGGTTTAAAAACCCGGGAAAGGGGGAAATGAAAATTCAAAGGAAGGGGATATGAGGGGTGAATGGGGGCTTGATTAGCTCCCCCCTTAGGAAGCTTCTACAAAGAAGCTTCCTTTATCACGTGGCAGGAGGGGGAGAAAAAAACAATCTGGGGGGGGAAATGGCTAAACTGACGGCGGCGCTGTGGAGATGGAAGCTGGAGGGGATAGGCGGCAGTGGCGGCTGGTGGCGGCAGCAATCGAGCAGGCGGCGTGTCTCTTCTTCTCCTCCCTCCTCCCGCAGCTACTCCTTTAAATAGGGGAGGGGAGGGAATCCTCCCCCCTTACCTGTCATCATGCATGGCGAGGGAGCCAAGCAAGCTCCAGCGAGGAGCTTGCTGGCTCCTCCATCCCCCTCACACACGCCAGCTCGAAACGCTGCCGTGGGGCGAAAAAATTTTCTTCATTTATATCTTTAATATATTACATTCTCTCCCCCTTAGAAGAATCGAGATGTCCTCATCTCGAGATAAACAGGGGATATTGATGGCTGAGAGTGCCTTCATCTACCCAAGTGGCATCCTCTTCGGAATAATCTTTCCATTGGACGAGGCATTCTCTCAAGGTTTTAGATCTTAACTGTCTCTACCTAACATCTAAGATCCTATCTGGCCTTAGTTCAAGGACTCCTTGACTAGGCATTACAATTTGTTGGTCATCAAGTACATGGTTAGGGTTGGGTACATATTTTTTCAATAGGTTGATATGGAATACATTGTGAACCTTTAGGTTCTCAGGGAGTTGCAATCTATAAGCATTGGGTCCTAGGCATTTGAGGATTTTGTACGGCCCACAATACCTTGGACTTAGCTTCTTGCAATCTCCTAGGGATAGAGAACTCTTTTTAGGGCGTATGCGAATGAAGACCATGTCTCCTTCTTCGAAGACTCTCTCTTTACGCTTCAAATCTGCGTATGCCTTTTGTCTATCCTTGGCCGCTTGTATGTCTTGTCTTATTGACTCTATTTGATCATCCATGTCTTCCAACATCTGTCTTGACGCTTCAACCCTTAGGGTTGGATCAGAAAAGTTTAGGGGACTTCGACAATCATGACCATACAATGCTTGGAAAGGGATCATCTGAATGCTTTGTTGGTAAGAAGCATTGTAGGCAAACTCTACCAAAGACAAGTATTGAATCCAATTCTTTGGTTGTCGAGAGCAGTATGCCCTAAGCATATCCTCGATGACTTGATTTACTCGCTCTGTTTGGCCATCCGCTTGGGGATGGTAGGTGGTGCTAAAACAGAGTTGAGTCCCAATAGCTTCAAAGATAGCTCTCCAGAAGTGTGATATGAAGAGAGAATCTCGATCACTGATGATTCTTCTGGGTAAACCATGTAGCTTGAATATCTATTTGATAAACAATCTTGCAATGTCGAAGGCTTTATAGTTTGTCTTTACTGGAATCAGGTGTGCAACCTTGGTAAGCATGTCAACCACAACCATAATGGAATTGTATCCTCCTTGGACTTGGGGTAAGCCTACAACAAAATCCATACTGATGAATTCCCATTTCATTTGGGGAATGTCAAGGGGTTGCAGTTTCCGTGGCATCATAACATGTTTGGCTTTGATACGTTGGCAAGACAAACACTCAGTGACATATTTGAGAATGTCACCTTTGAGCCTCTCCCAATGGTAGCTCTTCCTAACTGCATTAAGAGTCTTAGCATAGCCAGGATGTCCTGCGAAAGGGGAATCATGAGCTTCCCATATTATCTTCTGCTTAAGTGACTGGCTTGCTGGTATACACAGCCTTGTTCTGTAGTAAACAAGTCCATTATCAATGGAAAATTCCTGATACTTAGCTTGCAACTTTTGATTCTTCTCCTTGGTAGATATTTCCTTTAGCATTGTTTGGTAGGCCAAATCATGGCATGCTTCCCCTCTAGCTAGTTCAAGTATAGGGTTGTTTGGCATAGATACTTTTGTAGCCAGAGATCTGGCCGTTGATGGATTCTGCAAGATTAGGAAATTTAGGAATGCCTTGCGACTGAGTGCATCGTCAACTACATTCTCTTTCCCTGGTTGATACTTGATTTCAAAATCATATTCCTCCAACACTTCAATCCACCGACGTTGCCTCATGTTGAGCTCGTTCTGGGTAAAAATCCATTTGAGACTCTTATGATCAGTTACTAGAGTAAACTTGTTACCCAACAGGTAGTGTCTCCAAAGCTTTAGAGCATGGATGACAGCTAGTAATTCCAGATCATGCGTGGCATAATTCTTTTCATGACTCTTCAATTTCCTTGAAGAGTATGCTACTAGATGACCTTCCAGCATAAGTACACACCCCAAGGCAAGAATGCTAGCATCTGTTACTACCTCGAACTCTTTATTGAGGTCTGGAAGTTTTAGAATAGGTGTTGATACCAAACTTTGCTTCAATTTGTCGAAGCTATTCTGTTCGGGAGTTGACCATGTAATGGAAGTCTGCTTCTTTAGTAAATCCATTAGAGGTGCTGCAATCAAAGCATACTTTTTGATGAAGACCCTATACCATCCTGTCAATCCAAGAAAACTGCGTATTTCTCTGACAGATACTGGTGTTGGCCATTCAAGCACATCTCTCACCTTGGCTGGGTCTACTGATATCCCTTCTAATGATACTATGAATCCCAGATATTCAATCTGACGCTTGAAGAATGCACACTTCTTCATTTTTGCATACAGCTTATGTGACCTCATTGTCTCAAGGATAATCCGAAGTTGAGATTCATGATCTTCTTCCTGTTTAGAATAGACTAAAGTGTCATCAAAACACCATATTAGGGAATGTGGGAATTTTCCATAAGTTTGGTACATGTGGTCAAATCTTTGGATTTGTCATAACTTGAACACTAGAACTCCAAATTGAGCACTCTATAGCTCAATAGATTGTATTTTCCAAGTGCTTTCCAATGATAGGTCACATCATATGGTTTTGAGAAACTTATGGGCATATCATCCAGGTGCCACCTTTTTAGTATTCAAAAAATGGGAATCGGGAGATTCCCAAACTCACTAATATTGTGTTTCAAAGAAGACAAGCACGAAATCGTCAAGATATGGTCTAAAAATATCCTGCATTAATCTAATGAAGGTAGCAGGTGCATTCGTAAGCTCGAATGACATAACCAGGAACTCAAAGTGCCCATATCTTGTATTGAAGGCCGTCTTTAGAATATCTTCTTCCTTGATCCTTATCTGATAGTAACCTGACCTGAGATCAATCTTGGAGAAGATCTTTGCACCTTGAAGACGATCAAGAAGCTCATCTATTCTAGGAATAGGATACTTGTTCTTGACTGTTGATTGATTCAACCCTCGGTAATCAATACATAGTCGAAGTGTCCCATCTTTCTTTTTCTGGAATAGTACTGGAGCTCCCCACGGTGAATTGCTAGGCCGGATGTAGCCCTGATCTAACAGTTGCTTGAGTTGTTCCTTCAACTCTATTGCTTCTGGTAAGGACATTCTATAAGGTCTCTTTGCAATTGGCGTAGCTCCAGGTACTAACCTAATCTCATGATCTACTTTTCTTTGAGGTGGAAGTTCGGTCAATTCTTTAGGGAATACATCAGCATATTCCTTTAGCCATGAAGGCCCTTCATGAGACTCTTGCTTTTGATCTAACTTGTTGAGTTTGATCAAGTAAACGGGTAATCCTTTTCTAACTCCTTTTATGATTCGAGATACTTTGGCCAATTGGATTCTTGGCACTCCTGCCTCACCTTGAGTTGTGACAAATTCCCTTTCAGAGTTTTGAAAAGAAACTTGACCCTTTCCACAGTGAATATGGGTGTCGTTGGGCTTAAGCCAATCCATTCAGAGTAGATACTCATGGATTCCTAAATTCATGACTCTGAATTTGACTGAAGTCTTCTTTCCTCCCAGAAAGAATTCCAGCTTAGCAGTTTGCCTGGTACAAGTTACCTCACGACCATTTGCCAATTCGACAAGCAGGGTAGGTGCTTCTATTGTGGCTATTCCTAATCTTTTTGCACATGTTGGTGAGATAAAGGAATGTGTACTGCCACAATCAATCAAGGTTTTGAAACCTTTACCTTGATAGTCCGATGGTGTCTGAATCACCGAGAACTGGCGATTCGGCCCTTTCTTGTGTAAAGCGGCATGGACTATCGCTCTTTCGAATTCTGCTTCCATAGTCGGATCTTCCTCTTCTTCTTCTTCGCATCTTTGCCTATTGGCAATGCAGGCGGTTCTTCCTCTTCCACGGGTGGCGGCTCCTTGACCGCTGCCTGCTCCTTGGAAAGGCATTTGGCGATGCCCTCCGCTAAGCTTGGGACATTGCCTCTTGAAGTGACCGGGTTCGTTGCAGTGGAAACAACGGAGGTTTCGGCCATTACTTTGAGTAGGAACAAAGTTGTTGACGTTATTTGTTCTTGCTTTCTTTCTTTGTCCCTGATTATGACCTTGAACTCTCTTCATTTGAGGTCTGAATGCACCTCTGTTCGGGTCATTATAAGACCAAGTTTTGTTACCCCTTGGTCTAGTTTGCACCTCCTGAATTATAGGCGCCACTCAAATGAGTGCATCCTGAAGATTTGATAGACGCATAGATTCGAGACGGGTATTTGCTGGTGGATTTAAGTCCGCACAAAATTTGGACACCTGTTATGTCATGTCCATCTGTGGCGCATACTTTAAAAGTGAAACGAATTTAGAGTAGTATGCGTCAAGAGTGAGCCCTAGCTGTTTTAGCTCGTAGAACTCGTTCATTTTCTGCGTGCGATATGCAGGTGGTAAGTATCTACCCTGCACGGCTTTCTTAAGCTTCTCCCAGGTAACGGATCCCTCTGCGATCCCTTGATCCCTGCACCATTGCTTCCACCAAAGTCTGGCTTCGCCGGTGAACTTTAACTTGGCGAGCATAGCCTGATTGGTAGGTGCAGTACTGGCTGCTTCAAAGTAATCCTCCATGGATTCAATCCAAATTTCAGCATCATCCTGGACAAACCTACCTCTCCCGTCAAACTCGGGTGGCTTTATCTACTTGAGGAGGAACTTCTTCTCCTGGATCACAGTAGTACTTGATGTAGGAGGCGAATTTGGAACCTGTACCTGGGGTTGTGCCTGGATAAAGGTTTTCTTAACGTTATTATATGATAATTGACGTTAGCTTATCTTTCACTTTTAGTTCAGCTATCTCGTAAACAATGTAGCTACTTAACTTTTTAACAACTCTTATGCACAGCCAGATATTGATAAAAAGAAGTCTTTATTTGTATTTACATGGGCATAGCCTTTTTGAATATAACGTTTCATGTAATGATAAGCCAATCGTTACATTCAGTTTGGGGAGAACAACGTTGTATTGCATTTGTCTACTGGAACTATGTAATAGTAGGGTTTTGGGTCATTATCTTTAGGAATCGATAATTCATTGGAAGTTCAGGATACCCTTTCCGTTGGAATCCATACTTCTTATGGCGGCCCAACACTTTAATCCTGTCGGCTGGGATTACACGGGTTACTTCCTCATATACATATGAGTTCATCTCAACCCTCCGACCCTGGATATGTAAAGTCGAATTTACGTGAGCTTCCACAAAGACGAACAACTTCATGATTTTCAAGTCTTCCAACCACTTGATCCTTTTTAGGTTGGTCTGTAGATAAGCAAACCGGTGGGCGGCTATATAGTAGATTCTAGAAGACCTCGTACATCTTCGTTATATGTATAGAGGTGATGGATTATAAATCTGCTCCACGATGTTCATCATCCCAATTCTTTGTCTATAAAGTGGAGAATGCATTGCAGTCATAAACATGACCTGAAATACCAAAAACTTGTTCCACGCTTCATAATTCTGCAAGACAGCATTGAAGGTAAGAAAATGTTTGGACAGCAATAATTTCTTTACTACATTTTATTGAGATCTCATAAAAACAATTCCGTTATTGGTCGCTCTGATACCAACTGTAACGTGTCCTCTTCGTATCATCCAGGACACGTCTTAGCAGTCCATCGGAAGGGATGTCTAGAAAGCTCCGCCCGGCACTCCCATGGAATGTTACAGGATTTGCAATATAGTCTTTCCGCGTCTGCCACGTAGCGGAAGTATCCTAGCCGTTCCCACTTAGGATCGACCGGAATTAGGGTTTTCCTGACTGGTCATTAACTAACAGCAACTAGCGTCGAACCCAAGCAAACTACTTTACGCAGAAACGCCAGGTCCGAAGTAGATTCACGCTGCACTTGGTTCAAGGAGAATGGGAAACGAGAGGGATGCAAAGCTCAACCTCTCTGCCATAAGGCATAGTCCCATTCCTTCCCCTAAAACAGCGTAAATCGGTTAAGACATAACTCTAGGTCATCGCTTTCCTTATTCTTTTCTTTGACGATCATTCCGCTGTTCTTTGAGAAAAGTTCCTAGCTAAGCGGGACCACCCAACCGCAGGACGGACCTATGGCCCAATCTCCGCACTTTCCTCGGTTTATTTTAGTTATGTAATTATCTAACACGTTAGTTCGATATGTAACAACCAGCTTCTTTAATTAATCCGTTAAACACTGGTTCCTTCACGTAACCTTATCACGTGACATAGAAAAAAAAACAATATCAAACAAGATCTTTATTAACATATCATCATTTTTATCTTTGAAATACAAGGAGTTCCACCCGTAGGCTTGTCCATAATCTACCCGAAGGCTATCCAGTAATCCACAGTGATCACTAATCCAAGCTTCTGCCCATAGACTAGTAGGCGGGCCTTGAGATCCAATCCCGAGTCACGTTAGCCTCTTGTGCAGGACCTGGAAGGCGAGGGATCTACGGCCAGAGCCCCCCTGGCACCCAAGCGTCCTCCTGCTCCAAGTAGAGCTCAACGGAGAGACCTCTCGCGACGGGTTCAGTCCACGTTCCTGGCACGGTCAACAACCCCCTTGGTTAGGGTTAGGCAGGCAGTCGAGGGTAATTACTTGCCATAGGGATGCTTGGCAAGATGGGAGTAAAAGATACGAAGAGTACTCAAATCAAGATAAATACATGGAGTAAAGGAATGGTTAGGATTCTCATTCCATCGATTACACATGTCGGCATGATAAGGAGAAGTGGAAAAAAAAAATCAATCTTCTCAATATGTTCTCATACATAAATTTCTTGATTGTTACACAAAAGAAATAAATAGATGAAGTCCAATGAATGAATTCACAATATATCTTCAAAGTTTGATCACAAGATAGCATAATTTGTTATGAATATGCATGAAAAGAGAAGCGAGTTGAAAGTTTTTTTGATAGTGTAGATAGGGCACTACCAAGTAATAAGATTCCATCACCCAAACCATTAAAGGTTTGATTACTGCAGTAGGTTTGTCACTCCATTCCATTCACCATGACTAGACATAATGTTTGTCATCAACTGCACCTTCATATCTTGTTGAATAGTTATCATGTATGAGTTTCTGATGTTCCATAGGAATATGATTTTGTGACAAGTGTTGAGGATTTTGAAATAAAACCAAGGAGTAGGGAAGAGAAAGAGATATTACTTAAGTTTCGCAGCTTTGTACGAAAATTGCACTTTTACATGTATCGTTCCAACTGAAAGTCGCAATTTTTGGTGCTAAGATGCTCATTGGTGGGCAAGCATGAGCTGGATATCCAATTCCTTTTGAGATAGCACTAAGATGGAAGTTGTAGGAGCGACTCACAATTGCTTAATCTTCTCCACGTTGTCCCTGAAGTAAAAACACAAGGCGACAAACAACCATTCATCAGATTACTTTTTCACTACCTTTACCTTATGAAGGATAGAGCCCTGTTGCATCTTGCCTTTGCCAAAGTAAGACCGATAAGGCCCACAACTTCCTTTATTACATTCCTTAGCCTTCTTTTCAAGTAGTTGTATTATATTCTAGCGTGAATCCTTTCACATTGTTGAGGAGGTGGCCGAGTCTTCCCAGAAACGATAGCTAGAGTCACTGTCTACCATGGCTTGGCAATTAGATGTTGTGGTCACGGAAAGAGATGGTCAAAGCTCCTCATCAGGAGGCCAGAAGGTTCCTTGAATATGAAGTAGCGGTCATATTTGTTTGCAGAGCTCACCGATTCCTATCTTGGTGAATAAGCTATGGTTTTGCAACAACTAGAAAGTCCCATGGTGAATCGATCGTCACCATGAAAGAATTCCAATCTTCATATGAGCTAGAAGGTGCCCACTTCAAACAAAATGGTATCGATCAACTCTTGATGAGAATGCAGGGATGCAAAGCAGTCGACGACTCCAACAGCGCCAATGACTCCTTCTTGCCTCGGCACGAGGGCCTCCTCTTCGTCACCATGTGTCGGTCGTCACGTTTCTTTCCCCTTCGTTCCTCGTTTCCTTTGGCTTCTCCTTTCTCATGTTTCCCTCGTCTCCTCCTTCATCACCATCTCGTCATCCTTTGGCTCTCTGCCTCCCGTCGTCCTTCAACTCTCTGCCTCGTGTCATCTGAGCTCACCCACTTCTGCGTCACCTTCGGCTCTCTTCAGCACGTTTTTTTCCATTCGCCTTTCCCCCGTCCTTTTATAATTAGCACACCTCCCTGAAAGCTCGTGGCTTTCTTTTTACACGAAAAAACTTTGGAAAAGCTTTTGATTGTCGTCAATCATGTTGCCGCTTTTCCCGTCATCCCAGCCCGTAATGCGTAATCAATGACGTCCACTTCTGCTTTCATGAAGTATGCCTCATTAATAGTCATATTTCCAAATCACTTCAGTCCAGCGATGGCCTCCTTTGATTATAAGATAGAGTGTCACAAAACAAATAGTGGTCCTCTATCTCTTAGCAAAAAGCATCACGGTTACTTCTAACATGTTGTAAGAGATGCACATATGCAATGGCATCAATTGCAAAAAAAAAAGCATCACTCATAGGTGCATTCTTGAACTGGTAGAAGACAAAGCTCGGTTGAACCGGTGCATTGACACGTTGTTGCACGCAGCCACAGTTTAAGTGTGCAATATTTATCATTTTCATGGCCATCATATGATCAATTCTAGGATCTAAACCCATTTCGCATAGTAAGGTGATATTTACCCTCTTTGCTTTGCTATCAATCAAGTGCAGACATCTCCTTACCAACAGAGTTGGCTATGACAAGTTGCTTACTACCTCAATAGAACAATTTGCTACCATTGTATGATAAGTTGGAGGCATCAAGCTTAGAATTAATGATATATTTGTCACTGAATGCCTTTTCTTCAATATTATTGGCACTTCCATGGAAGCAACTATCCTGAATATTCTAATGTATAAGGTATCCAATCCTTGAAAAAGCTTCTTCATACATTGAATAATTTTTGTGCATTCATCTTTGCTTGTATCTTCTTCCACAATGGCCATTGGCAAAGGATGTTGCAATCATCTCAGCTTTCCAGAATAATACTTAATAAAATGATCACCATGGCATCATAACAAGTATCACTCCATTAGACTTGTATATTGCCCTGAAGTGTTTTATTTAGCCAAATCCACCTTGCACAAACTTTAAGGAAGTAATGATTCATGGCGAAATTCATCACTCCATAATATTCATTCTTCCCATGTAGTATCTCCCATAAAATCAAAAATAAAAAACAGGAAGGTATACACACAATGAAAATAAATTCCTAATGATAATGACTAACGTGTTCAAATTTTTGGCAAAAAACTCTGCCCCTCAAATTTGTAGTGGTAGACGCGCAGCGTCACAATAGCATCACAATCATAGATAAAGACATGAACTGTATCGTTCGCACTACAACAAAAAGGCCTCTTAGACGCACTTTTAGACACGATTTTTGAATTGAAGAAAATCTTAGGCGCGCATCTACCCACCCATCTATTTGTGCGTCTACAAACTTGCGTCTATAGTCGCATGTATGAAGAAATTTACACGCAGAAATAGACGCGCAATAGACGCGCATATACACACGTGAATACAAGCGCATAAAAAAACCAAAATTGTTATTTATTTAATTTCTTTTGTGTGTCTACCAGCGTGTCTACATGGCAAATTAGACGGATATATAGACACACCCATAGATGTGCTTTTACAAGCGCCCATAGATGCGAATGCAAAACAAAAAATCTCATTTTAAAAAAAAAGATATTTAATTTCTTTTTTTAAATTTGAATTATCTAGCGCGTGTACTCTGCATGTTAGACGTGCTTATAAACGCGCGTTTTCTGCAATTTAGACGCGCAAAACAGAATTGAAAAAAAAAACCAGAGAGCATGTGGACATGCTCTCTGGTTCTTTGGTTTTTTTTTCCCCCTCCCATACATCAAATTGTGCATTTGGAAAAAGCACAATGGATTTGAAAGCACGAGAATTAAAAATAAAAATCCATGTATTCATTATAGATAAAACACATTTACATGGGGAGTTTAAGTGCTTGCGACCTAAAGCGTGGCCGCAAGCAGTAGGCTCAAAGATGAATAATAGATATACAAGAAAAAAAGGCCATAGAGGAGGTATGGTACTCCTCTACGAATCTGAAGAAGAAACATCTTCGCTAGCACCAGCATGGCTACTAGCGTCGCTATCCCCCTCCTCGCTATGCTCCACATCGGGGTTCGCCTACACACACAAAAGATCAAGGTTGCTTACGTACACATGGTGGAGAAAAAGTTATAATTAGCTATGCTTTTAATAGGAAAGTAAGAAAAATATACCTCCTCTGGCTGTCGAATCCTCATAGCCCGGTTGTATTGCTCCTCAGTGATGAGACCCTCCTCATAGAAGTGAAGCCATGTGGCTGGGCCATTATGGCCTTGACGATAACCTACCTCTCTAAGAGTAGGTATCCTACCAACGATAGTAGTCTGAAAAAAAATTATAATATATACAAACAATTATGAGACACAATGTATTAGAACAAATTATATAAAGAATTGAAAGAAATATAAATTTTAAAAAACTAGAAATGAAAATATACTTACAAACTCTGCCTCCCATGACTCTCTGCCACCCGATCCGTAATGCGATGATCCCATGGTTTCCATTTGGATGCGTCGCGCCTCTGCGTGCTGGTGACTCTTCACTTTCTCTGCTGCTTTCTTCTTGGCTTTCTTCCACTCTATGCGGTGGCACATAGGTGGTTGGCTATAGGCTCTATGCCCCTTCTCCTGTCTTTGCAGTGACTCCTTGGCGCGTATCATGAGGTGGGATCTTTTGTTGTGAAGCAAATCCCTCACTTTTGTGCATCCCCAATCATCCGAGAATCGCTGACCCTCAGGATTTGAGTACCTCCTATGGACTGCCCTCAACACCTCCTGCCCCACAAGCCCTTTTCTGATTCTTGAAGTAAACGAATAATCTTTATATGTCGCATGCACGACGCTCCTCATATACGCCATTACATCCCTTCCTTCATCATCATGGAAGATGCCACCAGTATCTGTAACTCTATAGTACTGGCGTACTGGCTCCTCTACGTGATCTTCTGGTGAGGGTGATCGCTCGCCACCTCCTAGGCAACCCCCACACAAGCCTCGTTCTCCCCCTCGACTCTCCCTCCTCCCTCTCTATCGACTACCCTCTGCTTGCTGAATACACATGCTTCTGCAAATGCACGTGCGTCGACTGATGCTTGTGCTTCAGCCGATGCATGTACAAGTGCTGCACGTGGAGTACCTACAATTGGAGTTTGGACATTTGGTGTTTGGGAAGTAGTGCTAGGCAAAGATGTCAGAGGTGTTCTAGACATGACGCTGAATACCTCGTCTGCTGTGGGAGAGCGGCCAATGTGTCTGGTTATCTCTCCCATGAAGTCTTCCTTACTAGCTGGAAAACCTCCAAAAAATACATTGACCCCTCTGCCGAACAAGCCCAATGTATCATTCATGCGATCCAAATCCGGGTCATTGCTAGATGAACCAGGATGTGACAACTGTAAAAAAAACACAGAAAAAAGATAAATAAGTACAATTGCAGAAATAAAAAATTATTTTTTATCAGAGCTGGCTGGCGCGTGTATAATCGCGTCTAAAATGCAGGATAGACGCGCTCTTAGATGCATTCCTAAAGTCAACCCTCTGGTCAAAGTGCGTGTATATCTGCATCTCAGATGCAATATAGACACGCTATCAGATGCGATTCCTAAGTCAATGCTTCTGGCACGCGTGTATCCTCGGGTGTGGAATGCAGAATACACGTGTCTCGAGACGCGACTCTGAAGTCAAAGTTTCTGGGCAGGGCACGTGTATTCCCGCGTCTCACATGCAGGATACACACGTCTGGAGACGTGACTCTGAAGTCAAAGCTTTTTCTGTGCAGAGCACGTGTATTCTCGTGTCTTAGATGCAAAATACACGCACTATGAGACGTGGCTGCAGACGCAATGACAGCAAACATAGCTTTGCGTCTATCCCTACGTCTGTATTGAAATGTAGACGCACTGGCAAACGTGCTCAGTCGACTGATTTCAGTCCGACGACCGCCATTCATGATTTATTTCTGCTATACAAAATGCAATCATAGATCCTAATACACAGAGAGAGAGAGAGAGAGAGAGAGAGAGAGAGAGAAGAGAGAGAGAGAGAGAGAGGACTCACCTTGGGTGTTTGGTATGGTGGGTGGTGGCGCTTCTTCCTTCTCCTTCTTCCTCTCCTTGGTGAGTTACTCTCCCTTGATGCTTGCTTGCTGCTTGTTGTCTCCTCCCTTTGCTTCTTCTTCCTCTTGTTCTCCTCTCTCTTGTTCTCTATTTCTTCATCTCCTTGGCTTTCCTTTTTTCCCTCTTGTCTCTTTGAAGTAAACAAAGAGGTGAGTCATGAGGAGGTGAGGCATGAAGAGACTGCATGTCGGCTAAACTCGAGCTTCAGAATGTGCAAAAAATGCAAGAAAGGAAAGGCGCAGTTTGAAAAGAAATGATTCAAGTATATTTTGAATTTTGACATTTGCATCTGTTTTCGCATATATATGCGCATCTAGGTTTACGTAAACGCGCTTATAAACCCGAAGTTAGATGCGCAAATAGACGTAGATTTAGATGCATAAGTAAACGTAGATATAGACGCGCATTTAACTTTTATCATGAATTTTCATTTTTAAGATAAGTTTTGACAGTAAGTTCTTGTCATAAGGTTTTATGTATTTATGATAAGTTTTGTGTATTTAAAATTGAGATCTTAGAATAATTAATACGCCAACTTGAAGTTTTTATGTAAACATATGAATGACAAATATTTTGATGTTGTTATGAATGAGGTTTAATCATGTCGTCGTCATCACCTAGTGCGGTGCATACTGATGAGTCAACGAGCACATCCTCAAGTGAGGATGAAACATTACGTCTTCACAATCGAGATGCATGGCTACAACAAAAAATTAAATGCATGTATGATCATTGTCGAGGGTGTATTTTTTGAGCATGTCAAGTTGCAATGTCACACCTCAGCATGTATGGAGAATGGGACTGAGAAAAATCACCGATATTCATTGTTTTTTTTAAACACTAAGATTGCTAGTCTATGTTACTCAATATATATCAACGCACATGAAACTCCCTTTTGTGGTTGAGCAGGATGCAATGCCGCATCCTCAGATGCTCCCTCCCAGGCATCGAGAGGCTGCAAAACGTCGACGCGAGGAGGTAGAGTCTTCATGAAGAGTGGAGACTGACGACCATGATAGTAGCCCTCATGAAATGCCCCATCAAGTTGTAGAGGATGAGATTTTGGACAACATGGTACACCATCTATTTTCGCAACTGGTTCAGGGAGAAGGTTACTCTACGAAGCCAGATGATCCACTATACGTAGCGTCATCTACTCTGTTGTATGAAAGTTGTACGTACTCCGTTTTTCATGCATCCCTCAAGATACATAAATTGCAAACAATTTATGGATGGAGTAATGTCAGTTTGAATGCGTTATTGAAGTAGGTATCAATTCAGTTTGGCTTATGAATCATAATATTAATTGTTCTATTTTGAAATCAGACACAAATATATGTTGGTGGCTTTTTAACTCACTTTTAAAAATATATATAGGTTATTATCACAAATGCTTCTAAAAGGAAACAAATTGCCAACTAAGAGAGAGCAAGCAAGGCATTACTTGACATCTCTGGGAGGCCTCGATTATGTCAAGATCCATGCATGTGTCAATGATTGTGTCTTATTTCGTGGGATTCATGAGTTTGTACGACATTGTCCTGTTTGTGGCGAATCAAGATACGAAGTGGAGATGAAGTCAATGGATGTGTCTCGTAAGGTTTTGCGACATTTTTCATTTGTTCCACGTATTCAACTTATGTTCAAGTGTAAGTCTATTGGAAAGCTCATGTCATGGCATGCTAGTCATCGTTCAAGTAATGGAAAATGGAGGATCCCTACAGACACACCGGCATGGCAACATATAGATAATTTGTGGCACATTTTCAAAGAAGAGCCAAGAAATTTGAGATTTGGTTTAGGTATGGATGGAATCAATCCATTTGGCATCAAAAGCACATCATACAGTGTATGGCCAATGGAATTGGTGAACTATAATATTCCTCCATCCATGGTAATTAAAAAGGGACATGTAATGTTGTCCCTTCTGATTCCTGGAAAGCACAAGGTAAAAAACATGGACATTTACTTAGAGCCTTTGATTGAAGAGTTAGAAATGTTATGGGAAGGTATTGAGGTGCAAGATACAAGCGCATCTGCATCCTCTAGAGATTTCAAGTTGAAGGCCATGTTGTTGTGAATCATGCATGACTTTCCAGGATACGGAGAGTGTTCAGGTACATATATATAACTCTATATTTGAAATTCAAGACTTTAATCAATTGCATTTTATTAATTCACTTGTTTGTTTAGGTTTAACCACATCAGGATATCATGCATGTCCTATTTGCGGTCCCTTTCTAGTTTCCTCTAGGCCGGCATGTTTAAAGAAGGTTATCTACGACAATCATCATCGATTTCTTCCTATTGACCATCCCAAATATGCTCTCCCTACTAATGGAATGGCTCCACAATCTCTAACCATTCGAGATTGGAAGGAGAGATAGATTAATGTCGACAGCCACCCTCCACTCGACATGAGTTGTTAAGAAGTGCATTTTTCTCGATTGACTTTAAAGTATTTAGCATGATGAATTTTTTACATTCCATATTGTTTGTTTGTTAGGTTCTCTATATTTTTTCGTCTTTCGTATTGGACCGAACTCAAGATCAATCACCTGTTGGACCCCA
Source organism: Lygodium microphyllum (assembly GCF_053477565.2). Taxonomy (NCBI): domain Eukaryota; kingdom Viridiplantae; phylum Streptophyta; class Polypodiopsida; order Schizaeales; family Lygodiaceae; genus Lygodium; species Lygodium microphyllum. The sequence continues at coordinate 129,350,315 of NC_141138.1, forward strand.
TGCACATATTCAAAAATGTTGTATCTACATTATGGGATCACTTAATAGGGGCTCGTGATTCAGTCAATGTAAGGGAGGATATACGTAACATTGGTCGTATGAGACGAGCCTAGCCACGCATTGGACCCACAGGAAAGATTGAGCTACCCCATGCACCTTGGATGTTGTCAAAGAACGAGGAAAAAATAGTGAAGGAACAAATATATAGCTTTTGAACACCCACAGGATGTATGAGATGTCTCAAGGGAGCCTTCATAAAGAAAAATAAAAGAGGTGTGGAGCAACTATCTGGTTTGAAGTCCCACAATTAGCACAAAATGATTCAAGTAAGGGTATCTCTAACCATGAATATAGTAATTAGTGGAGTAACTATGTGTAAACTTTGGGGTATGATAACTTTTTCCTCAACTAATCATTTGATCTATGAATATTGTTTACATTCAGTTCGTACTTCCTACTAGCATATCCCATTGTGTATCCAAAGATGTACGTGATATCATTTACAAGATGGAAGAGCTTGTGAGGTGTGCATACATTGTACTTTTTCATTATATATCTTTGAATTTCTACACAAAAATAAACAATTGTCAAATACATCTTGACAGATACGTGAGCTCGAAGGAAATTGATCCAAACACATTGCGAGATACTCGAGTATTATCTGTTGAGGCGGTTTGTTTGGTGGAGGAAATTTTTTATCGATCCATTTTGACTACTCAATTATATTTACTCATACATTTGATTGATCAAATCACACTTTGTGGGGCAGTTCATACAAGGTGGATGTTTTTTCTTGAGCGCTTCATGAAAACCTTCAAAGATTTTGTGAGGCAAAAAGCACAGCCTGAGGGAAGCATGGCTGAGGGTTGGTTAGTGCAATCATCCCTTGTTTATATCTCTGAATATCTTGCTGAAGTGGACCCCTCTCAACCACGACTATGGAAAGATGATGAAGACTTGAGGATGACCTCTATAATACCTCAAGGAAAAGGAATGAGTAAAGTGCTAATAAAAGAAAAACTTCGTAAGTTAAATAGTTTTTATGTGCTCAATAGTGATGTAATGAGCAAATGGGTGGCACTATATAATGAAGCAAGGGCAAGAAGAAAAAGCGAAAGACAAGCATTTCGCACCAGATATGGACGTAATGTCTCATTTTCAGATCATCTAAATGCGCTCCCACGTCATATTGATATTGATTGGTTACATGAAGAAATGGAGAGAATGGAAAAAGAGAAGGAAATTAATATATCTCAAGAAGAGTGGAAATACACACGAGGTTGCTTATCAAAGGTGAGACATACTATCAATTAATTTGTTTCTATAAGTTATATTTTATATAAAAAATTGACATGTTTGATCTTAATCTTTTACTACTAGTGCACATTATTCAATGCTATTTGGTGTGAGGGTAAATATCTTTGAACTCAACGTATAGATGAAAAGAGAAATACCCAAGATTGTGGTGTCCTTGCTCACTTCAAGAATGCCAATGGTACCATGGAAGGTTATTGTGGCTTGATCCAAGATATTCTGAAGCTTGACTTCAAATGATTCTTTATATATGTACTAGAAACACCATATTGGGGAATATGGAAATTTCCCATAAGTTTGGGACATGTGATCAAATCTTTGGATTTGTCATAACTTGAAAATTATAACTCCAAATCAAGCACTCTATAGCTCAATAGATTCCATTTTTCATGCACTTTCCAATGATAGGTCACATCATATGGTTTTGATAAACTTATGGGCATGTTATTCGAGTGCCACCTTTTTAGTATTCAAAAAATGAGATTTGGGAGATTCCCAAACTCACTAATATTGTGTTTAGATGTGAAGTGGTTTAAAGAAGTGGTAACAAATGGTGAGCATTGCACAATCAAACGTCATCCAAGTAGTTTTGTAATCATTGACTCTACAAAATTTCACCAAGACAAGAATGACACATTAGTACTACCTCAACAATGCGAGCATGTATATATGTAAAAGCTAATTTTTTTATATGTATACATGTGATACATATATACAATATAATAAGTATTTAAGTTTCTTACTTTTGTTTTTCAAATACAGGTTGTGTATCATCCAATGGTAAATAATAAGTGATGGTGGTATATCATCCCTATATCTAATCGTTCAAAAATAATATACGATAATATTACCGACATAGAGATAGCAGATGACAATCCAAAAATTAATGATGATGTACATGATGACACCATAATGGATGATATGTGTGATATAGTATAAGATAAACCTCGTGAGGATGTTCAAGGAAACGCAGAAGATAACAATAATATGATTGATGATATTGATGAAGTTATTTATCAATATAGCAACACATATGATAGTGGGATAGACTTATTTGTTTCGTTACCTCTTGATAACATAGACCTAGAAGTAGACAGTTTAGCAAGGGCTGATCTCATTGAAGATGAGATGGATCATTCACTGTAACATACTTAATTTGCTTTATGATTCAATGTGTATTCTTAATTCTATGAAACATAATATAAAAAGAGAGAAAGAGAGAGAGAGGTAGGGAGAGAGGAGAATGAATGTATAAAAAACAGAGAGAGGGTAAGATCTTGTTCTTTAATTTCTTCTTTTCTTGTTTATAGTAGTAGTAGTAGTAGTAGTAGTAGTAGAGAGAGAGAAAGAGATGTTTTGTTAAAGGTGCACCTTGGGTGTGTTTGATGCTTTGGGAAGGTGAGTAGCTAGTAGTAGTAGTAGTAGTGGCGATGGTGGTGGTGGTGGTAGTAGTAGAGAGAGAGTAAGCAAGAGAGAGAGAGAGAGAGAGAGAGAGAGAGGTGGTGGTAGTACTAGTAGTAGAGAGAGAGATATGTTTATATATATATATATATATATATATATATATATATATATATATTGTTAAGGGTGTACCTTAGATGTGCTCGACACTTCGGAAAGGTGTGGAAGGCTTGTGTTTCCAAGCTCGGTAAAGCAAAAGAGAGATTGGACTTGGATGTGAACGGATGGTTTTATTGACATGATTTTCGCTACCTCCTCCTACACTCTACATATCGAGTTGCACACAAAGGAAAAAAGGTGGTGAGGCCTAGTGCAATACCACAGGACGGGGAACACTTGGACATAGGGTAGCTACTCCCTCATCCCCATGCATAGCATATTAGACTTTACATATTGTAGGCCCATCCGTATGTGGATGGAGACTTTACATACGTTAATTTTGTTGAGTTACAAGAGAATAAATCCCTTCTCAAACAATTAAAAATAGAAAAAACGAATAATAACAAAAACAATTTGTTTGTCATAATACCAAATGGAAAATTATGAAGGCCGTGATGTTCAAGATTGTGAGGCGTATCTTAATCAGTGTTTCCCATGTCCTTGCTCTCAATGTATGCTGGCAATTAGACGAAAATGTCGATTGTCTATTATAATATTACCAAACTTGACTCCCCGCATGCCGCGTAAACCCTGTGTAAGGTTATCTTCTGTATTGTAGTTGCCACAGTTTGATCCATACCCTGCATGTGCAAAAACGTGACCTCCGCATTGGGAAATCGAGCTAGGGGGTTCAAATCCGCATAACCGCGGGGAAACACCCTCTTGGGAGGGGGCTTAATGGATAATGTTCAATTTAATGCAAATTTTTTTGCTGATTCGCCGAGCTGATGCATGGCTGGAGGGAAGGGATTAGGAGAAGGAGGAGATATGGTGAGTTGTGGGCTGCATGAGGGGGGGGGGGAAGCCATGCACAGGCCACGTGGGGGAGCTTCCCTCTTCCCCCCTTGGGCTATCAAAACCTCCCCCTAGCCTTGGAGTAGGGAGGGGAAAAGGTTGCATGGAAGAGGACAGGACTGAGAGGCTACCGTGCAAGAAGCTGCCGCCATGCTGCTGTGGGGGCCGCCGCCTGTTGTGGAGGGTACCAAGATCGCCGTCAGCTCTACCGATGCAACACGCTACCGCCATCACGATTAATTATCCCCTGTCGTCGTTAACATTCTTTCCCCCCCCCCCCCCGCCCCCCCCCCCCTCCCAATCATTTCCTTTGACCCACGAGCTTCTTGGGGAAGCAAAAGGTTCCTAGAAGTTTTCGAAAGCTTCTAAAGAACAAGGCTTAAGGCCTAGTGCACATGGGTTCCACCCCAGTGTTAAAAACCTTCCCTTAAAGCCTCCATTCCCACAGCTCCATTCGTAAGAGCACCTTTCCGCAAACCTCCTCGTAAAGCCTCCATTTTCACAGCTCCATTCATAGAAGCCCAAATCCCACAAGCTTGCTCGTGAAAAACCCAATTCTCGTAAGCCCTCATAAAGGCCCATTCCCGCAAGCCCTCATAAAGCCCCATTCCCGCAAGTTCTCGTAAAGCCCCAATCCAATAAGTTTTTTGTACCCACAAGGCCTCCCATAAGCCCAAGTCTCACAAGCCCTGACCTTTTAAAGATCCAAAGTTCGGTGAAGGTATCTCCTACGTACGAGGGAGGAGAGCAAGATCTTGAGGTTTCTTATCAAGGCTGAGGAGATTCACCGATCGTGTAAGGGCAAAGGTAAACCGGAAGTCCATAATCACGCCTACGATGGCCCCCAAGAAGTCACCAGTCGCGCGTGCGGGAGGTTCTTGTCCTAACATTCACGTGGACATCTCCCCGAGCCCACAAACCGAGGTTTTTACTATTTTGATTCCATGCAAAAGTAATGCATTAAGCATGATAACTTCATGGATTAGGAAGCACCTATGCATGTTCAAATTCACCTAGCCTAGTTAAATGCAATTGGAAATAAATTGACTATTTGAACAATTACTAGAATTAGTTCATGACATGAAATTGGGCCATTGGTATTTTCAATATAAAGAAATTGTCTATCCATCTAACGTCGTTAATAGTATGTTGCCTTGTCGTGCATTTCAAAGTGACGAGCCTAGAACACCTATTGCCTATCATTATAAGGTTGAAATTATTAAAGTGAACCTTTGACTAGACATGGAAAGATTAGGCGTATGTCACATTTTTAGGCAATATCTTCATTGTAATGATTCATTAGGGAAAGTCGTTAACACCTGTAGGAAATAGCAAAGCGTGGAAATGATTCTATGAGCTTGCATGGAATAGGTTAACTCTAGCTTTAATTGGCATGAATTTCATTTAACTACGCTGTAGTTAGGAAAGGATTGCATGTTGCACATTCGTCGTGCGCAAAAATTCATTCATCAAGAGTTGTATTTAGGGAAAGGTTGCATGGTTTATTAAAGCATGATATTCTAAAGCTTAGAAAAAGAGTTGCAGGCATGATTCTTGAATGTAAAATCCTAGTAGGTCCTATGTAAGTTATCCTTCAATTTATCATGTGTTTTAATTTTAACAAGGAAGGATAGGGTTATTACAAATCTAGTGGTACGTAGAAGCAATGAATCACGTGTTTACGTGAATTGTGACATGTTGCAACTAGTTTTCTCCTTTAGATCAATTTAACATCTCTAGGATTTTAGCTATATATAGTCTGTCTATATATAGTGCCCCAGGTCCCCTCTATATATTCCTATCATGTGTGTTCAGTTGGCACACTTCTAGGGTTCCACTTCCGGTGTCTCATATCTCTCTTCTCTCCTCTCTTCCTTTCGTCTCTCGTCTTCCTTGCAGTTTCCAACATGGTATCAGAGCGCACAAATATGCGTGAGCTGGAGGAGAAGGAATGGGTGCTCTCCATTAAGGGCATGCTCGACATCTGCTTGTGCGAGTCGTGGGACTCCTCCCCCTCCATCTTCAGTATGTATCTTCACATCCTTTCTTCTTACTGCACTCTGTTTTACCTGAGTAGGATCATGTCCCGGTGCTGATTGTTGCCGTTCGAGGTGTATATCGACCGAGATGGCATTATCTGCCGCACTCAGTTTTCCTTGGATTAGGATCCCGTTCCTAGTGTGGATTGTTATTGCCGTATAGCTTGTATATCAACCCAGATAGCATCCAGCTTTGCCGCTCTAAGTTTTTCTTGGATTAGGGTTGTCTTCATGGGTGTATTATGACGCCTGTAACCCGAGGAGGGGGGAATATAGGGTTGGGCAGATGTTGATGGCTAGTATGTTTACTGGGACGCAAGGCCGTTCTTGGATGCGGCCCTTCGTAGCGGCGCCCTTCATGGAGACGAACTGTGTCTTGGAGCATCGCCCCAGTGATTGCCAGAGCAACGCAGAAAGCAAACGGCATCATGGTGACTGCAGCGAATTGAAGCCATCCTTTACATGCGGTGTATGTGAATCAGACCTCCCTTTGCAGATGCTTGGGCCTGATCTGGCATGCAGCTGTCTGTGTTGTGCTCCATGTCTACAGAACTATGTAGAACTACAGCTCTTACAAGATATCACAGCTCAGCAGGATAGTAGTGAGCGATGTTTTTACAGTATTTTCCTCCTTAAAGGGGACCATGAACTCGTTTTGTTGCCCCTCATATGCACAGGCATCAGCTTTATCCATGCGCAACATACAATTGCTTGCACCTGAGGCCTGGAGAAATTGGGAGGAAGAAGCCAGCGAAGTTTTATTCAAATCTTCTGACTATGTGCACTTTCCAAGGTGCAATGTGAGAATAGATAAGGTAGTGGGAAACATGCCTGATGGTATAGCACTATTAGGAGTTCAAGAATTTGATCGCACTGTTGCTTTCGCAAAGCTGGATGATGTTGGCAAACCCTTGTCACGAGCAGCTCTTTTCCACATGTACAATAATTATTTCCGTTGTGCCCTGTGCAAAGCAGGGTTCTGCGGCCTTTGCCTCAAGGTTCCGTATCACCTTGGTTATATCTGTGAAGAGTATGACAATTTTAAAAATGCAACACATTGTTTATATTGTGAAGCACCATTTCCTAGGAATGAGTGGCTTAGTGTACAAGCCAGTTCTCTGAGTGTGAAGGATTTGTGGAAGGCTTTAGATAGAGAATGTGTGGATGCATCATGGTATGTCCTTCAACCATCATGGGTCTCTTGAGGCAAATTAGCCAAACATTGTGTATTATGCCCTTTCACATCTGCTCAGTTATCCAACTGTAAACCAATTCTTGTGTCCAGAGCATCATGATTTTTATCAAGAACCTAACCATGCACACCACAGAATTTATACCCATCTCCAGTATCTGCAATATCAGGATTGAAACCAACAGAGGAGCTTGCACAGCAAGATTGAAACCAGCAAAGGAGCTTGCACAACAAGTTTCTCATCAAAACCAACAATCTGGATCATAGTCACAGTATTGACCTACCTAATCGCTTGCTGTAAACATTATTTATTACACACATTAAGCTACATGTTTGTTTATGGAATAGTTGCATGGTAATTTTCCCAGCCAAGATAGATATCTATTGCAGTTGACAATTTCAAAATTTGTTTGGATGCTTATAAGCAAGCAATTCTTGTGTGTAGAGACTGTTCCAACAACGTGTGACGACTTCCATTGTAATGGATGCTGCTCCAATCTGATTAATCCTATCCCTGGTTATAGAGCAAAATATATTATTTCCAGCTGATGAGGATCTATATTCCAGCTGATGACACATTATTTCGTTTATATTCTTTCCAGCTGATTAGCGTCTATATTCCAACTGATGACAAATTGTTTTATTTATATTCTGTTCATGGGGCCCCACATGTGTTATGTTGTCTAGAGAGCGGCGTTGCGAACTGTCTCTATAGACCTTGTGTTGTTCTAATGTCATAGTAACGTTTTTCTTTAAGTTTTGATGTGACAGATATACTACTTACATCCCAAGTTCAGTTGAAGGAATTTCTTGGAGATACAATTAGGAGTGATAAAGCTCTTTCGATGCCTTTGAATAGGCTATTGTAATTCAGGAGTTATGTAGCTCCTGAGTGATGTAGCTCCTTCTGTGTTTGATGCCTATGAATAGGCTCTTGTAAGTTCAACTTTGTAATTTTATATTTTGAATATTAATATAACGGTAGGCCTATATAGAGCTATGGGTTTTTCCCTTGAGCCCCCGAGGGTTTTTTTCATCCATAGTAAGGGACCTTTATTTGAGCGGGGGTGTTAGCTATATATAGTCTGTCTATATATAGCGCCCCAGGTCCCCTCTATATATTCCTATCATGTGTGTTCAGTTGACACACTTCTGGGGTTTCACTTCCGGTGTCTCATATCTCTCTTCTCTCCTCTCTTCCTTTCGTCTATCGTCTTCCTTGCAGTTTCCAACATAGGAATGGTTCGTCCTTGTCGCAAGGCGAGTAGATTGAATTATCTAAATCACCTAACCCGCAAGGAATTTGTATAGGCATGGTTCAATCGATACGATAAATACCCCAAGTGCTAACTAGGGTTTAGCTCGTTAAGGATTTGGCCTAGTTTCGCACTTGTTGCCAAGTCGAAAACCTCATATCCAAAGGTCCTACCCACATTCACGGAATGTTGGGTCAGGTGGACACTCATACAAATAATGATCTAGGGTCTCTACCCTAAGGAACATTCGTTCAAATGATAACACTCAGATTGAGTTGGAATCCCTAGGACCGAATGTTGTCGGCCTAGTGCAATTAGGATTGGGTTGGGTAAGAAGACACCCTAAACCCTGCTTCTTGTCTAATCATAATTCCTTGACCAAAAAATACCGTTCAATGGGTGAAATGATCCCTTGGAATAGATGAGACACTTGTGCGACAAGATGCAACATCACATGGCCTTGTGGTTTGATCACAAGATAGTTTTGCCATTCCTTGGAATGAGATTGTCAGGTTCTTACGCAAGTTTAAATTGTATTGACCACTGGAATTGATTGTGTATGTAACAATTTAGGAGCACTGTTTGCATTGTTTGCTCAAGGAACTAAAGGATGGAAAGATATTTAATGCTTCAGGTTGAAGGCCTGAAGGGAGAGGCAGCTTCAGTTACCCCCGACTGTCTGTCTGACCCTAACCAAGGGGGTTGTTAGCCGCACCGGGAATGTGGACCGAACCCGCCGCGTGAGGTCTCTCCGTTGAGTGCTACTTGGAGCAGGAGGACACTTGGGTGCTAGGGGGGGCTCTGGCCAAAAATCCCTTGCCTTCCGGGCCCTACACAAGAGGCCAATGTGACTCGGGATTGGATCTGGAGGCCCGCATACTAGTCTACGGGCGGAATCTTAGATTCGTAATCCTTGTGGATTACTGAATAGCCTTCGGGCGGATTATGGATTGCCTTCGAGCGGATTATGGAATAGCCTATGGGCTGGACTTTATGGATGTATTTCAAAGATAAATAAGATAATCTGTTGAAAAGGAACTTGTTTGAGACTGTTTTCTATGTCAAGTACTAAGATTACGTGAAGGAACCAGTGCTTAACTGGCTAATTAAGGAAGCTATTTTATGCGTGTCTAAACTAACTGTGGTATGTAATTAGACAACTAAAGCAACCTTGAGGAAAGTGCAGTGGATGTGGCCATGGGTCCATCCTACGGATGGGTGGTTCCGGTTGGCCAGGAACTTTTTTCAATCGAAATGGATAGCAAGGAGCTGAACAGCAAGGGCACTGACCTAGGGTTTAGGTTACCAGAATCTTGACTTATGTTGTTTTAGGGGATCGGAATGGGACTATGCATTATGGGCAGAGAGGTTGAGCCTTGCATCCCTCTCGTTTCCCATTCTCCTTGAACCAAGTGCAGCATGAATCTGCTTCGACCCTGAGGTTTTTGCGTAAAGTAGTTCGCCTGGGGTTTGACGCTAGCTGCCGTTTTAAGAAAGTGACCATTAGGGAAAACCCTGATTCAAGTCGATCCTAAGTGGAAATGGCTGGAATACTTCCACTACGTGGCAGAATCGGAAAGTCCTAGATTGCAAACCCGATAACATTCCAAGGGAGTGTCGGCGGATCCTTCTAGATTGTCTTCCCGATGGACTGCTAAGACTTGTCCTGAAAGGGAACAGGTGGACATGTTACATTTGGTATCAGAGCGAACCAATGAAGGATCTGTCTTTATAGGAAAACTTAATAAGAAGAAGTAAAGCAAATATTGATGTTAAGAACATTTCCTTACTTTCGATGCTATCTTGCAGAATTATGAAGCATGGAATCTCAGCGGATCCGGCCAAATTCAGAGATATTCTAGAATGGCCAATACCAACAACTGTTAAAAAAATACGCAGTTTTCTTGGATTGACAGGATGGTATAGAGTCTTTATCAAAGACTATGCTTTGATTGCAGCACCTTTGATGGATCTACTAAAGAAGCAAACATCCATTGCATGGTCAACTGCCGAAAAATCTAGCTTTGATAGATTAAAGCAAAGTTTGGTATCAGCACCTATCCTGAAACTTTCGGACCTCAATAAGGAGTTCGAAGTAGTAAACTGATGCTAGCACGCTTGCCTTAGGATGTGAACTTATGCAAGAAGGTCATCCTGTAGCTTACTTTTCAAGAAAACTGAAGAGCCATGGTAATAATTATGCTACCCATGATCTCGAACTGTTACTTGTCATCCATGCTCTAAAGCATTGGAGACACTACCTATTCGGTAACAAGTTTACCCTAGTGACGGATCATAAAAGTCTCAAGTGGATCTTTACCTAGAACAAGCTCAACATGAGGCAACGTCGGTGGATTAAAGTGCTGGAGGAGTATGATTTTGAAATCAAATACCGACCTAGAAAGGAGAATGTAGTTGCCGATGCACTCAGTCGCAAGGCATTCCTTAATTCTCTAATCTTGCAAAATCCATCAGTAGCTAGATCTCTAGCCACAAAGGTATCCATGCCAAACAACCCAATACTTGAGCTAGTTAGAGAAGAAGCATGCCATGATCCAACCTATCAAAAGATGCTAAGGGAGATCCCTATCAAGGATCAGGACCAAAAGCTACATGCTAAGTATCATGAACTCTTTATCAGTAGTGGACTTGTCTACTATAGAACGAGATTATGTATACCGGCAAGCCAGTCACTCAAGCAGAAGATACTTTGGGAAGCTCATGATTCCCCTTTCTCAGGACATCCTAGCTATGCCAAGACCCTCAATGCAGTCAGGAAGAGATACTATTGGGAGAGGCTTAAAGGTGACGTTCTCAAATATGTCACTGAGTGTTTATCTTGTCAACATATTAAGGCCGAACATGTCAAAATGCCAGGAAAGTTGCAACCACTTGACATTCCCCAAATGAAATGGGAATTCATGAGTATGGACTTTGTTGTTGGCCTACCCCAAGTTTAGGGAGGATACAACTCCATCATGGTTGTGGTTGATATGCTTACTAAGGTTGCACACCTTATTCCTATTAAGACAAACTATAAAGCCTTGGACATTGCAAGGTTGTTCATCAAGTAGATATTCAAGCTACATGGGTTGCCCAGAAGAATCATTAGTGATCTGATTCTCTCTTCACATCACACTTCTGGAGAGCTATCTTTGAAGCCATTGGGACTCAACTCTGTTTTATTACAGCTTACTATCCCCAAACCAATGGTCAAACGGAGTGAGTCAACCAAGTCATCGAGGATATGCTAAGGGCACACTACTGCCGTGAACCAAAAAGGTGGATTCAATACTTGCCACTGGTTGAGTTTGCCTACAATACTTCTTACCAACAAAGTATTTAGATGACCCCTTTCCAAGCATTGTATGGGCATGACTGTCGAAGTCCTTTAAACTTCTCAAATCCAAGCTTGAGGATTGGAGCTTCAAGGCAGATGCTGGAAGAGATGGATGACCAAATGAAGTCAATAAGACAGGACATCCAAGCTGCCAAGGATAGACAGAAGGCATATGCGGATTTGAAATGTCAAGATAGAACCTTCGATGAAGGAGACATGGTCTTCATTCACGTACGCCCAAAGAAAAGTTCCCTATCCTTAGGAGATTGCAAGAAGCTAAGTCCAAGGTATTGTGGACCATACAAGATCCTCAAGTGCCTAGGGCCCAATGCTTATAGACTGCAACTCCCTGAGAACCTAAAGGTTCATAATGTATTCCATATCAGCCTACTGAAAGAGTATATAGCTAACCCTAGCCGTGTACTGGATGACCAACAAGTTGTAATGCCTAACCAAGGAGTCCTTGAGCTACGGCTTGACAGGACCTTAGATGTTAGGGAGAGACAATTGAGATCCAGAACCTTGAGAGAATGCCTCGTCCAGTGGAAAGATTATCCCGAGGAGGATACCACTTGGATGGTTGAAAGCACTTTCAACCAACAATACCCCCAGTTCTTCTCGAGATGAGGACATCTTGATTCCTCCAAGGGGGAGAGAATGTAATATTCCCGCTCAAAAATATTACCAAACTTGACTCCCCGCATGCCGCATAAACCCTATGCAAGGTCATCTTCCACATTGTAGTTACCGGCAGTTTGACCCATAACCCACACGCACAAAAACGGGACCTCTGCATTGGGAAATCGAGCCAGGGGGTTCAAATCCGCATAACTGCGGGGAAACACTCTCTTGGGAGGGGCTAAATGGATAGTGTTCAATTTAATGCAAATTTTTTTGCTAATCTCCCCAGCCGATGCGTGGCTAGAGGGAAGGGAATGGGAGAAGGAGGAGATGTGGTGAGTTGTGGACTGCAGGGGGGGGGGGGGGGAGAGCCATGCACAGGCCACGTGTGGGGGAGCTTCCCTCTCCCCCCCTTGGGCTATAAAACCCCCCTCCCCTAGCCTTGGAGTAGAGAGGGGAAAAGGCTGCGTGGAAGAGGATGAGACTGAGAGGCTGTCGTGCAAGAAGAAGCTGCCGCCGTGCTGCTGTGGGGGCCACTGCCTCTCGTGGAGGGCACCAAGTTCGCCGCTAGCTACTGATGCAACACACTGCCGCCATCACGATCAATTATCCCCTGTCCTTGTTAACATTCTTCTCCTCCCCTCCCCCCCCCCCCAATTATTTCCTTTGACCCACATGCTTTCTGGGGAAGAAAAAGGTTCCTAGAACCTTTTGGAAGCTTCTAAAGAACAAGGCTTAAGGCCTAGTGCACACGGGTTCCACCCTGGTGTTAAAAACCTTCCCTTAAAGCTTCCGTTCCCGTAGCTCCATTTGTAAGAGCCCCTTTCCGCAAACCTCCTCGTAAAGCCTCCACTTCTGCAGCTCCATTCATAGAAGCCCCAAATCCCACAAGCTTGCTCGTGAAAAACCAAATTCGCGCAAGCCCTCATAAAGCTCCATTCCCGCAAGCCCTCGTAAAGGCCCATTCCTGCAAGTTCTCGTAAAGCCCCAATCCCATAAGCTTTTTTTTCCCACAAGGCCTCCCATAAGCCCAAGTCTCACAAGCGCCTGCCTTTTAAAGATCTGAAGTTTGGTGAAGGTATCTCCTACGTAGGAGGGAGGAGGGCAAGAACTTGACGCTGCTTATCAAGGCTGAGGAGATTCACCGAACGCATAAGGGCAAAGGCAAACCAGAAGTCCGTAATCACGCCTACGATGGCCCCCAAGAAGTCGCAAGTCACGCCTGCGGGAGGTTCTTCTCCTAACATTCACGTGGACATCTCCCCAAGCCCACAAACCCAAGTTTTTACTATTTTGATTCCACACAAAAGTAATGCACTAAGCACGATAACTTCATGGATTAGGAAGCACCTATGCATGTTCAAATTCACCTAGCCTAGTTAAATGCAATTGGAAATAAATTGACTATTTGAACAATTACTAGAATTAGCTCATGACATGAAATTGGGCCATTGGTATTTTCAATATAAAGAAATTGTCTATCCATCTAACATCCTTAATAGTATGTTGCCCTGTTGTGCATTTCAAAGTGACGAGCCTAGAACACCTATTGCCTATCATTATAAGGTTGAAATTATTAAAGTGCACCTTTGACTAGACATGGAAAGATTAGGCGTATGTCACATTTTTAGGCAATATCTTCATTGTAATGATTCATTAGGGAAATTCATTAACACCCGTAGGAAATAACAGAGCATGGAAATGATTCTATGAGCTTACATGGAATAGGTTAACTCTAGCTTTAATTGGCATGAATTTCATTTAACTACGTTGTAGCTAGAAAAGGATTGCATGTAGCACATTCGTCGTGCGCAAAAATTCATTCATCAAGAGTTGTATTTAGGTAAAGGTTGCATGGTTTATTAAAGCATGAAATTCTAAAGCTTAGAAAAAGAGTTATAGGTATGATTATTGAATATAAAATCCTAGTAGGTCCTATGTAAGTTATCCTTCAATTTATCATGCGTTTGGATTTTAACAAGGAAGGATAGGGTTATTGCAAATCTAGTGGTACATAGAAGCAATGAATCGTGTGTTTACGTGAATTGTGACATGTTGCAAACTAGTTTTCTCCTTTAGATCAAGTTAACATCTCTAGGAATGGTTCATCCTTGTCGCAAGACGAGTAGATTGAATTATCTAAATCACCTAACCCGTAAGGAATTCATATAGGCATGGTTCAATCGATACGATAAATACCCCAAGTGCTAACTAGGGTTTAGCTCTGGCCTAGTTTTGCACTTGTTGCCAAGTCGAAACCCTCATACCCAAAGGTCCTACCCACATTCACGGAATGTTGGGTCAGGTGGATGCTCATACAAATAACGATCTAGGGTTTCTATCCTAAGGATCATTCGTTCAAATGCTAACACTTGGATTGAGTTGGAATCCCTAGGACCAAACGTTGTCGGCCTAGTGCAATTAGGATTGGGTTGGGTAAGAAGACACCCTGAACCGTGATTCTTGTCTAATCATAATTCCTTGATCAGAAAACACCGTTGTCGTATTGCTGCGCATTCGATGTGTGAAATCCACCCAAAGTTGTGTGTGTGGGATCTGTTACTTTGTACATACTTAGTCGTTGTGTTTACATTTATTTTCTGCATGCGAGTATAGTGGAGAGAAGTTTGGAAGCATAGTAATGGAAATGTTTGGGAAGTTTGGATCAGTTTCAGAAGCACTAGAAGATCAATTACCATCTACCTTGGATTTTGCGATGGAGGTTTTTGCAATTGTAATGTTAAGGAGCTGGCAAGTAGTGTGGATTTTTGATACATATGGACTTGGTTGGGGCTAGTTTCTGCTTCAAGAAACGTTCTTTGTGATTTATGAAATGATGGTTGTAGCTGTGTTCTGATTCCTGGAGGTGCTAGAGAGATGCTCTTTATGGAACATGACCGTATATTTGGGCAGACCCATGTTTACAAGTGGTGTTATACTTTTTTTTCATTTGATGCACGTTATTGTGGGGAAGGCTATTTTGAAAATGTATGGCTATTTTTAAAGGTGGGTTTTTTGGAGGGAGAAACAAAAGGAAGGATGACGCCCTGTGAGCGTGGGCAAAAAAAAAAGAGAAACGGGCAATATTTGGAAAGAGAGAAGAAAAGCCAGTCACTAAGTAGGCGCAGAGAGGAGAGCTTGGTCTATCCATGGCGATATTAAGCTCTGATTAGCCTCCAGAATAGAGATTGGCCAGAGAGGGGACATGCATGAATCAAGAGAAGAGCTTGATGAATCCAGGGTGATCCATATTCAGCTTTGATTACGTCTTCAGATACAGCATCATCGGATACTTGCGACATTTCATGGGGATTCATATTCAGCTTTGAATAAGCCTTCAGATACAAAATCAATCAAATACTTTCCCGGAGAGGAGGGCCATGCAGGAAACGAAAACTCCTGACTTCAGGTACCTGAACCTCACTGTGTTCAGCGATGTCTCCACCTACAGGGTCTCAAAATAAAAGAAAGGGAAAAAAGCTATGTCCGATTGGTTGCATCAATCCATCTCGATACGGTCCTAGAAAGGGAAAGCTCAGCGTTCAGAGTGACGATGAGGAAGACAACTGAATCATCCATGAACATGCTTAAAAGGACAAATCTATAGTCGAAAAGTCTACTATGATGAACAGAGAAAACTGTAAAGATGGTGTTGTTTCAACGAAAGGTGATGAAGGTGGACTATGAAGATAATGATGCCGTAGAAAGCTGAGAAGACGAAAGAATCATCCGACAATTGAAGAAGGATAACGAAGCAATGTTGATCATGCTGAAGAAGCAAACAAAAGGAGAGGTCAATTCAGTCTAAAACAAAGGGAGAGTATTGGTTTAGAGACAGAAGCTTGAGCATTGTCATTGGCGTTGGTGCTGTGGATATCTTGTCATCTCTGTGAGCATGAGTTTTTTGACACAAAGACGAGTTTTTTTTGTTGCTGGTCTTATTCTGTTTGTGTTTCAGGTGGTTTGGCAGTGAATGGAATAGCGCTGAAACATTGTAAGCCTTCCTAGTACAAAAACGTTAGGAAGGCTACAAGAGGAAACTTCTTACTTAATACTAAGGGATTAGTTTGTATTAATCAAAGTAGCGCAGGTAACGAGAGGAATCCATGAAAGGCGAGATGAAGCAAGAAATGCCTACAGGGCAGACTCCAACTGGGTGAAGATCTCTGCAACTGAATCATCTTTATCATCATAAAGATCAGAACTGAATCATCATTATAATCACAATGGTCAGGATATTCTTCTTGGTGTTCCTGTGAGAGCAACCAATTTGGCACTGATGGTAAAGCTGAAGATACAGATTCCACAGTCTCATGGCCAGATTAGTTCAAACAAAGAGTTGTGGTAAAATCTAGAGCTCACAACAAATTGATGGAAGTTACTTGACCGTTTATAACACAACCATTATATAACACGAGCCTGGAGCATCATGAAGATTGGGGTGACAACAAATTTGACTCTGTTCTGAGGTATGGTTGAGAGTGTACAGCAGTCACACTGCTTGGGTTCAAAATCCTGACATGTTGTAGTTTCAACCTGCTTCAGTAGGTGTTTTGGTGGCCACAATGGAAAGAGCATGAAGCCACTTTGAAGCCCTTCTTTTGGAGAGATGATCTTGAGGTTGACCCTTGTTTCAATCATTGCCTTATACCCAGCATGGCTTGTGAGTCTCTTCATTTTCAACAGCCAGTGATCACTGCCTTCCCCTGGTTGTCCTCCACACTGTAGCAACCGAGGGTGTATTGTTTAAGCTGAAGCCTTGTATATCTTCAAGAGTGGCTTAGTTAGCATTTTAAACCTTATAAACTGGATAACAGAATTTATAACTGTTTTTGCTCAGACAGACTTTATTGAATGTATTCTGAAATTGCTTTGTGGCTATTAGAAATTACATGATTCAGAGTTGAAGGCCAGTTTGATGATGACTCTAAAATTGGATTATTCACTTGATTGATCTTCCATCTTGAGATTTATCAAGATCCTCTGTGGTTGTGACTCTACTTTCATAAATCCTTCGACATCTTTGGTGAACCCGACGTGAAAGCATTGCAGAAATTTTAGGATGGGAGATACTTCAGCATCTATTTCAGCCTCTTCTACAATTCCAGCTGCGTCTTCTACTTCAGCTCCTTCAATGACTGCTACGTCAAGTACTTCAACAGATGATCTAAAGCAGATTTTGCAGAATATATCCATGTATATGCAGCTTCAAAATCAGCAGACACAATTGTATATGCAGCAACAGCAGCAATTACATCAACAAGAGTTGTCTCAGCAAAGGCAACTATATTCGGAGCAGGAGAATGCAAACAGCGCGACTAAGGCTATTGAAGCAGTTGAGAATGAGAAGAAGCTATTTGATGGCCGTAATGTTTCAGCATATTTGAAGACATATGATATCAAGATGGGGTTTTTTGGAGTTCCAGCTGGACTTATGAGTAAGTACTTCCTTCATCTTGTCACACCCGCCTTGAGGGCAAAAGTGACTGATCTATTTATTCAAAATTCACATTGGCAAGATTTTAAGAAGGCCCTAAAAGAAGAGTATTTCCTTGAGGACTATGGGATGGCTACACGGCGGTCATTCCGAGAGTGGGTCTACATGCCAAACAAAGGTTTAGCTGCTTCATAGTTGATTCGAGAATTTGAAGAGAGGTATAGTCAGCTTGATGCCATTGAACAAAGAGCATTGGATGTTGAAAAAGTTGAGCTTTTCTTGCAAGCTGCAGATCCTACTCTTCAAGAAGAATTGGGAGAGCTTCTTGAGGATCGCATGAAGCCGATGGGACTTAAAACGGATTGGCAGGATGCCCAGGATGCAGTCTCGATTTTGACCAAGAGGAGGATATGGAAGACCCGCCTACAGAATGGTTCTATGACACCGACACCGTCTTCTGCTCCTATGCCTGCTTCTATCCCTATTATTTCTTCTCCTCCTCAGCCAGTTTCTTGGCCTATGCCAGTGCCTATTGTTTCCATTCCTCCTGTTCCACGACCGATGCCAGCACCTTCTACTCCAAAACCATCCACTCTGTCAGTGCCTACCTCTCTTGATGACATAATCAAAGGCATAACGGATTTGACATTGGAATCAGTTAAAGCGGAGTTGGTGGGAAAAGTGAAAGAGCAGTTTGCTTCGACTGCGCCTACTATTTCTTCTAGTGCTCCTAGTGCACCTTGGAGTGCTCCTAGTGCACCTAGGAGAGATCGGAGATGTATTTGGTGTGATAGTACGGACCATCAGCATTGCAGGGATTGTGAATCTTTTCAGGATGCAAGGAGGAAGAATTTGGTATTTTGGGGACAAGATGGTAAGATTTGGTTGACTGAAACAGGAGTTCCGCTTGCTACCAACTTTGGTAAAGGCGGAATGAAGAAGTTAGTGGATGACATGGCTGCGCGTACTTCTTATGTGATAGCTAGAGGAGATGCTTCTGCATATGGAGTCCAGATTGAGAAGAGATTAGAGAATCAGTTAGCACTATGGACTTATGCTATGGAGACTGCAAAGAAGGGAAAAAATCAGCAAACTGTTTTGACTAGTGCAGGCTCTAGCATCAGATCAGAGACAGGTTCGGATTCGCCTGTTGACAGGTACTCTATTTATGCATACTTGGCTAAGTCTCAGGGAGCAGATGTACTTGTTGAGGAGAAGCGTAAGAGGGATGAAGAAAATCCAAGTGCAGCTAAAAAGACTAGAGGGGGTGAGTTTGTTACTCCACCTACTGCAGGACCGTCTTTGAGACCAGGGCCAGAATGACAGATGGAAGATGCTCAAAAGAGAGAAAAGAGGCAAGAGCCTAGAGAGAGAAAGCAGCCAGGGTTTAGATTGATGTCTGATATTGAGACATCTACAGACATGAAGAAAATCTTTAATGACAAGATACTTGACAGTGAGGTGACTTTCACTATTTCTGAGGTTTTGGGCGTATCGAAAAGAGAGTTTCAAGATCAGTTTCAGGAGGTCCTGAAGAGGAAAAAACATGCATTGCCTACTACTGATACACAGGGAGTTTGGATTGGGGAGTTGGATGAGGATGAGGATGAGGTTATGGTTGAGAATGCTTCTATTTTTCCACAGATAGAGAAGAGGGTTCAGTCTATGCATTATGTTGAAACTAATGAGCCTGTCTTGATACCGCGTAGTCACTTTTTGCGGAGTCATTGGGCTAGGGGACCTACAGAGACGATGGTAAAAATTGGAGAGAAACAGGTGCCTTATGTTGCTTTGGTGGATCATGGTTCAGAGATTAATCTCATAGTTCGTGGAGTTTATGAGAGTAACAGATGGCCTATGGATGTAGAGCATGGGTGGCGTATGAGAGCTGCCAATAACACTGCAGGTGATTTGTATGCTGCCTGTCCCAGTGTTAGGGTTTCTATTGGAGATGTAGAGGAGGATTTCCATTTCTTTGTGCAAGATTCATGCTCTTATCCCATAATTCTTGGACAGCCATTCATCACAGAGATGCGCATGGAAACAAAGGTAATGGATGATGGTTCTGCTTATGCACGGATTCGCAGTAAAGATGGCATGAGAGCAGTTCAGTTTATGACTATGTGTGTGAACCATGTTAGAAACAGGGATACTCTCAGAGATGCACCTTTGCCCACTGTGAGGGATTCGGGTTTTCATTAGGTACCGTCGTTTCGCGAGACGACGGTGGTACAGAGCAGAGGAGATTGGAGTTCTCGCCTCCTGGCAGTAGTGTTTTCTCCTCCGGTTTTGTTGGGATTTCAGCAAACAGTTCAATGAGCTATCAGAAGACTTCTAAGTTGCCTAGAGCTGCCAAGCAGTACATATACATGAAGGAGAAAAATTTGAAAAATGCAGGAATTTTAGAGGATGACGAGTACATAGATGGGTTGTATGACAGTATGATTTGTGTAGATACGATGGAAGAGATGGAAGATATGCTGAAAACTGATATGCAGAGTTGTCACAGTAATGTATTAGTGCAATCCCTGGATATGTTTCATGAAATTGCAGATTTTGTGTCACAAATTGAGTCAGAGGCTGAGATGATTCAGCAAAAAGTGTTGAGTGCTGAAGAAATTCAGCAAACAGAGTTTCCGGCTGATTATGATCAGCTTACAGAGACACAGAGGGCTGAAAATTTTCAGCCAATAGAGTTTACTGCTGAAATATTTCAGCATCCAGAGTTTAGGGTTGTTCCTATGCAGTCCATAGAGCAGAGGGCTGAGGATATTCAGCCATTGGAGTGCAGAATTGTTGATTTACAGCAAGATTTGAGTAATGCAGAAGAGCATAATGAAGCCAGGGTTGACACGAAATACAAGATTGTGGATAAGAAGGTGAAGCCGGTAGCTGTACCGCTTCCACCTGATAGTGATCAGAAAATAGAGAGGGCTGCTAAACAGCCAATTTTGAGGAATCCGGAGCATATTGGCCATAAATTTTCAGCAGAGACTCTTGCTGAATTGAAAATTGGAACTGGTGATTTCTTACTACCCACAGAGAAGCAATGCTTTCAGGAGATGCTTGAGCGACATGGAAGGGGATTTGCTTTTTTCCCGCATGAGATTGGATGTGAAAATCCGGATATTGTTGCTCCTATGGTCATTTTTACTATTCCTCATATTCCATGGAATCTCCGACCTATTCCAGTGCCTAAAGCACACCTGCCAAAGCTGATTGATTTATTGAATGAGAAAATCAGGATGGGAATTCTTGAGCCTTCATCTGCACCATACTCAAACAGGGGTTTACGGTTCCAAAGAAGAATGGTACTCTTCGATTTATACAGGACATGCAGCCAGTAAACAGAGTTTTTGGTATAGGTCTAGTTGTGGATGAGTTTGCAGAAGCATTTGCTGGACGTGCCATCTATTCTTTAGGTGATTTGTATTCAGGATATGATCAGTTTCAGTTGGCTTTGGAAAGTAGCGACATAACCACCATGAGAACTCCTATTGGGCTTGTCAGGATGTGTACCTTGCCTCAAGGTGCCACTAATTCTGTTGCGCATATGATGAATGCCATGCATAAGGTCCTTCGTGATTATATACCTCAGCTTACTATGCCTTTCTTGGATGATGTGCCCATTAAGGGGTGTGCAGAAGAAGAGAAAAATGAGAGTCTAAATGACCAGGGATGCAGATACTTTGTGGCTGATCATATTTCAGCTTGTGAGAAGATTTTGTCCAGGTTAGAAGAAGTGAACTTGACACTTTCAGGGCAAAAATTTGTTTTTGGAGTGAATGAGGTTGTCATTGTTGGACATATGTGTGGGTATTATGGCAGGAAACCCTCACCTGATAAGGTGGGTGCTATAGGCAAGATTACGAAGTATTGTTCTACCACTTCAGAGGTACGGAGATTCATTGGAGCTTGTGTGTTTTATATGATTTGGATACCTTATTTTGCACACATAGCAGATTGTTTATATCAGCTGCTTCGAAAGGGGCAGAAATTCTATTGGGATGAGAGCCACACTAGAGCCATGCGGAAATTGAAGAAGTTATTGCTGATTGCTCCTACTCTAAGGAAAGCGGATTATAATTGCGGAAGGCCTATTGTATTGACAGTTGACACTAGTCCAATTGGCATAGGTTGGGCTGTGGGTCAAGATGATGCAGATGGAAACATGTATGCTATTCGGTTTGGGGTGAAAGTCCTAAACGAGAGACAGAGGAGATATCCGCAAATCAAGAGGGAGTTATTGGGGATTGTTACGGCTCTCAAATGTTACAAGGAGTATTTTATTGGAGCTTCAGTTGTGGTAGAGACAGATTGCTTGCCATTGATTGGTATGATTACGAGTTGCTCTACTCCGGATATAGCTATGCTGAGATGGATTGCATACATCAAGTCATTAAATCTGGAATTTAAACACATAGCAGGGAAGGATAATCCAGTGGCAGATATGTTGTCTAGAGCCAGATATGATGATGAGGAGACTCTACTTGCAGAAGAGGATGATGCAGAAATTTCAGCCACTATGGTTGATCATGTTTGCCATGTCTATGATATTGTGGCTTTCATAGAAGAACTCTATGTTGGAGATTGGTTGCAGATTGGCAAGTACCTTAGTACACTAAGCAAAAGAGATGAATGGACAGATGAAGAGTTCAAAAAGATCAGAAGGAAAGCCTATGGTTATTTTCTCAAGGAGGGATTTCTTTGGAAGCATCCGAACAAAACAGGCGGATTACCTTTGCGGGTTTTCTGCGATAGAGAGACACAGTTACAGGTGATAAGGGAGTTTCATGAGAGTCCTTGGGCTGGTCATAGAGGAGTGTGGGCTACTTATGAGAAAATCAAGGAGAAATATTGGTGGAAAGGCATG
This sequence comes from Lygodium microphyllum, assembly GCF_053477565.2. Classification (NCBI taxonomy): domain Eukaryota; kingdom Viridiplantae; phylum Streptophyta; class Polypodiopsida; order Schizaeales; family Lygodiaceae; genus Lygodium; species Lygodium microphyllum. The sequence goes on from NC_141138.1 coordinate 129,372,802, forward strand.
TATAGAGATGTTTCTCACTTTGTAGAGACTTGTAGAGATTGCCAGATGTATTCCGTAGTGCGTCATCGAGATGAGCTTCATCCGACTTATGTGCTATGCATTCATTATAAGTGGGTAGTTGACTTGGTTACTATGCCTATGGGTCTATGGCAGATGAGATATATTGTTTTGGCTAGAGAGGATCTTACCAATCATGTTGAGGGCAAATCTTTGAGAAGGAAGACCACTAGTGCAGTGTGTAAGTTCTTATTGGAAGAAATTTTCTGCAGGTATGGCTGTGTGGGTAAGATCACTGCGGATCGCGCTGAATTGGATGCTGATGAAGCTAGGGAGTTTTTCTCTCAACTAGGAATCAAGTTGGCTCTAACCATAGCATACAATCCAGAGGGAAATGGGAAGAGTGAAAGAGGGCATCCGCCGATAGTGAAAGCATTAGCCAAAGCATGCAGAGGACGGATTGGAGAATGGCTGAGACTTCTACCATTTGCTTTGTGGGCTGATCGTACGACTCACAGTGTTACCACAGGATATATGCCTGCAGAGTTGATGTATGGTCAGAAACCGGTTATGCCGACTGAGACTTGTGCTTTGACTTGGTCAGTTTTACCTTGGCAGGAGGATTTGACGAGAGAGGAGCTCTTAGCTCTTCGGATTCAGCAGTTGGAGAGAAGACCAGAGGATATTCAGCTAGCTATTGACAGGTTGAAGGTTGCTAGACTAAGAAATAAGGACAGGTTTGACAGCAGGCATCGCTTGCGGCCTAGAGCAATAGAAGAGGGAGACTGGGTATTAGTCTTTGATAGCAGCCTTGAAAATTAGCATACTGTACTTCGGAAGATGGTGAAAAGATGGTTTGGGCCTTACATAGTCAGACATGTCTTTGATAATGCAACATATGAGTTGATAGAATTGGATGGGACAGTGCTTAGACTGCCTATTGCTAGAAAAAGAATGAAGATTTTCAAGAAAAGAGATGATGAAGATTATGCATTGGAAGAATTTGCAAGAGAAGAGCAACGAGAAGAAACTCCAATGGAAGAGACAGATGATATGACAGATAATCTTGTTGATATACCAGAAATGCATAATGAAGAGATTGATCTGTTTGTGGATCTTGATGATAACGATCATGGGTAGTTGGCCCATCCGGAGGATGCACAGGATTAGAGGGGGTGGATGTCGTATTGCTGCGCATTCGAGGTGTGAAATCCACCCAAAGTTGTGTGTGTGGGATCTATTACTTTGTACATACTTAGTCGTTGTGTTTACATTTATTTTCTGCATGCGAGTATAGTGGAGAGAAGTTTGGAAGCATAGTAATGGAAACGTTTGGGAAGTTTGGATCAGTTTCAGAAGCACTAGAAGATCAATTACCATCTACCTTGGATTTTGCAATGGAGGTTTTTGCAGTTGTAATGTTAAGGGTCTGGCAAGTAGTGCAGATTTTTGATACATATGGACTTGGTTGGGGCCAGTTTCTGCTTCAAGAAAGGTTCTTTGTGATTTATTAAATGATGGTTGTAGCTATGTTCTGATTCCTGGAGGTGCTAGAGAGATGCTCTTTATGGAACATGACCGTATATTTGGGCAGACCCATGTTTACAAGTGGTGTTATACTTTTTTTTCATTTGATGCACGTTATTGTGGGGAAGACTATGTTGAAATGTATGGCTATTTTTAAAGGTGGGTTTTTTGGAGGGAGAAACAAAAGGAAGGATGACGCCCTAAGAGCGTGGGGGAAAAAAAAAAGAGAAACGGGCAATATTTGGAAAGAGAGAAGAAAAAGCAGTCACTAAGTAGGCGCAGAGAGGAGAGCTTTGTCTATCCATGGCGATATTAAGCTCTGATTAGCCTCCAGAATAGAGATTGGCCAGAGAGGGGACATGCATGAATCAAGAGAAGAGCTTGATGAATCCAGGGTGATCCATATTCAGCTTTGATTACGTCTTCAGATACAGCATCATCGGATACTTGCGACATTTCATGGGGATTCATATTCAGCTTTGAATAAGCCTTCAGATACAAAATCAATCAAATACTTGCCCAGAGAGGAGGGCCATGCAGGAAACGAAAACTCCTGACTTCAGGTACCTGAACCTCACTGTGTTCAGCGATGTCTCCACCTACAGGGTCTCAAAATAAAAGAAAGGGAAAGAGCTATGTCCGATTGGTTGCATCAATCCATCTCGATATGGTCCTGGAAGGGGAAAGCTCAGCGTTCAGAGTGACGATGAGGAAGACAAATGAATCATCCATGAACGTGCTTAAAAGGACAAATCTATAGTTGAAAAGTCTACTATGATGAACAGAGAAAAATGTAAAGATGGTGTTGTTTCAACGAAAGGTGATGAAGGCGGACTATGAAGATAATGATGCCGTAGAAAGCTGAGAAGACGAAAGAATCATCCGACAATTGAAGAAGGATAACGAAGCAATGTTGATCATGCTGAAGAAGCAAACAAAAGGAGAGGTCAATTCAGTCTAAAACAAAGGGAGAGTATTGGTTTGGAGACAGAAGCTTGAGCATTGTCATTGGCGTTGGTGCTGTGGATATCTTGTCATCTCTGTGAGCATGAGTTTTTTGACACAAAGACGAGTTTTTTTTGTTGCTGGTCTTATTCTGTTTGTGTTTCAGGTGGTTTGGCAGTGAATGGAATAGCGCTGAAACATTGTAAGCCTTCCTAGTACAAAAACGTTAGGAAGGCTACAAGAGGAAACTTCTTACTTAATACTAAGGGATTAGTTTGTATTAATCAAAGTAGCGCAGGTAACGAGAGGAATCCATGAAAGGCGAGATGAAGCAAGAAATGCCTACAGGGCAGACTCCAACTGGGTGAAGATCTCTGCAACTGAATCATCATTATCATCATAATGATCAGAACTGAATCATCATTATAATCACAATGGTCAGGATATTCTTCTTGGTGTTCCTGTGAGAGCAACCAATTTGGCACTGATAGTAAGGTTGAAGATACAGATTCCATAGTCTCATGGCCAGATTAGTTCAAACAAACAGTTGTGGTAAAATCTAGAGCTCACAACAAATTGATGGAAGTTACTTGACCATTTATAACACAACCATTATATAACACGAGCCTGGAGCATCATGAAGATTGGGGTGACAACAAATTTGACTCTGTTCTGAGGTATGGTTGAGAGTGTACAGCAGTCACACTGCTTGGGTTCAAAATCCTGACATGTTGTAGTTTCAACCTGCTTCAGTAGGTGTTTTGGTGGCCACAATGGAAAGAGCATGAAGCCACTTTGAAGCCCTTCTTTTGGAGAGATGATCTTGAGGTTGACGCTTGTTTCAATCATTGCCTTATACCCAGCAGGGCTTGTGAGTCTCTTCATTTTCAACAGCCAGTGATCACTGCCTTCCCCTGGTTGTCCTCCACACTGTAGCAACCGAGGGTGTATTGTTTAAGCTGAAGCCTTGTATATCTTCAAGAGTGGCTTAATTACCATTTTAAACCTTATAAAGTGGATAAAAGAATTTATAACTGTTTTTGCTCAAACAGACTTTATTGAATGTATTTTGAAATTGCTTTGTGGCTATTAGAAATTACATGATTCAGAGTTGAAGGCCAGTTTGATGATGACTCTAAAATTAGATTATTCACTTGATTGATCTTTCATCTTGAGATTTATCAAGATCCTCTGTGGTTGCGACTCTGCTTTCATAAATCCTTCGACATCTTTGGTGAACCCGACGTGAAAGCGTCGCAGAAATTTTAGGATGGGAGATACTTCAGCATCTATTTCAGCCTCTTCTACAATTCCAGCTGCGTCTTCTACTTCAGCTCCTTCAATGACTGCTATGTCAAGTACTTCAACAAATGATCTAAAGCAGATTTTGCAGAATATGTCCATGTATATGCAGCTTCAAAATCAGCAGACACAATTGTATATGCAGCAACAGCAGCAATTACATCAACAACAGTTGTCTCAGCAAAGGCGACTATATTCGGAGCAGGAGAATGCAAACAGCGCGACTAAGGCTATTGAAGCAGTTGAGAATGAGAAGAAGCTATTTGATGGCCGTAATGTTTCAGCATATTTGAAGACATATGAGATCAAGATGGGGTTTTTTGGAGTTCTAGCTGGACTTATGAGTAAGTACTTCCTTCGTCTTGTCACACCTGCCTTGAGGGCAAAAGTGACTGATCTTTTTATTCAAAATTCACATTGGCAAGATTTTAAGAAGGCCCTGAAAGAAGAGTATTTCCTTGAGGACTTTGGGATGGCTACACGGCGGTCATTTCGAGAGTGGGTCTACATGCCAAACAAAGGTTTAGCTGCTTCAGAGTTGATTCGAGAATTTGAAGAGAGGTATAGTCAGCTTGATGCCATTGAACAAAGAGCATTGGATGTTGAAAAAGTTGAGCTTTTCTTGCAAGCTGCAGATCCTGCTCTTCAGGAAGAATTGGGAGAGCTTCTTGAGGATCACATGAAGCCGATGGGACTTAAAACGGATTGGCAGGATGGCCAGGATGCAGTATCGACTTTGACCAAGAGGAGGATATGGAAGACCCGCCTACAGAATGGTTCTATGGCACCGACACCGTCTTCTGCTCCTATGCCTGCTTCTATCCCTGTTATTTCTTCTCCTCCTTAGCCAGTTTCTTGGCCTATGCCAGTGCCTACTCCGTCAGTGCCTACCTCTCTTGATGACATAATCAAAGGCATAACGGATTTGACACTGGAATCAGTTAAAGTGGAGTTGGTGGGAAAATTGAAAGAGCAGTTTGCTTCGACTGCGCCTACTATTTCTTCTAGTGCTCCTACTGCACCTAGGAGTGCTCCTAGTGCACCTAGGAGAGATCGGAGATGTATTTGGTGTGATAGTACGGACCATCAGCATTACAGGGATTGTGAATCTTTTCAGGATGCAAGGAGGAAGAATTTGGTATTTTGGGGACAAGATGGTAAGATTTGGTTGATTGAAACAGGAGTTCCGCTTGCTACCAACTTTGGTAAAGGCGGAATGAAGAAGTTAGTGGATGACATGGCTGCGCGTACTTCTTATGTGACAGCTAGAGGAGATGCTTCTGCATATGGAGTCCAGATTGAGAAGGGATCAGAGAATCAGTCACCACTATGGACTTATGCTATGGAGATTGAAAAGAAGGGAAAAATTCAGCAAACTGTTTTGACTAGTGCAGGCTTTAGCATCAGATCAGAGACAGGTTGGGATTCGCCTATTGACAGGTACTCTATTTATGCCTACTTGGCTAAGTCTCAAGGAGCAGATGTACTTGTCGAGGAGAAGCGTAAGAGGGATGAAGAAAATCTAAGTGCAGCTAAAAAGACTAGAGGGGGTGAGTTTGTTACTCCACCTACTGCAGGACCGTCTTTGAGACCACGGCCAGAACGACAGATGGAAGATGCTCAAAAGAGAGAAAAGAGGCAAGAGCCTAGAGAGAGAAAGCAGCCAGGGTTTAGATTGATGTCTGATATTGAGACATCTACAGACATGAAGACAATCTTTAATGACAAGATACTTGGCAGTGAGATGACTTTCACTATTTCTGAGGTTTTGGGCGTACCGAAAGGAGAGTTTCAAGATCAGTTTCAGGAGGTCCTGAAGAGGAGAAGACATGCATTGCCTACCACTGATACACAGGGAGTTTGGATTGGGGAGTTGGATGAGGATGAGGATGAGGTTATGGTTGAGAATGCTTCTGTTTTTCCACAGATAGAGAAGAGGGTTCAGCCTATGCATTATGCTGAAACTGATGAGCCTGTCTTGATACCGCGTAGTCACTTTTCACGGAGTCATTGGGCTAGGGCAACTACAGAGACGATGGTAAAAATTGGAGAGAAACAGGTGCCTTATGTTGCTTTGGTGGATCATGGTTCAGAGATTAATCTCATAGTTCGTGGAGTTTATGAGAGTAACAGATGGCCTATGGATGTAGAGCATGGGTGGCGTATGAGAGCTGCCAATAACACTGCAGGTGATTTGTATGCTGCCTGTCCCAATGTCAGGGTTTCTATTGGAGATGTAGAGGAGGATTTCCATTTCTTTGTGCAAGATTCATGCTCTTATCCCATAATTCTTGGACAGCCATTCATCACAGAGATGCGCATGGAAACAAAGGTAATGGATAATGGTTCTGCTTATGCACGGATTCGCAGTAAAGATGGCATGAGAGTAGTTCAGTTTATGACTATATGTGAACCATGTTAGAAACATGGATACTCTTAGAGATGCACCTTTGCCCACTGTGAGGGATTCGGGTTTTCATTAGGTACCATCATTTCGCGAGACGACGGTGGTACAGAGCAGAGGAGATTGGAGTTCTCGTCTCCTGGCAGCAGTGTTTTCTCCTCCGGTTTTGTTGGGATTTCAGCAAACAGTTCAATGAGCTATCAGAAGACTTCTAAGTTGCCTAGAGCTGCCAGGCAGTACATATACAGGAAGGAAAAAAATTTGAAAAATGCAGGAATTTTAGAGGATGATGAGCACATAGATGGATTGTATGACAGTATGATTTGTGCAGATACGATGGAAGAGATGGAAGATATGCTGAAAACTGATATGCAGAGTTGTCACAGTAATGTATTAGTGCAATCCCTGGATATGTTTCATGAAATTGCAGATTTTGTGTCACAAATTGAGTCAGAGGCTGAGATGATTCAGCAAAAAGTGTTGAGTGCTGAAGAAATTCAGCAAACAGAGTTTCCGGCTGATTATGATCAGCTTACAGAGACACAGAGGGCTGAAAATTTTCAGCCAACAGAGTTTACTACTGAAATATTTCAGCATCCAGAGTTTAGGGTTGTTCCTATGCAGTCCATAGAGCAGAGGGCTGAGGATATTCAGCCATTGGAGTGCAGAATTGCTGATTTACAGCAAGATTTGAGTAATGCAGAAGAGCATAATGAAGCCAGGGTTGACACGAAATACAAGACTGTGGATAAGAAGGTGAAGCCGGTAGCTGTACCGCTTCCACCTGATAGTGATCAGAAAATAGAGAGGGCTGCTAAACAGCCAATTTTGAGGAATCAGGAGCATATTGGCCATAAATTTTCAGCAGAGACTCTTGCTGAATTGAAAATTGGAACTGGTGATTTCTTACTACCCACAGAGAAGCAATGCTTTCAGGAGATGCTTGAGCGACATGGAAGGGGATTTGCTTTTTTCCCGCATGAGATTGGATGTGAAAATCCGGATATTGTTGCTCCTATGGTCATTTTTACTATTCCTCATATTCCATGGAATCTCCGACCTATTCCAGTGCCTAAAGCACACCTGCCAAAGCTGATTGATTTATTGAATGAGAAAATCAGGATGGGAATTCTTGAGCCTTCATCTGCACCATACTCAAACAGGGGTTTATGGTTCCAAAGAAGAATGGTACTCTCCAATTTATACAGGACATGCAGCCAGTAAACAGAGTTTTTGGTATAGGTCTAGTTGTGGATGAGTTTGCAGAAGCATTTGCTGGACGTGCCATCTATTCTTTAGGTGATTTGTATTCAGGATATGATCAGTTTCAACTGGCTTTGGAAAGTAGCGACATAACCACCATGAGAACTCCTATTGGGCTTGTCAGGATGTGTACCTTGCCTCAAGGTGCCACTAATTCTGTTGCGCATATGATGAATGCCATGCATAAGGTCCTTCGTGATTATATACCTCAGCTTACCATGCCTTTCTTGGATGATGTGCCCATTAAGGGGTGTGCAGAAGAAGAGAAAAATGAGAGTCTAAATGACCAGGGATGCAGATACTTTGTGGCTGATCATATTTCAGCTTGTGAGAAGATTTTGTCCAGGTTAGAAGAAGTGAACTTGACACTTTCAGGGCAAAAATTTGTTTTTGGAGTGAATGAGGTTGTCATTGTTGGACATATGTGTGGGTATTATGGCAGGAAACCCTCACCTGATAAGGTGGGTGCTATAGGCAAGATTACGAAGTATTGTTCTACCACTTCAGAGGTACGGAGATTCATTGGAGCTTGTGTGTTTTATATGATTTGGATACCTTATTTTGCACACATAGCAGATTGTTTATATCAGCTGCTTCGAAAGGGGCAGAAATTCTATTGGGATGAGAGCCACACTAGAGCCATGCGGAAATTGAAGAAGTTATTGCTGATTGCTCCTACTCTAAGGAAAGCGGATTATAATTGCGGAAGGCCTATTGTATTGACAGTTGACACTAGTCCAATTGGCATAGGTTGGGCTGTGGGTCAAGATGATGCAGATGGAAACATGTATGCTATTTGGTTTGGGGTGAAAGTCCTAAACGAGAGACAGAGGAGATATCCGCAAATCAAGAGGGAGTTACTGGGGATTGTTACGGCTCTCAAATGTTACAAGGAGTATTTTATTGGAGCTTCAGTTGTGGTAGAGACAGATTGCTTGCCATTGATTGGTATGATTACGAGTTGCTCTACTCCGGATATAGCTATGCTGAGATGGATTGCATACATCAAGTCATTAAATCTGGAATTTAAACACATAGCAGGGAATGATAATCCAGTGGCAGATATGTTGTCTAGAGCCAGATATGATGATGAGGAGACTCTACTTGCAGAAGAGGATGATGCAGAAATTTCAGCCACTATGGTTGATCATGTTTGCCATGTCTATGATATTGTGGCTTTCATAGAAGAACTCTATGTTGGAGATTGGTTGCAGATTGGCAAGTACCTTAGTACACTAAGCAAAAGAGATGAATGGACAGATGAAGAGTTCAAAAAGATCAGAAGGAAAGCCTATGGTTATTTTCTCAAGGAGGGATTTCTTTGGAAGCATCCGAACAAAACAGGCGGATTACCTTTGCGGGTTGTCTGCGATAGAGAGACACAGTTACAGGTGATGAGGGAGTTTCATGAGAGTCCTTGGGCTGGTCACAGAGGAGTGTGGGCTACTTATGAGAAAATCAAGGAGAAATATTGGTGGAAAGGCATGTATAGAGATGTTTCTCACTTTGTAGAGACTTGTAGAGATTGCCAGATGTATTCCGTAGTGCGTCATCGAGATGAGCTTCATCCGACTTATCTGCTATGCATTCATTATAAGTGGGTAGTTGACTTGGTTACTATGCCTATGGGTCTATGGCAGATGAGATATATTGTTTTGGCTAGAGAGGATCTTACCAATCATGTTGAGGGCAGATCTTTGAGAAGGAAGACCACTAGTGCAATGTGTAAGTTCTTATTGGAAGAAATTTTCTGCAGGTATGGCTGTGTGGGTAAGATCACTGCGGATCACGGTGAATTGGATGCAGATAAAGCTAGGGAGTTTTTCTCTCAACTAGGAATCAAGTTAGCTCTAACCACAGTATACAATCCAGAGGGAAATGGGAAGAGTGAAAGAGGACATTTGCCGATAGTCAAAGCATTAGCCAAAGCATGCAGAGGACGGATTGGAGAATGGCTGAGACTTCTACCATTTGCTTTGTGGGCTGATCGTACGACTCATAGTGTTACCACAGGATATATGCCTGCAGAGTTGATGTATGGTCAGAAACCGGTTATGCCGACTGAGACTTGTGCTTTGACTTGGTCAGTTTTACCTTGGCAGGAGGATTTGACGAGAGAGGAGCTCTTAGCTCTTCGGATTCAGCAGTTGGAGAGAAGACCAGAGGATATTCAGCTAGCTATTGACAGGTTGAAGGTTGCTAGACTAAGAAATAAGGACAGGTTTGACAGCAGGCATCGCTTGCGGCCTAGAGCAATAGAAGAGGGAGACTGGGTATTAGTCTTTGATAGCAGCCTTGAAAATTAGTATACTGCACTTCGGAAGATGGTGAAAAGATGGTTTGGGCCTTACATAGTCAGACATGCCTTTGATAATGCAACATATGAGTTGATAGAATTGGATGGGACAGTGCTTAGACTGCCTATTGCTAGAAAAAGAATGAAGATTTTCAAGAAAAGAGATGATGAAGATTATGCATTGGAAGAATTTGCAAGAGAAGAGCAACGAGAAGAAACTCCAATGGAAGAGACAGATGATATGACAGATAATCTTGTTGATATACCAGAAATGCATAATGAAGAGATTGATCTGTTTGTGGATCTTGATGATAACGATCATGGGTAGTTGGCCCATCCGGAGGATGCACAGGATTAGAGGGGGTGGATGTCGTATTGCTGCGCATTCGAGGTGTGAAATCCACCCAAAGTTGTGTGTGTGGGATCTGTTACTTTGTACATACTTAGTCGTTGTGTTTACATTTATTTTCTGCATGCGAGTATAGTGGAGAGAAGTTTAGAAGCATAGTAATGGAAATGTTTGGGAAGTTCGGATCAGTTTCAGAAGCACTAGAAGATCAATTACCATCTACCTTGGATTTTGCAATGGAGGTTTCTGCAGTTGTAATGTTAAGGGTCTGGCAAGTAGTGCGGATTTTTGATACATATGGACTTGGTTGGGGCTAGTTTCTGCTTCAAGAAAGGTTCTTTGTGAATTATTAAATGATGGTTGTAGCTGTGTTATGATTCCTGGACGTGCTAGAGAGATGCTCTTTATGAAACATGACCGTATATTTGGGCAGACCCATGTTTACAAGTGGTGTTATACTTTTTTTTCATTTGATGCACGTTATTGTGGGGAAGGCTATTTTGAAATGTATGGCTATTTTTAAAGGTGGGTTTTTGGAGGGAGAAACAAAAGGAAGGATGACGCCCTAAGAGCGTGGGGAAAAAGAAAAAAGAGAAACGGGCAATATTTGGAAAGAGAGAAGAAAAAGCAGTCACTAAGTAGGCGCAGAGAGGAGAGCTTGGTCTATCCATGACGATATTAAGCTCTGATTAGCCTCCAGAACAGAGATTGGCCAGAGAGGCGACATGCATGAATCAAGAGAAGAGCTTGATGAATCCAGGGTGATCCATATTCAGCTTTGATTACGTCTTCAAATACAGCATCATCGGATACTTGCGACATTTCATGGGGATTCATATTCAGCTTTGAATAAGCCTTCAGATACAAAATCAATCAAATACTTGCCCGGAGAGGAGGGCCATGCAGGAAACGAAAACTCCTGACTTCAGGTACCTGAACCTCACTGTGTTCAGTCATGTCTCCACCTACAGGGTCTCAAAATAAAAGAAAGGGAAAAAAGCTATGTCCGATTGGTTGCATCAATCCATCTCGATACGGTCCTAGAAGGGGAAAGCTCAGTGTTCAGAGTGACGATGAGGAAGACAACTGAATCATCCATGAACGTGCTTAAAAGGACAAATCTATAGTTGAAAAGTCTACTATGATGAACAGAGAAAAATGTAAAGATGGTGTTGTTTCAACGAAAGGTGATGAAGGCGGACTATGAAGATAATGATGCCGTAGAAAGCTGAGAAGACGAAAGAATCATCCGACAATTGAAGAAGGATAACGAAGCAATGTTGATCATGCTGAAGAAGTAAACAAAAGGAGAGGTCAATTCAGTCTAAAACAAAGGGAGAGTATTGGTTTGGAGACAGAAGCTTGAGCATTGTCATTGGCGTTTGTGCTGTGGATATCTTGTCATCTCTGTGGGCATGAGTTTTTTGACACAAAGACAAGTTTTTTTTGTTGCTGGTCTTGTTGTGTTTGTTTTTCAAGTGGTTTGGCAGTGAATGGAATAGCGCTGAAACATTGTAAGCCTTCCTAGTACAAAAACGTTAGGAAGGCTACAAGAGGAAACTTCTTACTTAATACTAAGGGATTAGTTTGTATTAATCAAAGTAGCGCAGGTAACGAGAGGAATCCATGAAAGGCGAGATGAAGCAAGAAATGCCTACGAGGCAGACTCCAACTGGGTGAAGATCTTTGCAACTGAATCATCATTATCATCATAATGATCAGAACTGAATCATCATTATAATCACAATGGTCAGGATATTCTTCTTGGTGTTCCTGTGAGAGCAACCAATTTGGCACTGATAGTAAGGCTGAAGATACAGATTCCACAGTCTCATGGCCAGATTAGTTCAAACAAACAGTTGTGGTAAAATCTAGAGCTCACAACAAATTGATGGAAGTTACTTGACCGTTGATAACACAACCATTATATAACACGAGCCTGGAGCATCATGAAGATTGGGGTGACAACAAATTTGACTCTGTTCTGAGGTATGGTTGAGAGTGTACAGCAGTCACACTGCTTGGGTTCAAAATCCTGACATGCTGTAGTTTCAACCTGCTTCAGTAGGTGTTTTGGTGGCCACAATGGAAAGAGCATGAAGCCACTTTGAAGCCCTTCTTTTGGAGAGATGATCTTGAGGTTGACGCTTGTTTCAATCATTGCCTTATACCCAACATGCTTGTGAGTCTCTTCATTTTCAACAGCCAGTGATCACTGCCTTCCCTGTCCTCCACACTGTAGCAACCGAGGGTGTATTGTTTAAGCTGAAGCCTTGTATATCTTCAAGAGTGGCTTAGTTACCATTTTAAACCTTATAAACTGGATAATAGAAGTTATAACTATTTTTGCTCAGACAGACTTTATTGAATGTATTCTGAAATTGCTTTGTGGCTATTAGAAATTACATGATTAAGAGTTGAAGGCCAGTTTGATGATGACTCTAAAATTGGATTATTCACTTGATTGATCTTCCATCTTGAGATTTATCAAGATCCTCTGTGGTTGCGACTCTGCTTTCATAAATCCTTCGACACCGTTCAATGGGTAAAATGATCCCTTGGAATAGATGCGACACTTGTGCGACAAGATGCAAGGTCGCATGGCCTTGTGGTTTGATAAGAAGAGAGTTTTGCCATTCCTTAGAATGAGATTGGTAGGTTCTTGTGCAAGTTTAACTTGCAAGAGGATGAGTAGTCATCCGGTTATATCACCTTTCTTGAGAAAAATTGCCAAGTTAAGGGAAGTTAGGTATTTGCTTGGAAGCAAAGGATCAATCAATAATTTGGAGCGACATGGTCGCCAGGATTTACTATTAATTTATGAAACCTAAGGGTTGGTTAAGTTAGGTTAACATGATATGGCCCTAACCCAAGGAATAAAAGAGTGAACAAACAAACCCTTGGGGATCTTGCCAAGTTGCAATTGATCCCGGATCGAATGTTGGATGCATCCAGAGAGAAGGATTTACTCCTTGACAGTTGGCAAAAAATAATCGACCACTGGAATTGATTGTGCTTGTAACAGTTTAGAAGCACTGTTTGCATTATTTGCTCAAGGAACTAAAGGATGGAATGATATTTAATCCTGCAAGTTGAAGTCCTGAAGGGAGAGGCAGCTTCAGTTACGCCTGACTATCTGCCTAACCCTAACCAAGGGGGTTGTTAGCCGGGCCGAGGAGAACGTGGACGAAACCCGCCGCGTGAGGTCTCTCCATTGAGCACTACTTGGAGCAGGAGGATGCTTGGGTGCTAGGGGGGGCTCTGGCCGTAAATCCCTTGCCTTCTGGGCCCTGCACAAGAGGCCAACGTTACTCACGATTGGATCTGGAGGCCCGCATACTAGTCTACGGGCGGAATCTTGGATTCGTAATCCCTGTGGATTGCTGGATAGCCTTCGGGCGGATTATGGATTGCCTTCGGGCGGATTATGGATTAGCCTGCGGGCTAGACTTTATGGATGTATTCCAAAGATAAATAAGATAACCTGTTGAACAGGAACTTGTTTGAGACTATTTTTCTATGTCAAGTACTAAGATTACGTGAAGGAACTAGTGCTTAACTGGCTAATTAAGGAAGCTGTTTTATGCATTTCTAAACTAAATGTGGTAGGTAATTAGACAACTAAAGCAACCCTGAGGAAAGTGCGGTGGATGTGGCCATGGGTCCCTCCTATGGATGGGTGGTCCCGGTTGGCCAGGAACTTTTCTCAATCGAAATGGACAGCAAGGAGCTGAATAGCAAGGGCGCTGACCTAGGGTTTAGGTTACCAGAATCCCGACTTATGCTGTTTTAGGGGAACGGAATGGGACTATTCCCTCTTGTTTCCCATTCTCCTTGAACCAAGTGCAGCATGAATCCGCTTGGACCCTGACATTTCTACGTAAAGTAGTTCGCTTGGGATTTGATGCTAGCTGCCATTTTAAGGAAGTGACCATTAGGAGAAACCCTGATTCAGGTCGGCGGTCCTAGTGGAAATGGTCAGAATACTTCCACTGTGGTAGACTTGGAAAGTCCTAGATTGCAAACCTCGTAACATTCCAAGGGAGTGCTGGGGCGGAGCCTTCTAGACTCTCTTCCCGATGGACTGCTAAGACGTGTCCTGAAAGGGAACAGGTGGACACGTTATATCTACAGAACACATACGACACATCAATGAGTTCCAATCATAGATCATTGATCAGATGATCTTAGATTTTGAGTAAACGGTAATAAAAGTGTATATCAATCATGCATTGTATTCACAAACTACTTGAATATCATATACAAAAACATTGGATGTAGCCATAAAATTTATTACAAGGAGGTGACATCTCATCACAAGTAGGATGATCTTCAATACGAACGAATGTCCAAAGCTAGTATGAGCTGAAAATGGTCCACAGGGAGTCGCATCCAAATGAAATGTGATGATTCTCAATTTTCTAAGAGTTTTAATATTAGACCCACTTACAGATCAACCACTTGTTGGATCCCACACATATTTTCAAGAATGTGGACAGCTTACTATGGGACCACATCATAGGAAACAAAGACATTATAGTCGAACGAATGGATTTGAAGGAGATAGGCAAGATGGAGGCGGTTTGTGGGTGGCCGTATTCAAGTGATGATGGTCGCTTCCAGCTACCTCATGCTCCTTGGGTTTTTTCAACTAAAGAGGAGTGCATTGTGAAGAAAATTATCAAGTCTATCCGCACTTCAATAGGTATGATGCATTCTCTCATGTCCATATTTTCTAAAGATGACCAATTATTAGGGCTAAAATCCCATGATTGATATAAGATATGACAGGTTTGTACTACGAATGGATTATAAGTGACCTACATGTTTTGCTATTTTGAGTATAGGCGTTGTTCTTAATTCTTTTTCATTTGTGGCAATTTGTACTACCGATCGCGATCGCAAGATACTTTACTCTAGAAATACGTGCTGCGATTTACAGGTTGTTAAATTTAGTGCAATGGCTCTCACAGAAGGAGAGCAAGACATCTTCTATTTAATCCGCAAGGTGGGGAGCAATTGAGATGGCCTGTCTTGTTGAGAAATACCTGCCCACTAGCATGCTCAAGATGCAAATCCACCTTCTAGTACATCTTGTAGATGAAGTGGAGATTGCTGGACCTGTCCATATGCTATGGATGTTCTTCTTGGAGCACTTCATGGAAAATCTGAAAGGCTTTGTGTGATAACGATCTCGGCCAGAAGGTAGCATGGCTGAAGGTTGGTTGGTGTCTAAGGTGTTAGTGCATATTTCATAGTGGCTACCAATGGTGGATTCAGAGAACAATATGCTACGGTTGCTGAAGGACAATGATAGACTGAATGGAGATGTGGTGGTTCGAAATGGGGTAGAAAAAAGAATGGATGCTGCAATGGAGGAAAAAGTGAATAGTTTTGATATGTTGCACCATGCCTCCATGGAGATGTGGCTCGCTAGGTATCAGCAAGCCAAGAAAGATTGGAAAGAAGCGCGATCTCAATTTTGATGTAATATGCACCCACTACAATAGAAACGAGGCATAGACGCGCATGTTAGACTCGCAAAGTCGAGTGCGTCTATCACAGTGTCTATAAGTGCGTGTAAACGTGCGTGTAAATAGACGCGAATTTTGCATCTATATATCCGCGCAAATAGACGCTAATATAGACGGCCAGCAGACGCGCAATTATTTAACCACCTAAAATTAGCAATTCACATAATTAAAAAACCAAAGTTAATAATTATTTAACCACCTGAAATTGATTCTTGAGTATGCATATGTGCACATGATAAAAACCATTGAATTAAGAATACACATTGAATCATTGAATTAAAAAAATAGAGTTAATAATTACTTTTTCATTACTCTCTAATGAATGGCAGTTCCTCCAGTTGACAAGCCTGATATAAATAATTAGCGGCAAGCGACAAAAACCTTACAATTAGTAGCAAGCATTGCAATATGTATCTCGTAATTTCTCTACGTACTTGAAGATGATAAAAGATACTTCCTTTTTATTATGGAAAATTCAATTTAGCTTTAAAATTGACTATTGATTCTTGAGTATGCACGTGTGCGCATGATAAAAACCATAGAATTAGGAATACACATTGAATCAATAAGCAAATTAAGTATGTTACAGTGAATGATCCATCTTATTTTCAATGAGATCAGCCCTTGCTAAACTATCTACTTCTAGGTCTATGTTACCAAGAGGTAACGAAACAAATAAGTCTATCCCACTATCAGATGTGTTGCTAAATTGCTCAATAACTTCATTAATATCATCGACAATCACATTATTGTCTTCTTCTATGTTTCCTTGAACATCCTCGCAAGGTTCATCTTGTACTATATCACGCATCTCATCCATTATGGTGTCATCATGCACATCATCATTAATTGTTGGATTGTCATCTGCTATCTCCATGTCGGTAATATTACCATATATTGGTTTTGAATGATTAGATATAGGGATGACATACCACCATCGGTTATTGTTTACCATTGGATGATACACAACCTGTATTTGAAAAACAAAAGCAAAAAACTTAAGTACTTATTATATTGTGTATATGTATCACATGTATATATATAAAAAAATTAGCCTTTGCATATATACCTGCTCGCATTGTTGAGGTAGTACTAATGTGTCATTCTTGTTTTGGTGAAATTTTGTAGAGTCAATGATTACAAAACCACTTGGATGACGTCTGATTGTGCAATGCTCACCATTTGTTACCACTTCTTTAAACCACTTCACATCCAGTACATATATAAAGAATCGTCTGAAGTCAAGCTTCAGAATATCTTGGATCAAGCCACAATAACCTTCCATGGTACCATTGGCATCCTTGAAGTGAGCAAGGGCACCACAATCTTGGGTATTTCTCTTTTCATCTATACGTTGAGTTCGAAGATGTTTACCCTCACAGCAAAGTGCATTGAATAATGTGTACTAGTAGTAAAAGATAAAAGATTAAATATGTCAATTATTTATATAAAATAAAACTTATAGAAACAAATTAATTGATAGTATATCTCACCTTTGATAAGCAACCTCATGCGTATTCCCACTCTTCTTGAGATATATTAATTTCCTCCTCTTTTTCCATTCTCTCCATCTCCTCATGTAACCAATCTATATCAGTATGATGTGGGAGCACATTTAGATGATCTGAAAATGAGACATTACGTCCATATCTAGTGCGAAATTCTTGTCTTTTGCTTTTTTTTCTTGCCCTTGCTTCATTATATAGTATCACCCATTTGCTCATTACATCACTATTGAGCACACAAAAACTATTTAACTTACGAAGTTCTTCTTTTGTTAGCACTTTACTCATTCCTTTTCCTTGAGGTACTATAGAGGTCATCCTCAAGTCTTCATCATCTTTCCATAGTCGTGGTTGAGAGGGATCCACTTCAGCAAGATATTTAGAGATATAAACAAGGGATGATTGCACTAACCAATCCTCAGCCATGCTTCCCTCAGGCCGTGCTTTTTGCCTCACAAAATCTTTCAAGGTTTTCATGAAGCGCTCAAGAAAAAACATCCACCTTACATGAACTGCCCCACAAAGTGCGATCTCATCAATCAAATGTACGAGTAAATATAATTGAGTAGTCAAAATGGATCGAGAAAAAATTTCCTCCACAAAAAACAAACCACCTCAACAGATAATACTCGAGCATCTTGCAATGTGTTTGGATCAATTTCCTTCGAGCTCACGTATCTGTCAAGATGTATTTGAGAATTGTTTATTTTTGTGTAGAAATTCAAAGATATATAATGAAAAAATACAATGTATACACACCTCACAAGCTCTCCCATCTTGTAAATGATATCACGTACATCTTTGGATACACAATGGGATATGCTAGTAGGAAGTACGAACTGAATGTAAACAATATTCATAGATCAAATGATTAGTTGAGGAAAAAGTTAACATACCCCAAAGTTTACACATAGTTACTCCACTAATTACTATATTCATGGTTAGAGATACCCTTACTTGAATCATTTTGTGCCAATCGTGGGACTTCAAACCAGATAGTTGCTCTACACCTCTTTTCTTTTTCTTTATGAAGGCTCCCTTGAGACATCTCATGCATCCTGTGGGTGTTCGAAAGCTATATATTTGTTCCTTCACTATTTTTTCCTCGTTCTTTGACAACATCCAAGGTGCATGGGGTAGCTCAATCTTTCCTCTGGGTCCAATGCGTGGCCACGCTTGTCTCATGCGACCAATGTTACGTAAATCCTCCCTTACATTAACTGAATCACGAGCCCCTATCAAGTGATCCCATAATGTAGATACAACATTTTTGAATATGTGCATGGGGTCCAACAAGTGATTGATCTTGAGTTCAGTCCAGTACGGAAGACGAAAAAATATAGAGAACCTAACAAACAAACAATATATTATGTAAACAATTCATCATGCTAAATACTTTAAAGTCAATCAAGAGAAATACACTTCTTACCGACTCATGGCGAGTGGAGGGTGGCTGTCGGCATTAATCCATCTCTCCTTCCAATCTCGAATGGTTAGACATTGTGGAGTCATTCCATTAGTAGGGAGAAAATATTTGGGATGGTCAATAGGAAGAAATCGATGATGATTGTCGTAGATAACCTTCTTTAAACATGCCGGCCTAGAAGAAACTAGAGAGGGATCGCAAATAGGACATGCATGATATCCTGACGTGGTTAAACCTGAAAAAACAAGTGAATTAATAAAATGCAATTGATTCAAGTCTTGAATTTCAAATATAGAGTTATATATATGTACTTGAATACTCTCCGTATCCTAGAAAGTCGTGCATGGTCCACAACAGCATGGCCTTCAATGTGAAATCTCTAGAGGATGCAGATGCACTTGTATCTTGCACCTCAATACCTTCCCATAACATTTCTAACTCTTCAATCAAAGGCTCTAAGTAAATGTCCAAGTTTTTTACATTGTGCTTTCCAGGAATCAGAAGGGACAACATCACATGTCCCTTTTTAATTGCCATGGATGGAGGAATATTATAGTTCACCAATATCACTGGCCATACACTGTATGATGTGCTTTTGATGCCAAATGGATTGATTCCATCCATACCTAAAACAAATCTCAAATTTCTTGGCTCTTCTTTGAAAACGGGCCACAAATTATCTATATGTTGCCATGCCGATGTGTTTGCAGGGATTCTCCATTTTCCATCACTTGAACAATGACTAGCATGCCATGACATGAGCTTTCCAATAGACTTACACTTGAACATAAGTTTTATACGTGGAACAATCGGAAAATGTCGCAAAACCTTACGAGACACATCCATTGACTTCATCTCCACTTCGTATCTTGATTCGCCACAAACAGGACACTCTCATGCGAACTCATGAATCCCATGAAATAAGACACAATCATTGACACATGCATGGATCTTGACATAATCGAGGCCTCCCAGAGATGTCAAGTAATGTCTTCCTTGCTCTCTCTTAGTTGGCAATTTGTTTCCTTTTGGAAGCATTTGTGATAATAACCTACATATATTTTTAAAAGTGAGTTAAAAAACCACCAACATATATTTATGTCTGATTTCAAAATAGAACAATTAATATTATGATTCATAAGCCAAATTGAATTGATACCTACTTCAATAACGCATCCAAACTGACATTACTCCATCCATAAATTGTTTGCTAGTTAAGTATCTCGAGGGACGCACGAAGAATGGAGTACGTACAACCTTTATACAACAGAGTAGATGATGCTACATATAGTGGATCATCTGGCTTCGTAGAGTGACATTCTCCTTGAACCGGTTGTGAAAATAGATGGTGTACCATGTTGTCCAAAATCTCATCCTCTACGACTTGATGGGGCATTTCATGAGGGCTACCATCATGGTCGTCAGTCTCTACTCTTCTTGAAGACTCTGCCTCCTCGCATCGATATTTTTGCAGTCTCTCGACACCCGGGAGAGAGCATCTGAGGATGTGGCACTGCATCCTGCTCAATCACAAAAGGGAGTTTCATGTACGTTGATATATAATTCCCATAACATAGACATGCAATCTTAGTGGTAAAAAAAAACAATGAATACCGGTGATTTTTCTCGATCCCATTCTCCATACAAGCTGAGGTGTGACATTGCAATTCGACGTGCTCGAAAAATACACCCTCGACAATGATCACACATGCATTTAATTTTTCGTCGTAGCCATGCATCTCGATTATGAAGATGCAATGTTTCATCCTCACTTGAGGATGTGCTCATTGACTCATCAGCTTGCACTGCACTAGGTGATGAGGACATCGACATGATTAAACCTAATTCATGACAACATCAAAATATTTTTCATTCATATGTTTACATAAGATCTCAATTTTAAATACACAAAAATCATCATAAATACATTAAAACTTATGATAAGAATTCACTATCAAAACTTATCTTAAAAACAAAAAATTATGATAAAGCCCAACTGTGCTTCTATATCCGCGTTTAACTACGCGTCTATATTCGCGTCTATACTCGTGTCTATCTAAACAATAGACGCACATATACACGCGAAAATAGACGCACACGTCAAAATTCAAGCCATACTTAAATAATTTCTTTTCAAACTGCGCCTTTCCTTTCCTGCGTTTTTTGCGGTTCTGAAGCTTGAGTTTAGTCGACGTGCAGTCTCTTCATGCCTCACCTAGTCTCTTCATGCCTCACCTCCTCATGACTCACCTCTTCTTTCATTTCAAACACATAAGAAGGGAAAAAGGAAAGCCAAGGAGAGGAAGAAAGAGAGAACAAGAAAGAGGAGAACAAGAAGAAGCAGCAAGCAAGCAAGCAAGCATCAAGGGAGGGTAGCTTACCAAGGAGAGGAAGAAGGAGAAGGAAGAAGCACCACCACCCGCCACACCAAACACCCAAGGTGAGTCTCTCTCTCTCTCTCTCTCTCTCTCTCTCTCTCTCTCTCTCTCTCTCTCTTTGTTTCTCTCTTCCTCTCTCTGCTCTGTCTGTGTATTTAGGATTTGTGATTCCATTATGTATTGCATTTTGTAAATCATCAATGGCGGTCGTCGGCCTAAAATCGGTCGACCGAGCGCGTCTAATAGCGCGTCTACATCTCATTGTAGACACAGACATAGACGTGAAAAATGTTTCCTCTCAGAGCGTCTGAGAGTGCGTCTTAGTGCGCATGTGCTAGTGCATGTGCTCTGCAATCTATACGCAATGATACACGCACTGCACAGAAGGTTGACCTACAGTCTACACGCGATTATACATGTGCATTGACCTGGAATGCACGTCTGACAGCGCATCTGTGCTGCATCTTAGATGCGCAGATAGACGCACTGGACAGAAGGTTCACTCTGGGGTGTGTCTGAGGGCGCGTCTAACCTGCAATTTAGACGTGGGGATACATGCGCCAGGTCTCCCAGTTCTGATAGTAAACAATATATTTTTGCAATGATGAATGTGACCAATCCCATGTTTGTGTTTATCAATTTTCTTGTTTAAGAGAAGCATTAGCACTTAAGTGTTATGCTCAATGTCTAAAGAAATCTCTTTGAAAATGTAGGTAATGTATGATTTTTTGTATGCAAATAAATTTGTCTTTTTCCTGTGTTTTTTTTGCAGATGTCGTATCCTGGTTCATCTAGCAATGACCTGGATGTCGATCGCATGAATGATACATTGGCCTCCTTTGGTAGGGGTCAAAGCATTTTTTGGAGGTTTTCCTAGTAGGGAAGACTTCATGGGAGAGATAATCCGACACCTTGGCCGCTCTCCCACAGCGGACGAGGTGTTCAGTGTCATGTCTGGGATGCCTCTGATGTCTTTGCCTGGCACTACTTCCCAGACTCCACATGCAGGTACTCCATGTGCTCCACGTGCATCGGCTGAAGCACAAGCATCTGCAGAAGCACATGCATCTGCAGAAGCTCGTGCGTCCAGCGAGGCAGAGGGTAGTCGACAGAGAGGGAGGAGGGAGAGTCAAGGGGGAGGACGAGGCTTGTGTGGGGGTTGCCTAGGAGGTGGCGAGTGATCACCCTCACCAGTAGATCACGTAGAGGAGGTTGTACGCCAGTACTATAGAGTTACAGATGCTAGTGGCATCTTTCATACCAATCAAGAGTGGATACAATGCTATCACAACAGGGTGACAAATTTATACCAGTCGCATCCAAGGGGAACCATGACGCAATAACAAATCCTTAGGAGAAACATGGAAACCCCGAGAGCATAAGAAATCCTAGTGTTGACCAATCTTGCTCATCTAGGCCTGAGCCCCCAGCTATGCTAAAAGCCTAGGCAAACTCCTAGAACCTTGCATGAGATAGCAACCAAGCAAGCCCTCGTTGAACATAGAAGTGTCGCAGAGAATGCTTAACTGAGTTGGATGCTAAACTCAAAGTATTCGCACATGTCTATGTCCTTGCGGACATGGGTGCATTCCCTAAGAAGTAGCTCAGGGAATACTTGCCATTTCCCCTATCTGACCAACTCTAATTCTACAACTAATGGGCCAAGGGCAGCTTCAATGATAGTATCTGAGAGAGAGAGAGAGAGAGTATGTACAGGAACTGGAGGTTGGACAGCAGCTGCAGCTGCGGGGGGATCTGACCAGTCAATGCATTGTTGAAAAGGTGCAATGCGACGAGCTTGCTCAGCTTCCCAATCTCCGCTGGTATTGGCCCAAAGAAGTCGTTGCAGAACAGCTCCCTGCAATAAGAGATATTGTACAATACAAATATGTCACAATATTCTTCCTTCTGTACATAGCTAAGTTCTTTAGAGAAAGTCCTTTCCAAGAAGTCGGAAGGAGCACATTTAACTATTAAAAAGGTGGGCGGAAAGAAATGTCACACACAGTACAAGATTAGCATCCATACATACAGGTATTGCAACGACGACAGGTCCCCCACACGAGGAGAGATCGTTCCAGAGATACCCATGGCGCCAAGGCTCCTGCGTTCATCGCATGATATATTCAATTAATCATGTCGGCCTGTAATATAAGACTTCTAAGAAGAACACTGAAATACAGTCGCGCCATGTTCAATGGGGCGCGCGCTCTTGCAGATGATGGAACTGGGCCGGCACTAATTAGTGATTATACTTACAGTCATTTGCATATATCAAGCTTATTATGATGATGCTTACATTCCATATCGTGGCTAGTGGATATTCGCCCAATACTTTGCCAAATATACTCAATTGTAAAATTAAAACACAACAATATTAGATATATCCAATGCTAAATAGTCACACATGAGAGGTTAATAAAAATAATAATAATTACAAAATGTGCCTCCCATGTATTGACACCTCTTGACCCAAAATGTGAATGAAATTGCTCCATTTCGATTCTTTATGCCTCCCACTATTGTTCTAGACTAAAGATCCCACCCTCAATCTTTCTTTGATCTTCTCTCTTCTCTTGAGCATATATAATAGTTGCCATTCACTTAGAATCCAAGCCTTGGCCGACTTCCTCATATTTTCTACTACTCTATGTTTGACCATGGCTCTCTTCATATCATCGCATTTATGATCCTCTCTTAATTTCAATGTTCTATGAGCCCTATATGTAGAGGATTTAAAAAAGTTCTCATGTATTAATAAATGATTGCATGGAGTACTATATTCAGGTCTTTGTTTTTTAAGGATTTTAAAAAATGTTTGTAGTTTGCTCCTACTATAGCACACAAGTAGCTCATGATCTTGTTTCTTGTAGTATTTTGGAGTACTTGGCCTTGGAATTAAGCTAATACTATATATGTAGTTGGAGTTGCATGGCATCTATCTTTAGGGTGCTAGGATACCTATGGAGAGGGGCTTTAACCACCACTAGAACAACCTCCACAAAATCCACTACATTGCTACCTATGCCCATGTCTACTACTAATACCACTCTCATGGGATGGCTCCCATGATCAAGAGTGTGGAGACTTTGCACCTTGAGTAGGTAAAGCTACTAGTATGGGCTTTGTGCTATTGAAATAATTGAGGACTATGTGGCTACTTGCAGTCAAGAAGATCAAGG
The DNA here is from genome assembly GCF_053477565.2 of Lygodium microphyllum. NCBI lineage: Eukaryota > Viridiplantae > Streptophyta > Polypodiopsida > Schizaeales > Lygodiaceae > Lygodium > Lygodium microphyllum. Next base: position 129,396,910 of record NC_141138.1, read on the forward strand.
AGTGGTCATTTACTCATGTAGCTAAGGATGGGATAGGGGAATGCCCTAAGAAGGCCTATACTGTAGTGATCATTCGCTCTCTTTATTCTCAAGATTTAGGATCCTAAGATGATGACCTCCACCACATTAATATTTTCATTAAGGTTAACAGAAACATCTACAAAACTACAATATAATAGGATTAGTAGTATAACATTGTTGTGCCGCTACGCGCACACCATGTGAAAAACTCTAAAGTGCAGCTTTCTTATTCATCTAGAGAGCTAATGCCATTTTAGACATTAGTGTTAGTGTCCATGGCTCAAAAATATTAGATTTTTGGAGAATTTTAGACAATTTATGATATTTTAGATATTATCTCTTCTAAAAATCCATAAATATGTAGATAACTTCTACAATAGGATGTAGCCTCGGCAATAGCTAAAGCCTCTTGATGGATCATATCATGTGTTGGCTCTTCAATAACTTGTCATTTTCCTTTTATGATGTCAATGATAACATCATGAAATACTATCACTACAAGATATAGACCTTATACCGACGTTTAAAGCGACGAAAATACAAACAACAAAATTTGCCCCCGTCGTCGCAAAAAGCGTCGTTATTGAGGACGCCATAGAAATGTCGCTATATGCATCGCATTTGCGACGCATATAGCAAATGCGATGCATATAGCGACGAACCAATAAATTTGCGACGCTCATAGCGAGGCCAATAGCGATGCGAGTAGTAAATTTGCGACGCAAATAGCGATGGTAACAAGGAAAAAAAAATTTATGGCTCTGCACTACTGCACACAAAGCGTTTGCAAACAAAAAGAATGTATACTGAAATCATAAAACTGATACATGAAATAAATACATGATCGCATAAAATGGGATTGGTACAATCATGAAAGGATATCACTAATACATAGAAAATGTCTACATAGATCAGGCGACTAAAAACTAAAGGTATGTGAGCTCCAAGGATCCAAGGGCGAGCTAGAAATCCTCGTCCCCCAAAAGCTCGTCCCGCCACAAAGGAGCATCGAATGGATTCTGCAGAAAAAGAAACAACATATCAATCCAGCATACAATAATGCATTCAAATATCTCATGGTAACTACGGACAAGAAAGATGAGTGACTTACAGGGCTGCCGCGTATATACAATCGGTCGATCAATGCATTGAGACCGTGCCTCTCTGCATATCGAGTCTCAAGGCCTTGCGGATCGCGATTTGTAATGGAGTGTTGCAAAGAAAATAAAATGCTAACTATTAGAAACATGAGAGTCGGTACAAAGAATATTTCAAAAAAACAAATAAGCAAAACAAAAGAGAAAGTTACAAAGTCCTCCAAATATGTCCAGTGGCCGCCACTCCCAAGATGATGCACCACTCCGGCCTCGAGTCGTGCCCTCGCCGCCTCCCGCTACTGACTCCAACGTCCTGGCGAATCTGTAGCCTCCTCCCTCAGTCGGCGCCAGTCGTCTGCATCTAACCACTCGGGCTTTGCAGCCCCACTCTTGATTGCCTTGCGTGCGTCGGATCGTCTATGTGACATGTATGCAGGCATGCAATCCATCATCCAGCCCGTAGAGAATCTATCTACTGCGGCTGGTACCGGAAACTCCTCGTGCAAGGATGCTACTATGTAGTCCTTGCTCCCCTCCTGTATGTTCTTCCAATGATCTAGGACGTTGTGCCGAAAAACTTGTTGGCACAACTCCCTCATGCGAGCCATCACCCTCCTCCCCTCATCATTCATGATGATGGCTCCTGACCTACTATCAACTAGGTATCCATAACCCCTAGGAGTCTGCCTAAGATGGGTCCTCTCCCATCTCCGTCCACGCTCATGGGCATATCCAGGAGACCCCTGTACATCCGGTGTACCGACGGGGGTACCCTCTCTCGGAGTGCCACTCAAAGGGGTGCCACCAAAAGGGGTGCCACCTGCTGACGGCTGCGCAAAAGCCGGAGTAACTCGAGTAGACGTCCCCACAGGTGTGACAAATCTTGGAGGTGACGCAGCTCCAGCTGAACGACGAGACGGAGACACCACATCCGTGTCTCCACAGCAGCACCCCCTGATCTCGATGCAGTCCTTCCCTCTAGCCCAAGTCGTGAGCGTCGAGATCGTCTGCTTGAAGCTGAAGCATCTGATCGCGCTGAAGCAGATCTAGCAGAGCGCCCTGACGAAGAACGAGACAGCTCCTGGTCTGCCATCTCTCTGAATCTCGCGAGCTGATCTAGAGACATGCGTGCCATCATGTCCTGAAACTCCTCATCGCTCATTCCTCGACTCATCCTGAAAATGTCACCTGCACAGATAAAAAATGATGTTCGAATAATCAATTTAAACTATACAAAGCACAGTAATGTAAATCATTTTTGAAAAATCCCTCTTAAAATGCATATCTTATGTACCTTTATGGAAGATCTAAACAACGAATTGAGTAATACAATTCTCCAAGAATGAAGTATTCTATGGTCCCATGTTAATCTCCTGACACAACTCTGCATACACTGGAAGGTCGATAGACATGTCACCACAAAAGAACGAGTCTGCCTCGTTCTCAAAAAATTCTTGGACTTCTGTATTTCCATCATTGTTAGCCGATGCGGGCTCCAAACTTGCGGTGGCCTCCACCCCTTGTAATATCGACCCCTCTATTTGCATATTTTCTTCATCTATGCCTGGAACATCGCTTTGATCATATACTCTCGTAGTTGAAGGTATAACATACCACCATCGGGGGTTTGGATAGAAGATTACCTGTTCATAAATACGTACAAAGCGAGTTCAAACCATTGTGACATAAACCATGTCGTATTACAATTAGCAAGCAAATGACTCTTTGCACCTGTTCACAATGGGCCGGCAACACAAAGGTGTCGCGCAAATCCGTCCATTTTTTTTCGGAATCTATTTCGAGAAATCCAGATGGACCTCGTCGAACTGTTGCTCCAGCTCCTCCAAGTACCACTTTGAACCACTGCACATTGAATAGTATCATGGAGAAGCTATGGTAATCCACCGTAATAATACTTTGCAAGTTCCCGAAATACTCCATCTCATCCACAACCGTGTTTGGATCCGTTGCTCGTCGCCGGCTCTCTTGCTCAAACCTTGCCATGACACCACAGTCCATTGTGGAGCGCATTTCATCAATACGCTCCACGCGAAAATGTCGTTCGCGTGACCACGCTGCACTATATATTTTGTACTGTACATTGAAACACTCAAATTAGATGTAGCAAGCAAATTTAGATACGACACATTCTAAACCCCTCATTACCTTTGGACTACATCCTCTTGAGAACTTCCACTCCTCCATTGAGACCTCTGTCCCTTCGCTGGATGCTGCGGTCAAGGCTCCATGCAACCATCGTGTTGACATAAACCACGGTATCTCCTCCATGCCTTCGGGATATCGAATCGGTCGGTGACGCGTACTGCGTCGGAATTCAGCTCGCGCTTCCTCTCGATCTTGCCTTGCAATCTGGTACTTGGCGAGCCACGTCTCCATGGAGGCATGGTGCAACATACAAAAGCGATTCACCTTCTCTTCCATTGAGGCATCCATTCTTTTTTCTACCCCATTTCCAACCACCACATCTCCAGTTAGTCTACCATCGTCCTTCAGCGTCCATAGCATTTCATTGTCTCGTTCCACCATTGGTAGCCATTGTGAGATATGCACTAATGTCTCTGACACCAACCAACCTTCCACCATGCTACCTTCTGGACGAGCTCGTTGTCGCACAAAGCCTTTTAGGGTTTTCATGAAGCGCTCCAGGAAGAATATCCATCGCGTATAGACAGGTTCAGCAATCTCCACTTCATCCATAAGATGCACAAGAAGGTGAACTTCTATCGTGAGCATGCTAGTGGGCAGGTATTTCTCAAAGAGACAGACCGTCTCAACTGCTCCCCGCCTTGTGGATTCAATAGAGGACGTCTTAATCTCTTTATGTGAGATCCATTGCACCAAAGTCGACAAATTGTAAATGGCCCCGCGAATTTCTGGAGTAAGGTATCCTGTGATCGCGATCGGTAGGACAAACTGCCACAAATGAGAAAGCATTATGAATAATGGCCACTTTTCAAATTGCAAAATGCCCACGCTAATTACAATCCATTCTGTTCACAAACCTGACATATCTTATGCCAATCATGGGATTTTAGCTCCGATAATTGGTCATCTTTAGAAAATGCGGACATGAGAGAACGCATCATACCCGTCGGAGTGCGGATAGACTTGATTACTTGCTTCACAATGCGCTCTTCTTTGGTAGACAAAACCCAGGGAGCGCGAGGAAGCTGCACTCCCCCTTCAGCACTCGATTGCAGCCAAAGCGCCTCCATCTTACCTACCTCCTTCAAATCCATTCGTTACCCTATAGTGTCTCTCTTTCCTGTGATGTGGTCCCATAGCAAGCTGCCCACATTCTTGAAAATATGCATGGGATCCAACCAGTGGTTGATCTGTAAGTGGGTCCAATATGGCAACTCGTAGAAAACTGAGAACCGTCGCATTCCATTTGGATGTGATTCCGGGTTTACCATTTTCAGCTCATACCAGCTTGCAGAGTTCATACGTGTTGGAGGTCGTCCAAGAAAACCTTCCCTGAGTTCATGATCCTCCAGCAAGAAAGCGACGTGTCCTTGATATACCATCTTCTTCATGGTTCCTGGCCTTCGGGAGTCTAACTGTGGCCCACACAATGGACATGCATGATAACCTGAGGTAACCAGACCTATAAGGCGAGCCAAGACCTAGTGAATACTTGATTGAATGAAATAAAATATAGATATTACCAGCGAGAACGGAGGTCAGCTCACCTGAGCACTCTCCCAATCCCGGAAAGTCATGCATCGTCCACATGAGAATGGCTCGAATGTTGGCTGACCGCCGACCATCGCGCCTACTCATATCTTGCACAGTGACCCCCTTCTCCCACAAAATCTTAAGCTCATCGACTAATGGATGAAGATACACGTCCATATTTTTTACTTTGTAGCGGCCCGGGACGAGCAAGCTAAGGATGAGATGTCCTTTCTTCGTAGAAAGCCATGGAGGGATGTTGTAGTTGACAAGCACTATAGGCCACACACTGTAAGAAGTCAAGCGCAGACTGAATGGGTTCACACCATCCATGGCGAGACCGAGCCGAACATTCCTTGGCTCTCGCGCAAAGCCTGGGAAGGTAGAGTCAATGTGGCTCCATGCGCGCGAATCCGCTGATATTCGTTGAACTCCATCCGTGGACCTATTCTGCACATGCCACGTTGTCAAGCTTGCCATGTCAGACGTGCGAAACATGTGGTTTATGCGGGGGATGAGCGAAAAGTGTCTGAGAACTTTTTGAGGGATGGTTTGCCCTTGCAAGTACTGTCGATACCTGTGAGCACCACACTTTGGACATGTCTCCATAGTCTCGTATTCATCTTGAAACAGTATGCAGTCGTTGATACATGCATGGATGTTATTGTAGTCCATGCCAAGCTTTCGTAAAACATGTCGTGCATCATCATGAGACTCAGGCATGGTATTTGCAGGTGGTAATATATGATATTTCAATAACCTAAAAAAAATCATAAAACACCTTGAAAAAACACAAATATTTGCAATAATACTGTAAAGAAAAAAAATCAATGAAGCCGATGTGGAAGGTACCTGAATAACTCAGTCACACTCGTATCACTCCAACTGTATTTTGCTTGCACACTTAAGAGTGCAAGCAATGTCTTCAACCAAGATACTCGGCACCCATCATATAATGGTATGGATGCTTCCTCTCTAAGCGGGTCAGATGTCTCAACATCCATGGGAATCAATGCATCGATCATTGCCTCCATCTCAGGCTCCAAGATTGTAGGTAGGTCGGGAAGGTTGTCTATCTCCTCTGGCATTGATGGTATAGATAGGCCTTGCGAGTGGTGGATTGACTCCTGCAATCCATCCATCACACGTCCACGAACTCTTCTAATTGGCCGCAAAGGGTGCACTCCCCCTTGGGTCGAGACATCACCGCCCTGGATAGAAAATTTGCCAACAAGACCCAATCTTATTGTGTATGGTTTTCAATTAGCTTGCAAGTACAATTCATGATTAATATTAACTTCAAATTACCGTTTGCTGAAAATCCGCAATCTCCTGATCAATGATCTCAGATTGAAACTCGCCAAATCATCGTACGTGTTCTATAAACAATCAGCGGTTTCGTCTAATTGCCAACTTGCATTGAGAGCAAGGACATGGGACACGCTGATTAAGATATGTCTCGCGGTCTTGAACAATAAGACCTTCTTCGTTTTCCATCTTATCTACATTACAGTAAACGAGGCTTAAATGGATAGCTTTATGGAGATGTACGTCAAGTTGCAAGTTGACCATAAATCTTGCATTGTACATAGTCGTTGAGAGATTTTCCGATGTTATATCTCGGCCTTGTATCATGCTCAAGGATTTGTTTGTCTCGATAGATAATTATTCGTTATTGTAAAAAACTGCACTAGAGGGCTTTGAGTATAAGTAATCCATTTTGAGCACCATTGAGGATCTCTTAGTCTAATAATAAATCAGTCTCAACAAAAAGCATCTTAGAAATGTGGTTTTTTTGTCCTAGGATCGCGTATTAAAATTAATGCCATCTATGAAATTTATCAACTATAGTAATAAAATTTATTTCAATCAATTCTACTCATAGTCATAAGACCTGAGAGAAAATATCCTATACTCAATTTAAGGGATTCTTCTTCTATAACAATACTTTTGGGTTCATTTTGATGAAGTACCATAATGACCATTAGCTAGGGTATCATTTTCTTTTAGTCCTTCCGTTGACTAGTTGGCATGATTTCTAATTTGTTATGCCTATAAAGTTAATACAAAAACAATGAATTATGCATATCACAATTAGATCCCCTACTTGGACATTATGAAGGACATGACCAATTTTAAGCTATCTTAAAGAGTCACCAATGTACGTGGCCCATGGCAAAGCACATTGCATACCATTATCGATAAGTCTATTATCTTAAATTTCCTTCCCCTCCCTCTCCCTCTCTTTCTCTCCCTCTCTCTCCCTCTCTCTCTCTTTCTCTCTTTCTCTCTTTCTCTCTCATTTCCTCTCCTAAACAAGCAAAAAAGAAAGTGATTCAAACATCAAACAAGCAAGAGGGAGAGTGAGAGAGAAAATGCACTCTCTCTCTCTCACCCTCACCCTCTCTCTCTCTCTCTCTTTCTCTCCCTCTCTCATTTTCTTCCCCTCCCTCTCCCTCTCCCTCTCTTTCTCTCCCTCTCTATCTCTCTTTCTCTCTCATTTCCTAAACAAGCAAAAAATAAAGTGATTTAAACATTAAACAAGCAAAAGGGAGAGGGAGAGAGACAATGCACTCTCCCTCTCTTTCTCTCCCTCTCTATCTCTCTTTCTCTCTCATTTCCTAAACAAGCAAAAAATCAAGTGATTTAAACATTAAACAAGCAAAAGGGAGAGGGAGAGAGACAATGCACTCTCTCTCTCTTTCTCTTTCTCTCCCTCTCTCATTTCCTTCCCCTCCCTCTCCCTCTCCCTCTCTTTCTCTCTCATTTCCTCTCCTAAACAAGTAAAAAATAAAGTGATTTAAACATTAACCAAGCAAAAGGGAGAGGGAGAGAGAGAATGCACTCTCCCTCCCTCTCCCTCTCTTTCTCTTTCTCTCCCTCTCTCATTTCCTCCCCCTTCCTCTCCCTCTCCCTCTCTTTCTCTTTGTCTTTCTCTCTCTCCCTCTCTCTCTCCCTCTCCCTCTCTCTTACTCTCTCATTTCCTCTCCTAAACAAGCAAAAAAGAAAGTGATTTAAATATTAAACAAGCAAAAGGGAGAGGGAGAGAGAGAATGCACTCTCCCTCTCCCTCCCTCTCCCTCTAGAGGGAGAGAGAGAATGCACTCTCCCTCTCCCTCCCTCTCCCTCTCTTTCTCTTTCTCTCCTTCTCCCTCTCCCTCTCCCTCTCTTTCTCTTTCTCTCCCTCTCTCTCCCTTTCCCTCTCTTTCTCTTTCATTTCCTCTCCTAAACAAGCAAAAGAGAGTGATTTAAACCTTGAGCAAGCAAAAGAAAGAGAGAGGGAGACTCACCGATGAGATATGGTGAGCGTGGGGCGGCTCCTCTTTGCGATGAAGGCTCCTCCTCTCCTTCGCGAACAACGGCGGCGGCGGCGGCGGCAAGTCTTCTTCCTCTCCTTCTCTCATGACGGTCGTTCTCTCCCTCGCTCTCGCTCTCAAAACTCTCAATGGAGCAAACGCGAAATGAAAACCGCGCTCGGTTTCGGCCGCGTTTTTTCCTTGCGGCCCGTCGCTATTTGTGTAGCGACGCTATTAGCAACGCCAATAGCGACGCCGCTATCCGCCGTCGCTAATCGGCGTCGCTACTAGCTCAAATCCTTGTAGTGTATTTTGGAAATCTCCAAGACTTCTTCAAGAGTAAATTCAATTTTGCAATTAAGAATTCGATCCTCATGTACATTTCTCAAGTCCTTCATCGTCTCAATATCTGATAACAACTTGAATCCAGGTTGCTTTCTCGACCTCGAATCCTTTCTCTTTTGGGCCTTCTGATCTTCTTGTACTTTTGGCTTCTCTATGTCAACCATACTCTACTAATTTGGTCCTGAAGAAGAAGGCTGAAGAGCTGGATCACTCCTTCTAGTCACCCTCTTCGATCCTTCAGGTTGATCATTGTCTCTTTTCCGCTTTTCTTCAACAAGCACTTCAAATCCTTGAGATTTCGTGATGTAAACATAGATAGAAAAGACATCTATGCGATCATTCCATCCATTCCCTTTTTTTATTACATCTCCTATGGTTGAAAGTTCAGACGATGAAGCTTTACCTTTCTTTTCTGCATGTAGTGCATAGGACCATAAAGGAGATCTGTCTTTCGACAACAATGGCTCCAAACTCTCTTGCAACTTCTCGCATCACATAAGAAGATCAGCGCAAAAGAGACTCCTCCAATAATTTCTTCATACCTCCTTTACCAAAATTTGGTTTAATCAGTTGCTCTGTATCTTCGAAACATAACATATTGTCCTTCCATACCACCAACTTCAGCCTTTTTGCCTATTCAAAGTCTTGATAGTCCTTCTACTCATAGTCTGGACTATCGCACCACATGCAACGACAAACTCGATCATTTTTGGAAGGATTTATAGGAGTAGAAGAGGTTGGGGCAGAAATAGGAGCTGGGTTAAGTGGTTGCTATTCTCTTCTGGTCATCTTAATTTGAAAATCTTTCAAGTTCTTTGAAATTTCCTCCACCATGACTTTGACAATTGGTTTGGCTGATGGTTTGACTATTGCAGTAGGGATAGGCATAGAAGTAGGCATGGACACAGGATGAGAAATAGGAGAACAAGTGGAAGGAGAAATAGGAGAAGTCGAGAAAGGAGAAGAAATCACTAGAGGTGTTTGCATGCCGTTCTGCAAGTGAGCCTTCCATCTCCGCCTCTTTCTCAATGTGGAAACCACATCAACAACATCTTGCCAATCCATCTTCAATCCTATCGGCTGCATATGATCTTGAAGAAACTCTCCCAACTTGTCCTGAAGTGCAGGATCAACCTCCTACAAGAATAACTCCACTTTCTCAGAGTTTAGGGCTCTTTGCTTAAGGGCATCCAACTAGTTGTAATGTTCTTCAAACTCCCACAATAATTCGAAAGCAACAAGTCCTTTGTTGGGCTGATAGACCCACTCTCTGAATGTCTTCCACGTAGCAATACCATAATCTTCCAAAAAATATACATCTTTGAGCACTTTCTTGAAAACATTCTAGTTTGAGTCTTGCACAAATAAATCTGTAACTCTGACCTGCAAAGTAGGCTTGACAAGACGTAAGAAGTAGTTGCTCCAGTTGGTAGAAACTCCAAAGAAGCTCATTTGGCTTTCAAAGGCTTTAAGATAAGCTGAAATATTCCAGCCATCAAATAATTTGTGCTCACTTACCATAGTCTCGATCCCTTTGGTTGCACCATGCCTATGCTCTTGTTCTAGATGCAGCATTTGTTGATGATCCAATTGTTGTTGATGTAACTACTGATGCTGCTGTATTGATAACTCCATCTGCTGATTTTACATCATAATGGTTGCAGAAAGCGATGATGAAGTGGGTAGAGTATTCGAGAGTCTCCCATCTCGACAATCAGAAGCGACGCTTTCACGTCAAGTTCACCAAGTGTCATACGAGATTCGCATGAGGGTTCATGAAAGTCGCTCATTGTCGTAGGGACACTTTTCAAGATGGAAGCAGGGAGTTCCAAATACGATCCAAGAAAGTTTACAACATTCAAACCTCAATCAAGGAAGACGAAACAAGAACAAGGTGAATGGAAAAGCAAGCTTATTGTTTAAAAGTATGGTTGAGGTATATATGCAAAGACTCATGGTCAAGGGAAGGGTTAGTGAAGATGACTCTCATGACTAGCTTTAAACATAATTGGAATTTCACTCGAGATGAAGCTTAAGAGATTGTTGACTCCTCTCTCGATTGCTTGTGGTTAATACAATGTTGAATTCATTGATGGTAGATCAGGACTCATTCCAAAGAGGCAAGAAGAAACTCATAAGCAAGCCCTCTCATCTGTTGGTAATGTGACATATATACCTCATGAAGTAGAGCTATTGCGCTCGGTTTATTTAGTTCTCCAAATCAATCAATTGCAAGGAAAAGACTCCATACTCCCAAGCTGTGCCATCTGGACCAAATTTGGTGGTGGCATTCCACACAAAAAAAACGTCCTCTTCCCTCTCTCTATGTGATGCCCAGTTACAAATGATGTTATTCTGAGTCTTCTTTATGGATAAGTTGCCTGTTGCTCTCATGTGGGTGATACAACATCTATGACCTTGTTTTTTTTTTAATTCATTGGCTCCAACTAAGGAAACAACGTAAAAGCCGTGAAACACAACCGAAACAATCGAAAAAATATATATCGTTTAAATCTAGTCGGAAGAAGATGCAGAGCAGCGCATTGACATCATAGGAGGCAATCCAAGGCTGCTACAGATTAGTCTTATCATGACCAGTTTCTCTGGCCACAACCATATTTTCTTAGTGATATCAATCTGCAGAGAAGGATAAAAAATATATGTGGTGATTGTATGGAAGCAATGTTTCAAGGTGGCAGGAACAAACCCTAGAAGACGATGGCCTCCTAAGCACCTCCTTGTGCAGGTCTTCTTCCGCGTACTTGCCATTTGTCATCTTTGACTTCTTCTTCGTCGTCCTCTGATGCATCTTTTTCACCAATGTCTTCTCTCCCTTTGGCTTGCCGTCGTCTTGTGCATAGCCCCTTTATCATTGGAGTGGTCTCTTTGACTACAGGATGACCCCTTCAGCACGTTCCTCGATGCTTCAGTCATCGCCTTCGGCTTTGTCATCATTGTTGCTACCTTTTGCTATGTCTTCCTTCGTACTACAGCAGCTTCATCGTCGGCTTTCGGCATCACCATCCTTCTCTTCTGCTGCGTTCTTCGTTGTTGGGTTCTCCTCCTCGTCATGTTTTATAATCGATGCCATCTCGAAAGCTCGTGGCTTCAGGAAAAAAAGCTTCAAAAAGCTTCAGATAACATTGTCAATGATTACACTTTTCTTGCTCTTAGCTTGAAAAAAAAACCTTCAGAAACCATCGTTCATTGACGTCAATGATAACGTTATTGAGAATGTCCTACTATTATCGCGCTGTTACTTTTTGTTCTTCTTCTTTATTCGAGAAAGGTTTGTTTGTTCTGAGACGAAATGGCAAAGGCGTCCTTCTTATGACTTGCCTCAAAAAAGACAATGAGTCGCACCTTTAATATTATCATCTTCAAGTGCTACCGTTTTCGATTAAAAAGACTAAACGATTATTTGATTGTCCTACTGAAATGTGTATTGAGCTTTTAGTACTACTAGCTATTGGGTATGCGCCGCCACCCATCGGAACAAGCAAAGAAGGTGAGTTCTTCTTCTCTCTCTCAATCTTGTTTGCTTTCTCTGTCTCTTTGTCTCTCTCTCTCTCTCTCTCTTTACATGCTATAGACTATCATCTATGGAGGTTTCTTTGTACGTTTTTTATAACAGTTTGCAAAATATGGTTCGACTGTGCGCATCTGTCAGCGCGTCTAGATGACAGTGTAGACGCATGTATAGACGTAGGAATAGACGTGCTGATAGACACGGGTATAGATGCAGCATGTAATATGCTTTATATGCACAAGGTAGTAATGGATTTTTGCTTGTGTAGATATGGAATCTTGGATCTTCCAGCACTGATCCTGAGTTGGAACGCATGAACAACACCTTAGTGGAGTTTTCTAGAGGTGTTAGTAGCTTTTTTGGAGGTTTTTCGAACAAGGAGCAATTCATGGGGGAGATGACCAATTATCTTGGTCGCCCTCCCACTCTGCAGAGAAGGTTTTCAGTGTCATGTCTAGGACACCTATCACATTTTTGCCTAGCACTATCACACAAACACCAAACCTTGGCACACCAAACCTTGGTACACCTCTACTAACAAGTACTCCACGCACTATGCATACACACAGATCAACTGATGTACAGGGATCAGCTGAAGTACATGGATCGACTGAAGCATGTGCATCTACAGAAGCACGTGCATCGAGTGAGGTAGAGGGTTGTGCCTGTCGAGGGAGAAGGGAGTCCTCTCCAATCTCAACATAGCATTCGTAAGGCTATTCTGAAAGTACAAAGCTTTCTATCTTTCCTCCAACTTTCAAAACAGAAAGCCTTCTCTTTTACTACCTCAATGGTTTCTCCCATGAATCCATGGTATCAAATGCACCAATTTATAACCAACCTTTGAAATCAGATGTAGCAAAGGATTTCTTTGATGTCACAAAGCTCTCTGGTTCATCTCCTCCATTCGCCTCATGTCTGCATTCTCCGTATCGCCTCCTTTCTTTGCAGTCTTGACTTCATTGGCATGGCGAATTCTAGCATATTCAAGAGGGAAGAATCAATCTTTACTAATGTTAGCTTCTACTCCGCCTTCTTTGATTCCACGATTTCCTGCACTTTTCTTAGAGATCATCATTGAAATTATTAGATTGATAATGTCCTTTGGCATCAGTTTTTCATATTTTTCTATCACACATACAACATGCATACAAACTGAAACACACATAAACAAAAACACACAAGTGGAGTATGTACATTGGATGCGAGTACTGAAAGGACGGATTATCTTAATGCATCAATCACACACAATGAATCACACGCAAAAAGATAACACAAATGCACAACAAAAATGGAGGTGTTTACGGCTCGGATGCGCAGCAGCACAACATCCATCCCCTCTAAACCTGCGCATCCTCCGGATGAGCCAACTATCCAGGATCATCCAAGTCCACAAACAGGTCCAGTCCTTCATCAGTTTCTAGTAGACCTGTTTCTCCATCAGCTTCATCATCCATATTCTCTGCTTCTTCTACTAGACTTTCTTCTACCTGCTCTTCTTCTGCCAATGCTTCAAGTGAATACTCTTCATATTCTCTTCTCTTGAAAATCTTGACTCGTTTTCCAGCAATGGGCACCCTCAATACCATTCCATCTAATTCAGCCAACTCATAGGTAGCATTGTCAAAAACCTGTTTCACCTCATACGGTCCAAACCATCTTTGAACCATTTTTCTCATGCTACTATGCTGATTCTCTAGACTACTGTCGTAGACTAGAACCCAATCTCCTTCTTTTATGGCTCTAGGCCTCAAGCGATGCCTCAAATCAAACCTGTCCTTGTTTCTGAGTCGGGCTACCTTCAAACGATCAACTGCTAGCTGCACATCTTCTGCCCTTCTCTCTAGTTGACGAATCCGAAGAGCTAGAAGCTCCTCCCTTGATAAATTCTCATGCCATGGAAGAGCACTCCACATGAGAGCACAGATTTCTGTAGGCATGACAGGTTTTTTCCCATACATCAACTCTGCAGGCATATATCCAGTAGTCATGCTATGTGTAGAGCGGTCTGCCCACAATGCAAAAGGTAATAATCTCGGCCAATATCCAATCCGACCTCTACAAGCTTTTGCCAATGCCTTAACTATCGGCGGATGTCCTCTTTCGCTCTTGCCATTTCCCTCTGGATTATAGGTAGTAGTAAGAGCCAACTTAATCCCAAGCCCTGAGAAAAATTCTCTAGCTTCGTCTGCATCTAGCTCTCCACGATCAGCTGTAATCTTGCCTATACATCCATACCTGCAAAATATTTCTTCCAACAAGAATTTACATACTGTAGTGGTGGTCTTCATCCGCAAAGATCTGCCTTCAACATAGTTTGTAAGATCCTTCCTAGCCAAGACAAGATATCTCATCTGCCAAAGTCCCACTGGCAAAGTAACCAAGTCAACCACCCATTTATAATGCATACATAGCGGATAGGTTGGATGCAACTCATCACGATGCCGCACTAAAGAGTAGAGTTGACAGTCCCTGCAAGTCTCCACAAAGTGGGAAACATCTTTATACATCCCTTTCCACCAGTATCTTTCTTTGATTTTCTCATAGGTAGCCCACACACCTCTATGACCAGCCCAAGAACTCTCATGAAACTCTCGCATAATCTGTATCTGCATCGCTACCTCACAAACTACTCTCAAAGGTAAGCCACCTCTCTTCTTTGGATGCTTCCAAAGAAAACCATCTTTCAAAAAATACCCATAAGCCTTTCTTCTGATTTTCTTGAATTCATCATCTGTCCAATCAGCTCTTCGAGTCAATGAACTTAGATACTGTCCAATTTGCAGCCACTCATCAACATAGAGTTCTTCAATAAAGGCTTCAACAGTAGATACATGACAATCATGAACAAGGACAGAAGCTGCAAACTCTGTCTCATCATCTTCTGCAAGAATTGACTCCTCATCCTCATATCTCGCTCTAGATAACATGTCAGCAACTGGATTATCTTTTCCTGCTATATGTCGAAATTCTGGATTCAATGATTTGATGTAGGCAATCCACCGAAGCATCACTATATCTGGACTCGAACAGCTAGTAATCATGCCAAGCAAAGGCAAACAATCTGTTTCCACAACAACTGAAGCGCCAATAAAATACCCTTTATCACACTTCAGTGCAGTGACTACTCCCCACAACTCTCTTTTAAACTGCGGATATCTCCTCTGTCGCTCATTAAGAACTTTAGCTCCAAAGCGGATTGCATATCTATTTCCATCAGGATCATCCTGTCCCACTGCCCAACCTATGCCAATAGGGCTAGTATGAATTGTCAACATGATTGGCCGTCCACACTGATAATCCGCCTTGCGAAGAGTAGGAGCTGACTGCAACAGCTTCTTGAGTTTACGCATGGCTTTCAAATGCTTCTCATCCCAATGAAATTTCTGCCCCTTTCGAAGCAGCTGATAGAGAACATCTGCTATGTGAGCAAAATGAGGAATCCAAATCATGTAAAATACACAAGCTCCCACAAATCTCCGTACCTCTGAAGTAGTCGAGCAATACTCTGCAATCCTGCTTATGGCATCCACCTTTGCAGGTGATGGCTTCCTGCCATAATAACCAACCATATGCCCAACTATGATGACTTCATTAACACCAAAGACATATTTCAGCCCTGAAAGAGTCAAGTTTACCTCCTCTAATCGTGTCAATATTTGCTCACAAACAGCCAAGTGTTCAGCCACAAACTGTCTACATCCTTGCAAATCAAGACTCTCATTCTTTTCTTCTTCTGCACAACCCTTAATAGGCACATCATCTAGGAAAGGCATGGTATACTGTGGAATATAGTCTCGTAGAACTCTATGCATAGCATTCATCATATGAACAACTGAGTTGGTGGCACCTTGAGGTAAGGTACACATCCTCACAAGACCAATAGGTGTCTGCATAGTAGTAATATCCCTGGTTACCAAGGCAAGTTGAAACTGATCATATCCTGAATACAAGTCACCTAGAGAATAGATGGCTCGTCCTGCAAAAGCCTCAGCAAACTCATCCACAACTGGACCTGTTCCCACATTCCTGATTGTCACTTTGTTCACGGGCTGCATATCCTGAAAAAATCTCAAGGTACCATTTTTCTTTGGTACATTAAACCACCTGTTAGAATAGGGCGTAGAAGAGGGTTCCAAAATTCCCATCTTAATCTTCTCATTCAGCAACTCTATCAGCTTTGGCAAGTGTGCTTTAGGCACAGGTATAGGACGTATATTCCATGGCACATGAGGGACAGTGAAGATGACCATAGGCGCAACCAATTCGGGATTAATGCGGCCAATTTCATGAGGAAAGAAAGCAAATGCCTTACCATGACGTCCAAGCATCTCTCTAAAACATTCTTTTTCCACTGGAAGCAAGAAATCATCATTTCCAATCTTCAATTTTGCAAGAGTTTCAGCTGTAAATTTATGTCCAATATTTGCAGGATCTCTCAACATAGGCTGCTTCATAGCTTTTTCTATCTGCTCATCACTATCAGGAGGAAGCGGCCCTGCAACCGGCTTAACCTTCTTATCAACTGTTTTATATTTCGTGTCAACCTTGGCATCAGTCAGGCACTCTTTTCTTTACTGCAATTTCTGTAAATTTTCAACAACTCTCAAGTCTGTTGGCTGAAAGATTTCAGCCCTTTGCTCTATGGACTGCATGGGTGCAGCCTGAAACTCTGTATGCTGAAATTTTTCAGCATTAAACTCTGTTGGCTGAATGGATTCAGCCCTCGGCTCTATGGACTGCATGGGTGCAGCCTCATACTCCATATGCTGAATTTTTCCACCATTTAACTCTGCTGGCTGAAAGGTTTTAGCCCTCTGCAACTCTGTAAGCTGATCAAGATCAGCCATAGATTCAGTTTGCTGAGTTTTCTCAGCCTCTAACTCTGTTTTCAGCATCAAATCAGAAATATTTCCTGAAACATATCCAAGGTTTGCACAGGTATGATCTTTGAACCCTTACATACATTAGTTTTCAGCATAGTTCCCATCTCAGACAATGTATCCGCATAAGATATCCCTTCATACAGCCCATCTATATGCTCTTCTGCTTGCAAAATACCTGTAATCTTCAACTCTTTCTCCTTATGACCAATGTACTGCCTGGCAGCTCTAGACAAATCTAAAATTTTCTGATAACTCACAGAAGTATCTAAAGAAAAACCAACAAAATTAGTGGAGAAAGACTGGCTGCCAGGAGGCGAGATCTCCTCTTTTCTCCGCTCCATACCACTGGCGTCTCGCAAGACAGTGGTACCTAATGAAAATCCAACTCCTTCGCAGGTAGTGGTGCCTCACGCAAGGAGTCTCTGTTTCTCAGATGATTTACCCCAATAGTCATAAACTGAACAGCTCACATACCATCCTTACTGTATATCCGTGCATAGGCTGAGCCGTCATCCATCACTTTCGTCTCCATTCTTGCTACTGTAATGAAAGGCTGTCCAAGAATAATCGGATAAGAGCAAGAATCCTGAACAAAGCAATGATAATCCTCTTCAACATTACCAATAGAAATTCTGATGCTCGGACAAGCAGCATACATATCACCAAAAGTATTATTGGCGGCTCTCATGCACCAGCCATGCTCTACATCCATAGGCCACTTGCCACTCTCATAAACACCTCGACCAATAAGATTAATCTCCGAACCATGATCGACTAAAGCGACCAAAGGAATCTGTTTCTCTCCAATCCTTACCACCGTCTCAGTGGTTGCTCTAGTCCAATGACTGCGTAAAAAATGGTTGTGAAGA